>NC_140594.1:860400372-861000372 GCF_964204655.1 Triturus cristatus
AGCAAAGCTCTTGGAATTAAGCTCAGGTCAAAGGGGGGTTCAAGTTAGCACCCAAGGTGCACCCACAACGGCACTAGGGTGGCTGGGTGCAGGGTGCTGTTTAGGAGTCCGGTGCCCTGTGACTTTAAATGGGGGGGGTTCTCCGGTTTGAACAAACACTGCAGGCTCGGGCACGAAGATCTTCTGGAGACGACCACAGGTTGGAGGGGTAAGTTGGGATGTCGTGGGATGCCAGGACACCGTTGGTTGGGCCACTTTGGGAAGACGGGTGTAGGGGTGTCTTTTGGCGACCGGTTCTTCTTACCGGCTCCGGTCGCAGTCAGGGGATCCTTCAGAAAGGGGCTGCAGGAGTCGTCTGGAGACTCTAGGCAGGTCAGCGATCACCAGTCCCGGGTCAAGATCGCTGGGGAGACCTCGTGGTTCTGAGACACTCTAGCTCAGGCCGTGGGCGTCGGGTGCAGACTCGCGGATTTGGCCAGAGCCAGAGTCTGTTGCTGAGCAAATCTAGTATTCACAGGAGACAAAGTCTGGTTGGGGAAGGCAGGGCAGGTCCTCCGGGCTGCAGGACACACTGGGATTTGGCTGGAGCAGGTCAAGGTCGGGAAAGGCCGGAAGGGCTGGAGACAAGTCAGTTGGTGTCCTCTTCTTCCTTCAGCCCTCTGTCCTTGTTTCTTCTTGTCTGAAGAGGCAAGGTTAAGGGTTGCCCCTAAAAACAAAATATTGGGGTGTTTTAGGTAGGGACCAATGGATCCCTATTATGCCAGCCTCCAATGGGAGGGAGGCATAAGCCTCAGTTTGGTTGGCTGCCTCCCCCCTCCCCCCCGTCTTCAAGATGGCGGGGACTGAGAGTTGTGCTTCGACTCGCCTACCCTACCTGATGGGTGGAGCTGGCAAAGGTGGGCACACCTCTCCTCCTACCTTGGTTTTCCCACCGATTCACCCGCACAAAGTGGAGGTCAGAACCTGTGGGGGCCAGTAGCTGGGAGCAGCAAATGGTTGGGGCAGCTCACAAAGGAAGCAAGCCTTTGAAGCTTCCCCTTCATGGACCCTGCCCATCCTGGGGGAGAAGGCTTGCCACTGCTGGCCAGGATGTGCTTTGTTTCAGGGCCCTGAGAGCTGGAGGCTGTCGAACCAGGGGTCTAGAAACATGTCTGGGGATCGCAGCTGAAAAACAGCCAGTCAGCCAAGACACTAGAGTCAGGTCGTTTTTCAGGGGGCATCTTTAAGATGCCTTCTTAGTGCATTTTTAATTAAATCCCACACAGGCATCAGTGTGGGTTTAATGTGCTGAGAAGTTTGATATCAAACTTCCCAGTTGTCAGTAAAGCCATTATGGAGCTGTGGAGTTCCCAATAACAAACTTCCAGACCATATACTCTTTATGGCTGTACTGCACTTACAATGCCCAAGAATAGACTAGGGGCACCGTAGAAGGATAGGGCTCATGTCATTGTACCCTCAGCAATGGTAGAGTGCACGCTGCAAGAGGGGTGGCTTACCTATACCAGAGGCTGTGGCTGTAGGCACGGCACATAGGGATGTTTGTGGAGAGGTGTGGTGCAGTGGCCAGGGCAGCTGACTTCGGAGCACAGGGTTCACGGTTCGATCCCAGGCTCTGGCAGCAGCTCAGCACCATGTGACTCTGGGCAATAGCTCACTTAATTTCCATGACGGCCCCCAGTGCCTTGAGACCCGTAAGGGTGAGTAGTTCGCGCTTTACAAATACGGATTCGATTTTATGTCGACTCTTCACTTTTCTCTGCACCAAAACACGCAGCCTGGAATGGCAGTGTGTGTGTTAAGGTACAGGGCCTCCAAGGGTGGCACAATATGTGCTGCAGCCCTCAGAGGCCTTCCCTTGTCACAGGGCCTTTAGTACCTATGGTACCTTTTACAAGGGACTGATACATGAGCAGGGAGGTACCAATTTGGGGGTACCAAGAACAGTTTTAGGGAAAGAATATAAGCCTTGGGTACCTGGTTGGCTAGAACCCAGGGCACACTCAGTCAAAGTGCATCAACATTAAGCAAAACGTGGGGGGCAACCATGCAAAAAGGGGCACTTTCCAACAGTTTCCATGAAAACGTTGGCCTGAAGTGATTCTCACCAAAATCCGCATAGACGCTATTTAAATAATAAAACACCAGCCTCATCATACTGTGCCAGACGCACAGAACAACGTCCTTTGTCTGGAGAGAAAGTAATCTCCTATGAGCGCATAAATAAAACACCTACCTACCAAGATGGCCGACGTGGATGAGCTCGACTAAGGAGCTCCGGGGCTTGGGATCATCTTTTGGTGAATATCCCTGTATATCCCCGCCATCCACCCCTCTACGGGACTCCCAGCAATTCAGCTGCCCGTCGCCAATACAGCGATCCGTTTCTCACCCATTTTTCCAGCCGCTGAGGGAGACTCCATCGCGCTGCTGCAGCGTGCTCCGTGGATATCAGCTCCTGAAAATCGTTGCTTTCAGCCTCCCTGTCGGATCTGTCACGGATGCCTAGACCCGATGCTTCCAACCGCTGCGTGAGTCTCAAACCGTGACGTTGCTATATCGGAGCCGCCTCCACGATGGGGTGGCTGTCCGGTTGCTGATCGATCTGACCCGATGGTGGAGCCTTTCCAGTCTCTGGGCTGGTGCCGATGCTGTGATTCAAGCTGCGATAAACCACGGCGCCGATCCACTTCAAGTAGGGATTGAATGTTGCACATCTCCCCATCTTGCTGCTAGTCTGTGCTGCTTTTCTTCGCTTCCTCCACACTGCGGGATACCCGTCCTACCGTGTGCGGCGCTTTCGTTCACAGGTAGGAGATTCCTTCATCTCCCGAATGTTTCCCTTCCGCCTTGCAGCTTTGCTTCACCACCTCCACATTGCGGGAGCTGAGTGAAGAGCTGAGACGGATCGCGGTTGTCGCTCCACACTTACGGGGAGAAATTTGGAGTGTCTGCGCGCTACAAACTGAGCGCTGTCTGTTTTTGATGCCACGTCTCTTAAAACTTTGTGCAGGATTGTGGAGGAGAAGCAGCTTTACCATATTTTCAGAGAGATGGATCAAAAGTATTTTCTACCTTGTTAACGGATTCATTTCATTATTATCACGTAGGCATTGTGTGAAACTGCACTAAAACAATTGACTTTTGTTTGCCCCACGACTTGCTAAACATCACGCTTCTTCGCTGGGCGACCTAAATTGAGGCAGCCTAGCGTGGGATACTGTATTTTGTTATCATTTTGGATTGAGGGCACCCTTTCTTGGCTACCATCTTGTATCTGGGCCCGAAGCTGGATGCCCCTCCTCCCCGGTCCCTATGTTCAGCTGAGCATGGAAATAGAAAGGAGCTGGCTCAACCTTCACCTTCTTAGTTTGGTGGCCATCTTGGAATGGGCAGGTGAATAAATAGCCATACATCTTGGCAGGGCATAATAAGAGAAAAATTCTTTCGACATCCCCTGCTGTTGGGTTGCATCCTGGAGTGGTCTTGCTGTCTTTTTCCCCACACACATTGTTTTTTGGGTGGCGTCTTCCCACACTATGGTTCCAGCATTCTTCACTTTAACACCATCCTCCTCCCACCGATAATACATAACCATCGGTCAATAGACACACTTCTCACAATGGATTTGAGTCCGGATCCCTCAGGATCCAACGCTTTTATCATCAATTACCCACCCAACCTATCGAAAAACGCGGCCAAGAAATACAAGCATCACATTCTCAGGGCCAGGCCCGAAACTTTAATCTCTGATGTCTACTTTTCCACTAACAACGGTACCAGAGTTAATGACCTTATTCTTTACACCAGAAAAGGAGCATGCTGGCGAAAAGTCTTCTACTCTATGCTCCGAATAGCAAGTTATTGGAAAACACCTCACGGTATCAAGCTCACAACAGCTCCTTCGTCCCACACTCAACGCCAATGCCACCATCACCCTCTATAACAATGGTATCATCCTAATCCAAGCGTCCAATGTCAATCTATTTAAGATAACCAACATCTTCCCGTTACTTAAAAACGCGGCTTCCTCGAAACCTAATGTCACCCATACTCACCCTCCCATCTCTCAGGACCCGTCGAGTCCACTCCCCGCTACGTTAGGAAGGCCATCTCCCCATCTCCTTCTAAATCACTCCTCACCACCAGATCATCACAGAGGGGTTCCATCCCATGTTGTTGTGCCCCAACTATCTAGACCCCTGAATCTGATAGTGAGAGATTTCTCGGTTTCACCCGACGCACATCTAGCCAGTCCGAGCCTATCTGTTCCCCGATTAGAGAGAACCCATGCTGTCCAACTTGCATTGCCTCCAATGATTGAGTCATCTTCCCCCAGCACTCTCCCATTGTCTCATATGAGGCTGGAGACCAAGCAAATGGCCACCACCGATCATGATCGGACAATTTCAATCAATCTGGTGAGTCCTGGACCTAACCCTCAGTCTAATGATCACTTCCCCCTTACTAAGGCTCCTACCTCAGTATTAAAAGCACTTGGATCTCAGCTAGCCTCAAATGACCATCCTCCTCCACAGGATCTCCCCCTCGGACCCCGTAGGTACACACCGAGACCTCCCTTCACTGATCGATTCCCTTTCACACCCTCCTCCTCTCGCTCAACACTCAGACTTGGCTACGTGCCTAGATGAGATTTCTCTTGAGTTGCACCTTCTAACGCCTGAGCTACATGTCTTGAAAGCCCTCTCAAATGACCTTTTCCCCCTGCTCAGATCTTTCCTCACCTCTGCAAATAGGTCCAAAGCTCCTTCTAGCGATAGAAATCCAATGGACAAGCCTTTACCCTCCTCCATCTTGAAATCCATTCCCCTGTCTAACGACACCTCTCGCCCTAGAAGATATGGGACCTACCTTGCGTCCTCAGATCTACAGGACCTGCTCAACTCTTCCTACTTGGTCCAACCTCAACATGAGCCCGCCGAGACAAATACAATCCATCCTTTCTAACCTGAAAAGAGAACCTCCTAGCAATCCTAGAGGCAGCAATAAGGTCAACCTCACTCATGTGAATGTCACCCAGAATCCTCCCACCACAAATACCCTACGAATTAAATGTGACTTCTTAATTGCAGATCAGCCAGTAAACACGCCACAGATCTCTTCGACCTTATACAACACATGGACTTAGACATTATCATCCTCACTGAAACTTGGTTAAATCCCGCTTCCACTCCTATTTTAGACATCCTAGTACCTCCCACTCATGATATAATTAGGTTAGACAGAGCTTGGAAACTGGGTGGGGGCATAGCCTGTATTCATTGAAACACTTTCGATTTCTCTTGTTGAGTCCTCTGCGCCCTCCTCTTCTGAATATTTCTGTCTCAGCATCTCAAGTAAGAACCTGCTGGTCTGTAAACTTCACACCTTCTACCAACCCCCGGGAGACAATCTCCCCTTCATTGAGCAATTATTTGAAATAATTTCTAGCAATGTTGACTCAGCTGTGTCCCAAATCTTCCTTGATGACTTTAATCTTCACTGGGCAAACCCCAAAGACCTTGCAGTATCAAGCCTTAAAGCCTTTTTAAATGATCATGATCTGACTCAGCACTGTGACCAACCAACTCATAATAAAGGAGAAATTCTAGACCTAATTATCTCGAAAGGGAAGACAGTCACCCTGGAATCTATTACACCATGTGACTGGTCAGACCACCACTGCATCCTTTTTTATATCAACAAGGAGGTACTGTTGAGGAAGGCTCAACCAATGAAATCAAAGATATGGAAAAGGGACCTCAGATTAATAAACTCTGTTGAGCTAGCCGCCCATTGTACATCTGCCCTCTCCTCCCAAGCGGACCTGACTGAGGTGCAGTTACTCACTGACTCCTCCAATTCGACCATCTCCATCATCTTGGATTACATTGCTCCAATCAAACATAAAATTGCTTCAAAAGAAATATCCAAACCTTGGTATAATGATAACTTAAACACGGAACGTCGCAACTTTAGGGCACTTGAACGTTCCTGGAGATCAAATCCCTCCTCGGACCAACTTAAACTCCTAAGAGACGTTAGGAGCCTCTGTTACAAACAAATCAGGAGCGCCAAGTCGAACTACTTCAGACACCAATTGGATCAAGCGGCAAACCATCCCAAGAAACTTTTCGAATTGGTCAAACAGCAATCAATTGTAGGTCCAAACCTGTCTGAACCTGGAGGCAGCCCACCCTCTTGTGACAAACTTGCTGATTTCTTCATTGAGAAATCAAAACTCTCATCCTCAGACCTCGCTGCTAAGAAGGCTGTACTTCTCTCCTCCAGGGCAGCTTCACCACCTGACCGCTTAGAAAAGCTCAACTCTACCCCCCCTGAACGCTAAGAACAATGCGTCTTGGGACACCTTTACCCCACTTAGTGAACAAGACATCAAAAAGATCCTCCTGAATATTAACCCTTCCAACCCCTTCAGTGACCCGTTATCCCTGGCCATTTTCAAGGAAATCAAGAATGCACTTCTCCCCACCTGGACAAGGATTGTAAATGCTTCTCTATCACAAGGCACAATCCCTGATTGCCTAAAAGCAGCTCAGGTATCCCCCTATACTAAAAAAACCTAAAGCTGACAGGACTGATCTCAATAATTTCCGACCTATCTCCAACATCCCCACCCTAGCGAAACTCTTTGAAAAATGCGTTCAATCCCAACGCTGTGCTCACATTGAGAACTACCAACTCCTAGACCGGCATCAATCCGGCTTTCGGATGGGGCACAGCACGGAATCGACCCTCGTTCATGTTATGGATGACATTTTAAAAATACTCGATCAAAACAAATCCTGCCTCCTTATCCTCCTTGACCTTTCCTCCGCCTTCAACATGGTTAATCATGACCTCTTATCCATTCTGCAAAACAGGATGGCTTTTGGTGATCAGGTGCTACAGTGGTTCTCGTCCTTCCTCCAATACAGATCGCAAAGAGTCAAGGCAAATCACTCTCTCTCCCAGCCCTCTCCAGTTCTCATGGGGGTCCCCCAAGGATCTGTCTTATCTCCTATCCTCTTCAACCTTTTCTTGGAACCATTAGCTAACTCACTAAACTCCACGGGTATTCGTTTCCACATGTATGCCAACGACACGCAACTCTATTTGAAAATCTCATCCCCGGAAAACATCATCTCACTCAACACCACCCTAACGTATACTCAAAACTGGTTAACTGAGAACCAACTCCTGCTCAACACCTCAAAAACAGAATTCCTGCTCATCTCCCCCTCAGAACCACATCCCCAATCTTGACCTCTGGCTGAGTCACCTCACTGCTTTCAACTGCACTCCTCTCATCGTAGACTCAGCCAAATCTCTAGGAGTCACCATGGACAAGCACCTGAATATGAAAAATCATATCAGCAATACATGTAAAGGAGCAAACCACTTGATGAGGACACTCAGAAATATCAAACCTTTCCTTCCACCTAATGATTTCAAGCAGGTGGTCCAAGTGTTTGTCCTACCGAGGCTAGATTGCGGTAGTGCTACCCTCTGTGGCCTTCCCAAATACACCCTGGCTCCACTAAAGGCATCACTGAATGCTGCTGCTAGACTGATTACAGGCACCAAACGCAATGAGCACATATCGCCAGTCCTAAAATCTCTAAATTGGCTCCCCTACGAAGCACGAATTCAGTTAAAGATTGCCGTTATTACGCACAAAGCCATCCACTTCAATACTCCCAGGTACCTGGCACAAAAACTTGAACTATCCTGTGGTGTAAGAGCCTCTAGAAGCGCCACTACTTTCCTCTTGAAACCACTTATCCTTAACAAAAAGAGAACTTGTCACAGAGCCTTCTCTGGTGCTGCTCCAAAGATATGGAACTCTCTCCCACCAGAAGTACGCAGAATCTCCGTAACAACGTTCAAACTGGAAGTCAAAAGATTCCTGATGAATAAATTCCTTCAGTAAGTGGGCTAGACTCTCTGGCCCGAGGTCATTGTTCCTACTTCCATGGTACCACCATTTACTACTACATTTTTTTACGACATACTGTGTCCCTCCTTCGCTACCCTTGTACAATTGTTTAATATAACTTCCATGTGGCATTTTTCGTGTAATCTATGATCATTTGTGTTTTTATCCCTACCTGTTGTTGTTTTTGCATTATTGTCCTTCTAGTTCTAGTTCTAATGTAAAGCGCTCTGATATCCTTTGAGATCTTGTTCGCGCTATATAAAACTTTATAAATAAATAAATAAAATAAGGGCATCGCGTTCTGATACATGTGACCCTGGAACAAATTGTGCAGAATAAAGGGCAACAATATCTACCAGGAATAAATGTGTGTGGCACTTTCACGTATTAGAGGTAAACATGCCTAGTTAAAAAAGGAAATCTTAAATGAAGACTAAATGTCATATCTTCAGCAAGATGGCAGATACAGAGCAGGTACCACTGGAGTAGTGATATAGGGTTGGAGGCACAGCAAGGAGCTGAGTATGGAATGGACTGACTTCATCAAGAGTCAGCTGGCACCAGGAAAGCACCTGCTGTTGGAAGCCTGACTGTAGGTCCGATGGAGTCAGGAGTCTGGAAGCACACTAGAGTGAGCCGGATTAAACTTAAAACTCTGCAGTAAAGCCTCCTTAAAGTTTCAATACACTGCAGAGTTGACTATGGCCTGGAACCTCAGGGTGCATCTGCTCCAAGTTCGGTACGGGGACTGAATCTGTCCCCAAAGATGGAGTCGGGTGCCTCAACCTCTGACTCTGATCTCCCTGTCCAATGGAACTGCCTGGATGCAGAGGAGCTTCGGTATCCTCTTTATGCTTGTTCTTGGATTTATCTTTAGACTTGTCTTTTGACTTCACCATAGACCAATCGGACATTTGCAACCTCCATTGAGGCAGACCTTGCTTCTTGTGTTTTGCAGGGTAGAGCCCGACCTTTTTTTTCCCTGAAGGCCTTCGGGTGCATCAAGGAACACTTGGAGTTAATCTTGGTCCCAAGGCACCATAATCTAACATTCTGTGGGTCAATCAATGACATCTGCTTATGACACGTGACAGAGCTTGAAACCATCAGAGAAATGGTGGCTGGGTAAATATGGGGCACATACACCCAGTGTCAAGAGTAACGAAAAAAATCAGGTCATACAATTGATACATAAATGTACATTAAACATAGAGTGCTCAAAGGTGAAGGAACGCTACCAAATGTTCTTCAAGGAGGTCAGAGTCCGTACAAAGAACAGTTCATTCCTGAGCACTATGACACAAAGTCCCACTCTTTTGTGAAAGGGCTTCTTGTGTTCTTTATTCATGAATCACAATCATCATATCCTGTGTTGTAATTTTCGACACAAACGAGTCAACACGTGTTTTGTCTCTCGAGAATTATATTCCAACTGACTTCATCAGGGCTAGAAAAGTAACATACAAAAGAACATTTCGATCCAACCAATATTTCAAAATATAAGAATAAACCCCACCAAATTACCCATGATCACATAATGTAGTGTACAGAAGTATATACAATGAGAGAGGAACTGTAAATTCTAAATATATAAATTAACTGAGTAGTAAATCCATACAAGTGATAGGAACAAAATATCCAAACATAAAATAAGATAAAGTACCCAGGTGTGGTATTTCCTGATGTGGCATATCAGAGCTCAACACCAACAAAACAAGTCTAAATAAGAAAAACATCTATAGTGATAGAATTAGAGGGAAAGAAGTGACCTAAAATTGAAACCAAGATAGTGGTACAGAGAAGCGACGCATAGGTAGAATAGTAGATAATTGGACAACAAATTTAATATTCAAATCACTAACAATTCGTTTATATCACAATTTGTTCTGTATCACTGAAAATTAACAACAAAAACTTTTAGGGAGTAATTCCGATACATGTGATCAACACATTATCATGCAAGTGTTCACAAGACACATAACTGCCAAGCCCATTATCACAAAGTGAAACCAACACCAGATTCAAGGGTCACCTACTACATTCTAGGTAGCCAATCAGTCCATACATTTATTAAAATTGTTAAGCTTAAAGAGGAGGGGAAATAAAAAAGATTAAAATCTCAAAAACACGGATAAAAGTATATTCAAAAATTATACATTTGTGGTGTAACGCGATTTGAAGTCTATGATTAACATGGAACAAGAAAATAACTACTACGCTGAAAATAGTAATTATTTCATGTGGGGACAAGTTAAACAAATATAATACCATAGTTCGCACTGGTAGTAAAAATATTTAGGGAACGATTTGCAGGAGAGTGCCCCTTTTGGCATGGTTACCCCCCGCTTTTTGCCTGATATCTGATGCACCTTTTTTTTAATAATGCATTTTATTGGGTTATCTGAAAAGTAAGGCACCTGTACAGTAAAGCATCCCAATACATTTTGAATGCAGATACAATATTGCATGATATATTATTGCGGAGTATACAGGTATATAATTCCACTTATCTATAAACTGGGGTATCATGCAAGACAGTGGTTAGGGACCACCCTCCCAACGACCCTCCTAACGGACCTTCCCAACGGACTGGAGCACCTTCCGTAGCGAGCAATAAAGAAAGAGAGCGAAAAGGGGTTCAATCTATCCCATCTGTGGGGAGCGTCAGTATTGAGTATCACAGTGTGACTGTACCAGTATATAGTGCCTGGGGACCACCCTAACAACGAACCAACGAACGGGTGCATCTTCCGTAGCGAACAATAAAGAAAGAGCGAAAAGGGGTTGAATCTATCCCGCCTGTGGGGAGCGTCAGTATCGAGCGTCACAGTGTGAATGTACCAGTATATAGTGCCTGGGGGCGGGCAGGAGAGTTCAATGATCCCTATCTCCGTTTAAACTCCAGTGTGTGAAGTCATCTGTGCTGTGGCTCACTACACTAGTGCCCAATTACATCTCCGTGCAGGTCATGCATGCCTGATTAGGGTACATCTGTATCTAGCACCTTAAAGAACTTCAATAGGAGGTTCCAGGACATGTTGATGGGCTTTTTCCTCAGCCCACGGTGTTCCTCCCTCCGCAGCACTCCGCTTTCCACCACACCCCACTGTTCCATCTACTATCATGTAAGCAAGGTAGGTGGGAGTGCGGACTTCTAGTGCCTAATTATAGGGCATTTCACAACTATTCGCACTAAGTCGGCAAATTTCACTTGCACCAGGTGTCCTTACGGGTGTGGGTACAGGCCCAGTTGAAGGCTCTCCCCCGTGTCCCATGTGCGCCCTCCAACCACTTCCTGCAGTGTGGCCACGATCTGTGTCCAGTATGTGGAGAGGGCGGGGCAGGACCATAACCTACTTAGTAGGTCGGCATCTCTTGGAACTTGCTGCCACTGCAGGAAACATGGTATGAAGCTGATGTGGTGCGAGATATGCTCTTTGAATAATCATGTATTGTACGAATTTGAGTCAGCAGTTGCAGGAGATTCCCCTTAGGTAGGCAAGCAGGGAGGTCCATTCTTTGTCTGTCATAACCTTCCCCAGGCCCGTGTCCCATCTAACCCGTAACTGCAAAAGAGGTGAGGGTATGTGCGCCTGTATGTCCCGGTACAACCAACATGTTAGGTGTCTACAAGTGCCTATCGGTTACATCAAGTGCACCAGTTCATGCGTTGGCAGTTCGGTACAGATGGGAGCCCAGCAACGCTTAATAATTGGTTTCAGGCTAGCATGTAGGAAAAAAAACGTGTCCAGGAGCCCCTGATTGTGAACAATGTTGACATGGGTAAGTAGGGAACCATCTACGAATAGCACGCTATAGTGGTCACTCTGGCCTGTTCCCACCTGGAGAGTCTACGAAGCGTCAGTATCCCTGCAGGGGCAAGAAGTCCCAGAAATGGGATGTTTAGAGCATATGGTGCAGTTTGTACTGTGTATTTCAGGGCCAGTCTCCAATATGCAAGCGCCACTTTCAGTAGTAGTGGGGTCGAAGTCGGGCACGCATTCCGGGGCACAGCAGTGTGTGCAGCATTCCCTGCTCAATCATACTGGGAGTATATGCTATCTCTTGCAGATTGCGGCCTGCTAGCCAGTAAGAGAGCCACTGCAGTTAGCTTGCTATACAGAAGGCCCTGAAATCAGGAGCCCCATGCCTCTAGCATCCAACGGTAATTGTAGATTTGACGGACTGACTCAGCATCGACCCGTGCCCCATATTAGTTCAATCAGCATCATGTTCAATGTTTTGAAAGTAGCAGTTGGGATTACCACTGGTAGATTACTGAAGTATAGAATACCCAGGAGCATAACCCTTTTAGCTATAGCTAGGAGCCCCACAACTGATAGTGGGAGCGATGTCAGGAAAGCAATTTGTGACCTCAAAGAAGTAATCACCCTTTGTAAGTTTCCATCTAATAGGTCTTGTGAGTTCCATACACACAGATTCCCAGGTACTTGAATGTGTCAGGGGCAACAGCCAGCACTGCCTCTCCTAAGGGGATCACAGGCCGCTGGAATACTTCCCTAAATCAGTATGCGTGTAATTTATTGAAGTGGATGGCGAGTCAAGATTGACTGAAATTGCGAGAAGTTCTGGGCCACAGTTTGCAAACCTCCCTGGAGGTCCCTAGTGTATAGTATATCATCGGTGTATAGGGACAGTGCGAGCGTCGTATGGCCTATTGGAATCCCCCAGTTCACTGCATATCGACGATTAATGAATTACAAGGTAAAGCGTACTTTACTAAATTGACTTAATTGCAGTAGCACAACAGATCAACTATTTTTGGAGAAATAAAAACACCAACCCACATTACATTAGCAGGTGTATTCTAATTGACATCTAGTAAATAGGCCTGCAGAAAAATGAATGCGCTGAAACCATTTTTGTAACGCCAACTAAATGCTTGAGCATATCAAAAAAAGCTATCAAAACTCGCTTTTTAAATTTTATGGCATAAAAAAGGTTTAAAAATAATACTTCTAAATATATGGTGCGAGCCTACCTTGAGAGCCCGGCCCCAAATGAAGGGCAAGCCACATGGCGATCGATTTTTTTTTTTTTTTGTTTAAACATTTTTTATTGTTTTCTTACCAACAGCCCAATACAATTCCCACAAGAGCACCAGCAGCTAACCAATGAGTAGAACATACGACATTTCAGCCCAGCCACATGCCCATCGATGGTGACAAATCCATGTCAAAGATTTATTTTAACTAGGTTCCAGCTAAACCATATACCTTGTATGTTGGGCTACCCGTCAGGTACTTTTTCTATACAAGCTTTACAGTTTTTAGGTCGAGCCTAGAGCAGCGCGCATGCACTGCTTGCTCGACTTTTAGTAATGGGCTTTAGAAAGCTCGTGCGTGTGCTTTCGTTTGTCTCCCAGGCTATTGGGCTTTGCGTGCGTCTTTTTAAGAAAGACAGCACGCAACTGGGCAAAGGCGGGTGCATGTCCTGCCTTTGCTCCGCCCACGGCCTATTGCTTGCGGTTACCCGCACAGGCCACATCTGTTTTCAATTATCGTGCCCAGACAAGAGCACGATAATTGAAAACCGATCGCTCGCGGTGGCGCGCGCACCACTCGCGGGCTTGTTAACGGCTTGTAACTAAAAGCAGACGGCGCGAGTTCTGTCGCGAGTGCCCGCCCTTTTCGTATTTCGATAAGCAGCGTGTTAAAATAAAAACATTACAAAATACAGGTGTAACAAATCCCATACAGCCAAAACATGAAACAGTTGAAAAATTAGACCAAACACCCCCCGTTTCCGAGCATCAACGCGCTGTGTCCCAACCTAAGACAATGGTGTTTATTGGCATTTTTTCGGTATATCTTGCAATTATATGCGAAATCTAAATTGAATTTTCTGGACGTTAAACTCGTTACATGTTAAATGCTGCACCGTGCGCCTAACAGGGCTTCTTCTCAGCACCTTTGGGGGCATTCGAAGAAACGATGAATTTTGTTTGACAATGGCCTATGTTTTAACGTGATGAGACTCTCTGGGGTGTGAGTTTAAAGTGCTCGACCCGGGGTAATCTACACAAACGTGTATAAGGAGGCTGAACAGGAGAAATATACAGCACGCAGCCCTGGAGGGGCGGCGAGCGGGGGGTACTATAGGATTAACAACTATAAATGTATTTATACGGGGATCGCTCTAATAACGAGGTAATAAATATTAAATCGCAAATGTAACTCAGAAAATTAAGGGGACGGGTGGTCTGCTCAAGAATAGGTTCACGTGTTTAAGATTGTTCTCATTGCTCGTACATACGTCCCCGTTTTTAGAAGCTTTTCAGACCCAGATATGCCTGGTTGGGATGGGGTGGGGTGGAAGAACTGGGGGAGAGGCTATTGCCCCTCCCCCATTCACCTCAGAAAATCTGCGCTGCCGGTGGGCGGAGCACTGCAGGCCCACTCGGAGCCCTGACAAGCAGCCCCCATACACCCTCCCGGGTGGGGGGGGGGTCACAAATCTCCCATCACGGACCGGTGGACCCAGTCACTGGGGTGGGGGTGGTGAGTGGGTTGCGTGGCACGTGCACGCCTGCTCCGTTGCAAGGCCACTCTGACCTCTTACAAGCAGCCCATACACCCTCGGGGAGCAGGGGGCCCACACACCTCTCCCGCCAGGGATACGGTGCATCCAGTCACTGGGGTGGGGAGTGGGTTGCGGGCCCTTGCGCGCCTGCTCCGTTGCACGACCACTCAGCGCGCACTAAAAAGGCGCACTGGGATACACCCCCCCCCCCCCCAATCCCCCAGCCAGTAAATAAATCACCTGCGGTGCTGTGAGTGGATTTCACAGCTTGAGATAATATTTGCTCTCAGTATTGAGCAAAGAGGGGTCGAGAAGCGGGGCATCAACACTTGAAAATACAAGAGCATTTTCACACAAAACAGAGGTGGCCCAGGGCTACAGGGGTGAACTGGAGAGTCCAGGACACATCAAACATGGACACTGGATCTCTGTGTGTGCCGAGGACGATAGCAGAGCACAAACGACAAGTCCCCTTCCTTCAGAAAAGAGGAATATAACTCCCTGAAGCCGTCTACGCTCACAGCACACGAGGACTCCAGTGTAATATACACTCACAGCACACGAGGACTCCAGTATAATATCTGCAGTCTCATTCCTTTTTAAGGGTATCGGTGTCTTATTCTACAGTGGGCCTGGCGAGACACCTGTCGATAAGTTCGGGGGATTCACCCCGTTTATCTCAAAGTGAAAGCGGGTTCAGCGCCCAAAGGCAGAGCACCCCAAAACTTTGCTAGAATTTCTGAGACAGGGGTGCCAAACCTCAGTTCAGCCCCCCAACCTGCATCTGTAGTAAAACTCTGCCTCTCTGGTGCCGGGACTTACTGAAATCCATGTCACGATACATGCGAGATGTTACACCACCCCCCCCCCCACAATGCTGCGAACAAAGGGAATTTAAAATGCAGTGTGTGTAAAACTCGTGACCTGCCCTCAGCATGTCCAGCTTGTTCAGCCACAGTGAAGACACAATAAAAATATTGTGAGTTCTACACAACACAAGTGCTTCTGGGGGCAGAGTGTGCACACCTCGAGATCGCATTAGAAAGAGCTTTTTACAGTTTCCTCACCCCACCCCCCTTTATCTTCTCCTCGTGGGGCTGCTGTGATAAGGCGGGGATACTTAAGTGAAATACAGGTAACCCTTCGCCCTCGCTGGATCCCGCGGCTGTTCAAATGTTATTTCTGTAAACTGGGGCGGAGAGTGTCGTCCTAGGCGAGATATATCATATAGGGGATTTTAGTCTAGTGTGGCAAAAACTAGTAGGCCGTGTGTGCGTGCGTGTGTGTGTGTGTGTGTGTGTGTGTGTGTGTGTGTGTGTGTGTGTTTGAGTGTGAAAATTTCCACGCAAACCACAAGTCCCATAATGCTCCAATTTGCATCCACGGAGGTCTAATGAGGGCCAAATCTATAAAGCCAGCAAATGGATGAAAGGTTTATGTAGAGATCAACGCTGGACTATGCCTTTGATAAAGTTCGCAAAGAACAAAACGCGTCAGGGTGGGAGGCCAGAGTGACATGCGAGGAAAGAACGCCTTAGAGAGCTGCGGGACCCGAGGATCCACTGGCGAGACCCGTCTCGGTGTAGCGGCTAGAAGTCTACCCACACCGGCACTGCGCCTCCTTGAACCTGTGCGGTAGCATGGCCCAGACAGAAGGCACTGCAGTGCTAGCTGGTCTGCACGAGACACGGCTCTGTGCTACGATGTATCTAGTATGTTCCTACTGTAGACACCTTCGGGAATTCCACACAAAATCACAGCAGCTAGACAATGTGGGGTGACATGGTGGGGCCACCCCCTAACAAGCCATTCCCGAAATACACTTTTCTGGCCGACATGGCGTACCATCTACATCCTTATAACCCCATAATACAGGCCATTGAAGGGTTGTGGGAAATGAAATGCGGGTACTAGGTCCATTATTCACCCACTTGCAAGCAAGACACATTTATTTAATCAGCCGGGATAGAAAGAGTCTCCCTACACCCCTCCTCACACCCCCATATAAACATCTTGGCATGTGCCCAGGCTGCAGGCAGGGTCCAGTTGTGGGCGCATGACGAGCTATAAGAGTTCATTTGTGTTCCATGTCTTATACTTCTGTAAATGTACAGAAAGACAGATTGCCTAGGATAAACTGGTGTTGAGATACCGGAAGTCCGCCGTTACTGTTTGACTGACTGCCCTGAGTAATTACTTTTGACGCTCAGTAGAATGATGTCATTGACACATCTCAGGAGGCTATTTATGTCCTGCCTCGGAGGTGTTAGGCCGAGGTGCTTTAGTGAAACAAGCATTAGCATAGCCAATAGGTAGCGCCTTTGGGACCTTATAAGTGTTTAGCCATGCAACACTTGATGTTGTTGCACCAAGGATATTGTGCTGGCTAACTAAACACTTATAAGGTCCCAAAGGCGAGACCTATTGGCTATGCCAATGCTTGTTCCCATATGATGGTGTATCCCCTCAATCTGATTTACATATTTTTTTTCTGTAAGTTTTATCCGGAACATCGTAAAAGGTTTTTATTCTCAATTATGTGTAATTATAATTTCAGACAATGTCACTCTGCAATGTTTTTCTTGCGAATGTTATCTTATCACCTAGTCTGCTATTGCGTTGCGTCCTTTTTGTGACTTTCATTAAAAACTAGGAGATTGCACAATTGATTGAAATAAATGATGTTTTCTTACTTTTAACAGTTAATGATTTTCTTAATTGAATATTTTAATTCGGAAAGTTAAGGAATTGTTTATTTAGAACTTTTATGATCTGTATGAAAATGGATCAAATAAAGTGAATACCGAGTTCTGACTCACTATATTGTTGCTGTAGAACTTTATGTACTTTGAGGCACATTTTGAAAATTAATTGAGGATTAGGTCATTTTCATATATTTTATTCTCACTGTTGCGAGGTACAGGCAACCAAATGAGGCATACAGAAGAAACTGATAATGCACCATTTTAATCTTTTGGTGTAAATAATGGGAAGTGTGTTTTATTTCTATGTTTAGAACTTTTTTTGATGCAAGGCATTTTTTTGTTCATCGTGTAAGGCAGTTTATCTTGAAGTAATGTGGTATTTTTGGTTTTATTTTTTTATAACTGATAATGGGATTTGGTTTCTCCAGATAAACGATTTTAGAGGTGGTAAAAGTCATTGCTTTAAGACTAGTATGAGTTTATAATTGTCGAGTCATTTGATTACTTAAATTATCACACATGTTGATAACTAATACACAGCCTAGCGATTGGGGTTTAGGAGGCTGAAGTTCACATTTACCATTATAGTCAAACATCTAAAACTAAAAGCTGTGGTGATAGGGCACACTTACGCCTCTTTTCAAGGCTTCTCCAGGGGGGAAAAAACAGACAGCAGGTAGCGAGTAAATGCTTTCGTTTGTGCTCCAGGTCTGTTATTTAGTATTGCTATACAGGTCAGCTTTTTTTATATTTATTTGGAGTTATGTGACCTGACTGAAAGTAGGTCATCAGAGCTTTGCGTGCTGTAAATTCTAAACCCACAGCAGTAAGGGTATTTTTAACATACACAATCCAAGGGATCCTCTGTACATATTCCAGTGCGAGACAGTCTAGAATAAACTGTTGGGTGAGGTTAACACATTTCCTTCTCCAAATGGAGTGCCATAGGAGAATTGGTGCCAAATCTATCAGTTCTGATATATAGAGGATATTCAGCTCAAGGTGGCAATTAAAATTTATGCAGCTCATCGGAAAACTCACCAGTTTTTTTCCAAAAGGTATCTTATATCGTTTGAATAGGTGCCGGATCAGTGTGTCCCTATACACCAGCACCATAGGTAGCAACTGAGGTAGACTTTTTTTTTTTTACAATCTCTAGTTGTTTTGACCCTAACTTTTTAATAAAAAAAGTATAGGGCGTTGATACTTTTTAATTTTTTTTTATAACATTAGGCCTCTGTTGGTCATCATGTGGGACCATGTTATCATTCTATCGAATGTCACCCCTAAATATGAGAATGTATGCATCTGTGCCACTTTTGGCCCTGCTATGAAAAAAAGATGGTACTTTCTTTGCCTTGTGGTCAGTCACTGGTATAAAAGATTTTGCCTCATTAGTTTGTAAATCTAGTTTTTGCATTAAATTCACATATAGATCTCTAAAAGCTTCTGTAGTGCCAGGCCAGTGCGTGCATTTAGGACCACATCATCAGAGTAAAAGAGTATGGTTATGCAGACCTTCTTCATCACTGGGTCACGGGTTGATTCTAAAAGGGGAGCCTCTACACTGTTGGTGTGAACACACCCCTGACAAACCCACCCCCTATTGATAGGGAACCATCTGGTGCACTCTCCCCGATTCCCATATCGGACACTGGCTACAGCCCTCGTGTAGAACTGTCTGATAAAAGAAATAATTGCTTTGTCAATACCCATCTCCTTCATTATCACCCACAAATGATGATGGGCAACAATCAAAAGCTGCAGATAAGTCCATAAAAGCCAAGTAGAGCTTGCCATGTTTTACTTGTGTATATTTAGCAATTGAGGCACTGGTCTTGTGTGCCTTTTCCCTTCTTAAAAGCGTATTGGGTCGGGATCATAACTTTATTAGTAATCTATTCAATAGACCTCTATACCATAAGTTTGGCCGTACTATCCAGGAGTGAGATGGGCCTATAAATTTTGGGCTTTAATTTATAGCCCTTTTTAGGTCTCGCCTGGCGTATGCTGCGCACATGCGCAATCTCGCTGGCGATATTTAATGACTTTGGCTACTTTCTGTAAAGGGCATTAAGCCCCGCCCCTCTTTTCCATTGGCCGGCGTCACCGTTTATGCTAAACAGTGGCCAGCCATTGGAAAAGAGGTGTTTGTGACGTTTTTGCTCGGCTTTCTGAGCCATCCCATTTGGACAGGCTCGTCTGCCTTCCTTCTGCCGTGAAAGCTTTCTTATCTTTATGGGGCCATG
This sequence comes from Triturus cristatus, assembly GCF_964204655.1. Classification (NCBI taxonomy): domain Eukaryota; kingdom Metazoa; phylum Chordata; class Amphibia; order Caudata; family Salamandridae; genus Triturus; species Triturus cristatus. Next base: position 860,419,809 of record NC_140594.1, read on the forward strand.
TGTTTCAAAACACATGGCCCAATAAAGACGAGAAAGCTTTCATGACGATGGACGAAAGTGAACTAACTCGTTTTATCTTTCTCCCACCCCTCCCCTTCCAAGACGCTGAAGAGAGGGGAAGGAAGTGCTCCGGCAACCAGCGCAGCCTTTCTTGCCCCTGCGACGCTTCCTTTTCAGACGTCCCCAGCTGTGGAGGAAGCAGAAAGGACATCCGCCTTCTGCGTCAAGGTGAGTACCTTGATTATGTACACACTGACTGGGGCCCTCTTTTCGGCCAGTACAGGCCGGGCAAGATTTGGCGATCAGTAGCTGGAGGGGTTTCCTTCAGGCGTGATGCCTGTGAGGGGCTGCGTGGACTGAGCAGCTCCTTGTGTTAGCAATTTCCTGTAGTGTTTGCGTCGAAGGCTTGCCGCCCCGTTGCCTTCTCCTGTGCCAAGGGTGCTCTCTTGGTAAGCCTGTTCCTAAAATAGACTGCTTCTGTCTCCGAGTGGGGTGTTAAAAGGGCATTGGCAACAGACAACACGAGTAAGGCGCACTTCATGTTAGCAGGCCCGAGTAGAGTCATTTTGTTTTTCGCCCCAGAGTATGTGCTATAGTAATACAGACCCCACGACATAATGGAAAATCAAGACATGTATTTAGAAGTTTGAAGTCCTTTGCGCATGAATGGCAGGGTGGTGTAGCAAGTGCAGACGCAAGTTTTTAACTTTCGATCCTTGTTTAACAAAGCTGCTAAGCTGGTCGCCTCCTCCCTCCCCCATGTCAGAGCCATGGCATCCCAGGAATATCAGCCCCTGCTTTGTGTGAGCAGCGGTGACGCAAGGGGCCGCTTGCAAGTATTGTTTGAGATTTTTTTCAGACCTCTGACTGGTACCATAAGAACCGGACTGACCTTGCGTGTTCGAGGTCTGTTTGGGTTTCCAGAGCAGCATGTACGGGGCAAAACTGTCAACACACGCCTGGCACAGGGCAGTCCTGCATCGTGGTTATTGCTTATGTAAATTCAAGGGGAGCAGACTCAGAATCCAGGTCATGTGTATCTTTTATTTGTTTACTGCTCTTTAAATACATATAACATACTTCTTGCTAGGTGAAATCTGGGAGAAAAGTGCATTTAAAGAGTGATGAAGAAAAAAGTTGCATCCTCAGGAAAGCTGCCACTCCGTCCATGGATACCGTTCATCACTGTTGAGGTGCAGTTTCAAATGCAATATATACTGCTGCCAACTCTCCTTACTGAGGGACATTTTTAACACACTGAACTCTTCCACACGGTCTCCGAGTTTGTCTGCGCAGCACGTTGAATTGTTATATTTTCTCACTGTATCTTTCCTTATTTGGTTCATTACCTGGGTGTGTTACCAAAATTCTACATGTACAGTCACCGTGGTGCTGAAGGTGGCAACTAATGTAAAATAATATGACGCCCGAGAAATATTTTCAGGAGTGAAACTTTGTGCGCGTGTAGCAGCTTCTCTTGTACTATTTCCTCCTGTGCCCTCTTTTCGTGAAGGAAATGACCGGAGACTGTCTTTCCTTCCAAGCAAGGAGTTTGAAAGGTTCTCTCGGTGTAAAGGGCCAGCATTGCTCCCTCCCTGTGGAACGAATGGCCTGTCTTTCTAGTGTTAGTTTGTGGGGAGAAGAGGCACGGAGTCAGAAGGCAAGGCACGATTGCAGCCTGTCAAACTCAGCTGCTAGTTTTCAGTGGTATTTTGGGAAATGATCTTGAAGAGTGCAGAACTTGTTTTTGGGGTAAATATGGAGTGTGAGTTGTTTTTGTTAACTGCTAGGAGTTATACGACTAATGACATTGCAGTGTGACAAATTTGGAAGATGATCTTTTAATGTTTGCATTTTTGTACCTGTAATCTACAGCCTGCCAAATTATATTATGTCATGTTATTTTATCAGCGTTTGTGTAGCACTTTTCTGTCGTGTGTATGGCCTCACACCACACTAAAGAAAAAGACTGGTGACGAGTTGCTTGTTTCTGATGAGCTAGCTGCTTGAATGCTAAATGGCAATGAATCCCTTGCTGTGAATGGAAACCCATGCAAAATGCAACACATACTGCCTCTTCGCAGTTTGCATGTTGACTGCATGAACAAAGGCATTTATGCTGTCCATGAGAAACCTGTTCCCTGCACCCTTCGCATCCGTGATTGCCATTGGAATGCTGTGTCAGGTGCAAGCTAAATACGTATAGGTTTGAGACGGCATGGCACAGCCCATTAGTATATGTGTTTTTAGGAATTCCCCGAAACGTATTCAACCGTGATGGGTATATTTGGAGTACTATTTTAAGAAACATTGTAACTATTACACATATTCTCAGCTGTAGAGTAGACATGTGCAGCCACAAGCCCTCTGAATACTGTTGTAATAGGGCCGTACGCGTTCATAATGTAGGGCTGTATCACCAGAAGGCCAGGTCATGAAAAGTTAATTGAATAGTTTGTTATGTTCTTGCTGCTGTGAGGTATTTTACAGAAAGAACAGTACTTTGTAGTAGCGTGCCCCGTGGTACAAGCCATTTTGGGTGCTGCGGCAGCGTAGTATAATAAAGCCACACAAGGCCCGTGCTCAGTTACTATGGGACATACTTTAAAAGCATGCTTTTTGTCTTTAAATAATCACTCCACTGCAAAAAAAAAAAACAAAAAAAAAAACCATTGCCATTTACAATGCCAATAGATCCAACTCTGAAAAATGCGAGACCTATTGCATTGCAAATGCTTGTTAAAAATTGCTCTCAAAATAGATTTTGACCATGACTCCGGAAGGCCCACGCAGGTTATCACATTAAAAACATTTGTTAAAACTGGGCCCCAAAGGTGAGGTTGCTATTGGTGTTCCGTCCTAGTCCCGGGCCTTGTTACTAGAACACTGGGAAAGGGCTTCTCTGAGCTCATGGTGATTAAAGAGAGCGTGTTTAGCGTTTGGCAAAATAGTTTTTGTGAATGGGTGCCTTTCCTCCCCATTACCACCAAATATTTTTGTATAGTGGGACTCCCAAGATTCTTCGTCCACATGGCTGTCTAGCTTAGGATTGGAGTATGGTTTCAGGACAGGATGCAACAAAGAGACAGGAGTTAACCCGTTAACCCAGACGAGACCCTGGTACATTATGTATACAAATTGTACAGCATTGATTGCTCCTTAAACGTTTACTGTGGCCCGCGGCAACGCGTTCCTGTCAGCCTGTCGGATTTCCCTCATGAACGGCATTTCCAGTGTAGGACAAACACCTCACGAGGATTGTTCCAGACCTCATCTACTCCAGAATGCTTCCAAATCACACGTTAATTGTTTCAGTGTCAGTTAGCTTACAGCAGCTCCATTACCCTCCTTCAACTTCTACCTGCTCCATCAACTGCAGAACTTTCTGGACCTTCTCCATTCCCAACGATCACCACTTGGGACGTTCTCTCCCCTCAATTCAGCAGTACCACCAACTCAAGTAACTTGGTCCTGATGACAACCTGAAGTCAGACTGGTCGAAACACCGTCAACCACCCAGCGTCATTCTTTGGTTCTAATGTGGTCAATTTAAATGATTTGAAATTACTTCTGAAATACTTTACCTGTACATAGTTCCTCCTGTTAAATTACAACAATTTAGTTGAAATTTGTGCCGTTTACACTGCTCGTTCACTTTGTGTCTCCGCGCTGTTCGCTGTCACTAGAACATCCAGAGCACAACCGATTTATGGTTACTTTTATATAAAATTTATTGATTGTAGTGCTGTCATAACTACTTGCAAATAAGAACCCTTTGTTTCTCTAAGACTGTCTTTGGGCTCCCATTTTTTCTGTTCTACGTTTTGATAAAATTTGTCACATGAAATAATCTGCAGTGGAGACATGGTTTCAGGAAAGGGGTGTTAATTACCATCCATAAATCCCTAGAATTGTTTGTGATGGAGGCCTGGTATAGTTGTTCCCAGGCCGCCTCCTTGAGTATTTTTAATCTGGCCTTCCTTGCTTCTTTGTATCACCGGCGGGCGAGCTTGACCTGAACCACATCTCTTGGATCATGCCTAAGGTTATTATGTAAATTTGATAGTGATCTCGTGCAGTTTTGGTCAAGCCACCTCTGGCAGATTTGATTTCGGGCTGAGACTTTTTTGCTAAATTATTTTTTACATCGAGCAGAATTGACTCAAAGGCAGTCACTACTCTAGTTGGATCATTATTTGTCTCAAGACAAATATGATTTCGTTATATCTATTAGCTACAACCCGGGGGGCGATTTCCTCCTTGTCAATTTTTCCCCACTTAAGTATGATCCCATTTTTTTTTGTTACAAGGGGTTTTATATGCTTTGTCTGATGGACATGAATCCCTTCCCAGAACAATTGGCAAGATATATCCGCATGATCAATGAACCTAGAGAAATTAATTTTGTCAGCGATGGAACTTTTAAAAGACGCTGATACTATTAAAAAAAATCAAAGGTTGAACCGTTGGCACTAGAGCCAAAGTTTTTTTGTACCAAGCCTGTACTCTCAAATTGGATTTCATGATGAGGATTCTGTTAAGTGTGTCACCATACAAGTTATGAGTAAAATGAGGGATGGCCTCTCCTTCCTCATCAGTTAATCCACGTCGGTATAGTATAAGAACCACAACTGTGCGTATTAAAGTCACCTATCCATAAAACGGTAGGAGTCATCTTTAAATTATTAAATAGAACATTCATTTTCCCCTCAAGTAAGTCTGCAACCTTTGACAACTATCCCCCAAAATTATTGTTATTAAAATGTATTAAAGGTGCTGCATAACCCCCAGGGCCTTTGAGGTGTAGTAGATTATACTATGGGGAATAATTGTGAGAGGACAAGACTTCCATTCTGAGGGTATTCTTCACTAGTATCAGAATGCCACCCCTCGGACGACCTGACTTTGACGGGATGGCAGGTGTATAGAACAAGCAATAACCATCTATATAAATAGGGCCGATTTCCCATGTCTCTTGTAGACAGATCAAGTCAAAAGTAGTTCTGTACGCATTCCACTTTTGCTCAGTCAATTTTCACCCAAGCCCTGTAATGTTCAATACGATTGCCACAATCCGGTCCTTGTCCACAGTGGATTGCGTGGGGGACTCCAGGCCTCTGTGGCACTACTATTTACTATGTTGGGACTCACCCCTTCGGATCTCTGTCAAACTATTTACTATGTTGGGACTCACCCCCTCGGCTCTCTGTCAATCGCACTCTTCCAAATTGTGAGAAAGTCTTGCATGGTATGAACCCACTTTTTGCTGAATTGCTGATGTACTTTGACTGAGTGTGCCCTGGGCTCCTACCAATCAGGTACCCAGGGCCTGTGTTCCTTCCCTAAAACTGCATTAAAGCCTAAACCCAATTGGCATCTCTGGCCACATGTCAGCCCCTGGTAAATGGTACCATAGGTACCCAGGGCACTGTGACCAGAGAAGGCCCCCAAGGGCTGCAGCACTTATTGTGCCACCCTTAGAGGCCTTGTACCCTGACACACACACTGCCTTTGCAGGCTGAGTGTCTGGGTGCAGAACTAAACAAAGACGACATGGCACACATCCCTGTGTGCCATGCCCACAAACCACTGCCCTGGCATACATCAGTCACCCCTCTAGCTGGGTGCCCTATGCCAGTGGTGAGGTTACAGGTGCATGAGCCCTGTACCCCTACAGTGCACAGGTCCATTTCTGGGCCCTGTAAGTGCAGTGCTGCCATTAAGAGTATATGGTGCTGGGAGGTGGTCATTATGAACTCCACAGCACCATAATGGCTGCACTGAAGACTGGGAAGTTTGGTATCAAACTTCTCAGCACATTAAACCCACACTGATGCCAGTGTGGGATTTAATGTAAAATGCACGACAGAGGGCATCTTAGAGATGCCCCTTGAAACTCGACCAACTCCCAGTGACCTGACTGAGGCTGCGCAGCCTGCCACCACCAGACATGTTTCTGGACCCCTGGGTCACGAGCTTGCTGCTCTCGGGGGCCTGAAACAATGCCCATCCTGAACGAGGTGCCAAGCCTCTCTCACAGGATGGGCAGGGTTCACGAAGGAGAAGCTTCAAAGGCATGCCGCCTTTGTGAGCGAGCACCTCCAGACCACTTGCTGTACTCAGCAACTGGTCTCCACTGGTTCTACCCCCCACTTTGGGCGGGAGACACGGCGGGAAAAACAAAGTGAGGAAGAGAGGTGTGCCCACCTCTGCCAACTCCATCCCTAAGGTGGGGGAGGCGAGCAGAAGCACAACCTTGAGTCCCCGCCATCTTGAGGATGGGGGGACCCTGTCAACCAGGGACAGGCTCCTGCCCCCCTCCCACTGGAGAGTGGCAGGATAGGGGGTGTACCCACCCCAGGGTAGGGACCCATTGGTCCCTGTCCTGTACCTACCTGTAACACCCCTAAATTTAGTATTTAGGGGCACCCTGAACCTTCCTTCCTCAGATCCAGCAACCACAAGAAAAGAAGGACGAGAAGCCGTGCAGAGCCAACAAGAGGACGACGCCCACTGACTTGGCCCCAGCCCTACAGGCTTGTCTACCCTCGAACCTGCTCCTGCAAAATCCCGGCGTGTCCAGTGGCCAGCAACCTCAAATACCCCAGAGGACCTGCCTGCATTCACTCTCCAAGCTGTTTCTCCCGTGAACACCGGACGGGTTTGAACTGCAGCTTCTGGAGCCAGCCAGAAACCGCGAATCCAGCACACTTTGCACCCGCCGAACCCAGACTGTGTTTGAGTGAACAAACACCACGAGGAGGTCCCCCCGGCGATCCTGACCCGAGATCCGGCGACCCATGACCTGCCTCAAGCCTGCAGCCTCAATCCAGGAGACACCCCCATAACGCGACCAGACAGGTAAGAAAATCCGACGTCTAAAGGCACCCCTGCACCAGACGCCCCACGGCCTTGTGCCCCCAACCCAGTGGTGCCTGACCATCCCTCTACATCTGAACTTGCCTCTCGAAGTGGTGGTCACTACTGGAAGATCTTCGTCCCTGAGCCTGCAGTGTTTCTTTGTCCCGGAGAATCTCCATTGAATTCAACAGGGCACTCTACCTCAAAACTGCACCCTGCACCCGGCTGCCTTAGCGCCACTAAGGGTGTCCCTTTGGTGCTAACTTGGTCCCCAACGTGCCCTGAGCTTAACCCTAGGAGCTTTGCTCCCACAACCCTGTGGCCTGCTTGCCAGCAGCCACCAACCAGAGTCCCCCTATACCCCATAGGATAACATTGAACCTCAACACTCCGCACCCGGCCGCCCGAGTGCCGCTGAAGGTGCAACAACAGTGCATCACTGACCCTGGGAGACCCCGGAGTCTAACCCCAGAACCCTAACTCAAAAGACCGATTACTTACCTTGAAACCGACAACTCATTTTTCCTCATAGGATAACATTGACGCTTTTTCTCTCAAAAAGTAAGTGTCGACTTTTGAAAACTGCAAATATTCCTTAAAAATCAGCCGATTAACCAAAACGCATTTTCTCAACTGTTTTCAGGAAATGTCCCAGTGCTGAATACAGGATCTAGCACTGAGTAAGAAAAAGTAACGATAACCTCACTTACCTGCTAAGTGAATTTCCTCTCATAGGATAACATTGGTGATTCTATGTGAAAAAGTTAGTCAACTTTTGAAATACAATAATATTCCGTAAAAATCATACCTTTAACCAAAACGCATTTACTCACCTGTTTTCAGGAAATGTCCCAGGGCTGAATCTAGGATCCAGTCCTAGTCCTGTGGTCAGAAAAGTAATCTGAAAAGTAATTAACTGCATTTTACTTAAAAAAGCCCATTCAATTGAATGTACTATACCTGCAATGTGTTGCAAACTGCTTTTCTGAAACCTGTAATCAAAACCAGTACCAGTTATACTGCAATTCTGAACTGTGTTCAAACAAGTCAATTACTACTGCAAAGTATTTATATGCTTACCTGCACCAGGCTTACTTGGTTCTAGAAATAAAATAGTATAATTTTTTATACAAAACAATTGGCCTAGAGTTCAGTTCTTGAGTGTGTGAGACCATTTGCTGACTGACCAAGCTACCACTTTAGAGAGTAAGGTTATATCTAACTTTAGCCTCTGCCAAACCTCTGGAGATTCTTGGACTCTATACACACTGTACCTCACTTTGGTGCAGTATATATAGAGCCAGTTTCCTACACAAATCTGCAAGGACAGTGAATTGATTACTAACTGGTAAAGGGTTAAATCCTTGCCTCATATAGGGCTGATGAACCAATGGGTGAGAGAGACAATCTCTGGGCCCCTTTACAGTAGGGATTTGAGTTTGTGGTTTATAGAAAAAGCCTAACGGCAGTACGAACATTTCAGATGCCGATGTTGGGGCCTTGGGTAATCCGTTTCAGAGATTTCGGGCCATAAAAGATGACTTAAGACTTAATACAACACAATCCCCCCTAAATGTTTTTTACGAGATCCCCACCCACCCTTCTCGCCGTTTAGATGTTATTGAGGCCTTCGACCACCCATGTGTGTGCTTGTTATTCCAGGGATGTATTTTCAGGATAAATAGATCAGTTGTTTCCTTTGGAGTGCTTTTTAACTCAGGGGTGTTGGTCAGGACTATCACATAGGGACAAGCTGCTGGGTGCAAATCTAATCTTGTGTGAGAGTCTGCCCTTTACACACTTCTCTGCCTTTCCGCTCGAAGTTACACAGGCCCCCCCCCCCCCGACTTTGGGGCTAGATTAGAGGACCCCAATTCCCTGGTAGATCTCTGTGGCGGTAAATCATCAATTGGGGTGGTGGTATAAGAGGGATGCGGGCAGGTGATAGGATTCACAAGGATTGATGTTGCAATTTTAACTCCTAAATTGGCAGGGGGTTGATAACTAGATCTTTTACAACCCAATGCCTTATCTACTGCATCAGTGGGAGAAATATGCAATATTCTTGCTGCATCTAGGGAATTGGTGTCCACGGCCTCTTCTTTCGGTGGCAAAGATGGCTTGCTTCCTCATAACTCCTTAACTGCATTGTCAATGGCCTCTAGGCGCAGTAGAATTGGATGTATTAATGATATTTTATCATAGAACTCAACCCAGTTTGAAGTCATTGGCTCATAAGGCTAGGCTTGAGTCTCTGATGTTAACTGGGCTGCTTTAGCCTTTCTGGTTATTTTAGTATTATTAGGTAGGGGGGCTTTAGCGGTGCCTCTTTTCCTTTTACCCACAGGGTAAATAAGAGGAGCCGTTGGAGATATTATATGGCCCAGGGTTGAGAGGTAGGGTACGGGCAGGTGGAGCGGCATTGGGTACAACCTCATGGCTTGGTGAAGACCACCTCGAAATTAGCAGGTAATAAGGGCCCTCTGTCACTGTGAGAAAGTGGCTCTGTACATACTGTTCCTTAATAGGTACAGGGTGTACAGAGTCCACAGTCCCCCAGGGTTTGACAGAGGTTAAAGTTAGATATAACCTTACTCTCTAAAGTGGTAGCTTGGTCGAGCAGTAAGGCAGTATCAGAGTACAGTGTAAAGCATTTGTTGTACACACTCAGTCAGCAAATGGTCTCACACACTCAATAACTGAACTCTAGGCCAATGGTTTATATATAAAAAACATATGCTTTTGCAATATGCAATAGACTTTTGTTACAAGTGGTTGCAGTAGGCAACTCTATTTTTAAACACAACAATGCATTGAGCTCAATGGTAAATTCAAGTTATTTGCAACAGATTACTTTTTAGATTACTTTTGGAATTCCAGGACTGTATCCTAGATTCAGTCCTGGGTCAGTTCTCAGAATCAAGTGATGAAAGTCGACTTAATTACTGTAATGATTTTTAAACAATATTTAGCTATTTTAAAAGTTGACACTTAGAAAATATTTCAAAGAAAACAGTCAATGATTCCCTATGGAAGAAAATTCAGGTTACAGGTACAGTATGTTCTTGTTACTTTTGTAATCCAGTACTGGGTGCCTAGACTCAGTACTGGGACCTTTATGCAAAACAGGTAAGTAATTACGTTTTCAGATATTATACAATTTTTGAAGAACATTTAAAGATTGCAGAAATCGACACTTAGAAGAAATTTCACAGAAAAACAGTCAATGGTTTCCTATGGAAGAAAATTGGGTTACTGGTAAGTACAGTTGTAAGTATTTTTCAGAGTCAGTGCTGGGCACCAAGATCCAGCACTGGGAGCTCACCTAAGAGCAGGTGAGTAATTTCGTTTCGTTACTCGGCTGATTTTTGGTGAATATTTTAAGATTTGAAAAGTCCACACTTAGAAGAAATTTCAGGAAAAAGCCAGTCAATGTTACCCTATGAGAAAAATAGAGTTTGCGGTTTGAGGGTAAGTACTCGACTGGCAGAGTTGAGGTTCTGGGCATAGACTCAGGGGTCCCCCAGGGTCAGGTAGGTGCAGTTGGCTCACCCTTAACGGCTCTAGGGCGGCCGGGCGCAGAGAGAGTTAGGCCCAATGTTATCCTATGAGGGATAGGGGGGCCTTGGTTGGTGGCTGCTGACTGGCAAGCCACGCGGGTGTGGGAGCTGGGCTCCTGGTCACTTACTCAGGGCAAGTGGGGAAGTAGGTTAGTGTAGAGTGCGCACTGCCAGGGCCACTCGGGCGGCTGGGTGCAGGGTGCTTTTGAGCCGTCGGGCGCTCAATGGAAATCAATGGGAATGTTCCGGTTTGGAAAAAGGCTGCAAGCTCGGGGACGAGGATGCTTCAGGTGCAACCACCACTTCGAGAGGTAAGTTGGGTAGTTGTAGGTTAGGTGGGTACCCCGGGATTGGGCACAGGGGGCCGCAGGGCGCCGGGTGCAGGGGTGCCTTTTGATGTCGGAAATCTTACCCTCTTGTTGATCGCGGTTGGGGTGGCACTCTGTTCTGAGGCTGCAGGCTTCTTCCGGAATGTCGAGGGGGGTCCTTGGGTGCCGGACTCGGGGTCACAGTCGCCGTGGGGTCGTCCTCAGGGTCTTTGTCCACTCCGGCACTGGCCAGGCTTGGCTGGTGCAGAGTGTGTTGGGTCCGCGGTTCCGGGCTGCTGCCAGGGGTTACAAATAGGTTTCTTGAGTAGAGCCTCTACTCATGGGAGTCCCAGGGGCTTAGAGCCAAAAGGTAGCCAGGTCCTCCGGGGTTGGTGAGGTTGCTGGCCACAAGAGATGCCGGGTTGGAGCAGGAGCAGGTTCGAGGGTCGACAGGCCGGTAGGGCTGGGGCCAAAGCAGTTGGTGTCTTCCTCTTTTCAGCAGCTGCAGGGCAGGTCTTCTTTCTTCTTGCTCTTCGTAGTTTTGAATCTGGAATCTGGGGAAGGAAGGTTCAGGGTGCCCCTAAATACTAGATTTAGGGGCGTTACAGATAGGTGAAGGGCAGGGACCAATGGGTCCCTGTCCTGGGGTGGGTACACCCCCTATCCTGCCTCTCTCCTGTGGGAGGGGGACAGTAGCCTAGTCCTGATAGGGTAGGGCTCCCCATCTTCAAGATGGCGAGAGCCCGGAGATGTGCTTCACCTCGCCTCCCCCACCTGAGGGGTGGGGTTGGCAGGCTGGCACATCCCCTGTCCTTATTTGGGGTTTCCGGCCAAAGCTTCCCGCCAGAGTGGGGGGTTGCAGGGGCCTGGGGAAGCTCACAGAGGCAGCATGCCTTTGAAGCTTCCCCCTGCCCATCCTGGGGGAGGAGATTTAGCACCTCGCCCAGGTTGTGCATTGTTGCAGGCCCAGGAGAGCAGGGGCTCTCCTACCCAGGGGTCCAGCAACATGTCTGCCTAGGCAGCCTCAGAGCAGACGTGAATTGTAGGTTAGGTTTAAGGGGGCACCTCTAAGATGCCCTCTGGGGTGCTGGGTACATTAAACCCACACTGATGCCAGTGTGGGATTTAATGTGCTGAGAAGTTTGATACCAAACTTCTCAGTCTTTAGTGTTGCCATTACTGTGCTGTGTAGCTCGTGTTTGACGAGCTCTCAGCACCATGTACTCTTAAATGGCAGCACTGCACTTACAGTGCTCAGGAATAGACCTGGGCACTGTAGGGGCGCAGGGCTCCTGCTTCTGTGCCCACACCATTGGCATAAGGCACCCAGCTAGAGGGGTGACTGATGTATGCCATGGCAGTGTAGGTGATGGGCATGGCACACAGGAATGTGTGCCATGTCGACTTTGTTTTTGTCTTGCACCCAAACACTCAGCCTGCAAAGGCAGTGTGTGTGTGTGTGTGTGTGTGTGTGTGTGTGTGTGTAAGGGTACAGGGCCTCTAAGGGTGGCACAAGGAGTGCTGCAGCTCTTAGAGGCCTTCCTTGGTTACAAGGCCCTGGGTACCTAGGGTACCATTTACCAGGGGCTGACATGTGGCCAGGGTTTGCCAATTTGGGTTTGTTTTGTTTTAGGGAAGGAACATAGGCCCTGGGCACCTGATTGGCAGGAGTCCAGGGCACACTCAGTCAAAGTACATTCAGCAATTCAGCAAAAAGTGGGGGTATACCATGCAAGAAAGATGGCACTTTCTCACAGTCACTTCCCTCTAAACCCATTGAGAGTCTCCTTTCCGTGAGGACTATCTCCTTATTTATTGCTGTGGTTGCATTAGCCAAAAAGGAGTCTAAAGAAGTTAAAAGTTACCGCCTCAGTAGGCAGGTGGAGTGCCTTCTTCTTGCCAATTGTTGTACACTGATCCTTATGTAGTCGTTAGAGGGGGGGACCCAGCCCCTTCCGAGCTCAGACGGGCATGGAGGGCCCGCCCGGGCCAACGCCGCAGGTCTGCATTGCGCTATTAAGCATGTTCGAGAACCAGGAGGAGCACAGAATTCGTAGTCTCAGTGGTGCTGCAATAGGCAGGCATGGCTCTCTTCCCCATCAGCAGGATTCAGAACCTTTTCAAATGCGAGCACGGAGCGACACACATATGGACTATCACGGAAGACGAATGTCTTCCTAGAGGCTTGGTACACTGCGCCTCTGCTCATCTATAAGAACAAGTCTTCTAGCTCTCCTGCTGCTAGGAATGACTTTACACTGCACTTTGGCAAGCTAAGTTTTGCATCTCATGGATACTTATGGAATGGAGTAATATCTCTGAACCCCTTCTAAACAGAAGTAAAGGGTGTTCAAATTGATTACGTTTTCTTTATTTGGACACAGATTCTGAGCCTAGAGAAATTGGTCAAACGACGAAACACGTGTCGGCTGTGTGTATGCTTCATCTACGTGTCAACATATCAAGAACTGATCCACTTATGGTCAAGACCTATATTGTTTGTTTGTTGATTGCAAATCTTGAAATTAAATTGTTTACTGACGTAATAGTCCGTTGGAACGGTTTATTGTGCTGTGCTCTGTTGTTCAAATTCTCAATTTGATGTTCTGGAGAAAGCGTTTTCCATGTACTGGGTAACACTGTTGGTGGCACAGTGTTTGCATTGAGCACGCCGTAGGACTGAGTTAGATTACGTTTGCAAACTCAGAGGTGCTGGCTATTTTCTTGAAACCACTGCCATCATTTGTATATAAGGAATCAGGCTTCCTTGGTGGCTACACCAGCCACAGGGCTGCGTCGCGCTATTAAGCGCGTTCGTGAACCAGGAGGAGCACGGGATTCGTAGTCCCAGCGGTGCGGCAATAGGCAGATACCGCTCTCTCCCACACCAGCAGGAATCCGGCTTTGTTGGCGGCTACCAATATAGTGACATATTCCTCGATTTATTTTCAAAATATGCCTCAAAGTACATAAAGTGCTACAGCAACAATATAGTGAGTCAAAGTAAATATGTCCCCTAAAACTGCATATTTGTTTATTTTTAAAGAGGGTAACAAACAGAGGTAGCAATGCAATCTATTAAAATTCTAAACATTTATTTCATACCGTAAGAATCCCACATTTAATTTGTACATTTGCAAGGCCACTTAACATAGTGACAATACTATGAAAATGTACCATTAGTCAGCATTCATTTTGTTCATGAAACCAACAATTAATTGGAGGGAGATATTTGTATGGAGGGCAACCACTTTTTATCTGCGAATTATAATTAGGCACACCAACATCTTGAGGTGTTATATAGCTTGACACTGCTGATGTAAATTCCAGCTATATAGTGGATTTTATAGCCCAATGAAGGGACATGAATGTGAATTGCAGGTTAAGAGTTCTCAACACAGCAGAACTGCATTTCAAATTGAGCATGGAGCTATCATTTTTTACAGTACTGTGAAAAGGAAAATCACAGCATAACCAACTGCTACACAAAAGAAACAGCCCAAATGTCAAGAAGACCATACAACACTTGCAACACCTCAGTAGGCACACTTCGGGATGTCTTCATTTACCCCTTTCAGCGTTTCTTCTCGCTGTGAAGATTCCCACCAACACACAAGCAGCCTCATTAAGGAACAGCGTTTTGGAAGTGTGACCAGAAAAGCTGTGCTTCACGATGTTGAGGTACAGGTTTTCATCAATAGGTGAATCCCATCCTTGTCGTCAGTTTGTGCAGTCTTATGGATGTCAAGTGGGACTCACACCAAGGTCAAGATAGGAAAGCTCTTTAAAGCACCTCAGTCATCAATTCCCAAGTCTCAACTGACAACAGAATCTCATTATAAGGCAATCCAACTGAGAACTCTTACTAGGTCATCTCATAAAACTAAAGGAATCTTTAAAATCACAATGCACCTTACCCCTTTATCTATATAACAAAATGCAATTGGAAGGTTGTGTGCTTGAATGGAATCAATAAAATAATTTAACCAAACAAACACAATGCTGGACCAAGTATCCAATTATGGAAACAACCAACATAAAATAAATAGTCTAAAGTCTTAAGAAAGCTCCTAGAAAACCATCCAACTATCAGGGTCCAGAGATCCTTTGTGGAAAGCTTAAAAAATAAAACGCTGGCTAATCCAAGTGGTCTTATCTGTACTAACCGGCAACACGGTGATCAGCTTTACCAATGCTTATTTGGTTTGGTATCGCCCCAAAACAATCCTAAAATGATGCTGGTGTGTCAGCTAGTCTGTAATGGGTTTTCTTTTCAATTTGAATGTATGGGAAGCCATCTTGGACTGATTTTTCCTCTCAAGAACAAATCATTTCAAAATGGTCGCCATACTCATCTGCTGACACATCCGGGGCCATCTTGGATTTTTGGAAAAATTACACATTCCAAGATGAACATGGAGGCATGCGTACTACCATTGTACTGCTTGGATGGTTTAGCTCAAAGAAAAAACATTCAAGATGGAGGCTCGTGCCTACTTGCACATTGGAGGGTATATTGGATATTTTTTGTTATGCTGTATTATTCATTTACAGTTCAGAGATGATCAATAGCCATTTTTTGAATGATAAATTAGGAAATGTAAATAAAGTGTGGGGATATCACACAAATGGGCATAAAGGGGACCAAATGGTGCACATATGCCAAGTCCTTGCAAAAACAAAGGTGGGGAGTAATGGAATAGGTGGAGGCACTTGCAGGAAGAGAGGGTGCAGGGATGTGTTAGAAGGAACAGACAGGGTAGAGAACAAGGAAAGTCCTACACTTCCATGGAGTGCAAAGCAAACAAGTTACTTACCTTCTGTAACGTCTTATCTGGTAGAGACAGGATCTAGCCACAGATTCCTTACCTTTGAATTTCCCAGGCATCAGACTGGACCCGGAAGATTTTTCTTTGAGCAATACCCTTATGCGCTAGGTAGGTAGCATTGGTCGGCTCCCCGTTACGTTGTCGGCGTCGTCTCCGCCGTTGTGAAGTTCGTGTCACCTGTATAGGCACCACCTCGGCGCATTAGTTACTTTTGACGACTTTCTATGCCAGAAGCGCAGAGCCATGAAGTGCACTGAAATTGGTGTGTGTCTGAACAACTAGGCCCTGAAAGGGGGGTCGGCCCTGACCCTAAAAACCTGCCCACAGTGCAGGGAGGATGGGTGGGTCAGTAAGGAATCTGCAGCTAGATCATGTCCCTATCAGACAAGGCATTACCGAAGGTAAATAAATTATCCATCTGATAGAGACATCTAGCTGAAGATTCCTTACCGTTGAATGGATACCCAAGCAATACCATCTTTGGAGGAGAGACTGCAGACAACTTTAGACCAGAAGTCCTGTAGGACTGAGATAAAAAAAAAAGGCCATATATTCGGACTTGACTGTCCAGGCAGTAGTGTTTAGTAAACCTGTGCAGGGATGCCCACGCTGTGGCCTGACAAATGTCAAGGACTGGAACACCACATTGCAACACTGTGGTAGCAGACTTCGTTCTGGTGTAATGTGCCTTTAAGCCTTCAAGAGGCTGCTTTTTGGCCAGACCATAGCAAATTTTGATGCAGAGGACGACCCATCATGAGATAGTCCTCTTCCGCACCACATGACCTTTCTTTGATCCAACGTACCCCACGAAGAACTAGTTGTCACCCAGAACACTTTAGTGAGGTCTAAGTAGAACAAGAACGCTCTTTTCGGGTCCAGATGGTGAAGTTACTCATCTTTAGTGGGGTGTGGAGGACAGAAGAAAGTGGGCCTGGTCACAGATTGCCCCAATGTTGAATGGTGTTACCAAATTTGGTAATAAACAGGCCCCAGTCAAAGAACTAATTTATCAGGAAAGATGGTCAGGTAAGGAGGCTTGACTGACAGTCTGCAATCCGCTCACCCTCCTGCCCATTAAAAAGGCTGCTTTGATGGCAAGCAGCTGGAGGGGGCAGTTGTGCGAAGGTTCAAACAGAGCACACATCAGGAAGGTGAGAACTGAATTAAGCTCCGACTGAGGCATGATGAAAGGGGCAGGTGGGAACATATGCACAAACCCATTTAGAAATCTATTTACAATAGGGGGTTTAAATAAGGAGAGTTGGTCTGGTAGCCTCAAGAAGGCAGACAGGGCCGAAAGGTACCCTTTAAAAGTGCCCAGAGCAGAGCCCTGCTGGGTTAGGGTCAAAATAAAGATTAGAACTTGAGAGCGGGAAGTAGAAAGAAGATCAGTAGATCTTTCTGTACAATACATTACAAATAAGTGCTACATTACAGACTCTGGGAGAATGGTCGAATGCTATCAACTGTTGCCGCTCCTCTCTACGCAAGAAGGCATAGAGATGAAAGTTTCTGGTAGAGGACCCTCCCCTGCTGCAGCGAAAGGAGAACCTCCTGAAGGGGAAGCCTGGTTGGAGGATTGATGATCAGTTGGAGAAGCTCAGGATACCAGACTCTCCGTGCCCGGTCTGGAGCCACAAGAATGACTTGGACCGGGTCACTCCTGAACTTCTTGAGCACTCTGGACAGGAATGGTATTGGTAGAAAGGTGAGATGAAAAGCGTCGCCTAGCTAGAGCCTCCTTGCGAACTTCAAAGTGCAAAACTGCTGACATTGCGTATTCTTTTTAAAGGGGAGCAGATCTAACCAAGGCTTTCCACACTGCTGAAAGAGACTATGCGCCACCTCCGGATGGACAGTACATAGGAATAGTGGTTCAAATGTGTAGTGTGCATCAAAACAATATATCACTTAGAAAGCACATGGCTCATTCATCGTGCCTAAAAATCACAATTTACACCAAAAAACGTTTTGTTGCCATGGTTTCCAATATTAACACAGTACTGAATCTCTCTTGTTCAAGCTGGCTTGATGGAAAAATGTCGACGTTTCGACCCCAATAGATCAGTAGGTTATTACAATCCTTACGCTAGGGTCTTCATCAGGACTGGGGTGTGGGGGTGGGTGAGGGGATCTAGGGAAGAGCATGAGAATGACTTAAAAGAGAA
The DNA here is from genome assembly GCF_964204655.1 of Triturus cristatus. Classification (NCBI taxonomy): domain Eukaryota; kingdom Metazoa; phylum Chordata; class Amphibia; order Caudata; family Salamandridae; genus Triturus; species Triturus cristatus. The sequence continues at coordinate 860,437,538 of NC_140594.1, forward strand.
TAGTCATACAGATCAAGTAATGCATCTATAGGATGGAGAGAGCGGTAAGTTACCATAAATCGCCTCTGAAGAGAGGCTGAAGTTATGTAGGGGCACGTGTGGCTCCTTAGACACGAGAGCAGGAAATCAGCACCTGTGAGGATAAGGTGCAGAGTCAATGTTCAGAAGTCTGGGTTTTGCTAACCAAGTTTGAGAATTGAAAGGGCAGAGCATCACTTACTGGAGAAAAGAATGTCTCTGTGTCATGCCTGATTAATTGGCTGTTGATGACATATATAGATTAATCTGAAAGAAAACATAGGGAAGGCTAGTCAGGACCGTGCACATGGAGGTATATATCTAAAAATAGTGAGCCACCATAAAATTACGCGCATGAGAAAATGCCATTATCTGGATTACATGTAACAGCGTGAATCTAAAGGTCAAGTCAAGAGAGATATTCACAGAATCAAGCCAGTACATCAAGTAAAAAAGCAACAAAGCAAAACACTAGTCAGCCATTACATACGTGTTAGAGAAAGCCAGATGGGGATGCTGTGTAATCACAATGCTTAAGGGTTTTATATAAGCCTGAACGCAAAACCGGGTCAGAGTCTTAAAGTTAATCACGTAGGGATAACGCGCTGAAGAACGCGTGTCCGAATTCAACCAAACCGGGTCAGAATCTCAAAGTTAATCACATAGGGATAACGCCCAGGGAAATGTGTGTCCGAGTTCATTAAAGGGAATCAAAACAAAGGGAATGCATCTAGGGCTGCAACATTATACCGCGTTAGCAAAAAGACAAACGAGGTAGATATTCAGATTACCTGCGTTAAAGGAGTGCTGGCTGGAACTTTCAAGTTTCCATCGCGCCTATAAACCAAACGGAGTATAAGCAATTAAAAGCTGGCTGCGTATATAAATAGCGAGAACGCTCACCAAAGTAAAAATGTGTAAAGAACACACTTTGGCTCATAACTCACCGCTGCTCTGTAGGGACACCTCCGTGTGTGCGGAACGACACAAAAGGCTGGTGTTAACAGAGTTAAATAGAGGCATCAATAACGCATGTCAAGGCAAAACGTGCTGACGCTACATGCTCACGGGCTATGACAGGATAGGAGAGGGCACTGAAGACACAGGGATGTGGCATTCCTATAGCCCAACGCCCGGGACATATTGTTTGGGGTCAAGGGCAACAAGTTTTCATGTGTATTCTGTCCTTGGGACAAGTAGGCCCCACCCCCTACAGCACAAACCTGTTGGCTGCCAGTTTACAGTACCACATTATGGAATAGGGAAGGGCATTGTCTACAGTTAAGGTAATATGTGTGTCTATGGGTTAATGCTGTTCAAACTTGTATTTATGATTCATTAATGCAAAGCATTTATTATTAGGGTGAGCATTAAAAGTAAATGCTGTAAGTTCGGCCTTCACTACTGACGGCGGTTCCAGTATAAATTTTGGTTTTGTCAATGCGTGACTTGTTTAGGCATGGTTTTTGTAAAACCTTATCGGCGTGGGAGCTGCTGGGCCCTCACCATTCTAACAAGCATTAGCAAAAGCAAAAATAGTTTTTGGTCTATATAAAAAAGAAAAAAAAGCACACATTGCCACAGCACTTCCAGGCACTGAACAAAACTACTTTGTGTGCTAATATGCTCCTTGTAAAAGAGCAGAATACTGTGACTCATGGTGGAGCGAGAGGGAGAGATAGAGAGAATTTTATTAAACACAGAGGTCATGGTTAACGCAAGGCCTAATTAAAGGCCCAATTAAAGAGTCTCAAAAGTGCATCCATGGTATATATCCTTGCATTAAGTGCATATATACAGTTTCTGTGAATTCACAAGAATTTACAGAAGTATGCCAAGAAATAGTACTCCTAAAAAATATTTGTGAACTGCATTTTAGCATGAGCAAATGTTCATGTGCAGATTTGCTCATGTGAAAATCTGAATGTTTCAAGTACACTTTTCCTCCAACCACTTTTTTCCTAACTCTGGTAAAGGTTTTACGTCTGCCACTGTCGGGAGTAAATTTCCAACCTTTTTCAGTATGGGAAACTATTAGAAAAAAGTTGGTGAAAACCCTTAAAACATGCAAGTTAGTAGGTTTGCACAGACTCAAAAGGGCATTCCAACCCTTGAACTATTGCTTACCACTACCTTCAGACCCAGAATGTAGACCTGCAGAAACGTAGCAACATAAGGGAATTGCTAGTATTCAAACCCTACTATGGTACGAGCCCTGGCATAATTAGAGATGGAATATCAAAACTCTTCTATAATGAGATTGCTGCCATAATTTGTCACCGCAGTACATGGCACAAAAGTGGCAAGAGGATTTTGTTACAGGACAAGTAGATTTATGAAGCAACCTGCCCCGTGGACAAGTAGATATTTTTATTAAATTCCACACCCCTGAGACAGACTCTAGTCTGGTGAAAAAACTATTGTTAGGAAGCTATACGGTTTACTTAAAGATCGGGAGAAAATGTGTAAATGGAATCACAACGGAAATGTGAGACACTTTGGGTAGATGTGTTGGCATGTTGGTATTTGCAATATTAAATTGACAAAACCTGTATTTGCATATTAATGATGGTGTCATACGGAATAGTAAAGAGACAGTTGCCATTGGGAAATTAAAAAAGTCTGCATTCGCATATTAATGATGGTGTCATGCTGCATAGTAACGAAACACTGGCCATTGTGCATGATGATTTGTACATGAATGGAAAAACATTCCAGGGGGTTACAGTGCGCTGCCCAAAATTATTACTAGAGGGGCTACAATGCGCTCCCATATGTAGTAAAATGAGTTTATAAAGAAAAATACATTGAACTGTATACATTCAGTTAGTGCATAGGTCATGAGATTGGCATTCTACATAGGACATTGCCTGGAAGTTTACACAGTACTCCCACAATTACATAGAAACCAACATAACGGGGTCGGTGATGAAATTGACTCGGCAACCATTAAAGTTTCTGGAAAACAGGTATGCATCATTACAGACAGGCAAATTGGGCATGGCTAATTTCTGATTCATTAAGGCCATTCCTAATGGAGTCCAGAAGGGACATCCATTTACATTCCCTCAAATTCAGAATTCTGCCAATGTTTCCTCCCCTCGGACCAAGGGAGGCTTTTTCTACTACCCATCGTAGTTGGCCCGTGGTCTTGACTTGGCTTCCTAACAAAGCATGAGTTTTTGTACCTGAATCAGAAACAACCCTGACTACCCACACTCTATACTCTACCGAAGATACACAAGGATCTACAGAATCCACCGGGGCGTCCCATAGTCTCGGGATGTGGTTCGATGCTTGAACCACTGAGCAAATACATTGATCATTTTCTTAAACCCATTGCTGAAACGACTAGGGCAAATCTCAGACACCATGCAAACAATCAACCTTGTTGACAAACGCCCCCATGACCCCAATAGTCAACTTCTGGTGACCTGTGATGATGTATCTCTCTACACAAGCATACCACAAGCAGCTGTCCTGGAAGTAATGTGTGAAATACTGGATCAAAGCACAGCTCCCATGACCGTACCAACAGATCTCATCATAGACCTCCTCAGGATTGCTAGGATGAAGAACTTTTTCTTCTTCGATGGCAATTTCTATTTTCAAACCAAAGGAGTAGCTATGGGGACCGCTTTCGCCCCAGATCTGTCCTTTATCTTGATGGACCACTTTGAAAGATCTTTTCTCTTTGGAGTGCAAAACCCCTACCATGAGAAGGTATCCCTATGGAGGCGGTATATCGCTGATCTACTTTTGATTTGGATTGGGGACCCAACTGAACTGGATTAATTCCATTCCTGGCTCAATGAGAGAACCCCTGATATCCAATTCACTATTCCAAAAGAAATAGATTTCTTGGATATAACAATCAAATCTGAAGATTACCACCTTTACACTACCTTATATCGCAAACCTACAAAAATAAATTCTTTGCTTAGATACAATAGTCATCACCCTAGAGGACTCCGAGATAATCTCCCTTTTGGGCAGTTTCTACGGATCCGCAGAAACTGTTCGAAGAAGACTATTTGGCCTAATCAGACGATTTATTAAACCGACTCATGAAATGTGGATACCCCAAAAGACTCACCAAGAGGGCACAGAAAAGGGCTTGGTATAGCTCTCGCGAAGATATGCTCAAACCTAAAGAGAGGGATGGTGGACCCACGGAAAGAATGATTTGTGTAACATTTTCAACTCAAAGCCATGCCATTAAGACGACCATTAATAAGCACTGGGATCTAATATCAGACGACATTGGGAAAGACAATTCCCCTATGCACTCTTTTTAAAAAGCCAAAAGCATCAGAGAACACGTGGTACGCTCCTTCTTAGAAACTCCTGAAACGCCTACTATTAGATCTATGTGGAACCTAACACCCATACTGGGACACTTTAGATGTTGGCAATGTAAGGCTTGCCCCACAACAATCCAAACAAAAGAACTTACCTATAAAGATCAGGTGATCACTTTCAATTTCTTCTCCAACTGCAACACAAACATAATCTATGCCACCCTATGTGCTTGTGATCTCATCTACGTAGGACAAACTCAACAAAAGTTCAAAGCCCGGATTCTCCAGCACTGCAGCCAAATAAGATGTGGTGTGCAAGGTGCACCGCTGGTGGAACACTAAGTATGAGCCATAGCCCGGACGAACTACGATGGGTAGTATTAGAAAAAGCCTCCCTTGGTCCAAGGGGAGGAAACATTGGCACATTTCAAAATTTGAGGGAATGTAAATGGATGTTCTTCTGGACTCCATTAGGAATGACCTTAATGAATCAGACATTAGCCATGCCCAATTTGCCTGTCTGTCTGTGGAATGATGCATACCTGTTTTCCAGAAACTTTAATGGTTACTGAGTCAATTTCATCACCGACCCCATTATGTTGGATTCTATGTAAGGCCGTTCAACAGCCCGTCTTTAGACGTCCTTGACGCAAACTGAGGCTGGAGGATTTCCACGCGCTTCTTGCTGCTAATTCCCCGGAACCACACAATGATGCAGATGTGGGCTATAGATCTTTTTGTAATTGGATTGTCCAAGCGTTGGATTTCCTCATTCGAGCTAAATGGTTTAAAGGTCGCACTTTGGACTCTAGCCCATGGTATAATGATTATCTGTCTGCATTACGGAAAGCGTGTAAGAAATTAGAACGCACGTGGAGAAAGGAATATGCCCCCGCGGCAAAAATTATTTTATCTGGCCGCTATTAAAAACTATCATAGAACCATTTGTACTGTCCGAGCGGCCTATTATGCCAATGAAATTAAGCTAAGCCCTAATCCGGCCAAATGTATTTTTAAGATTCTCGAAGACCTCCAAGTAAGGAAAAACTCCTCTACTTCTGTGATTACATCTGAGCAACAGTGTGAGGACCTGGCAACCTTCTTTGTAGATAAAGTGGACACGATCTATCATTCCTTCCCGCAAGGGTCTCCTCCTTCTGCTGCTTTTTGCGGATCTCCTCCACTGCAATCTTTGGCAGCGATTCCCAGTATCACGCAGGAAGAGTTTACTCTATTGAGTAGGAAAATTAAATCCAGCTCTCCGGCCAATCCTTTAAAACCTGCCCAGTTCAGGGACTCACTTTCCTTTCTCCTGGCCTCTCTGTGCCAGGGTGTTAACACTTCTTTTTCTACAGCTGTGGTCCCTGGGCCGTGGAAACAGGCAAGGGTATCTCCTATACTTAAAAAACCTTCACTTGACCCAGCAAAACTGGAAAACTTTTGGCCAATATCCCTCCTTCCTTGGGTAGCTAAGATTGCTGAGGCTCATGTATATAACATATTAATGAGGTTCCTGAATACTAATAATATCTTGGATCCCTCTCAGAACGGTTTCCGCTCCGGTCACAGCACGGAGACCGCCCTCCTGGCTGTGACATAACATCTGCGGACCATTCTCGATTCCGGTCACACGGCGGCACTGATCTTGCTCGATTTGAGTGCCGCATTTGACATGGTTTCGCATGGGATTCTGCTACAGCATCTGGAAGAAGCTGGTGTGGTGGGCCTAGTGCTAGAATGGTTCAGATCGTTTCTGTCAGAGATGATTCAGAGTGTCGGCCCCCCCGTTTCTCTCCCAGGCTCATTCCATCGGGCAGGGGGTGCCTCGGGGCTCTGTGTTGAGTCCTGTATTGTTTAATTTATATGTTCAGCCGCTTGCAACGGTGGCCAGGAATATGGGCTCACCGTGGTCTCGTATGCAGATGATACGCAGCTGGTGGTGGCCCTTTCTGATGGTTCCACGCAGGATGCTTCTAGGTTTAGGAGTGGCCTAGCCGCTGTTGCAGAATGGATGACCACAAACTGCCTCCAGTTGAACGCAAGTAAAACGGAGGTATTGCTGGTGGGGAAGGACAGGAGTTGCTGAAGTGAGCAATGGTGGTCTACCGCTCTTGGTAGTACTCCCACCCCTATGTCAGTGGTCAAGAACCTGGGGTATGGATGGATTCTACCCTCAGTTTTCAAGATCACACAAAAAAGGTTGCTGGTACTTGTTTCGGCCTCCTCCGGGGACTTGGGCCTCTGCTGAGATTCTTTGACCCGCCTACGCGCCAGCTGATTGTTCAATCAGCCATTCTATCTAGACTATGCTAATTCGCTCCTTCTTGGGGCTAATCAGACTGAGGTCATGCGACTGCATCGTGTTCAAAATGCTGCCACTAGAGCCCTGCTGGGGCTTCCGCGTAATTGCCCCTCCTCTGGTGCCATCAGGAGGTTACATTGGCTGCCCATGGCCAAGCGGATCCAATTTAAGGCTCTCTGCTTATCTTTTAAGATCTTGAAGCTTGCGTCGCCCAGCCTCCTAGTTAACCTGCTAGCCCCATATGTTCCAACTCACCAGCTGCACTCTTTGGGACAACATCTGGTTAGAGTCCCCCGTGTGAAGCGCCTTTGGGCCAGGGGGTCGATCCTTTCGTTGCTTGGCAGCCAAGCTATGGAATTCCTTGCCTCCCCAGATCCGTAGTATGGATCGCCTGCTGGACTTTAGGAAAGCTATCAAAACTTTCTTTTTCCCCTCTGCCTAGTCGCTTTTTGTCCTTTTGTATCTTATTGGGTTCTACCTGTTTTGTTTCTTAGCCCTGATCCTTCTGATGCTGGCAGCGCCGGGACGCTTCTTTGCTGAGGCAGCTGTGCGCTATATAAACTCAGATAACATAACAATTGTGGGAGTACTGTGTCAACTTCCAGGCAATGTCCCATGTAGTCTGCAAATCTCATGACCTATGCACTACCTGAATGTATACAGTTCAATGTAGTTTTCTTTATAAACTCATTTTACTATTTATGGGAGCGCATTGTAGCCCCTCTAGTAACAATTTTGGGCAGCGCACTGTAACCCCCTGGAATGTTTTTCCATTCATGTACAAACCATCATGCACAATGGCCAGTGTTTCGTTACCATGCCACATGACACCATCATTAATAAGCTCCGCGCCGAACCCACCAGTTATCCTGAACAGAGAGCTGGACTGGCTCTTCTGTTAGTCTGGGAGGGTATCGGCAGGTGCGGAGGCCTGCTACGACCAGTATCAAGTGTGTTTTGACCCTCTGGCGCTACTCTGCTGACCCGAGAAATGTGAGGCCTGACCTGCGCACGAGTGAAAAAATGGCGGCCGTGTCGGCTGGCAAGTCCGTTGGAGGGGACCAGGAGGCGGCGACAGCCTGGACGTAGACAAGCAAGTCATCTGCCCTGGAAAGCGAAGAGCGCTGCGCCCTTGTTGGCGGCCCGGCTCTCCTCTGTGGCCGGTGAGAGTAGTGGTGCAGCTTCTGGCGCTGCGGCCTCTATGTGATCGTGGGACCCCCAGCGGCAGCGACGTAGAAAGCCGAAGATGGCAGCGCACTGGGGAAGACGGCGCCCTGCCCGGCGAATGGCCTAGGAGGGCTGGCGGACGCTCCTGCTGCTGCGGCCCCTACGTGAGTGCCCTTGCCTCACGACACCAGCATTGAGGACTGGGATCGGCCCCTCGGACCTAGTGGTGAGGGCCTGGAGCGACGCTCCCGACTGGCTCCTGCTGGGGTGCTGCATCTGCCTGATGTGGGGCCCTGCTCTCCCCCGACACTGATGGGCGGGCGGAGGGCCCGGTGCGATTTTGCGGGCGCCCGACGGTGGGGACGCCGGAGGCTGCTGGCGGTGTGGTGTGACAGGCGGCCGCAGTCTTGGCTGGCAGTTTGAGGAGGAGACTTACTGGGCACCCCGAGGGGGGGTTGAGTGGTTCGGTCGGCCCCCGTGCCTGGCGGTGAAGACCTGGTGGAGCGCCGCCGCCTGGTGGGTGATGCAAAGGCGGATCCAGGTGGTGCCTGTAGAGCCCTAGCGCCGTAGGTGGAGGTGAAAGAGTCCGGGAACTAAATTGAGGCCTAGTGGGCGGCGGTGCTGGCGGACCGGGGCGGACATCCTGCTGCGGCTTGCAGAGACCTACTGTGTTGCTTTGGCGCTCTTCCTCGGACACTGCTTACCGGCCCTTCCTCGGATACACGGACTCTTGGGGGGCCTTGACCTGTCAGAGCCCGCTGACTTGAGCCAGACACAGGGAGCACCGGTGCGGCGACTGAGCTGGACTTGGACCTGGCGGCTTGGACCCCCCTCACTTAGTCACTGGATGACTGGCCTTGTGGTTGACTGATCCGTTGGGCTACTACGGGGTACAGTAAAGGGACAAGGAGCCCCCGGGGGCGAGGCAGACGGCGGGGGCTGGTGACCTGGAGGGCCCCCTTCCCTGGCTGAAGGAGGGGCACTCGATTATTGAGGTGCAGGGGGTGCAGAGTGGTGGGGCTAAGGCTGGGTCCTGATAGCCTGACCATCATGGGGAAACCAAGAGGCCGGCAATGGGGAGCTCACCCGGAGCCGGAGGATGACACTGGGGAGCAGAGGTAGCAAGACGTGGCAGACTCGCAACCGGAAGGGCTGAAGCAGCAACAGGTGGACCAAATTGTCCGAGCTATCACGGACACAAGGGAAGCAATCCAGTAGGACATTGCCCAGGTGTCGCTGGGGTTGGGTCTCCTGAGGGCGGATCATGCAAAGCTGGTAGATTGGGTGAAGCAGACGGGGACCTCTTTGGAGGTCTTAGAACCCTCCCAGAAAGCATTGGACGTTCAGATGGCAGAAGTCACTTGCAGGTTGCAGGTACTAGAGAGGAGGGCCGAAGATGCCGAAGAGCGCAATAGACAGAACAACATACTGGTGGTGGGCCTTCCGGAAGGTGTGGAAGGGAACAACATGGTAGACTACCTGGAGCAATGGCTGCGCATCGAAGTTGCTCCAGAGGGCCCAACACCTTTTTATACTCTGGACAGAGCCCATAGGGTGCAGGCCAGACCGTTGGCGTCTGGAACACAGCCCAGGCCTGTGGGGGCCCGTCTACCACACTAGAAGGACAAGGAAATCCTCCTGCATAAGGCTCGTACCGCAGGCCCATATAGAGTGGATAATATCAATGTGTCACTGTTCCCGGATTACACCTTCGACGTGCAGCGCCAGCGTGCTTAGTTTATGGCAGTCAAGGAGGCCCTCCGAGACGAAGGCATCCAATACTCCCTGATGTTCCCGGCTCGCTTGAGAGTGATGATGGATGGCAAGACTTTCTTTCACAATGATCCTGAGGAGCCATGGAGCTGGCTGGAATCCTACTGTGCAGGGTTGGGAGAGGCAGGTGGTGGTACGGGACGGACATCGGAGGCGCCACAACCACGCCGTACAAGGCGTACCAGATGACGTTGCCCTGGGACACAGAAGCCTTCCACGTTGCTGATGGGTGCGACGGAATCCAAACAAGCATTGGCATAGCCAATAGGTCTCGCCTTTGGAACCTTATAAGTGTTTAGCCATGCAACAGTTGCATAACTAAATACTTATAAGGTCCCAAAAGCGAGACCTATTGGCTATCCCAAGCGGCCGTGGGTCCGCGAAATGGATCGCGATCAAACATCCGCGAAAGTGAAAGTAATTGCGGTAAAAGCGGCGCGCGCGCCCGCGCACATGCACTGTAGCTCTAGGCTGGCCTGGTAGCATTTTTTGGAGCCCTCTCAATAAGTCTCGCCAGACCAGCGCATGCGCTGGGTCAGGCGAGACCTAAAAAGGGTCAGCTGGGACCGATTCTGACGGGACGGAAGCGGGGAGTGTTCCTCTGCCACACGTCACACCAGGGACAGCAGACGAGATCGTTGATGCCTGAACTTGCGCAGTACTTTATGGAACCAGTAAGAGGGGTTGGCTGGCCCTGCTGTTACTGCCCTTGGGAAGGTGTTCAGGAGGGGAGTGGTAATTGAGCTAGCTTTGACAGGGGGGCATTAATACCGAGCAGTTGCCCATGCCTGGGGGCCCTCCCGGAGGTTTTGAAGTCTCTTATAGTGGGGTTCGGCGTTTCGACTCTATGAGGATGCAGACCAGATCTTCTCGACTCTAGGGCTCCCCCTTAGCTTCGCTCTCTGAGTGAATCCCTGGAAGTTACCAGAGGGACCGTTAGTGGATGGTTTGGATGGGTGCTAGCTGTTTAGAGCCTGTTCTGGGGAGGGGTGGTTGGGTGAGTTTGGGGGTTGTTTTTGGGGTAGTTAGAGCCACCAGTGTGCCGATGCGGGGAGTGCAGTTGTGGAAGAGTGACAGTCAACATAATGGGGACATCTCCTGAGTTCAAATGTATTACATGAAATGTGCGGGGATGCATACAATGTTGAGACGCCACAGGGTCCACGCTTATTTAGTGCGTAGGGGAGTGCAGATTGCCTTTCTTCAAGAGACCCATGTAGACCGAGCTGAAGGCCAGGCTTTACAGCGCAGATGGAGGGGGCAGCTTTGTTATACAACGTACTCTGCTTTTGCCAGGGGTGCACTGATTTGGGTTAGGGCGGAAGTAACCTTCCAACCAATCCAACAGATAGTGGATCCTGAGGGAAGGTTTGTGGCTGTCCTGGGGCATTTGGATGGGCGGGAAGTGACATTATGCAGTGTGTATGCCCCTAATGTGGACTAGGCTACCTATTTTGCTCTATTGTCAGGATAATTGGCGCCTTACTTGACTGGCCCAGTGTTAATGGGAGGTGATTTCAACTCTATTACGGATATTGAGATGGATAGGTCGCATGCGCCATTGCCACATGTACCTATACATAGGCTCTTGAAAATCCGACGGGATTGGAAGGCTGAGTGGGGGTTGATAGACACATGGCGCGCGCAACACATGGAGGAGCGGGATTATTCTTATTCCTCCGCCCTACATGACTTGCATGTGCGATTGGATGCCGTATTGTGCACCCCGGATGTTCATGCGATGGTAAGACATAGTGAATACTTGGCGAGGACGATATCGGATCTCAATCCGCTGTTACTGGCGTTGCACTGGTCCCGGGGAAGGCCTGCAATTCCTACCTGGCAAATACGCCTGGAGGACCCGGTATTCCGTGCGGAGGTACAGGAGGGTATAGAACAGTATTTCATTAAGAATGAGGGCACAGCTAAGAGTTTGGCCCTGGAGTGGGACGCCTTTAAGGTGGTGGTGGTGCGGGCCTATGTATTGCTAAGACGGCAGGCATCAGGCCGAAAAAGCCCGCCCTGAAAATCCAGAGGTGCAAACCGAGGTCTTGGCTGCGAGAGAGGGAGTGGTGGTGCAAGTGGAACGGTTGCGCTGCTTGGATTATAAAGCGTATTTGGTGGGGGCGCATGCGGAGAGAGATAAGGCGGGCACCCTCCTGGCCTGGTTGGCCAATCCGGGCCCGAGGAGTACACCCATCCTGGCCTTGACCTCCCCTGAGGGAGTACCAGAGTATTCCCAGCGGGGGATTAATGGGATGTTCTTGGACTACTATACAGATCTATACAGGAGTAAGCTACAGGAGACTGGTGATGGGTTAGAGGAATTCTTAGCTGAGGTGGGACTGCCACGCCTCGAGGAGGACCAGGCGGACACCCTGGGGTGGAAGATTACTGTGGGGGAAATGCATAGCGCGATAAAACATATGGCACGCAAGAAAACACCGGGGGTTGATGGCCTGCTGATAGAATTTTATTCGACGTACGTTGATCTCTTGGCCCCCAGGCTGCTGGCAGTATATCAAGAGGCCCGGGATCTGGGGAGGCTGCCAGTTTCCACTTGCGAAGCTATCATTATCCCGTTGTTGAAACCGGGAAAAGATACTTTGAATAGGTTGGCCTTCCGCGCATTATCAATGTTAACAACTGATTATAAGATATTGAGTAGGATTCTCACGTCCCGGCTCCTTCCCTATAGGGCGCAACTGGTCCATACCGACCAGGCGGGTTTTATCCCGAAACGCACTACAGCGACTAACGTGAGACGCCTTCTCCGAATTCTAGGGGAAGATCACAGCGAGACCCCCACTGCAGTGGTTTTCTCTGTAGATATCGAAAAGGCTTTTGACAGCCTGGAGTGGCCATATTGGTTCCGGATTCTTCATGCGTTCGGGCTTGGGGAATCCTTTGCGGGGTGGACACAGATACTTTACCGCTCGGCGATGGCTCGGGTACGGACGGGTGTGAAGATTTCCTCCTCCTGTCGGGTAGAGCGGGGCACGAGGCAGGGGTGCGCGCTCTCTCCGTTATTGTTCGCCTTAGCCATTGAGCCTTTGGCCTCCCATGCTAGGTTGGGGAGGCATTACACTGGACTGGAACTCCGCGGAGATATGCAGTTTATCTCCCTATATGCGGACGATTTGCTAATTTTTCTCGCTAATACGGCAACGGCTTTGGAGGGTGCGAGGCAAATGCTTCATGCGTTTGGGCGTTACTCGGGGCTGGGCGTGAACTGGGCAAAGATTTGTTTGTTTCCGGTGGTTCAGACTGAAGTGAACCCTCCCCAGGTGGTGGGCACTTGCTAGGAACCCCGATGCTTGCCTTATCTAGGCACTCATTTATCATTCCTCCAAGGAATTACTAGAAGGTAACTTGGGTCGAGCCATAAGAGGCCTTAGGGGTAGCTTTGCGTTTTGGAGCACGTAGCCGCTCTCGGTGGCAAGCCGGGTGGCGCTTCTGAAGATGGTGGTGCTACCTCGCTTATTGTATTATTTACGGACTCTACCAGTCTGGGTGCCGGGCTCTGTGTTCCAACAGCTCCGTTCCAAGGCTGAGGGTTTCTCTGGGGGGCAGGCAGGCGGCGTGTTGCGATGGCTACAATGATACGTCCGAGAGCCGACGGGGGTATGGCAGTGCCGGACTTTGAGTGGTACTATTTAGCAGCGCAGCTCCAGTGGCTCACTCAGGCTGTGGCTCGGGAGTTTCGAGGCCCAGGCGGTTCTGAGGGATGATGGGTCCCACAATATATCTTGTCCTTTATAGTGCTCCAACAGATGATGCGCCTTCAACCGCTTACTAATGAAGAGCGGACGCTGAGATTGTGCTGGAACAAGAGCCAGCGTTGAGCTGGGATTGCCTGTCCTAACGCCCCGGAGATTCCGCTGGGCATGTGTACGGCCCTCCCACATGGCGGAGACTGGACGGCGTCAGCTGAATGGGAGGCACTGGGGGTTCAGGTACTGGGGGACCTCTATGAAAACGGCATCCTTTTATCCTTTCCAGCTCTGCAGGATAGATATGGTCTCCCTCTTTACTACGGCCGCCGCTCAGTGCCCGAGGAGTAGTTTGGAGGGGGGCAATTTCCAGCATATGTCTGGTTCTACCTGTTTGAGAACGTATTGGATGGAAGTACTAGATCTGCTGTGCGAAATAACTGATCGTAACATAGACCCGGATCAGGGGGTCTGTTTATTGCATTGGTTATTGGGGGTAATATGGGGACATGCAGCTTGGGACTTCTTAGGATGTCGATATTTGACCATGCAATGCTGCATGATGTCACTTTGTCCTGTTTGTAAAAACCAATACAAATATTTATAAGAAAAAAAAAGAAAAAATGACACCATCATTAATATGCGAATGCAGACTTTTTAATGTCCCAATGGCAACTGTCTCTTTACTATTCCGTATGACACCATCATTAATATGCGAATACAGGTTTTGTCAATTTAATATCGCAAATACCAACATGCCAACACATCTACCCAAAGTGTCTCACATTCCCGTTGTGATTCCATTTACACATTTTCTCCCGATCTTTAAGTAAACCGAGTAGCTTCCTAACAATAGTATTTTCACCAGACCAGAGTCTGTCTTCAGTGCCCTCTCCTATCCTGTCATAGCCCGTGAGCATGTAGCGTCTGCACGTTTTGCCTGGACATGCGTGATTGATGCCTCGATTTAACTCAGTTAACACCAGCCGTTTGTGTCGTTCCGCGCACATGGAGGTGTCCCTACAGAGCAGTGGTGAGTTATGAGCCAACGCGTGTTCTTTACACATTTTTACTTTGGCGAGCGATCTCGCTATTTATATATACGCAGCCAGCTTTTAATTGCTTATACTCAGTTTGGTTTGTAGGCACGATGGAAACTTGAAAGTTCCAGCCAGTACTCCTTTAACGAAGGTAATCTGAATATCTACCACGTTTGTCTTTTTGCTAACACTGTATAATGTTGCAGCCCTAGATACATTCCCTTTGTTTTGATTTGCTTTAATGAACTCGGACACGCGTTTCCCAGCGCATTATCCCTATGTGATTAACTTTTAGATTCTGACCCGGTTTTGCGTTCAGGCTTATATGATGCCCTTAAGCATTGTGATTACACAGCGTCCCCATCTGGCTTTCTCGAACACGTATGTAATGGCTGACTAGTGTTTTGATTTGTTGCTTTTTTACTTGTTGTACTGGCTTGATTCTGTGAATATCTCTCTTGACTTGACCTTTAGACTCACACTGTTACATGTAATCCAGATAATGGCTTTTTCTCATGCGCGTAATTTTATGGTGGCTCACTATTTTTGTTCACGGTCCTGACTAGCCTTCCCTATGTTTTCTTTCAGATTAATCTATATATGTCATCAACAGCCAATTAATCAGGCATGACACAGACATTCTTTTCTCCAGTAAGTGATGCTCTGCCCTTTCAATTCTCAAACTTGGTTAGCGAAACCCAGACTTCTGAACATTGACTCTGCACCTTATTCTCACAGGTGCTGATTTCCTGCTCTCGTGTCTAAGGAGCCACACGTGCCCCTACATAACTTCAGCCTCTCTTCAGAGGCGATTTATGGTAACTTACCACTCTCTCCATCCTATAGATGCATTACTTGATCTGTATGACTATTCTCTTTCAAGTCATTCTCATGCTCTTCCCTAGATCCCCCTCTCCCACCCCCACACCCCAGTCCTGATGAAGACCCTAGCGTAAGGATTGTAATAACCTACTGATCTATTGGGGTCGAAACGTCAAAATTTTTCCATCAAGCCAGCTTGAACAACAGAGATTCAGTACTGTGTTAATATTGGAAACCATGGCTACAAAGTTTTTGGGTGTAAATTGTGATTATTAGGTTGATGAATGAGCCACGTGCTTTCTAAGTGATGTATTGTTTTGATGCACACTACACATGTGAAGTCACTACCCCACCCTCACCTGAATCACAATCACCCCACCTTGTTTTTCCCCCTCGCATCCCCACCTAGGGACGTCACTGTATATAATAATATGTGAACATTGTCAATAATAGACCAATGCTCAGTGTGAATTAAACACTAGGAGCAACAAATACTTTATGTCTCAGCCTTGAATTTGTATTTATGTTGTGAAATATATATTGTTGGACCGTTTTCTGGGACCACTGTTCCTATGTACTATCCTTTACCCAGGTCCCAAGGCCTAATATTGGGTTTATCCTTCTTAGGTAACTACCTCCGGATAGAAACACTGATGATCCACTAGGCATTGAGGGCCGAGTTCGTCCGCCCTGACATTCAGATAACGTAGTAGATGTTGAACCACCAGGGAAAGATGCAGTGCCTCTTGACATAGGGTCCACCACCCCACCCGGTTTGTTGTAGTACCACAAGGCAGTGGCATTGCCCATTAACACTTGAAACAGTTTTCCCTTAATTGAAAATAGGCAATGCCAAGTGAAACGCTCAGAGCTCCAGCAAGTTGATGTGGATTCCAGATTCCACCAGAGACCTCTGATCTCCACCTCTCCATCCCAGGAGTAATGCATCCGTCACTACTGCGTGGTCTGGTTGGGGAGGAGAGGGGTTTGCCTCTGACCCAAGCGTGGTCCGTTAGCCAACCCTGCAGGTCCTGTGAAGTCCTCTATGAAATCTTTACCATGTCGAGTAGAATTGTTTAAATCTATTAGCTATCTCTACTTCATCAGTGAGGTCGCCCTCTTCCGATCTGATTGCCGTAATTAAGGTTTTATCACTTTTGGCTTTCAACAGGTTAGCCAGAACTGATCCCGGTCTGTCCCCCTCTCCGTATACACATGCTGTAGCGTATTTCCCCGGGTGTTTCACTTCACTATCCGCTACCTCCTGGTACTCCTCCAATAACTGTTTCATTACTTCCGCAGGCTCCCCATCTGCCCCAGACGCCTGTTGTGACTCCAACTCACCTATTTGGCGCTCCAGAGCCTACAGTCTCTGGCGGATGTTGCAGAGTATCCCTGAGTGTTTAGCCATGGCAACCCCCCTAATATATACCTTGAAGGCCTCCCATACCGTCTGGAAACTTTTTACCGTCCCAATATTTTTAGCGAAAAATGTTTTGATGGCTTCAGCCATCGTTTCTTTGAAAAGAGGGTCTAGCAATGAATAAGGGGGGAAATCGCCATGTAAATGGAGTGGAGTGGTGTGGCTCACTGGTTAGAGGCAGCAGACCCGGAAGCAGAGGATGGTCTGGGACCAGGGTTCAAATCCCGACGCGGCAGGGTCGTGGACCAGGGCCAGCGGACTCGATAATTCTCACTTCGGTGCCTACTCTAACCAGGGATCACACTCAGCAACTCTGGGCATCAGCTTGCCTCATCTCCACAACGGCCCCCCACATTCGCTGGGGATGCCTGGTTCCACCTTGGAGATACCCTGGAGGGACCATCTCACAGGGATAGCCAGGACGGGTTCCCCAGCGGTCTACAGCGCCACGACGCCTCAGGGCAGCAGTGCGCTTTACAAGACACATACATTGTCTTCTTGGGGGTGGACAAGACCACAAGGAGCGGGGAGTGGTCCGACAGTGTGCGTGGTAGAACCGGACATGCACGTATTTGTGGGATAAGTGGTATTCATGCCGGCCAAAAGTCTATTCGAGTGTGAAGATTATAATAGGCAGAGTAGTGTGTGAAACCTCCTTCTAGCGGATGAAGTTCCCTCCAAACTTCTTTGAGGCCTTGACTAATCAGTACCCTTTCCATAGCTCTGACTGCTGATACCGGCCTCCTGACTGGCCCCCCTGATCTATCTAAGCTTGGGTTCCTTACAAAGTTAAAATCCCCTTCACCAGAGCATGCGTGTCATCTCACATCCGCTCACTGTGTCAGCTAACGCAGCAAAGAACTCGGGCAGTCGTAGTTAGGGCTGTATACATTAACCAGTAGAAGATCCAGTCCTCGCCCCTGACATCTGGAGATTATGAACCTCCCACCCACGTCTGCCATCAGTAGTTGTAGTGTGTAGTCGGATCTAGGTTTCACCCATGTCATTACCCCTCTAGCATGTGAAGTTAATCCTGCCGCGTTGATAATACCCTCAATGCCCCTGGAACGCATCATTGGACTTTGCAGAGGGAGGTGCGTCTCCTGCAACAGGGCCACATCTATCTTATGTCTATTTAGATATTGAATTACTTTTCGCAGTTTGCGATGGTCATTCAGGCCCCTCACGTTCCACGATAGCGTCCTGAGGGAGTCTAGTGATCTCTGGTCAACGATTGCTCCTGACATAGCGTTGCTTTCTATTATGCTTCGCAGAGCACCCTAAAGCCTGTGACTGACATTTATACTGTACCTCTTGAAACAACATCTCTAACCTCCCCAACCTAGAAAACAAAAACAGAATCCCAATCCTACCCTCCCACAGCAGACCACTCGGTCGTGCATCGTTCCTATCAGTGACCTCCCACACCACCCCCCTTCCCTCCCCCAACTGGGTAAATTGTCATGGTGTTTGTCACTTGCGGGCGGAGGTCGCTCTGTGTGCAACAAATAAAATGAAAAACGCTGAGACCAGCATGCATCTGTCCCACGCCCCCCATCCGCTATTCATTCTTCTTCCACCAAACCACTAGTCATATCTATACTTGCCATGGTACTAGTACACACCCCACCGGTTCAACCCAGCCAGCAAAATGCAATGTCCCGTTCATCTTCCCTGACCAATGCATCAGCTGCCGTGTGGTACCTAGATACCCGACACCTGTCCATATACCTAACCGGTGCAAATAACATGGCCACAGCTGTGCACCGTGGTGAGTCAATAGGTTTCTATCCCTCTGCCCCCCCCCCCCAGCCCCAGGATACTTATCAGCAGTTCACGATAAGGCGGGACTCAGTCTTGCTCCTCCAGCGAACTCCCAGCTGCTTCATTCAAGAGCTGACTCTCCAAACTCAGTCGTTGCTCCTTGCTCCAGTCCTTAATCGCTTTTTGCAGCTGCTTCGGATCCACAAAAATGTGAGAGCGCCCCTGTCTGTTAACCCGTAGCTTAGCTGGGTACAGCATTACATAGTCGACACCCAAATCCCGTAGTTGTTCTTTTCATAGGGATAAATTGTCGGCGAGCCTCTTGCACTCGGGCAGTGAAGTCCAGGAACAGCGAGATGTTTGATCCTTCATAGGTCAGTGTCTGTTTGTCCCTCGCCGTACGAAGGGCTACATCTCTGTAGCTTAGCAACTTAGCGATGATTGGGCGGGGCGGGGCTCCCGGCGACGGTCTGGGCCCCACGGAGCGATGTGCCCGTTCCACCACGAACATATTCGAAAACACTTCAGCGCCCAGAAGATCGACCAGCAGTTTCTCCACAAAATGCTCCATGTTGCCCATTTGCGTCGTCTCCGGCAGTCCAGTTATCCGCAGATTACAGCGTCTCGAGCGGGCCTCCAAATCCTCCGTCTTGTCCTGTAGTACCCGCGTAATCCTCTCCAGCTGTTTGTGGTCGGCATTCAAATTTGTCTGTGCCTCCTCGATTTCCGCTATCCGCCGTTCGGACATATCTAGTCTCTCCGCATGATTATCCAGCCTCTCCCCCATCCTATCCATCCGGTAGGAGAGGACGTCGTTCTTCGTGCCCAGGGATGTGATACTGTTCTGCAGTCCCTTTTCCATTGATAACAGGCTACAAAGATCCGGCTCTTCATCCGTAGGCGGTGGGGTCCGAGTAGTCGCACGTGAGGTCGAGTACTGCGACTGAGCGCTTTTGTTAAAGGTGAGTTTGGGTTGGGTCTGGTCTGTTCTGCCCATTGTCATCCTTAGGCTAGAGGGGGCGATCCAAGACAGCCATGAGTTTCCACTTCAGGAACAGGCAAGCAAGGACGAGGCCGCCAACCCCCTCTCGAATAGCTATGGCGTCACCCCAGACCAGGAGTCGACACGCGGTGGGCATCGGGAGGTGTGCTGTTCTGCTTCCTAGGTGAGCTAACGCTAGTCTCATATTGTCTCCTGCACAGAAATATCACTCACCGCTATTACTGCAGCCCGGCCGTATCCACTCCTGGAGACCCCACCACTGGCGGACGGTCACTTCTGAGGGCGCCGCTCCCAACAGGGCGGAGTTAGCTCCCAGTGTTATTCCCACCGCTCTCCTGAGGTCTGCTGTGTCCGCTCGCTGTAGAGGCCTCTTCATTGAAAGCAGCGCGAGTTGCTCCTATCCAGTCGTGGCCCCGCCTTCCCTCTAGTCTGCTGGCCTTTACCTGCGCCTCTCGATGGTCTGTCTTCTCTGCCGGAATACAGCCTCAGCTGTACTGTGGATGTAGTGCCACTACACCTCCACTAACTGCAGCAAACCGACTGTTTGCAGTTCTGCATTCCACAGGGCCCTGGCTGTGCTCCACCGCTCCACACTCCAGCTTTCCCACGCGCATAGGCGCCTGTTAGGGCTTTCCCGGGCTTATCTCTAGGGCTTAGGGTGCTCACATTCCCCCTGATGGGCCGCTAGATGGGCGCGTTGCAATTCCTCAAGGTTTGCCCATATAACTCGAGTGGAAGTCAGGCGTGCCCTGCCCTCACCGACCTCTCGCGTGTGGGTGCCTCCGTAACTCGTCTCCCCTGCTGCGGACAGCCGTGATTGCACAAGTCACGCTCCAATGGTCCTGAGCACGCCGGGGGAGAGAAGGGTGTTGAAGCTCCCCTCGATGCTCCTCCTTTAACGCTGCAACTTCCTTGGTCCTATTGCAGAGGGAGTCTCAGGCCCCCCCCCTCGCACGCTCCGCAGGTCCGCCGGAACCCCCCCTCGCACGCTCAAAGAGTCGGGCAAGTCCAGGCAGCGCGGTGGATCGGCTCTTCCTGCCCAGCACTCCCACACACACAGTGACGCTGCTCCGCCCCGTGCGCACTTCAGTTCGGGGATTCGCATCCTGGCACTTCACCCACTCTCATGCTCCGTAACTTCAGTCAGGGGGGTCCAGAGAGGCCAGGGTCTCGTCCGCAGGGTGCGGCGGTATTCCGGTTCACAAATATGTATTTGTGTTTCTTTGGAAGGTGAGAATTGTGTGGATAAATCAAGGAACGTCGATCGGCGTGGAGGAGCTCTAGGCTCAGGCGGCCATTCCCGATTCGAGCCAAGCTCCGCCCCCCTCTCTTCTGGAGCTTTTCCCTGATGCACCATTGGGTGAAACTTTTCCATTTTGCTACATAACACTTCCGTGTGGTGGGTCTCCTTGCCTCCCGCTGCACCGCCAGCGTGCTCTCTGGGAGCTTTAGGTGCGCGAACTCTAAGTCTTCAGGAGTCAAGCTGTTAGGCTGAGGCTCTCTGGTTCTGGGTGGAGCACCCTTCCGTTTTGCATCGGGAGCTTGTGAGGTGGCCCCTGTGCCATTTCCACTATTTGTGAGATCCAGGACTGCCTGGCCCACTGTGGTGCTACCAGAATCTGCGTCATGTTGCTGATTCTGAACTTGCTGAGTACCTTGTGCATCAGCAGTATGGGGGAAAAGCGTAGGCAAATGTCTTCGACCAGCTTATCCATAGGGCATTTCCTTGGGATTGCTGACCTGGCTGTCTGGATGCGAAGTATTGGCATTTTGCATTCTGGTGTGTTACAAACAGGTCTATTTGTGGGGTCCCCCTACTTCTTGAATAGCTTTTGTTTTTCCTGTGGATTGAGCTCCCACTCGTGAGATGCTGATGTCTGTCCGCTGAGTCTGTCTGCTTCCACATTGTCCTTCTCTGGTAGATATATCGCCAGGAGGTCTATTTGCAGTGGGATGGTCCATCTCCATATCTCCTGCGCCAGCCTTGATAGCGCCACTGATTGTGTTCCTCCCTGCTTGTTGATGTAGAACATCGTTGTGGTGTTGTCTGTCTGTATTAACACTCCTTGCCCGTACAGCTGTTTCTGGAAGGCTTTTAGGGCAAGGAAAACTGTCTTTAGTTCTAGGTAGTTGATGTGTTTGATCGCATCTGTTTGTGTCCACAAACACCTCACTTTGAGCCGGTTAATGTGCGCTCCCCACCCCATTTGGGAGGCCTCTGTTGTGATGATCACTATTGGAGTTGGTGGTGTAAATGGCTTTCCACTTATGTTCTCTTTGTTCCACCACGCTATCTCCTCTTGCACTGCGTGCGTTACAACCACTAGATCTTCCGAATTCCCTGTTGCCTGTGACCATTGTTGTTGGAGCCATTCCTGGAATGGTCTCATGTGGAGTCGTATATATTGGGGACTAGGTGTATGCAGGACACCATCATCCCCATGAGCTTGCTCACTGTCCTCGCTTGCCCCTTCCGGTATTGACGTGTCTCCTTTAGCAGGGCGAAGGTTCTCTTCTCGCTGGGGAACACCCTGCCTTAAATGGTGCTGATCTGTGCGCCCAGAAAGATCTTCACCTGTTCTGGTTCTATCGAGGACATTCCCCAAAGTATCGAAAAACCTAGTTCTGTCAGCGTGTGCGTGATCCGCTGAGCATGTAGTCTGCATTGGTTGTAGGAGTTCGCCTTTACCAGCCAGTCGTCGAGGTAGGGATATACATGCATTCCCTGCCTCCGTAGGTGCGCCGCTACCGCTGCTAGGCATTTTGTTAAGACCCTTGGTGCAGATTTCAGTTCAAAGGCTAAAGCCGTGAACCGGTAGTGCGCTTTGTTGATGGCAAACCTCAGTAGAGGTTTGTGTTTTTGGTTCATGGGAATGTGTAGGTAGGCATCCTTGAGGTCTATAGTGGACATAAAATACCCGTCCCTTATTTGCGGTATAACTTCCTGTAGGGACATTTTCAATTTTTGCCTTTTTATGCATTTGTTTAGGAACCGTAGGTCTAGGATGGGTCTTAACGTTTCGTCCACTTTTGGTACGAGGAAGTAGTTGGAGTACACTCCCTTGTTTCTTTTCTTGTACGACACTGTTTATATTGCCTCCTTGTGGAGGAGTTCTTGTGCCTCCTGCAGGAGTAGCAAGAGCTCTCTTGTTGAGCACGTTTTGTTGGTTGGCCTCCTGTTTGGTGGCCTTTTTTCCAGTTCTATACAGTAGCCGAACTGTATGATGTTGAGTATCCATTTGTCCTTTATCTTCTTCCACTCCTGGAAGAAGTGTTTTCAGCCTGCCTCCTATCAGTGTTACATATTCGATGATTTCTCCTTTGTGTGTGTCTAATTGCTTTTTGAGTCTTTTGTTGTGCCGCCCCTCTAGAGAGATGTTGTCTGGGTGGGCACCTTTGGTACAGCGGAGTCACTTGGAGGCAGGTTGTTATCACCCTCTTCTCATTTGTCCCCGTCCGTTCGATCGCCCCCGAAAGGACTGGCCCCTCGGTTAGAACTGCCAGCTTTGCTGTTGCTGACCTTGCTGCTGCGCCTGTTTGTTTCCTTGATAAGTTTGCTGGAAGGCCTGGTGTGATGCTCCCGGTTGGCTTCCTCCTCTGCCGCCCGGTCTCCTTGAGGGTGTGCCCCTTCTCATCCCTCTGAACTGCAGTGCTCCCATGGACCTTGCAGTTTCATTATCCTTTTTGAGCTGTGTCAGCTTCTCGTCAACTGGTGTCCCAAACAGTTGTTCCCCGTTGAAGGGTGTGTTCAGAATATTGTTCTAGACTTCCGTTTTGAAACCGGAGATCCTCAGCCAGGCATGCCTCCTCTCCGTTACTCCAATCATCATAAGCCTGCTGGATGTGTCTGCCGCATCCAGGGTCGACTTTAGGCAGGTGTTGGCCATGTCTTTGCCTTCCTCCACCAGGTGCGTTGCCCTCTTCTGGTATTGTTCTGGGAGATGTTTGAGCAGCTGCCCGACCTCCTCCCAATGTTGGTACGCGTGCCTGTTTATTAGGGCATTGGAGCCCGCAATGCGCCAGTGAACTGCCGCATTCCTCTCTACTTTCCTCCCCATGAGGTGTATTCTCTTACTCTTTGTCTGGAGGTGGCCCTGAGTTTGTGGGAATGTTGGCCCTCTTCCTGGCTGTTGACGTTATAATGGAGTCAGCTGGTACGGATCCATGGATATATGCTGGGTCCTTCGAGGAATGCTTGTATTTTTTCTCTGTTCTAGGGATGACAGATCTGCAGGCTGCTGGCTCCTTGAAAGCCTCCCTGCCCTGGTCCAGCACACTTGGGAGCATGGGTAGGAATTGGCTCCTAGTTTGAGTGGGGAGCAGAGTCTCCAAGAGGAAACAATCTTTAGGTTTCTCTTCCTCTAATTTAACCCCATATGTTGCTGCAGCGTTCTTGATGACCACGTTGTAGATGCCATTGTCGTCTGGCGGTGAAGGCCTCGACGGATATGACTCTACGCCCTCCTCCGGGCTTTTGGCGTCAAGATCCTGCCATTCCAGGTCCTGCGCCTCCGAGGATGTCGAGTCCAAGTATGTTCGCTGATCGCCCTCACCTTCTCCTTCGTAACAATACAGGCCCTCTTCGTCCTGTTGCTCTGCTGGTTCAGGAGTTTTCAGCAGGTCGGCGGCGCCGAACTCCTCTTCGACTTCTGTTTCGACTACCGTCGAGGGCTTCGTAGGGATGGTGTATTTGCTCATCCATTCGTCGAAGTCCTTTTTCCTCTGGAGGATACTGTCCATTTCGGCCTCGAGCCTTCTCTTCTTCTTCTCCATTTCAGCCGCTTGTTCGGCATCGAGAGTTTCGGCGCTTCTCTTTGAGGTCGTCGATGTGGGCGTCTAAGTCGCCATCAGCTCTTTTTCCTTCGGCGTCGTGCGCATCTTTTCGGGACCGTGCTTCGACGACCTAGGCTTTTCTAGAGCTTTCGCCGGCTGGGAGTCCTTTTCGAAGGATCCGCTGGGCTGTTTGTCCGTGGACACAGCTGTGGTCAAGTGCTTCGACGCCAGTGCTCCTTTCGAGGACTTTGGCTCAGTTTTTCGATAGTGTGTCGGGACTTTAAGGGTCGAAGTCTCACTTATCTCCTTTGTCGACTTCTTATCGGTCTCTGTGATCGTGTAGTCCTCTGGTCCCTCGGCGATGTTGTCCTCTTCTCCGCTGGAGAGGCCCAAGTCCCGGAGCGACGGGGGTTGCCCTTGCCCCTGCATGGTGTAGTTCGCTATCCTCTGTCTCTCCCTCACTCGGAGGGTCTTGGGGGTGAATGCCGAGCATGCATTGCAATCCTTGCTTTCGTGGTCGATTGGAAGGCAGAGGTTGCAGACTGGGTGCTGGTCCTTCTGCGCGTACTTGTGGTGGCAAGTACGGCAAAATTTGAATGGGTTTTGTCCATTCCTGCGCTCAGGGGGCCCCCTGTGTGCGCATTCTCCGTTGGGCGTCGAAGTTTTTTATCTTTCTCACCCTCTTCGTCGTCCCAGCTCTGTGTTCCTGGTCGTGTGTTGAAAAACTCCAACTTTTGGCATTTTCTGCTTGATTTTCCTCTTCTCTTTTCCAAAAAATTCTGGAACTCCTCGGTGACGATCCAGACCCAACGGCGGAAAAAAGAATCTGAAGATGTCGCCCAAAGGTGGGAGCTTCCGGAGGAAGCACGCTGATGTCACGGGAGGACACCAAATGGTGGGACGTCGACGCCCACCTGGGACATGAAAAAAAAAAAAAAATGAAAAAATACTACAATTCCAGACCCAACTACTAGACGGTGGAATAATGCACAGCATAGTGAATACAGAAACATTCACGCTGCAAAACGAGCGACGCAGAGGTTGCCGAGACTGCACTGTCTAGCAGCTGAGGTATGGCTGGCGAGGCTAAAAGCCCCTTCCAAAGCCACGAAAGGGGCAAAAGATAGACTGGGGACGAGTGGCCCCTATAGGCCCAAGGACTTGGCCGAAGTCCAGGAGTCCTGAAAGCACTCCAGCGCCATGTCTACCTGGTCTTCGAAGAGGGGTGCCATCAAAGGGCATGTTCATGAAAGAGGTGGGGACATGCCCTGAAAAGCCAGAAGTCCCCAACCAGACGTGGCGTCTAACAGTCATTGAAATTGCAATTGCTCTGCAGTGAGTCGGTCATGCTGAGCCCACAATCTCTCCCATCTGACACCACTCGGGAGAGGATGGCCGGGCCTCCTCCGAAGTCTGTGGCAGCACCTGCGCAACAGTTTCCCACAAAGTGTGGAAATAAAGACCCAGTAAGCACAAGCTGTTCGCCGCCCGCAATGCAAGGCTGGAGGAAGAAAAACATTTCTTACCCCTGTGGAAATATGGATTTTTATGGTCGGTCATGTCCCCTATCTTGGACCCCAACGGTTTCATGTATAAATCACAAGTACATGTATGTTCCCTCCAGTTCCAGTTATGAAGACGCAAACACATGTGCGTCCACCGTCAGCATGTCCTCTTTCAGATCCGCCATGAATGGGCCGGATATTCTATTCCTAAGTATGAAAGGCCACCGGCTTTATATGGTTCATTTATCCCATTTTACAGTCCAGGCGAGTAGGCCCTGATTCTGCCATTAAGCCTTTTTCTGCCTTCTGCCTCTGAAAGCTCCAGTCTGAGCCTGCATCTGTGACCATGAACTTTGTCTTACTCCCTGCGCGGCTAACGGTGTCTGACTCGGCCTGTCTGCCTGCCAAAAACTGTATTTCACCTTCAAGATTATCTGCTCTGCTCCGCTCCTCATCCGATGCATTCCTGTCTAGTAGTTTAGGTAAACATTCCTCCAGCTACCGTGCAAAGGACCAGGCCTCGCTGCCCTCATGCAAGTAATTCATAGCCCTGTTACCATGGAATATTCCTACCCCCTCGCATCTAGTGTAGACACTTAGACGCTTGTACACGCACTAACAGTCAGTATAGTCAGTATAGAATAAGATTCTATCCTAAGAGACCTCTCTTTTTGGATAACACAGTTCTTTAAACATAGGATATTAGATATGATTTGGGATTAGGTTGACATAACCCCAGACTTTTGTCTCCACATGTAGAGCTAAATGTCAAGTCCCTTTCACCCTCTAGTTACACGTCAATCACACGTCATGCTGCTGCGCGCGCATCTCTGCCAAGTATTTTTGCTGACATTACGAAATTCTTTCATGGAACCACCCATTTATGACATCATATCTAATGACGTTCTTTAGTTACGCCTAGTTACACCCATTTTAGTTACGTATGTATGCATTTATCTCTGATATCAACTGTTACGCCTCCTGCATCTGTTTCACTGTAATGCCTTTTCTATAAAAATGATTACCTGTCAATAATGTATTGCTCCTTCCTTCCTGAACTCTCGTGGTGATGGAATAGAAGGCCCATAATTCGAATTATGTTCCTTTGTATAGGAATAAAGCCCGTTCCGAACCTCTAATACCACGGATTCTGCCTCTTATTTTACTGAGCTATTGTTATAGATTTTCCGCATCAAATTAAGTACCGGTAATTACATTATTTACCACATGAATGGCGCCCGAACAGGGACACTTTCTCATCTCACGCGCCGGCGGTGCGTTGCAGGCCCGGTCTCCTGTCACAGCTGGACGGACAACAACGCGTACCCACAGGATTTCCTGTATCTCCCTCCTGCCGAGCGGGGGTAACTGAGGCTGCGATCAACACCCAGACGAGGCGGTGAGAAGTGCGAAGTATCCCGACCAGAGCCTAGCTGAGAGAGCAAGATCCGAGGTATACAGAGGCCCACCAGGTTCCGAAGTTCCGAAGTTTCGAGTCGAGTCCGGTCCGAGTCCGAGTCCAGTTCAGTTCAGTTCAGTTCCGAGGCCTTCCGTTCCGAGCTACCCGGTGAGTACCATTGTCGGGGAGGCGTTCTGACGTGCACATAGTTTGTGCCGGTCAAGACGGGTTTGGGTACACAAATCCGGTCTGCACTGTTTCAGCAGTGTATCTGTACTGTTTAGCAGTATATCTAGTATGTCTAGTATATAATTCAGAATTACCTAGTTAGTGTCGAGTATCATACTTAGTGACTAGTTCCCTAAATGGCCATCATTGTTGTTCATTAAATGTTAAATGTTTTAAATATGTTCCGCATATTGTGGTGTGAATGACTGTTCATTATTGTGTTTTGTTGTATTAAACGTGTTCAGAATTAGGTATCAGATCAGTTTTCAATATGCCACTCTTTTCGAAATTAAGACAGATCAAAACTAGAAAAGGGGTACTCGAAGAAGCTGTTCCCATTCCTCCTAGGGACACTCCAGGGTACTTCATGTATCATAAACATGGCCTAGACGCCATATTATTTCTTGATTTATGGGTAGACTACACCAAGGAATTACCAGAAAGTCAGAGGTGGCCCGCAGCTGGGACCTGGGATGCAGATTGCATCATGAAAGTAGAGGAAGAATTATGGAAAAAGAAAGCTAGACAATCACAGAAAGATGCCATTGAATTATGGCGTAAAGAATCGTATAGACGTACAGAAAAAGCACGTAGACAGGAAGAGAAGAGTAAGGAGAATTCAGATAAAGTCCGAGAGAATCTATTAATTGAAGAAGGTACCCGAGCAAAAGCAGAACAAGTAGACAGACAAAGAAATGCCCTTAGGAATGGTATGTATCCTCTTCTGGCCGAAGGGTTACCTAAGGCTACTCTGGAGATACCAAAAGACTTGCCACCCCCATTGTTTCCAATAAAAGCACATCCCAAAGGGCATCCCAGAACCGCAGAAGATGTTTTCCTTTCCTCTTATTTAGACGACGCAGCTCCCGAGTATGCTAATACTGCACCACATAGACCGCCTGCCGAGGGGGTTCAACGCCAAGACCTTCCGTCTGTACCTCCGCAACAACAAATTCCGACACAAGTTCCGGCGAGCACATCTGTTTCTACAACTGTACCCACACCTATGGTTGCTATATCACGTTCAACGAATCCTTTCACACCCAGCACCCCAGGCGGTGCTACAGGAGGCAGCCACATCGACTGTCCTCCCTTGGACTCAAGAACATACACACGCCTTTGAAAGTTTAAAGAAAGCTTTATGTCAAGCACCTGTCCTAGCAACACCATGTTACAGTAAACAGTTTACACTCTTTGTTACAGAACGCGAAGGTACTGCCTTGTCAGTACTCACACAGGAACAAGCAGGATCACACAAACCATGTGCTTATTTTTCTAGTACATTAGATCCCGTAGCTCAGGCTCTGCCTACGTGCCTGAAATCAGTGGCAGCGACAGCTTTAGCAATCAGACAAAGCGATGCCATAGTGTTAGGACATCAATTGACAGTACAAGTACCACACGCAGTAGAGGTTCTCTTGAACCGCACGCAAACACAACACTTGACTATAGCGAGACTCACCGGTTATGAACTGACATTGTTTCAGCCACACATAGAAATCAGACGTTGTAGTACATTGAATCCTGCCACACTTTTGCCAGTAAACGGAACAGACCCACTAGCACATGATTGTATTGAAGTTATTACTATCACGACGAAACCCAGACAAGACTTGACAGACGTCCCATTGTTAAACCCAGACCTGACGTTGTATGTAGATGGTTCATGTATGAGAACAAGTACAGGAGAGCTAGTGGCCGCGTATGCAGTCACAACAGACACTGAAATTATTGAAACAAATTGTATCGACACCTTGTCAGCTCAAGCAGCAGAGCTCATCGCTCTGACACAAGCCTGTATTCAAGCCACAAATAAGAAAGTCAACATATACACTGATTCACGTTATGCATTCGGAGTTGTACATGACTTCGGCGTGCTGTGGCGAGAGAGAGGTTATTTAACTTCTCACGGTGCCCACATTCAGCACGGACCCCTCATTCATGCCTTATTAGATGCAATACATCTACCCACTGCAATATCAATTATGAAATGTAAAGCTCATACGAAAGTTACTGATATCATTTCCCAAGGCAATGATCTAGCTGACAGAACAGCTAAACAGACTGCTCAAACGCACACATCTGACATGACAAAGACAATAGTTCCTACACCAACACACTGCATGATGGTTAAGGATCCCGCTCTTGACGTAACTGACATACAGACACATGCTACACCAGAAGAAATAAAGAAATGGACTGAATTAGGAGGGATCCAAACCGATCAGGGATGGATGACGAAGGAAAAATCTATATGGTTTCTTCCCGACTCAATGGTCCAAGTTATCATTAATACAATACATAGTCCAGCCCACCTAGGAGAAAAAGCTATGCTAGACAGCATTCAACACATTTGGTTCAACAAACATTTACGAGCAGCAGCTAAACAAAAAGTTCGTACCTGTATGATCTGTTGTCAGTTTAACCCAGGTAAAAGCATTCCTGTAGAACAGGGTGGATTTCAGCCTCCTGATCACCCTTTTGAAGACCTCCAGATGGATTATATCCAGATGGAACGATGGCGAGGATTCAAATATGTTCTTGTAGTTGTTTGTGCTCTTTCCCGTTGGACAGAGGCATACCCGGTTTCAGATTACACTGCCCCGACTACTGCCAAACAGTTGGTTCGAGAATTCTTCCCACGGTACGGTTTACCACGTGCTGTCTACTCAGATAACGGCCAGCCGTTCTCATCCGAACTAATGAAACACGTTTCACTTTTGTTAGGCTATCAATGGAGATTTCACTGTGTCCGACACCCCGAGGCAGCAGGTCTCGTGGAACGACATAATCAAACTCTGAAAATTAGATTGTCCAAAATATGTAGAGAGAAAGGTGTCGACTGGGTAGTAGCCTTACCAGTTGCACTCTTTTACATGAGAATGGTAGCACATTCTCGAACAGGGCTATCCCCTTATGAGGTGATCTTCGGTAGACCACCAAATATGTGGGGGACGCCTATACCTCGTAAAATCACTGACGTTGACTGTAATATGCTGACAGATTACCTGGCTTCCTTGATGTCTGCACTACAATCTTGTCGTTCACAGGTAGCTGCAGCCTTTCCCGACAACACCGAGGTGAAACCCCATGACGTAGTTCCCGGGGACTTGGTGTTAGTGCGGAATTTTGACCGGAAGACTCAGCTGGATCCGAGGTGGAAATCGCCTCAACTCGTACTGCTCACCACGAGGACAGCCGTGAAGATCGAAGGTCGCAAAGGCTGGATACATTCGAGTCATATCAAGAAATTTCATGGACTACCATCCGATATAGAGACTAAACCCTGTGTTTCTTCAAAGACAGACTCAAAGCTCCCTTTGGTTGAGCAAACAAACTCAGAACTATACAGACTAAAATTGAGGTCCAGTCAGTCAGACAATTTGATTGTTTAAGTCCTCTCCAAGGTGAATCGGTTGAATTTGTCTCTGACATGTATCCTCTGGACCGGAATAGAGAAAGAAATAATCAAATGAAGTTGAAAAAACATGCGTACTGTAAATCACTGCGTAGTCATTGCACAGTGACGTTATTAATTTTGTTTTTCTTATGTCTTTTAATAATCGCTGCAAGTATATTGTTGCACACGTATTATCCTATTTTTAAACATGTTTACAATGTTACTGCTGAACATTCTTTTAGTGAATTACCCCCGCATGAGTTGTCATATAGATTTGCGCTGCGCAACAACACTTTTATTAGTATGTTACATCATTCCCATCAGACTAGCAATGCTACAAATTGTTGGATATGTGGCCGACTCCCTCCCTATCAGAACTATAAGGGAATTCTGCCTCTCTTTCCATATCCATTCACACACAATGGCTCCTGTGGAGCATGGTTTAGTTTAATTAATTCCTTAGATACAAACTCAGCAGTTTATCAAGACAACTGGGTATGGGGAAACCTGAACTTAGTTTTGCTTAAAGTCTGCTACCCTAACAAGGAGGGACTTCCCAAAGGAACAGGAACTGATCTAGAAAATGAAGTATATGGATTAGGTAATTTTACACTTAACCTCATGATCCTGAACGTTGAATCTGAAGCTACACCAATCTTGTCCGCCATGTCCGTATTCCCAGTTAAAGGGGAACTATGCATAAGAAAGAATGGCTCCATACACATGGGCCATAGTAAATGCACCACTGTGATACAATTCAGTGATCAAGGCAAGTCTACATTTAGAGCTTCTCGTCATTCCTACTTTATATGTGGACAGACCGCATATATACGCCTACCTTTAGATTGGGATGGTACCTGTTACATAGCATTCCTTCTACCACCTGTTTTCCTAGCTCCTCCTGATTATCATAGAAATACTCATTTAGTACACAATAGACAGCAGAGAGATCTCCCAATAGTCGATTACACTGAAACAGCATGGGAAAAATACACAGACTTCAATAAAGGTTTCTTTCCCTATATAGGTACAGTCACTAATAGTAAGTTGATACGTAGATTAACCAGAACCCTTGAAGCAGTAGTGAACGAAACTATTTCCGCCTTAGGCAATTTAACAGAAGAGCAGTCTGCTATGCGGATTGTTGTGCTTCAAAATCGTCTTGTCCTTGACGTCATCCTGGCCGATAGGGGCGGAGCTTGTAGGGTCATCGGATCAAGTTGTTGCATTTTCATACCAGAAAATTCACCGTCAGTATATAAAGCCATAACCCGCCTTCATAAGATTGTAAGCCAGATACACCAGAGTCCAGGCACCTGGACTTGGTCCAGTTGGTTCTGGGGCGTGTTGTCAGCCTGGGGATGGAGAATGCTCTCCTTCCTAGGTATTGGCTTTCTCATACTATTCAGTTGCTGCTTAGGTCTACAATGTGGGCCAGCGATTTGTGGTCTATGTGCCACCTCGTGTATCCCACATCCAAGTTTTCGTTCAAGATCCCGGAAGAAGAAAGAAGAACAAATGATGTTATATGAACAGATCGATGGATTGATGAAGATTGATATCTCCTAAGGGCAAGTAGGGGACAAGGAGGGAATGTGGAAATATGGATTTTTATGGTCGGTCATGTCCCCTATCTTGGACCCCAACGGTTTCATGTATAAATCACAAGTACATGTATGTTCCCTCCAGTTCCAGTTATGAAGACGCAAACACATGTGCGTCCACCGTCAGCATGTCCTCTTTCAGATCCGCCATGAATGGGCCGGATATTCTATTCCTAAGTATGAAAGGCCACCGGCTTTATATGGTTCATTTATCCCATTTTACAGTCCAGGCGAGTAGGCCCTGATTCTGCCATTAAGCCTTTTTCTGCCTTCTGCCTCTGAAAGCTCCAGTCTGAGCCTGCATCTGTGACTATGAACTTTGTCTTACTCCCTGCGCGGCTAACGGTGTCTGACTCGGCCTGTCTGCCTGCCAAAAACTGTATTTCACCTTCAAGATTATCTGCTCTGCTCCGCTCCTCATCCGATGCATTCCTGTCTAGTAGTTTAGGTAAACATTCCTCCAGCTACCGTGCAAAGGACCAGGCCTCGCTGCCCTCATGCAAGTAATTCATAGCCCTGTTACCATGGAATATTCCTACCCCCTCGCATCTAGTGTAGACACTTAGACGCTTGTACACGCACTAACAGTCAGTATAGTCAGTATAGAATAAGATTCTATCCTAAGAGACCTCTCTTTTTGGATAACACAGTTCTTTAAACATAGGATATTAGATATGATTTGGGATTAGGTTGACATAACCCCAGACTTTTGTCTCCACATGTAGAGCTAAATGTCAAGTCCCTTTCACCCTCTAGTTACACGTCAATCACACGTCATGCTGCTGCGCGCGCATCTCTGCCAAGTATTTTTGCTGACATTACGAAATTCTTTCATGGAACCACCCATTTATGACATCATATCTAATGACGTTCTTTAGTTACGCCTAGTTACACCCATTTTAGTTACGTATGTATGCATTTATCTCTGATATCAACTGTTACGCCTCCTGCATCTGTTTCACTGTAATGCCTTTTCTATAAAAATGATTACCTGTCAATAATGTATTGCTCCTTCCTTCCTGAACTCTCGTGGTGATGGAATAGAAGGCCCATAATTCGAATTATGTTCCTTTGTATAGGAATAAAGCCCGTTCCGAACCTCTAATACCACGGATTCTGCCTCTTATTTTACTGAGCTATTGTTATAGATTTTCCGCATCAAATTAAGTACCGGTAATTAAATTATTTACCACACCCCAACTATCCATACTCTTGGATTCCCTATCCGGAGGTGGAGGCTTGGACCTCCAAGCTCTCAGATGTAGGGTGGTTGGTGAGGAAAGATCAGTCACCGGGCGCAGAGTGATGGCGACCAGGTGCCTAGTAGGACATCAATTAAGGCCTTGCTGAAAGGCAACAAGGGTTCCGATGAAGAGACGCCCGGCCGCAGGGCCTCGGTTAAGATGCTCATCATGACTGCCACAGAAGGGAGCCTAAGATCCAGGACCTCATCTGCCCTTCGCACCACCATAGAGTACGATGCTCCCTCCTTCTTAGCCACGGTAGGGGGAGAAAGCAGGCCAGAATCTAGAGAGGTATCCAGTCCACTGGCCTCACCCAATTCCTCACTCCAGTCCATGTCATTGTGAAGCTGGTCTCGTAAGGAGTCCAGCGACCCCACTCTAATATTCCTCCATTCATAGCCCTGCTGAATAGAGTTGAGGTTCTATTGACGTGGGTAGGCACCGATCAGGGTCTGGATCATCAGGGATAAGAGTGGCGCGGGTGCCGCCAGTGGGCGTATGCGGCGCTGGGGAGGGTAGCAAAGGTACAACCACCGTCGGTCCAAATGCATCACCGGATTAATTGGTGGGAGGCATTGGCGCCAGAGCAGCCAGCACGGAACCAGATGAAGACCCCTCTGAGCCTCCGGGGCCCGAAGGCACGGAGGTAGGGTCATTCCGTCTAAATGGGAGGCACATGGCGTCATACAACTCCTTGAGCGAGGCCGGGGTAGCTCCGGCTCCCAGGAAGTTTGGGAAGCACAGAGCCAACCAAGGCACAGGTTCCGAGGAACGAGGCATAGAACGCAGAGGCTTCTCCGTTACGTCAGATGGGGAGAAGTCAAAGCATGCTTCGACTTTTTATGTTTCCCGTGCTTCTTACCTGATCGACTTGAAGACGGCGAGTGGGAGGACGAAGACTTTGGGCTCCTGGAATGGTGCACAGACCTTCCTCTCGACCGGGACCATGAACGAGACCTCTGGGGCGAATGAGCCGGTGTCGGGCAGCAAGCAGCTTTAAGAACCATTCACTCAAAGCTTTCAGAGCCACGGCCCAGCAGTTGAAGCATGAATTGGAATCGTGGTCTCACTCCAGAAACCAAAGACAAACCAAGTGTGGCTCTGTCACCAACATGGCACGTGGCAGGCGCCACACAGCTTGAATCCAGAAGTCTTCTTGGACCTGCTGAAAACCTACACAACGTTTGCAAAATGTTCAAAAAGGCTTGTTAAAAAGTGACAGAGGTTAGCTCTCTTCACAGCTCTGCGCTGGCCGGCACAGAAAAAAAAGCTGACTTCAGAGTACCAAGGTACCCATATAAGGGGCATGGACATCCCAACTGTGGAGACGATGCCAAGCGGAGCCGAGCGATGCCACCTACCGGCTTACAAGGATATAGTTCGGAGAAAAATCTTCAGGATCCAGTTTGACGCCTGGGAAATTCAAAGGTAAGGAATTTGTGGTTCGTTGCCTATCAGATAAAAAATAAATCATAAAATATTTCATTGATGTCAGCAGTGGAAAGATACAAATCATGCATTCGATATGATGGGGAGGCAGCAACACTCCAAGGACAAATCAAAAACAAGAATAGGTGGAGAAGCCATCAAATCAGGACAATCAAACTGTCATAAAGAAGTAAACCATCCAGCTGTGGGCTCAATCACAGCCCACTCTTCATATAACAATATACACAGCAGATCTTAGAAAAAACTCAGCTAAAGCAGTCTAATTGTGACCTACAAACTAAACTTTTTTTTACAAATAAATAATTGTACATGAGGGTGCTATGGTAGAGTTTTGGAATAATGTTCCTGACACAGAGTTATCCAAAGCACTTAAGCGTAAATATGTTGTCCAAGAACAATATACTACTTGCATAAGTAAAACAGTCCCATTCCATAACTGCACCCACTAATGTGAATCATTTTCTCTTATTTAAGAGATGAGGAAGCTAGCGAGTGTCTTGGGGTACTCTAGCACTTCTTCAGGAAACAAACTGTAGATAATTACTTGCCGTTTGTTACTTCTTACCTCATCTTTAGAGTCTGGAACTGCTGTAGAAGAACAGCTAACTGTTGCTGCTGCTGTGAAGAAAGGGCTGTCTTCTGCTGCTCTGCCAACAGCTGGGCATAACGCTGTCTACAGGGGGAGAAATCCAGTCAGATAAGCAAACATTCAGACCTAACTTTATGCAAACTAAATATTGGACTTTAACTATTTTTCAGCCAACCCAGATTGAGGCAAATTACACAGACCAAATATACACTCTGTTATGCCTTCTAATAAATCTCCACGTTTATGCTGAAATAGCAGTCCTCTCTAGCCATCAACCTACTAACATTACCATTAAACTTTTACTATCCAGTAACTTTTTATATAATCAGTCACTATAGTTTGTCTATATATTGACATACTAACACTCAGGCTAATTCTAGACCTTAAATATTGGTTTAGCACCTCACACCCACAACTAAAACCCCAGTCCATGCAACAATCCTTCCAAACACAAAGTTAAATTATAGAGGTAACAAATTTCTATTTTTTAAAACCAAATTCACCTCCATAAAATAATCAGGACACTACACAAACCCATATCCAACATCTAGAAAATTCTCATTAAACAAACCTGCAGATCAAACTTAACAGTAATACCACAAGAAGAACTCAAATACACTAACATACATCTAATGTCCCAATCTCACATTAATCCAACAATCACATTGCTACTCAAACCCACAGTAGCAATGGATTTGCATCAGTTTTCTGAATGATATTTCTAATTGACTCTGTTTTATTTGTGGAATAGCTGTACTCTTAGGCAATGTGACAAAATTAAGTGAATTTCTGCTCACATTTATATGTAAGTCCAGGACGAACTTTGGTAGGTACTCAAGGTGAGGCCTTAACACCACATTCCTTCTTTGAAATGTTACACCTGTAGGTTGCTCACAATGCATACTGATGAGTGGGAGGCAAACTGCCATATTGTAAGACATGCAGTCAAAGAATGTGACACTTGTGTCAAACAGTTGGATCTGTCCATGGAAAATCCAATTACCAAGAAACTACAATACGAGTGAATAAATGCGAGCATAAAAGTACTGTGTAGTGTATTCCTACCTAACACACCCTACACCCTGGTCTTGCCCAGTGTGGGTGATTGGCCAAATCCCCGCCAGGGTAGTCTGTAGAGAAGGACATTCGTGTTGGTACACAGAAATCAGATGAGCTGGAATTACAACATGTGGTAGCCTCGCAGTGTCAGCTGAGTTGTCCTCTGTCTAAACAAGGAAGTGGTTCTGTATCTATAACAATAGAACCCGTGTGGCCATATCGCAACACCTGTCAAGCCGCAATTGTTTATTCTAGTTGGATAGTGTTCTCGCATACAGGACAACAACATAAATAACTTTTGTGCAGTGAACTTTATCCCTTTTACTGCATGTTCAAGGTGTCATGATAGTGTGCATATGAAGTGAAAATGTAAGCAATGCGGTTAGAGAGAATGTTACCCTGCATGGTCTTGCATGCAAATTATGTTATAAGTCATTGTGTGTAAAAGAGAAGGTAACTTAAGAAACGTGAGTATGTAAATGACAGCGTTTTTAACTTGGTCTATCCTGACCATGTGACACCCACTCCTTGGAAATAAATCGGTGAAAGATATCCCTAGAGACAAATGCTAAAATAGAAGGGTGAAAAAATATACAACCCTACTTAAATCTAAAAAGCATTATGCTTCTTTAATAGTAAAGAGCATAGAGAATCCTTTACTTAAAACATTAAGATTAAAAGCTGGTAAAACAAAATTAAAAAGCAATTTAGCATAAAATAAAGACACTATAAAGAGTCCCACAGCTCAACACTGCCAGACTGTTTATGTATTCCGAGAAGGCAGATTAAATATTGCTGGTCCCAGTCTCCGCAGATTATGTTCCCAGAGGCACCTCTCTCATACTCCTAGAGATTAAGTGGTCGTAATCCTTCTATAATAAACATCCTGTGTAAAGAATGATCTACTCTTATGGATACCAAACCTTTGTCTCAATGTTTTCTTTTTACTTAATTTTTCTTAGTTTAATGTAGTGCCCTAACCACCCACCTACATACAAAGTTTACTCTTCTTGTGAACCAAAGGAGACCATTCCACTATCTATCTACTCCTGGATTACACCTTTGCCACTGGAACTTTTGACTACTTACGTTCTCAAAAGGTTGGGTCATATCCTGATCTATGGTACTATGCTGTTCTGGCATCTTCTGTAGTTTTGTTTCGTTTTCTTCACTGACTAGACTAAGATCCTTTTCACGAGTTTACCCATGGTGATTTTCTCAGGTCTTTCTAATACACCTTCCTAGGTTACATGTTGGGGGGTGGGGGGGGGGGGGGGGGGGGGCGGGGAATAAAAAATAAAAAAAATCGCACTACTTTTTGGATTCTACATGGGTGTCTTAAAGTTCTTCTTGGTCACCATTTTTTAACAGTGGTACTGGCGTAAGCATGTTCTTGTACTTATTTATAGCTGTCCCACTTCATCATCTTTTCACAAATGGTCAACTATTATCTTATGTTGATTTTCGGTGTTGAAACTTTTGCAGCCTTGAAAAAGCCACGAGGTGACAAAACACGTGTTGGCTGTTCATCCACAAAGAATACAACGTTGTATAGCATCTTAATGAGGAGTTTATCTATTGGATCATACGTCATAATAAACAGCGACCGTGCTCTTTACAATTCCTTATTGCTTGGTGTAAGAAAGTGGCTCGGTATATACTTTTCCCAAATAGGTACGGGGTGTACAGAGTCCACAGTCCCCAGAGGTTTGGCAGAGGCTAAAGTTAAATATAACCTAACTCTCTGAAGTGGTAGCTTGGTAAGCAGTAAGGCAGTATCAGAGGACAGTGTAATGCATTTGTTGCACACACTCAGTCAGCAAATGGTCTCACACCCTCAAGAACTGAACTCTAGGCCAATGGTTTTGTATAAAAATATATGGTTGTTTTATTTTTCAGGGTCAGTGCTGGGCCATTTTGACTCCGTTTTGTCTTGTACCCCGACACTCAGCCTGCAAGGGCAGTGTGTTTGTGTTAGGGTACAGGGCTTCTAAGGGTGGCCCAAGAAGTGCTGCAGCCCTTAGAGGCCTTCCCTGGTCACAAGGCCCTGGGTACCTAGGGTACCATTAACAGAGGCTGACATGTGGCCAGGGATGCCAATTTGGGTTTTAGGTTTTAGGAAAGGAACATAGGCCCTGGGCACCTGATTGACTGAGTGTGCCCTGGACTCCTGCCAAAGTGCATTCAGCAATTCAGCAAAACGTGGGGGCATACCATGCAAGAAAGATGGCACTTTCTCACACCCTGGCAGTGCAATATCTACTCCTACCTACTTCTCCATTTGCCCCTGAGCAAGTGACCAGGAGCCGAGCTCCCAGAGCCGCCAGGCCTGCTAGTCAGCAGCCACAAACCAAGGCCCCCCTGCCTCACATAGGATAACATTAGGCCAAACTCACTCTGCACCCGGCTACCCCTGTGCCGCTGAGGGTGTAACAACTGTATTTACCTGACCCTGGGTGACCCCTGAGTCTGTGCCCTGGACCTTAACTCTGCAAGTCGAGTACTTACCCAAAAGCAGATAACTCACTTTTCTTCCATAGGGTAACATTGACTGGCTTCTTCTGAAATTTCTTGTGTGTGTGGAGTTTCTAAACTTTAAAATATTCACCTAAAATCAACCGAGTAACAAAAACGGAAATACTCACCTGCTATTAGGAGAGATCCCAGTGCTGGATCTTGGTGCCCAGCACTGACCCTGAAAAGTACTCCCAACCGTACTTAGCGCCAACTGAATTTTCTCCCATAGGAAACCATTGACTGTTTTTCTGTGAAATTTCTTCTGTCGATTTTTGCAAACTACAAATATTCTTTAAAAATCGCACCAACTGTGAAAACGTAATTACTTACCTGTTTTAGATAGATGTCCCAGTACTGAGCCTAGGAGCCCAGCACCGGATTACAAAAGTAACGAGAACATACTTTACCCGTAACTCGAATTTTCTTCCATTGAAAACCATTGACTGTTTTTCTGTGAAATTTCTTTTAAGTGTCGATTTTGCAAACTTATAAATATTCCTTAAAAATCGCCTGTATAACTTAAACGCAGGTTCTCAACTGCTTACAGGTGATACACTAGTGCTGTATCCAGGATCCAACACTGACCTAGAAAAAGTAGTAACCATAACCCCACTTACCTGCTAAGTGAATTTCCTTCCATAGGATAACATTGGTAATTTGATCAGAAAAAGTTTCCAACTGTCAACTTTTAAAATAGCAAAATATTACTTAAAAATCACAACAGTAACTAACAAGTATTTATTCACTTATTTCAAAGAACTGTGCCAGGGCTGAATCTAGGACCCAGTCCTGGAGTTAGAAAAGTAATCCTGAGAGTAATCAATTGCATATAACTTAAAATTCCCATTGAGCTCAATAATTATTGTGTTTGAAATTGTGTTGCCTAATGCAACAGACTGTAACTACTGCATTCCAAGTCAATTGTATTGTGCAAAGTATATAACTAAAGCATCTCATTCTGAGAAAGTATATTTAGATACCTATTGTTGGTTCTAAAATAAAACAACCACATTTTTTTATACAAACCATTGGCCTGGAGTTCAGTTCTTGAGTGTGTGAGACCATTTGCTGACTGAGTGTGTACAACAAATGCTTTACACTGTCCTCTGATACTACCTTACTGCTCGATCAAGCTACCACTTTAGAGAGTAAGGTTATATCTAACTTTAGCCTCTGCCAAACCTCTGGGGACTGTTGACTCTGTACACACTGTACCTATTTGGGAACAGTATAGATAGAGCCACTTTCCTACACAGGGGCACTCGGGCGGCTGGGTGCAGGGTGCTTTTGAGCCTTCGGGCCCTCAATGGATTGCAATGGAGAAGCTCAAAAACGAACAAAGGCTGCAAGCTCGGGGACGAAGATTCTTCAGGTGTGACCATCACTTCGAGAGGTAAGTTGGGGAGTTGGAGGATAGGAAGGCAACCAGGAGTTGCGCACAGGGGGCCACAGGGCGCCGGGTGCAGGGGTGCCTTTTGGTGTAGGGAAATCTTACCCTCGGCTGGTCGCGGTTGGAGGGGTCCCTGGTTCTGAGGCTGCAGGCGTCGTCAGGAGCGTCGAGGTGGGTCCTTGGGTGCTGGATTCGGGTCACAGTCGCCGGGGGGACGTCCTCTGTGTCCTTGTCCACTCCAGCACAGGCCAGGCTTGGCGGGTGCAGAGTGTGCAGGGTTTGCGGTTCCTGGCTGATGCCAGGGGTCAGTTACTTGCTTTGAGCAGTACCACTGCTTGTGGGAGTCCCAGTTGCTTAGAGTCACAAGGTAGCCAGGTCCTCCGGGGTTTGTGAGGTTGCTGGCCACTGGAGATGGTGGGGTTTAGCAGGAGCAGGTTCGAGGGTCGACAGGCCGGTAGGGCTGGGGCCAAAACAGTTGGTGTCTTCCTCTTGTGAGCAGCTGCACGGCAGGTCTTCTTGTCTCTTGATCTTCTTTTCGGAATCTGGATCTGAGGAAGGAAGGTTCATGGTGCCCCTAAATACTAAATTTAGGGGAGTTACATGTAGATAAAGGGCAGGGACCAATGGGTCACTTCCCTGGGGTGGGTACACCCCTTATCCTGCCACTCTCCTGTGGGAGGGAGCAGTAGCCTAATCCTGATTGGGCAGGGTTCCCCATCTTCACGATGGCGAGAGCCCGGGGATGTGCTTGACCTCACCTCCCCCACCTGATGGGTGGGGTTGGCAGAGGCTGGCACACCCCCTTTCCACACTTCGCTTTTCCCGCCGGTCTTCCCGCCAGAGAGGGGGTCAGAACCGGTGGGGGCCAGTTGCTGAGTACAGCAAGTGGCCTGGAGAAGCTCACAAAGGTGGCATGCCTTTGAAGCTTCCCCTGCCCATCCTGGGGGAGTAGACCTAGCACCGTGCGCAGGATGTGCATTGTTGCAGGCCCAGGAGAGTGGATGGCTCTCTACCCAGGGGTCCAGCAACATGTCTGCTGTGTGGCAGCCTAGGCAGCCCCTTAGACAAGACATGGATTGTAGGTTAGGTTCAGGGGGCAACTCTAAGTTACCCTCTGTCTTGCATCTTACAGTAAATCCCACACTAATAATAATAATAATCTGACATTTGTAGAGCGCGCAGCTACCTACCAACGGAGGTGTCCCGGCGCTGTACTTATACCGCAGAGGAACCCATCCTGGCTTTCCCTGTGAAGTGTCCACTCCTGGGCACCCCCAAGGTGCAGCCAGGCATCCCCTGCGCTGTTGGGGCCGTTGTGGAGATTAAGCAAGCTATTGCCCAGAGTTGCAGAGTGGGACCCATGATTAGAATAGGCACCGAGGCGAGAAATATCAGGACCGAGGAAATTAAGCCCAAGACCCACCAAAGCAGGAATTGAACCCTGGTCCCGGGCCAGACCTCTGCATCAGGGTCTGCCGCTCCAACCATTGAGCCACACTTCTCCACACTGGCATCAGTGTGGGTTTACTGTGCTGAGAAGTTTGATACCAAACTTCTTAGTCTTCTGTGTAGCCATCATGGTGCTGTGGAGATTGTGTTGGCGACCTCCCAGCACCATATACTCTTAATGGCAGCACTGCTCTTACAGTGCCCAGGAATGGACCTGGGTACTGTAGGGGCACAGGGATCATGCACCTGTGTCCACACCACTGGCATAGGGCACTTAGCTAGAGGGGTGACTGAGGTATGCCAGGGCAGTGTGTGTTGTGGGCATGGCACACAGGGATGTGTGCCATGTCGACTCGGTTTTGTTCTGCACCAAGACACTCAGCCTGCAAAGGCAGTGTGTGTGTGTGTCAGGGTACAGGGCCTCTAAGGGTGGCACAATAAGTGCTGCTGCCCTTAGGGGCCTTCTCTGGTCACAAGGCCCTGGGTACCTAGGGTACCATTTACCAGGGGCTGACATGCGACCAGAGATGCCAATTGGGTTTTGGCTGCTAGGCAGTTTTTAAGGAAGGAACACAGGCCCTGGGCACCTGATTGGCAGGAGCCCAGGGCACAGCAAGGAAAAGTGCATCAGTTATGAGGCAAAAAGTGTGTGGGGGGGGGGGGGGGGTTACTGCAACAGAAACCCACTTCCTTAGACTTGGACAGTGCATATTTCTCACAATACTATCTTGGAGTGCTTTGGTTTACAAATAGTGTATGACTTGACACACAAGATTTTCCAGTCTGGCATTAAACACCTTTGGCATTAAGGTGGCCAAACCATTATAGCACCACCAAACTAGACATCATCAAGATGTCGTACAATGCCGTCCCCTGGCGTACAGAGGTACTGCTGAAAAATATCCAGATCCAGTCTGACACATGGGGAGAATCGAAAAGTTAAGGAATCTGCAGCTAGATGTCTATCAGATTGCTCCTTTTTCAGGAAGAAATTTGAGATGGTGAATGTCTAGCATAGGACAAAGACCTCCAATCCATCTTGGGCACCAGAAAGTAGCGGGAATAACAACCACGACCTACTTCTGATGAGGTTTGGAGGCTGCTGGTGGCTACCTGACCCACAAGGGCTTTGGGTACTGTGTGTCCTGCTTTGGGTACTGTGTGCTTGGCCACGGAAGGGCTGGGATCCCTGCAGGTCATGGTAACTGAGTGGGTAGAGACGCGGGCTGGAAGCCCTATCTCTTTCCACAAAATAGGTGTAGGAAGCTGGGTATCTGTTGCAGTAATCCCCCCCACTTTTTGCCAGACTACCGATGCACTTTGACTTGATGGGTCCTGGGTCCCTGCCAATCAGGTTCCCAGGGCCTGTGTTCAGGGCGAGACTGGCACTAGGCATTTCCTCGGTGGGCCGCCAGGGTGGGGTCTGGTTTTGGGCCCCTGGAGGGCTGATTTTGTTACCGAAGGCCAGCAATATCACCCCCCTGTAACAAAATTGGACGAAACCGACCCTAGCAAACAGATCAGCTCTCCTGCTATCAGGAGCAGGCCCCCATCCTGTCTCCCCTCATTTTGGTAGGGAAGACAGGCGGAAAATTAGCACAGCCCAAAAGGTGTGCCTACCTCTGCCAACCCCACCCCTCAGGTGGGGAGGCGAGGTGAAGCAGATGCAGACGGCAGGCAGTCTCCAATCAGGATTAGAGATTGTGAGCACTGCCCCACGTGGAGTGAGCACACAAAGGGTGCATTCACCCTAAGGTCAGTAGCCCATTGGCTACTGAACTCGAGACCCCTAAACGCCCCTTAAATACAGTGTTTAAGGGGCAGCCCTG
The DNA here is from genome assembly GCF_964204655.1 of Triturus cristatus. NCBI lineage: Eukaryota > Metazoa > Chordata > Amphibia > Caudata > Salamandridae > Triturus > Triturus cristatus. The sequence goes on from NC_140594.1 coordinate 860,481,299, forward strand.
AACTAAGAAGAGATTCCCGCAAGACTCAGGAGGAGGACGAAAGAAGACGCCCAGCACAGGAGACTGCACAGAAGAACTGACTTGGCCCCAGCCCTACCGGCCCGTCTGCAGTATCCAGAGATCCAGTCCCAAAAAGTCACCTTGTCCTGCAGCCAGCGACCTCCAGAACCCCTGGGAGGACTGACTGCCTTCAACAAAGACCGGATCTCCTGTGAACAGCAGCTCTGTTCAAAAGAAACTCCAAGACAGACTCTGAGCTTGCTGAGGACAAAGAAACCAGACGCCTGGAATCACCACTGCACTGCACCTGAAGCTCCAATACCTTAGCTGCCCTCATCACCACAATAGCAAAAGAGGCTCCCTCCTCCGTAGCCACCGTAGTAGGAGAGATCAGGCCAGTATCTGAGGAGGGGTCCAGACCACTGGCATCTGCTAGTTTCTCACACCAGGTGTCCTCGGTCACATCTAGGGGCTGGCATTCATCAGGGTCCAGTGGCCCCTTCAAATCATCACAAAGTCCTAGCCCGTAGGAATAGTGCACAGGATGTGGCATGGGTGGAATGCATCCAGTCTGCGCAGAGTCAGACAACGCCCATCTGGCACCATGTCAAAGTCAGGGATGACTATGTAGACTGCGCCACTGGTGGGCAGCGGCAGCACAGGGGAGGTTGGAAATGGAGCAGATGACAGGAAGGGTTGAGATGGCTCGACTGGTGCTGCTCCGGATACATCCATGGACCAAAGGGGACTGAAGGTTGCAAAGAGGGTGGGGTGGGGGGGGGGGGGGGGGGGGGGGAGAGAATGTTCGTATATGGTATGTCTGGTGGTGCCCCGGCTGCAAGTGTGCCGAGACACACCAGAGATGTTGAGCTTGTCTGCAAGATAAGTGGGTGCTGGTTGTGATGGCTTTGAAGACTGTGCTGACCGGCAAAGGAGCTACTGGAGTTCCATCAAGATGGGGATGATGTGATAAAAAAAATTCATGCCCTAGATGAGACCTGCTGCAGCATGTAGGATGCAGTCACTGGGTACCAGTGTGGAGTCTGGGAGGCCATGGAGTACAGCAATCCCACCATCCAGGTGAGAGATTGTGAGGGCTTTAACATCAGTTTGTAAGTCGCTTTATGGAAGATATGGTTTGACTTTCTTTACAAGATAGAGCTGCTAGCAGGCCATCTTTTTTTCTGGAAAATTGTACCTTGAGAGTGAAGCTGGTGCCCAGGGTGAAAGCAAATGACTTTGCATTCTGTGAAATAAGGGGTTCGAACCTGCCAAGGTTCATGCTACTGAGGGAGGTTTGTAGAGTAACTTATTTGTTGTTCTTGGCAAGTAACAAGAATTTGATAGCGTTTGGGTTGAGCTACTGGTTGACGCTGGACACAGATCTGGATGATGTACAGTGAGTGTTTGGGGTGTTGGATGTCTGAGGCAGAGGAGATGTTCAAATAAAGTTGTATATCATCAGCATATTGGAAAATGTTGATGCCGTTAATTGTGAGTAGAGCACCACGGGGCTCCATGTAAATTTTTTAGATGACAGAAGACTGACCCTGGGGGATTCTACAGGTGATATAGATCTTTTGTGACCTGGAGGTACCCATGTGGACAAACTGGTGTAGGTTGAAAAGGCAGGGAAAAAAACAGAATTACATCGCAGGTGAACCACATTTGAGACACCAGGATGTGTGTGAGGGTGAGATGGTTGACTGTGGTGAAGGCAGCTGAGATGCCCAGCAATATCAAGAATCAGGGCTCATCTTCAACTGCGAAGAGGGCATTGTCTTCGATGTCCAAGGACGGATTCTCTGTGCTGCAATATGATCTGAAGCCTGATTGGAAGTCATGCAGGAGATGGTGAGCACTGATGTGCTCTTGGAGTTGAACACAGACTGCTTTTTTAATTATTTTACCAATGATTAGTAGATGAGCGATGATCCAGTTGGTAAGGTCATCAGGTTCTCGTTTAAAGTTCTTTAGGAGTGGAAGGAGCTGACAAGTCTTCAGAGGTTCTATTAAGATGCCTTGTGGGAGAGAGGCATTGAAATGGTAAGTAAGGCTACAAGAGCTTTGATGAATTAAGGTAAGACTTCTTCATAGTGAGATTGGTTACTGTTGTGTAGGAGTAGTTTGTTCAAAAGTCTGGTGTGCTTTGTACAGATGCCCAACAGTAAGCATTGGCTGTTTTTCTTGCTGTTTCTATAAAAGGGTCAATGGATTTGACAGTATTCATTCATTTTTCATTGTTAACAGTTCGTCCTCTTGTGGACTGAAAAACTACTGAAAGGCATATATTGAGTAAATGTAGTTGGATTTCAGGTCCCCTAATATCAGACAGGTACGCACGCCTTTTTAGGAGAACAGTAGAGTTGATCTGCCCACAGGCAGCTCCTTTCGCAGCTAAGCGGTGGAGTATATCTTTTTAACAAACTGCCTTGCGTTATGCAACTATATCCTCTCTGGTTTGTGTCTGATAAAAGATTTTTCCTCTCTCCCCATTTGAACTGGCAATAAAAGCCCAGGAGATCATGAGAGTTTCCATTCTCCAATTCATAGCTGCTCCCACTTTTACTCTTCCCCCCACACTAAAGTGATGGAAGAAATGTGTGACTTAATTTCAGCCATAGGCAATCACATGTGCCACATTACAGTCCATTGATCTTAACCCAAAGCACCACTGTAACACAGCCTGTCATATTCAAGCCAGCCTTGGCGTAACTCCAACTGGAACAGGCAAGCATAAACTGGCAGGCCAGGTATCCTCTGTACATGAATATGGCCAATCCCAAACCAGTTTTAGCCAACTTAGGGTCACTCTGCCACAGGACGCTGCTACAGGGAACCCAACCTAGGTCTCATCTGACTGAGCTAGACTGTTCATATTTGAACAAGATTAAGGATGACTTGCATATGAAAGGCTCCTCTCTGAAGGGGTAAACGCAGTGAAATAAAACCAGACACTAATGCAGCACGGGGGACTGTCAGTAGTTTTTATAAGCATTTCGCCAGACACCAGTGTGACCCCGCCAATGCAATATGTATGCCAAGGCATAGGATTTGTGCTCACTGATATTTAAGAGGTCTATGAAGACAGGACTGCCTTACGAGGGAACACTTATCACTTACATACAGATGTATGTATTAGCTTAATAGGAAAAACCATTGGCACAGCCAACAGGTTTCGCCTATGAAACATCTATTGGTTTTGTAAATGTTTCTACATGTTGCACAACTGCACGAGCTGCTGTGCAAAATGGCTTAAAGGAAAGAAATTAAAGCACTATAACATGACCAGCACTGATCGCGTCAAGGCATTTTTCTTTTTTTAACGGACTCATTTTGCTGAGCAACATGTTTAAAAAAATTAATTTTAAAAAAACGTGGTGTGGGAATCAAGCAACAGCCGGATCAGAAACACAATGGAGAGCAGGAGATTGGGTGGATTAGACAATGGAAAGTGAGAGAGTTGGTTTGAAACAGGAGAGGAGGAGGAGGATGATGGGGTGGGTGTAAAACCACCACAGACGGCGAGGACGAAGGAGAGGGATTGTAGGCACATGTACTCTCTAAGAGTGCATGTGGAAAAGTTTTAAAGTGTATGTGTGGCTAGTGGAAGGACACTGGCCACAGGATGCAGTACTTGGTCCATGCTGCACGGTATGGACAAAGGCTCAGAGGCCAGGAGGAGGCTGGAGGCCAGTAGGAGCTGTTGACCAACAGGAAGCAGGGAAACTAGAGTGAATTCGGACTCAACAAATGGTCGGTAAATGTAAGTAATAGGCAGGCTCTAAGCCCTTTTTTAACATGGTTTTTCCGTACAAGAGATTTTGCAAGCACTATGCAGGAAAATCCTAAAAACGAATGCTGGGGCCCTGGCAAATAGTGGGGCAAAGGGTTAATACCTCACTAACTCACTGGCATAAAGAGAGCTCACTCCTACACATCGTCTTTGAGAAAAGTATCGTCCTTGCTCACTTCTTCCTGGTGATGAAAGAAATTATACATGTTGATTGAGAATGATGCACTCTTACTCTGCCTGCAAGCTAGGTGGGTAGCAAACCGAGCACAGTAATGTAAAAGGTGACAACTAATCCCTAAGAACGCAATACATAGGTTTGCAGCTCAGCGGCTCCAAATGGCTCCGGACATAAAAAGCATTGGCTGAAAGAATTAGCAGAGCACTTTGATTTAAGCTACCTGAACTAAAGGTAAGAGTGTATGACAGGAAACGTCAAAACCCAAAAAAGGACATGGAAATAGATTTCTTACAAGAATTCGCTAAGCACTAGACAGTTAGGTCTGTTCACATCAATTGGTAGAAAAAGGGAGTACAGGTGTGGCCATTCATAAGCACTGGTATAAGGCATGCCATGTGGCTTATCCAAATCAAAGTTATATTGTTTAATAACAATAACCATAATCTTTGTGACCCCATAATGTAGCTTGAAATTGACAGTCTGCCTATCTACAGTTACAACCCACAGTGCTTACTGTAATATGAACTGCTGGTATTGGAGGTGGTGCAGATGGTAGAGTGTGGAGATCTCATGCTGTCGGCTCCGCCTCTCTAGATCCAGTTCTCCCTGCTGATGCAAGTAAAACAGATTTATTATACTAAACAAAAGTTCAAATTCAGTCAAAAATATTTAAAAGTACTCAATACAAGTATGGACAGACACCGCAGATTTAACTTTTAAATTTTGCTCATAAACAGCTCAAATTCATTGATGACAAATTCATATTTTCCCTAGTTTCCCAGGTCGAGACTGCCACGTACATTCCAAACTGACCACAACCTGTGAAATGCTGCATTAAAGATGGTTTGCTACATACAATTAGACCGAATAACAAAATCCACCCACTAGGATGAGACAGTAATTGGTTTTGAATATCTACCAATCAGATTCTGCCATTACCAATCCACAATACATTCTCCACCAAACCCTGAAATGAACCACCCTTTGTAGAGGCTTATTAAGTCAACAGACACAGACAAACAATCAATATGTTTCTCTGATTAATTAGGCATGGACATTAAAACTGGCAACAGATTTTCTGTCCATACACTGTGTTATGACCAGCAATTAATACCACAAATTTTAAGTCCCACATATCTACTATCAAAGATTAACTAGAAATAAATTTGAAAAGTGAGAGCCTGAAATGGGTCATTGGTCCGTGGTGCCTCAATACTAGAGGAACTTATACTTAAGGAAAATCAACACCAGATCTTAAGTGATGACAGTACTTCTATCGTCCAACTGCAATGGTAATTAGAATGTACAAACTATATACACAACCAATCACATCTATTGCCATGTTGTAAATGTTACCTTTGTCCAGTGCAAGTGAGACTTTATCCTTAAGTAAACAATGCATCCTGTTCTAGGTTCAGCTACAGGAAATTCTTGTCACTGGTGTGCAAAGGCCAACAGAACTAGTAAATTCCAGGTGGATAACCAAGTTGATTCTTTAGGACAACTAACTCCTCATGCATAGAAAAGACGAGAAATTTAAAATAATGCTGAAAGTTTAGGATTTTTACTTTTCATTTGCATTAGCCTTTTCAAAGTCTGTGGTCAGTTTGAAATAGGAAGTGAGTACCAAGCAAGTATGGTCTCAGCTTCTCCAGGGACCAAACCACAGCAAAGGCCTCCCTCTCAATAGCACTACAACGCTGCTCCTTGGGGAGTAGCCTCCTGCTTATTAAAGCAACAGGTTGGTCTTGGCTTTCATGATTGGTCTGGGATAGGACTGCTCCTCTCCCTAGCTCAGAGGCATCAGTCTGCACAATCAACTACTTGGTATAGTCTGGAGCCTTGAAAATTAGTGCTGAGCACATTGCCTCTTTCAGGCCTCTCCAATCCAGCAAGGACTCGATTCACCAACCTTGGGAAGGTGGCAGGGGCATTCTCTATACCAAAAGGCATAACAGAAAGCTGATACTGCCCATCAGGTGTGGAGAATGAAGTCTTTTATTTTGCTCCTGGTGCCATGCCAATGTGCCAGTACCCTGCAGTTAACAGTTAAGTCAAAGGTACTTATACATTTGGCTGCACCCAATTTTTCAATGAATTCATCAGCTCCCAGGATAGGGTGAGCATCTGTCTTGGTGACAGAGTTGAGCCCTCTATAGTCCACACAGAACCTCATTTCTCACTTTCCACCCTGTGGGTGAGGTTTGGGGACTAGAACCACTGGGCTGGCCCAGAGGCTCTCAGAGGGTTCAATAACCTCTAGCGCCAGCATCTTGCTGACTTCCGCTCTGATGCTCTCCTGAACTTGATCAAACTGACGATAGATTTTATTTTTGACCGGTACACTGTCCCCAGTGTCCACATCATGGATACACCAGTTTGTCTGATCAGGGGTTAAGGGAGAGAGCTTAACATACTGTTGCAAGACTTGCTTGCAGTCAGCTTGCTGCTGGGTAGAGAGAGTGTCTGAGTAAACAACTCCATCCACTGACACATCTTTGGCGCTGTATGAGGAGGTCAGGGAGAAGTCCCCCTCTCCATCTCCTGAACCTCATCAGTCAACATTAGCATGGTAATGTCAGCCCTGTCAAGGAAAATCTTAAGGTGGTTCACATGGTTCCCCCTTTTGGGTGTCCTGCTTGTGCCCAGGTCTACCAAGTAAGTGACCTCACTTTTCTGAGATGGAGTAAGGGCCACTCCATTTGTCCTGCAGAGCCCTTGGTGCCCCAGGCTCCACAACCCACAATTTTTATCCTGGTTGGAACTCCACCAGTGCAGCGGTTTCGTCATACCAGTGCTTCTGGAGCTCCTGGGTGGCCTGAAGAGTTTTGGAAGCTTTTTCAGGGTATTCTGCCATTCTAGACCTTAGGCCTAGTACATAGTCCACAATGTCTTGTTTGGGTGTCCACCTGTTTTGCCACTGGCTTGACAGGTGACATAGGAGCTGACAAACTCCTTTACCTTCAGAGACATCTAGGGCCAATAAAAGTGGCAACTAGCCCTTCCCAAGTTTTGGTTTGGCCCAGATGCCCAGCTAGGGGATGTCATGAGCTAAAGTGAGTCAGAACGCCCGGTACTTCTGAGGCACTACCACTCTCCTAGTGGGTCCAGGGTTGGGGTCTCTGGCCTCAGTGTGCAGTAGTCACTCCTCCCAATAGACTCTGTGGGTACCACTGACACCTCCCTTTTCCTGTGCAGCAGCTTGCTGCCTCAGGCTCTAAAGAGTTGGACAGGTCTGCTGTCCAAGGCACAACTCTTCCCTAGTGGGTCTCCCTGGGCCTCAGAGCTTAACCCGGTAAGGGTCAAGTTCCATAGGCTCAGTTCTCTCTGGAGCTTCCAAGTCCTCTCCCTGAGGAGAGGTGTCCTTATTCTTTTGCTGTTCCGAGGTGTTTCCAATTCTTCTTACCTTTCCTCTCGGAAGGTTGGACCATTCTGTCAGGCTCCAACACCTTTTTCACCCTGCTTCCGGCTTTGTGCATTAGTCTTGACACAATATTTCAGGGATGTCCAGCATTGCTGCATGGGTTTTCAATCCTACCTCAGCCCACGCTGAGGTCTCCTGGTCATTACCAAGCAAATAAGCAGCTGGGAGCTTTGGAGGTACCACTACCCGTTTCTGGCCAGTAAACCCAAGCCCCCCCCCCCCCCCCAATGTCGCCATGGCATGGTTAGTATTAACCATGTCAGCGTTGGTGACTGGGTAAGTTTTCCCAATCGGGTATTGCTCTGGGGAAACCAGTGCATCTCTCACCATAGTGACACTGGTGCCTGTATCCCTCAGGACCTCTATCCTAGTCCCATTGATCCAGGGTTATTACAAATACTTCTTTAAGTTGGGTGGCCACACAGCTGAAGTGGTAAACTCAACTTCATACACCAGTAGTAGCTGTAGGAGGACTTGGGGACTTCTTATTGGTACAAGTGTTTCAACTGTAAGGAGTTGGGACACTTAACTAGAGATGCTATTTGTCCGTTATCCTCAGCCCTTCCTTCAACTGAGAGGTCTTCACCATTCTCAGAAGGATGGACCTTACCATACCCTGCCCATAGCTCCTGGAGCTTTTGTTTGGAGGGATGGGACCCCATGGTAATATTTTTAAGTTTACATGGAGACCCTAACTCCCTAAAGTCTAAGTTGAGATAAGGGGTGAGGTCGAGCTCCTCAACCTGGTTCTCTATGTCATTGTGGTTATCTTCACTAACAGCTGGGTTCTTGTTAAGAGACATTGTAAAAGAAAACTTCTAACCCCTCTTACCCCTAACTAAAGTGAGCTTTTATTTCTCTAACATTCTAAAGGGACTTCACCAAGGCCCTAACAAGACCTTTAGTGATTTGGAAAAATGTTATCAATTCAAAAATTCTCAATTTCTAAAGACAATTTAGGAGTTCTGTCGTGTGATCAGGTGTTCACCAAGTCAGTCCAACAAATGCAAAGTTGTATATCCCACAGCTGATCCACCAATGTAGGAAGCTGGCTCTGTATATACTACACCAAAATGAGGTATAGCGTGCACAGAGTCCAGTGGAACCCCAAAGGTAGGCAGAGGTAAAAGTAGATAGCACCTTACTCTCCATTTGTGGTAGTGTGGACGGGCAGTATGGCTTTATCAGAGGGTAGTGTTAAACATTTGTTGTACACACTCTGGCAGCAAATTATGTCACACACTCAAAGACTGAACTCAGACCAAGTTGTTTGTATCAAAAACATTAAGTTATTTTATTTCTAGAACCAAGCCAAGCTGGTGCAGGTAAGTGAAATAATACTTTGCAAAATCTTATGCAATGTTTTACAATTGAATGCAGGTTCAAATGAAGTTGGCTGAATTACAGGTAAGTCAATGTTTCGAAATTACTTTTCAGTTACTTTTCAGATTACTTTGTACATTACTTTTGAGGTTACTTTTTCTACTCCGTGTGATATGCCTAGATATCACACGGAGACATCTCCTAGACAAAAGGTAAGTAATTCACTTTTAGTTCATATGCAGTTTTTCAATGTTCCATACTAACCAACTCCACACAAACCATTTTCAAGAAAAGCAGTCAATGCAATCCCATGAGAGGGAATTGAGTTATTGGTTTACATACAAGTACAAATTTGTGGGAATTGGTATTCTGGGGTTAGAACCAGGGTTCCCCCAGGGTCGAGGATGCACTCTCAAAGCACCCTCAGCGGCACTAGGGCGGCCGGGTGCAGAGTGCTGAGTCCCAATGTTATCCAATGTGGGATAGGGGGCCTCCGTTGGTGGCTGCTCACGAGCAGGCCACAAGGTTGTGGAAGCAAAGCTCCTGGTGTTAGGCTCAGGGCAAAGGGGGATCTGAGTTAGCACCCAAAGTACACCTGCAGCGGCGCAGGGACAGCTGGGTGCAGGTTTGGCATTGGGTGCCCTGTTGATTTCAATGGGGATTCTCTGGTTGCAACAGACTGCAGGCTCTGGGATGAAGATCTTCTGGAGGTGACCACCGGTTGGAGAGGTAAGTTGGGATGCCTGGGGATGCTGGAACACCATTGGTTGGGCCACCCAAGGCTGTGGGTCGTCGGGTGCAGGGGAGTCTTTACTTGTCCGGTTTTTCCTACCAGCTCAGGTCGCAGTCAGGGGGATCCTCCAGAAAAAGACTGCAGGTGCTGTTGGGACCTCGTGCTGTTGGGACACTAACTCGGGCCTTAGGCGTCGGGTGCAGAGTGGTGCAGACTGCGGTTTTGCCCAGAATCTGTGGGTGAGCAAATCCGGTGCTCACGGTAGACAAGGACGGACTCTGAAGGCAGGGCAGGTCCTCTGGGTTCTTGAGGTTGCTGGCTACAGGATACACCGGGATTTCGCTGGAGCAGATTCGAGGTGGGGACAGGCTGCTAGGGCTGGGGCCAACTCAGTGGGTGTCATCCTCCTCTTAGTTCAGCGCGGCTTCTTAGGTCCTTCTTTTCTTGTTGATTCTAGCCTGAGGAGGCAAGGTTCAGGGTTGCCCCTAAATACTAGATTTAGGGGCGTTACAGGTAAGTGAAGTTTGGGACCAATGAGTCCCCTTTCTTGGGGTGGGTACACCCCCTATTATGCCACCCTCCAGTGGGAGGGGGCATATGCCTCAATCTGGTTGGCGAGTCCCTCAATATGCAAGATGGCGGGGACTGAGAGTTGTGCTTCACCTTGCCTCCCCCACCTGAGGGGTGGGGTTGGCAAAGGTGGGCACACCTCTCATCCTCACTTGGTTTTCCCGCCGATTATCCCGCCCAAAGTGGGATTCAGAACCAGTGGAGGCCAGTTTGCTGGAAGCAGCAAAGGCCTGTGGTAGCTCACTAAGGCAGCATGCCTTTGAAGCTTAGCCTTCGTGGACCCTGCCCATCCTGGGGGAGGAGGCTTGGCACCTTATCCCAGGATGTGCATTGTTTCAGACCCCCGAGAGCAGCAGGCTCTTGACCCAGGGGTCCAGAAACATGTCTGGTGGTGGCACCTGGCGAGCTGTCACTCAGCCTGGACACTAGTGTTAGGTCATTTTTCAGGAGGCATCTCTAAGGTCCGCCTGAGTGCATTTTTCATTAAATCCCACACTGGCATCTGTGTGGGTTTAATATGCCAAGAAGTTTGATACCAAACTTACCAGTTTTCAGCAAAGCCATCATGGTGTTGTGGAGTTCGTAATGACAAACTCCCAGCACCATATACTCTTAATGGCATTACTGCACTTACGATGTCTAGGAATTGGTTTAGACACTGTAGGGGTACAGGGCTCATGCACCTGTACCCTCACCACTTGTATAATGCCCCCAGCTAGAGGGGTAACTGCCCTATGCCTGGGCAGTGGGTTGTAGGCATGGCATACAGGGATGTGTGCCATGTCGACTCTTCACTTTGTTCTGCACCAAAACACGGAGCCTGCAGTGTAAAGGTACAGGACCTCTAAGGGTGCCCCAATAAGTGCTGCAGCCCCTACTGCTCTTACCTGGCCACAGTGCCCTTGGTACCTATTGTACCATTTACCATGGGCTGACCTGTGGCCAGAGAGTGCCAATTGGGTTTTGTTTAAATGCAGTTTTAGGGAAAGAACATAGGCCCTGGGTACCCGTTTGGCAGAAACCCCGGGCGCGCACACAGTCAAAGTACAACAGCAATTTAGCAAAACATGGAGGCACCCATGCAAAAAAAGGGCACTTTCTTATACCAACCCCCCTTTGGGTTCTGCTGGACTTGTCGTCCCCCCTCCCCCTTTGCAGCCTTTCTTTTTGCAGGTGCTATTCCATAGACTTTACTGTATAGCGCTTGAGGCTACCCATGTGACCAGCACCTCTGCCCCCTGACACCGCAGGGCAGGTAAACTAACTGCTGGTGGTCTCTTGAACTTTGGACCATCAGCACCTTAAGTCCTAGAAGTCCTCCTAACAAAACGTTTACAAGTGTACCTATGCAATGTATGTGTATCTCATAGGGATAACATTACCGCATTCGAGGCTCATACCTCAAAACCATTGACTGAATTTTTTAATACTATAAAAATGTATAAATCTGAAAGTACTTACCTGATTACGATGATCTTGGTGTCTAAAATGATATACAAATCTGTGTTATTTTTTTTAATCAGTCACGAGTTTCTTCTTGAGTGTGTCTCATTTAATGACTGTGTATGTACAACAAATGCTTACAAATGCTTAACACTGCCCTGTGACAAGCCTAAGTTGCTCAACCAAACTACCACAAATGGAGCACTTGGCATTATTAATTTAAGCCCCGTAAGCCAATGAGTGTCGTCTGTACTTTTTGCATGGCGTGTCCATTTATTGGCATTACCCCATAAAAAGGCAGCTTCCTACATTGGAGGATCAGCGGGGGGGGTACAAGTCTTTGTATTTGCTGATACCATTCGGTCAACAGGTCATTCCACAAAGAAACCCACAATTCACATTAGTCAAAAATATTTTTTAAATTTTTTAGATTTTCAATTTTTGCTAAAATTTCAAATTTGAACTGTTAGGGCCTTGTGTTAAGTCACACCAGTCCATTTTACTAAAGATTTCAAAAGTATACTAGTCAGTTAGGCCTTAAAATGAGGGGATACCTCATCACCTTCTCTAGTGAGTTTGGGGAGACAGTCTCCTGGAGTACTGTCCCCCACTGTCATGGTCACTGGCCACCTCTTCCTCTAAAGGGGTGTCAGGACCGACAGTTAAATGGGTGGCATCCAGCTCTGCAAATAGCTCATGGAGCTGTGCTTTTGTTGGGTTTGAGCCAGTTTTGATTTTGCTGGCTTTACAGATGTTCCTTAACTAATTCACACTAAGTTGCAGATTAGGGGTCAGGTTTAGCTCCTGGTCTATGTCCTCTTAGCCAGACGTTTTTAGAGCAGTTGGAACCTTTTTAGCAAATCGACAATACATTCTAAAATACTTTATCTACCCTAAAATCTACCTTGAGTGCCTTTTCCTACTGGGGGGGACTGGGTGGGGGGGGGGGGGGGGGGGGAAGAGGGTAGGTCAGGCAACTCCAGGTTAAGAGAAGAGCTGGATTATGAATCAGCAATTCTTGACAGACTAGCTAGAAGACCAGCCCTTGAAGCCAAAATCCTGGCTAAAGAAAAAGAGGGCTCAGATGGGTCTAGCACCCATGAGTGGTGGCAGCAACTAACAAAATAGTGATCAAGAGGAAACGTTTGATCCAAAAATCCCTAAAGGGATTGTACCCAAATATTTGGAGGGTGAGGATATCACAAAATGGATTACAGCATTGGAGGGTGCTTCTAAAATGAGGAAATTATACCAAAGACACTGGGGCTCTCTATGGTGCGAGTTGTTCAGGCAAATGCAGGGATAGACTCCTGACACTGGATGAGGAAGAAGCGGAGTCCTATAAGGATATTCTGATTGAAGACTTTGGACTCACCACTGAGGAGTACAAGATTAAGTTTCGGGAGACTCATAAGCTCGAGTCAGTCCTGGGTAAATTTTGTTGACATCTCAGTCAAAAAACACTAGATGGCTGGTTGAAAGGCTGTAAGGTGCAAGACGGTGAAGGAACATGACTTGATAATGAAAGAGCATCTGCAGAGTAACTGTAGTTCTGAAAAATTGTATCAGTACCTATTGGATTTAGGGTTAATCTCTCCCCAAGAGCTGGGGAAGGCGGCTTAACACTGGGTCAAAAGAAGGGTGTCCAGAAAGACCCAAGGTGGCGGTGACTAAAGGAAAGGGGTTACAGCTCCTCCCCAAAGTAAAGATTAGGACACAAAGAGGAAAACCCCAAAGAGTCATCTAAGGCCCTCAAAAACCTGTTCAGGAGGATGGGCACAGAGACACTTTCCAAAGAGTGGGCCCGAGGATACAAACTGGGATCCCCAAAAGACTTGGTGCCATCTCTGTAAGTAGAATGGTCATTGAACGGGGGACCCTTCCTGTCCCAAAAATGCTTCCATTAGTCAAACACTTTCAGGGATTGTTAGCCTCCAGATGGGATCCTTGGTGTGTCCTAAGTCAGAGAGCACACTGAAGCTACCCTAATCTCAGTGGGTGGGGCAGATATAGCTACACTGGCTGTCTGGTACAGTAACCTGAAGAAATACAAACAAATGCCATATCTCAATGGGGTTGAAGTAGAAGCACTGAGGGATACAGGTGCAAGTGTCACCACGGCGACTGAAAAACTGATATCATCAGAACAGTACTTAACTGGACAGACATATCCAGTTATCAATGCTGATAACATTATCAAGGTGTATTCCATGGCTATGGTGACTTTGGAATGGAGAGGGGTTACCGGCCAAAAGAAGGTGGTCATGCCATCTGCTATTCCAGTAGAATGACTGCTAGGTAATGATCTGGAAACCTAAGCATGGGCCGAGGCGGAGATGAGAACCCATGCAGCTATGCTGGGAATATCTGAATGGGTGCGTGTAAAAACAAGAGCTCAAAGCTCAGGGTGAAAATGAGGTATTGTAGCCTGGAATAATGACCCAATCCTCTAGCGAAGATCTTTGCAAGGTACAAAAAAAAACGTGTCCCACTCTTGAGAGCCTAAGACAGCAAACTACTGACCAGGAAAATGGAGAGGTCAGTGGCTTCCACAGGACCTACTGAGAGGAGTGACTCCTGTATATGAACCCCAGAGACCACAAACCTGGTGCCACTAGAAAAGTGGTAGTGCCTCAGCAGTACGGTGAGTTCTTATTTACCTTAGCACATTACATCTCCCTAGCTGGGCATCTTGGGCAAACTAAAATTTGGAGCAGGTTAGTAACCCACTTCTACTGTCCAGGCATGTGCCAGAAAGTGAAGGAGTTTCGCATCTCCTGTGTTACCTGTCAAGCCAGTTGCAAAACATGTAGGAAACCAAAGGTCCCTTAATTCCACTACCTCTGGTTGAGGCTCCCTTTGAAAGGGTAGTGACTGACATTGTAGGTCCCCTTGACCCTCAAACAGCATCAGGCAACATATTTATACTGGTGGTAGTGGATCATGCCACCAAGTATTCTGAAGCAATTCCCCTTAGGTTTGTCACTGCTCCTGCAGTTGCCAAAGCCCCTTAAGTATTTTTACTAGAGTGTTTATCTAAGGAGGTGGTTTCAGGCAGAGGTTTTAACTCCATGTCTGCTTACCTAAAAGCAATGTGGAATGAATGTGGTGTGACTTATAAGTTCACTACCCCATATCACCAACAAACAAATGGTCTGGTTGAGAGATTCAACAAGACCGTGAAAGGTATGATCATGGGACTCTCCAACAACTTAAAAAGAGATGAGATGATGTGTTGTCATGCCTGCTTTTTGCCTACACAGGTGGCACAGAAAAGAGTGGGCTTTAGTACCTTTGATCTTCTGTTTGGCCATCCTGTTAGGGGACCACTGAGTGTAGTGAGGAAAGGCTGGAAGAAGCCTCTCAAACAGCCCAAACGTGACACTGTGGATTATGTCCTTGGCCTTCATTCCAGAATGGCCGACTACATGGAGAAAGCAAATAAAAACCTTGAGGCCAGCCAAGACCTCCAGAAGCAATTCTTTGACCAAAAGGCTTCATTGGTTGAGTTTTAGGCAGGGCTGAAGGTATGGATTTTGGAGCCTATGGCACCTAAGGCCCTTCAGGACAAAAGGGGTGGTCAATATCCTATTAGGATCCAAATAGGTCACTTACTTGGTAGAGCTAGACACTTGCAGGAGCCCCACAGGGTGCATGTAAACCGCCTGAAACCTTTGCATGACAGGGCTGATGTACCCAAGCTGATGGTCACTGATGAAGATCGGGAAGAAGAGAGTAAACCTCTCCCTGACCTCCTCTCCCAAAGCCCTAAAGATGGGATGGGTTGGTTGTGGAGTTGTCTGTTCAGACACCCTCACTGCCAAACAGAAAATTGACTGCAGGTAAAACCTCTGGCAGTATGCTGAGCTCTTTACTTTGACTCCTGGTGTACACATAAAGTGGACACTAAGGACAGCTAACCTGTCAAAGTCCAAATTTACAAGCAGTCCGATAAAGTCAAAGAAAGCGTCATGAAGTCAGCAAGATGCTGAGTTAGGGTTGACTTGAACCCTCTGAAAGTCCCTGGGCCAGCCCAGTGTGTTTTGTCCCCAAAGCTCATTTCAAGGGTGGAACGCAAGAGCTCAGGTTCTGTGGGGACTATAGAGGTCTAAATGCTGTCGCTAAGAAAGATGCTTACCCTATTCCAAGTACTGATGAACTGATTGACAGGTTGGGTGCAGCCAAGTTTACCAGTTCTTTTGATTTCACATTAAGGTACCGGCAAATTGGTCAAACACCTGGAGCCACAGAAAAGTCAGCATTCTCAACACCAGATGGACATTAAAAGGTTACTGTAATGCCATTTGGTTTAAAGAATGCCCCTGCCACCTTCCAAAGGCTGGTGAACAAAATGCCTGGCTGGGCTAGAATCTTTTAATGCAGAATATCTTGATATTGCAGTCTATAGCTCCAATTGGCAAGATCAGCTGATCCACCTTGGAGAGGTCCTTAAGGATCTGCAAAGAGCAGGCCTCACTTTCAAAGCAAGTAAGTGACAGACACGGCAGGGCTCAGGTGTATACTTGGGCCACCTTGTAAGTGGAGACCAAGTTCAACCCTTATAGCCCAAGATCCAGAAAATTCTGGAGGCTCCAACAAGCCAAAATCAAGCCAGGGTATTTTTTGGCTTGACTGGATCCTACAAGATGTTTGTGAAGGTGTATGGTACTATTGTGGCATCCTTCACAGAACAGATCGACAAGAAACATACCAAGACAGTAACTGAACAGTGAGCTGTCATAACGCTTTTGCCACTCTGAAGGAAACAATGTGCTCAGCACCCATTCTAAAAGCTCCATATTATACAAAGAAGTTCATTGTGCAGACTGATGCCTCTGAACATGGGATAAGAGCAGTCCTATCACAGACTAACGATGATGGCCAGGACCAGCCTGTTGCTTTTATTAGCAGGAGGTTACTCCTCAGAGAACAGCGTTGGAGTGCCATTGAGAGGGAAGCCTTTGCTGTGGTTTGGTCCCTGAAGAAGCTGAGACCATGCCTGTTTGGTACTCACTTCTTTGTACAAACTGACCCCAGGCCTCTAAGATGGATGATGCGAATGAAGGGGGACAATCAAACTATTACAGTAGTACATCTCCCTACAGGGAATGGACTTTACAGGGGAACACAGGCTGGGACAGACATTGACAATGCAGATGGCCTTTCCAGATTCTCCCACTAAAACAATGAAGTTTCTCCTGAGAAAGGTTAGTCTCATTCCCTTTTGCT
The DNA here is from genome assembly GCF_964204655.1 of Triturus cristatus. Taxonomy (NCBI): domain Eukaryota; kingdom Metazoa; phylum Chordata; class Amphibia; order Caudata; family Salamandridae; genus Triturus; species Triturus cristatus. Next base: position 860,497,995 of record NC_140594.1, read on the forward strand.
TGGGGTGGGGGGTGGGGGGGAGAATGTGTGGGAAAGAGCCCTTTTTGACATGGTATCCCCAACCTTTAGCCCTAGTACCGATGCTTTTTGAATGAAAGTGCACTGGGCCCGTGCTAACCAGGCCCCCAGTACCAGTGTTCTTTCATTTAAAACAAGGCAAATATCTTAAACACAAATGGCAGGGACTTTAGCACACCTGTCAGTCCCTAGTAAATGGCACCTCTGGTACTCAGGGCATGGGTACTAAAGAGGGTCCTTATGGGCTGCAGCATGTATTATACCACCCAAAGGGACCCACACAAAAACCGCATCCAGACTGCCATTTCAGAATGAGCTAAAGGGTGCAAACCCTTTTAAAAACATAGCATGCACAGGCCTTAGAGCCCTATGACAGGGTGCATGAGCACATTGGCTCCCATGAGGTTTAGTTCTAAACAGTGCTTTAAATAGGCACAATTTAGTGCAGGTACTCTTCAAATTGAGCTTGTGGTGTTGCTAGGGGTGGATGATACAATGGCACTTCTGCCATCTGTTATGTATTCATTTTGCACTTGCATTGTCCTCGTTAGTAGTCTCAAATTTCCCAAATGTGTAAATTCCCACTGCACATATAGCATACCACAAATAGTTATTAATGAATTAGTTACTTACCTTTGGTAACACCATATCTAGCCGAGACTGGATCTTGCCACAGATTTATTATCTTTGAATTATCCCCTGGTGCCAGACTGGATCCGGAATTACTATTTTCTTTTTTTTCTTTTTACAGCAGTACCTCTGCACGTCAGTAGAGGGCATCTAGTGACAGTAGAGACGTGGTCCACCAGTTGTGACGTCGACATACAAGTCCTTCCCTGACACGCTGACGTTGGTTTCTTCTGTGGCCATTTTCCACACTAAAAACAGAGCCACCTATCGAAACTACCTATAGAGACAAGGTGTCCAAAAAGTAATTTATTATATTTTTGTCAAATAAGTACTCAAACCTGATGTTATGTTATGTTACTGCAATTTATATAGCACAACAGCTGCCCCAGCAAAGGGGCGTCCCGGCGCTTACAGCAGAACAACTAACACAGATGTAGAGGCAGGCTACACGGTGGGAAACAGGTATGTTCTAATGGCCTTCCTGAAAGCCAAGTAGTTAGTGTGGCTCCGAATGTGAATGGGCAGCGAATTCCAGAGGTGGGCTGCCCTGCTGCGGAAGGAATGGCCTCCTCCCCGCACTCTCCGAAACCTAGGAACCCTCACCCAGTGCTGGCCTAATGAGTGGAGCTTACGTGTGGGGACGTAGGGGGTAACTAAGTTGGCCAGGATACTGGGGGTGCTGAGTTTTAGGGCTTTAAAAGTGATGCAGAGGGCCTTAAATTCAATTCTCCTAGCCACCGGCAACCAGTGTAGCCGGTGGATGGTGGCTGACACTGGGCAGGACTTCCGCAGGCCAATCAGAGATCTGGCTGCAGCGTTCTGGGCCCGTTGGAGCCGCGCAATCTCGGCCTTATTTGCCCCTAAATACAGAGAGCAAGCATAATCCAATCTGGACATTATAGATGCCTGAATGATGGTCTGGCGCGTGGGAGGGTCAAAAAAGCACAATAGGGGTCTGAGCCCCCGTAGAAGCCCAAAACAAGTCCCTGCTACCTTTTTGGTTTGGACTTGGTAGCTGAGGGATGAGTCCAACCATACCCCCAAATTTTTGACGGCCTGCTTGGGAGGGGGGACGTTACCTAGGCTTTCTGGCCACCAGAGTTTGCTCCACAGACCATGGACCTTCCCCACCAACAACACCTCAGATTTACTGGCATTCAGCTGGAGGCAGTTGGCGGTCATCCACTCAGCGACCACTGCTAGGTCACGCCGAAATTTCAGGGCGTCCCTCTCAGTGTCGCTTGAGAGTGCCACCACCAGCTGAGTGTCGTCGGCGAAGGAGACCATGGTCAGTTCCCTATTTCTAGCCACCGTGGCCAGTGGTTGGACATAGAGATGGAATAATAGGGGACTGAGGGAGGAACCTATGAAAGGCATAGAATGCCCAGAAGGGGATCTGGTAGCTAAAAGTAGAACTCAGTTTGGAGAGCAGTAAGGATGGGTGGGTTGGTAAGGAATCTGCAGTTAGATCGTGTCTCTACCAGATAAGGTTTACCGAAGGTAAGCAACTTTTTCATCTGATAGAGACATCTAGCCACAGCTTTCTTTCCTTTGAATTAGATACCCAAGCAATACCATCCCGGAGGGCCTGCAAACTGAATCCATGAAAGATGAAGTAAGGACTAGCCGGTCTGTAATAAGTAAAATGAACGGGCTGTCTTAGGAAGGTAGATAAGGAAAAAGAGGTGCGCCACCAGCACGCTCCACTAGAAAGACTGTGGGAAAGACCGTAGGAAACTGAAGATCGTAAGACATTGAAAAGCATAGGGAAATTAATGCACTCATTGCAGTGGAAAAAAGAAGTGCACTCCAAGAACATAAGATAACGTAGTTCTTCTGAATGTATCCGATGCGCGGCTGGACAGATCTGAAGAACCAAGGACAACAGCCAATGCCACTAAGGAAGAGCTCCTTGTTGAAGAAAACAACTATGTGAACTAACCCTGTCCTGAGAATGCAGGAAATAACAGATCTCAGAACACATACACAATGGGGCTAGAATCAAGCAGCCTTCAATAAAAGTGCTGCGAGAAGAACATTAACAGCTAGTGGCAAAAGAAAAATCTTGTTCAGAGAAAAAACCGCTAGAAAGATGGGAACCCTCTAGGACTATCCAACGAAGAAGCTACAGAGAAAGGAGAAGAAATGCATATGTAACAGCTAAGGAAGAGTCGAACTAGGACACCAGGAAAGGTGAAGTCTCCCAAGTACATAATGATATAAACGTGAAAAAATGTAGCGCAACAATTACTTGCAATATGTAGATATACACACCAACACACACATATGTATACACACATATATTCTTAAAATATATACACCTATTCTGATACCAAGATTACAAATAATCACACACAAACCTCAGCCATTGACCGAAGCTGTGATATCGACAAAGTGAAAAATCTGATTTTTTATATATATATATATATATATATATATATATTCACTGAAAAAAACCATAGGTTTCAGGGGCGTTATAGTTAGCTGGACTTTTCACTCGTACAAAACCATAGAAATTCCCCCGTTATAGTTAGTTCAGCTAACTATAACTCACGCACCCGCAATGCACTGCTGAGGACGTCACATATTACATCACTCATGACATGGTCAGTGACATCACTCATGACATCACTGATGACATCATCCAGTGAATGTGTGTTTTTCTGAAAATTACATATGTTTTATATATGTATATCTCAAGGTCGATGGAAGAATAAATGGGTATATAAGTGTCTAAATGGATGATTTGTTTTTGAAAAATTGATTGTATAACTGACTGATTAAGTGTATCTTAGTGAATACATGGCTTAGTGAGTAATGTTTAAATATGTAAATATCTGTATCAGTCTCTCTCTTTGTGTATAAGTGGCTGCATGGGTTGGTGAGTAGCTACATGAGTGTCTATATAGGTTATTAGTTGGTTTTTTGAGTATCAGTATAAGTGTCTGATGTCTGTATGGTTCGGTGGGGGGTATTACGTAGTGCATAGGTGCATGAATGAGTGACTCACTGTTTGTATGTGTTGAAGACAGCATGTGTGCAGGACTGTATGGGTGGATGAGTGTGTGCATGGGTGTGTTAGTGAGTGAATGACTGTCAATAGTGTCTCTATGAGTAACTACATATGTTTTAAACTAGTATATGTGACTATTGGTGTATATAAGTGAGTATATGTGAGAGTGAGAGATTGAAAGAGTTCCTGTATGAATATGTATGTGTTTCTATAAGTGATTGTTTAAAAGACTAAGTATGTGTAAGTTTCTGTAGAAGTAAATGTGGTGGTGTGTGTATAACTGTATATGCAAGTAAATGGATGTTTGATTCTTTAATAGCATGAGTGACTATGTGTGTGAGTAACTCTATGGATGAGTGGCGTTGTGTAACAGGATGTATAGGTGTATGAGTACATATGATGAGTGAGTACATGTATGAGTGACTGTATAGGATTGTTGGTGAATGAGTGGATGTGTATGTGGATCTTAGAATTACTGACTAGGTTGTTGTAACTGATATTGGTATGTCCATTGTTTTGAAAATTGTAGTTTCTATTTTTGAATGTGTCTATCAAAGTTTATATTAGGGGGAGAGGAGGTCTGCCACTCTATCACAAGGATGATATCATCAGTGATGTCATTTGAGATGTCATCAGTGATGTCATGAGTGATGTCACTGACCATGTCATGAGTGATGTAATATATGACGTCATCAGCAGTGCATTGTGGGCGCGCGAGTTATAGTTAGCTGAACTAACTATAACGGGGGAATTTCAATGTTTTTGTACGAGTGAAAAGTCCAGCTAACTATAACGCCCCTGAAACCTATGGTTTTTTCAGTGAATTTCTAAGGTTTTTTAAATGCTAATTCCTAGCTATGCCTACAGAGATAGGACATGTGAAGAAAGAAGGAAAAACGCTCAGAAAGAAAAAAAAGAAATGCAGAAAGAAGCAAAAGAAGTCCTCAAAGATGAAGAAAAGTGCAGGAAGAAGTATAACGTGCAGGAAGAAGTATAACGTGCAGGAAGAAGTATAACGTGCAGGAAGAAGTATAACGTGCAGGAAGAAGTATAACGTGCAGAAAGAACAAACAGAAGAGCAGAAACAAGCCTTGTTGCAAAATCATCCTGTACCCTCAACTTTTTCAGACGGATACTGGTGGTAACTGAGTCTGACTAACCAGTCCTAGAGCCAGTGCTATGTTAAAAGACACTCAGAATACAGTGAAAACACCTACATACACTAGGGCACACTATGTGTTGGGGTCCCCCTGTGATTAGCATGACCTTCTCTGTAAGCCCCTAGTATATAATAGGGCAGGGGATTAAAACTATCTCTTAAAACGCACCACAGGGCGTGTTTGAACACGTCACCTCATGCCCCGTCCCCTCCCTTCCCCACTGTGTAAACACGCCCTGTAGCTGTTTTAAGTTGGGAGATTAAGTCCCCTTGAATCCTGAGGGTCCCTAGGGTCCAACTAGACCACTAGGTACCTCCAGTAAGCGCAACAGAGCTGCGTTGCAGAGAGGTGTAAAAAGTGGCACGGCCTACACCACCTCACTGCAACGCAGAGCAGTGGTGCTTACTGGAAGCACCTGGTGGGCTAGTTGGACCCCAGGGTCCCTCAGGATTGAAAGGGAATTATTTCCCCAACTTAAAAACGCACCACAGGGCCTGTGGGCGTTCTGAGTTGAGAGATTAAGTCCCCTTGAATCCTAAGGGTCCCTAGGGTCAAACTAGCCCACTAGGTACCTCCAGTAAGCGCCACAGAGCTGCGTTGCATGGAGGTGTAAAAAGGGGCGTGGCCTCAGAACACCTGTCTGCAACGCAGCTCCCTGGCACATACTGGAGATACCTGTTGGGCTACTTGGCCCTCAGGGACCCTCAGTATTGAAGGGGAATTAATTCCTCAACTTACAACTGGCCAGGGGGCGCGTTTGCAGAGTGCTGCAAGGAGGGGGCGTGGCCTCCGGCGCGATGCCGGTCTTTTATTTATTTATTTTTAAGAAGGAGGGCTGTGTGGCCCCCTTTCTTTTTCTAATTTATTAGCCCTGGGGACCCCACCCCCAGGGCCTGCACCCTAATTTTTTTTGTTGAAAAAAATTAATTTGGCCCTCCCAAGGCCTTAATCGGCCCCGGGGACCCCAACCCCCAGGTCATGGCCTTTTTTTAAAATTTTTTATTCTTTAGGAGGGGGGCTGTGTTGCCCCCCTCCTCAGGCCACTTATGGCCCCGGGGACCCCATCCCCCGGGGCCGGCCTTTGTTTTTTATTTTTTTTAAAAAATATATATTTATAGAAACACCTAGGACATGCTGGACAAACCGTATGTACCTATCACTATGACGATTTGCGTGATATTCATTAAAAGGCGACTATGCATACAATGAATCCACGTAGAAAGTATTCACACCGCTAGTGAAGCTCTGACATGTCTGACACCCTACCGTGCCTAATCCCGGCGCCCCCGCTGGTGGGTTCTCTCCAAGTAGACACCCTTGTCGTTTATTTATACAAACATGGGTAGCTATTGACGGGCACATTTAATACACATGCACACCAAGCCATTCAAAGGGGTTTCGACAAAAATTCGACCAAACTATGCAAGAAACCCCCTAACGGTTAATAAAAAACACATCCACCGCCGGATGTGTAATACTTTTTATTTTACTCTCTGGAAAGGAGACAAACCTCACTTGAGAGTCACAGCGTGCTCCTGGCTGAGCCCAATGCTGTGTTACACCCACCAGTGCCCGCCGAGTGCCACACACCTCTGTGTTGTATTCAACCAGCTAGTGCGTATGCTATGACACTCTCTAGCCCATGTGCACTGTAACACCACCCCGTGAATATGTCATGCCACACTTGCCTTCACACGGGTTATATTGCCCCATCTAACGTGCCTTCCTCGATGCCTATGTTATAAAGCACAGCGCTATGCCATACATATTACAATCTGGGATCCATATCTTTGTCACAGTGCATATGCAATGTTACACTACCCAGCACATATTTTATATTACAACTTTAGAGACTACTTAGGTTACACAACACTGCCCTGTGCATATTACACTCCAAGGCGCATATCACATAGCAAGCGCTAGTGCCTGTGCTATCTCGCGCTCTCCAATGAATCTGTCATTGCGCACAATGTATTGCATATTATATTTCACGCCCCGGTTCATCTTATATCACACTTTTTGGTGCATAGTTTATACCATATACTATATCTAGTTTTCATTTTCAATCGTGCTCTCAGGACTATGTTCTATATAACACTGAGTCCACCTACCCTTTTCACGGGCATTACATTTTGCGATGGGGGGTGGAGGGTCAGGGGATGTTTCTGCCAAGTGAGCCCGGAGTCACAGTCCCAAACGTCCTCTTCTTCCTGAATAAAAGTGAGATTATGCTGCATACTTGTTCATATTTTAAGTAGTTCGCACAGACACATTTTAAAAACAATAAAGTTCCTAATACCCACCTTCTATGAACAGTTAGCTTGCTGCCCCATCCACCTCCTCCCTATCCTCTGTTGTCTGAATCCATGGACTAGCCTCCTCCCTCCTGCCATGCATGGTCTGATGTGCTGCCACTGCCCTGCATTTAGCATGATGTACCAGTCCACTCATCCTGCCCTCCATTGCCCAATTCTATGGCCCATCATTGACCTCCTGCTTAGCCTCTGTGCTTTGCTTGCTGCCCCTATTCTCCTTCCCCCTGCCCTCCGATGTCTTTGTGCATGCCCGTGCTCCATCCTTTTTGACCACCATGTTCCATGGACCTGCCACTCCTATCTACTCTGAGTGTTCTGTTGAGCTGCCACTCCCCTCCCACCTGCCTAGCATTGTCAGATGACTGTAACCTGTCCCTGCCACCTCCACCCTGCCTGTCCACATGCCATGCCCCTATCCCCTTCCTCCTGTCCTCCATGGTCCATTTTACTGCCACACCCTTCTGCCCTCCCTGGTCTGTTGTGCTGCAACTGCTCCTCCTGCCTGCCCCGCGCGGTCTGTTGTGAGGCCCCTTCCCCTTAACTCTCTTGTCTGTGCCCAGGTCCTGACCCTCCCTTCTATCCTCCATGGTCCTTTGTGCATGCCCCTGCACCCTCCTTCTTGCCAAGCATAGCCATTGTGCTGCCACTAACCCTCCCGCTTGCCATGCATGGTCTTCTGTGCTGCCATGGCCCCTCCCACCTTCCCTGTGTGAGCAGCTAGCTGCTCCTGACCCCCTCCCACCTTCCCTCCATGGTCTGTGTGTATGCCATCATAGTCTCACTGTTGCTCTCCATGGTGTGTCTTGTTTCTAGTGCCCATCCTGCCTGACCTCCATGGTCATCTTGCTGCTCCTGCCCTGCCCCCTTGCCCCCAGCCCTCTGTTTCCATGTGCAGACCCCTATTCCCTCCCTCCTGGCTTGTCGGTTCCATTGTAATGCCCCTGATCCATCCCTCCTGCCCTTTATGGTCTGTTATGCTGCAGCTTTCTCTCCTGTCTGCCCATTATGGTCAGCTAGCTACCATTGCCTCTTTCCCCTCTGTTGTCTGTTGTCCATGTGCATGGTCCTGTCCCCTCCCTATTGCTTTCTATGGATTGTTGTGCTGCACTCCCGTCCCGCATGCCCTGTGTGGTGTACTGTGCTGCTGCAAACCCTGATGCCTGCCCTGTAGGGTCAGTTTGGTGCACCTCTCAATGTCCCTCCTGTCCTCTGTTATCCGAGTCCATGTCCCTACCCCAATTCCTCCTGCCTACCATGATCCAATGTACCATACTTGCGAACATTTTGAACTTGGTAAGAGGGAGATTTAGAAATAAAACTGGGGTATTGATTTTCCCCTTTGAGTTACATTGAAAAAGAGAAGATTGTAGACAGGAAACAGATCAAGTAAAGCCCATTTGAGCTTAAAAACATTGGACGTTTCCTGGCTGAAACGGGTCTGTTGGCATGTATGGTTGTATGACCACTGCCTCTTCCTCCTGCCCACAATGGTCTATTATATTGCCACAGCCTCTCTTGCCAAGTCCTGTATTGTAGGTTTGTTGCCCCTGCCCCCCTTTCCACTGCCCTCCATGGTCTGTTGTGCTGCCACTGCCCTTCCTGCATGCATAGTGTGGTCAAATTGTTGCCTCTGCACTCTCCTACCTGCCATCAATTTTCAGAGTCCGTGCCCCTGGCCTCTGCCTCTCAACAGTATCCCAATGAACAACTAGATTGCTAACATTCTATATTTATTACAAAAGTGTGGAATGCCTGACGTCTTCTTGATGTAATCAAAACTGTAATGCCTAGAGCATTTCCTTTAGAAATTACATATATGAGAGGGTCTTATTTGCATCAAAATTATGGTTAGTGCTCTAAAAAACTAAAATGAGAACATATTTTCTGAGTTTTCAAATAGCGACAAAGAACTTTTAAATTATTTGTAATCTTAGTTTTTTTATCCAGTTGACCACTTGATTAAATGTTGCATCCAAGGGGAGAGGGTGTGGTGTTACTTCCAGAGCTGCAGACTTTGCAACTGGGGAACCAGGTTGGAGTTTCTGCTTCAGCTCAACATTCTGTGATTCTGGTCACATCACTTAATCTCCCCATGTCTACAACCAAAATGAATTTGATCTTGTGTGAGGTAACCAATGTTCATGTAAAGCACTCCAATACCTGACATGTCTGCACTATATAAAACTGCAAATACACAAAAAAATAAGTGTTTTGCACACTTCTGTCATTGGGCTACATTTGGGCTACATCTGGGTGATATTTGGGCTACATTTGGGCTCTTTTGTCTCTGGTGGCCATTTTAGGAGATTTATTTGTTATGAAGTTTCCTAATTTCCTCATTTACTGCAGTATCCTCAGTAGGAAATGCTTTCAGTTTTTTACTTTGATTCCATCAAGAAGGTATTCAGATATGTCACACATTTGCCATAAATTCTGAATGTTAGCACTCTAGTTGCTCATTAGATCACTGTAGTAAAGCTACTGCTCACCACAGAAGTCTGCTGCTAGTATTAGAAGTGCATGTTTCAGTCTGCATATCAGAATTTTTTAATGAAATAGAAGAGGATTTGAGAAGTCACTCAAAATGTGCCCTAATTTTCTTTCTTCAGAACTAATCATAATTTCTATGGCAAAATGAACCCCCTCATTGTGTTCCTTTTTAAATTAAATGTTTTAAGTGTTACCAGTTTATTCCAATCAAGATGGCTTCAGGTGTGCCATACTTTTGTCATAAGTAAGACAGTAAGCGCTCTAGTTGTTCTTTAGAGCACTCTGGGAAGCTGCAGTAGAACACAAAGGAATCAACTGACAGTCTCTGCCCTTGCTGGATGTACATGTTTTACTGAGAATGTCAGACTTCATTCTTACATGACTGAGAAAGATAATGTGAATTTACAGAAAATATGCTCTCAGTTTAGCTTATAGATCACCTTCCAAACCTCTGTGGGAAAAGTATGAGAAAATAGTTCTCTCAAACATGGTTCGTGATATCACAGCAGAAGGCTTTTTCACATGGTAAAATCACCTTAGAACACACCACAATTCCTAAAATGAGTATGGTACCACAAACAAATGATTTATAATGTAACTAAAGTCTTAAAACCTTCTATTAACTGCAATGCTTTTTAATGAGGTGCTAACATGTATATTGGTCCCAAGATGGCTGCCAACACTTCTTGGATGAAGTACTGACAGCCAATCAGATCTCACGATGAGAAAGTATTTCCTACTGAGGAGACTGCAGTAAATGAGGAAATTCGGAAACTTCATAACAAATAAATATCCCAAGATGGCCATCAGAGACAAAAGAGCCCAAATGTATCCCAAATATCACCCAGATGTAGCCCAAATATAGCCCAATGGCAGAATGTCCCAGAGTGTTCCAAAGAACAACTAGAGCGCTAACAGTCTTACTTATGACAAAAGTATGGCACACCTGAAGCCATCTTGATTGGAATAAAGTGGTAACACTTAAAACATTTAATTTACAAAGGAACAAAATGAGGGGGTTAATTTTGCCATAGAAATTATGATTAGTGCTTCAGAAAGAAAAATTAGGGCACATTTTGACTTCTCAAATCATCTTCTATTTCATAAAAAAATTCTGACATGCAGACTGAAACATGCACTTTGAATACCAGCAGCAGACTTCCCTGGTGAGCAGTAGCTTTACTACAGTGATCTAATGAGCAACTAGAGTGCTAACAGTCTTACTTATGACAAAAGTATGGCACACCTGAAGCCATCTTGATTGGAATAAAGTGGTAACACTTAAAGCATTTAACCCCTTCTGTGCCCATGACGAGCTTGACTCGTCATGGAGCACAGTCGCGCTGTGCCCATGACGAGTCCAGCTCCTCATGAGGCATTCCCCGGGGAATCCCTCTGGTGCGGGCACCAGAGGGATTCCCTTTTAACCAAAATAGCCTCGGGAGCTGGGGAAGAGCTTCCCCAGCTCCCGAGGGCTCCCTCCTGCTTTCAGTGAAATGACTATCAGCGCGCAGGTTGCGCCGACGTCATTCCACTGAAAATAAAACTGAAATGAGCCAAGAGGCTCATTTCAGTTTCACTTTGTACGTGCTCAGGGGGCTATCTCAGCCCCCAGAGCACGTAGAAAGAGGTAGGCAATTTTCATGTCGCCTCAATACGTTTTGGGCCCTTGCCTGTCGTGGGTACTTGGGCCTCCCACACGAGTGAGGCACCGTTTTTATCGGGAGACCCGGGGGAACGCAGGGTGGTAGGAAATTTGTGTCAGCCCGGTGATGCCACAACTTTCCCACACAAAAATGTGTGAAAAATTGGGTTTTTTCAGCTAAATTTGAGGTTTGCAGGGCATTCTGGGTAAGGAAACGTTGGGGGATCCACGCAAGCCATACCTCCCTGGAATCCCCCGGGTGTCTAGTTTTCAGAAATGTGTGGGTTTGGTAGGTTCCCCTAGGTGGCCACCGAGCACCGGGCCAAAAACCCAGGAGACCCGGGGGAACGCTGGGGGGTAGGAAATTTGTGACAGCCCGGTAATGCCACAACTTTCCCGCACAAAAATGTGTGAAAAATGTGTTTTTTTCAGCTAAATTTAAAGTTTGCAGGGCATTCTGGGTAATGAAACGTTGGGGGATCCACACAAGCCATACCTCCCTGGAATCCCCTGGGTGTCTAGTTTTCAGAAATGTGTGGGTTTAGTAGGTTTCCTAGGTGCCGGCAGACCTAGGGTTCAAAACTGCAGCTAGGCACTTTGCCAAAAAAGGTTCATTTTTCACTGCGAAATTGAGGTGTCCACGATGCGTTTTGCGCTGTTTCCTGTCACGGGCACTAGGCCGACCCACACAAGTGAGGTACCATTTTTATCGGAAGACTTTGGGGAACACGGGGTGAGTGGAAATTTGTGGATCCACACAGATTCCAGAACTTTCCACCAGAGAAATGTGGGGAAAATGCGTTCTTTTGGCAATTTTTTAGGTTTGCAAGGGATTCTGGGTTACAGAACCTGGTGGGAGGCAGTCAAGTCACCCCATCCTGGATTCCCCTGGGTGTCTAGTTTTCAAAAATGTATAGGTTTGCTAGGTTTCCCTAGGTGCCGGCAGAGCTATGGTTCAAAAACTACAGCTAGGCACTTTGCTAAAAAAGGGTAATTTTGCAATGTGAAAATGTGGTGTGTTCGGGTTGGGTTTTGAGCCATTTCCTACCGTGGGCACTATGCCTACCCCGTCAAGTGAGGTACCATTTTTATCGGGAGACTTAGGGTAATTCAGATTTGTAAGGGAACTGTTATTACCTATTTACTTTCGATGCATTTCTGCCTTCCAAATGAAAGACATTGTGTAAAAAAAGAAGTCATTCTAAAAAACTGACTGATAATTCTCATGCTATTATGAGTATCCCAATTTCAGAAATGTGCAAATATCTACTGTTTCTAAACTCTATATTTTGTTCCCATTTCAGAAATACATAGGTGTCTTTCATACCGATTTTTCCATGTACACATTTTTACAGAATAATTACTATATACCCGGTACATAATAAAAAACCATTGCAAGTTGCTGCTCAGCTTTTGGCTCTGGGTTCGTCGGGTTCTTGGTGAACCTACAAGTCCTATATATCCCCACAACCAGTAATGTCCAGCGGATGTAACGGTATATTGCTTTCAAAGAGCTGTCAAAATTAGAAGAAGTTACAGGTGAAAACGTTGACACAAAAGGCGCTTTTTTTCAACAAATTTTCAATTTATCCTATATTTAACTGTTAGTTTCTATAAAGAAACCTTGATGGATCTACACAAATGAACCCTTGCTGAATTCAGAATTTTGTCTACTTCTCTAAAATGTATAGCTTTCCAGGATCCATTATTGCTTTTGTACCCATTTCTACCATTAACTGGAAGGAGGTCGAAAGCACAAAAAATAGCAAAAATGCCAAAACTGTGTAAAACATTTTGGGTTTCTGACAAAAGTCTGGTATCACCTAAAAGTTGGGAAAATGGTGATTCCAGCCCCACAAACCCTTTTTTGATAACATTTGCAGGGAAAAACCCAGATGCTTTCATTTGCAGCCCGTTTTTCCCAATTCCCCCCCAAAAAACTAAATTTTGCTGTATTTTGGCTCATTTCTGTGACCCCTCCAGGGGAATCCACAAACCCTGAGTACCTTCAGAATCCCCATGATGTTGGAAGAAAAGGACACAAATTTGGCGTGGATACCTTATGTGGTCAAAAAGTTACAGGGGCCTCAGCGCGCACTACCCCATATAGCCAAAAAAAGGGCGTGGCACAGGAGGGGAAAAGGCCTGGCAGCGAAGGGGTTAATTTACAAAGAAACAAAATGAGGGGGTTCATTTTGCCATAGAAATTATGATTAGTGCTGAAGAAAGAAAAATTAGGGCACATTTTGAGTGACTTCTCAAATCCTCTTCTATTTCATTAAAAAATTCTGATATGTAGACTGAAACATGCACTTTTAATACCAGCAGCAGACTTCTGTGGTGAGCAGTAGCTTTACTACAGTGATCTAATGAGCAACTAGAGTGCTAACATTCAGAATTTATGGAAAATGTGTGACATATCTGAATACCTTCTTGATGGAATCAAAGAAAAAAACTGAAAGCATTTCCTACTGAGGAGACTGCAGTAAATGAGGAAATTAGGAAACTTCATAACAAATAAATCTCCCAAGATGGCCACCAGAGACAAAAGAGACCAAATGCAGCACAAATATCACCCAGATGTAGCCCACGTGTAGTCCAATGACAGAAGTGTGCAAAACACTTATTTTTTGTGTATTTGCAGTTTTATATAGTACTGACTTGTCAGGTATTGGAGTGTTTTACATGAGCATTGGTTACTTCACACAAGATCAAATTCATTTTGGTTGTAGACATGGGGAGATTAACCTCTTCTGTGCCCATGACGAGATAGTCTCGTCATGGAGCACGGTCGCGCTGTGCCCATGACGAGACTATCTCGTCATGAACCCCACCCACTAATTAAACGCCCGGCACAGGAGCGGAAAAGGGTGTGGCACAGAAGGGGTTAAGTGATTTGACCAGAATCACAGAATATTGAGCTGAAGCAGAAACTCCAACCTGGTTCCCCAGTTGCAAGGTCTGCAGCTCTGGAAGTAACACCACATCCTCTCCCCTAGGTGCAACATTTAATCAACTGGTCAACTGGATAAAAAAAACAAAGATTACTAATAATTTAAAAGTTCTCTGTCGCTATTTGAAAACTCAGAAAATATGTCCTCATTTTAGTTTTTTAGAGCACTAACCATAATTTTGATGCAAATAAGACCCTCTCATATATGTAATTTCTAAAGGAAATACTCTAGGTATTACAGTTTTGATTACATCAAGATGACGTCCGGCGTTCCACACTTTTCTAATAAATATAGAATGTTAGCAATCTAGTTGTTCATTGGGATACTGTTGAGAGGCAGAGGCCAGGGGCACGGACTCTGAAAATTGAAGGCAGGTAGGAGAGTGCAGAGGCAACAATTTGACCACACCAGGCAGGAAGGGCAGTGGCAGCACAACAGACTAAGGAGGGCAGTGGAAAGGGGGGCAGGGGCAACAAACCAACAATACAGCACTGGCAAGAGAGGCTGTGGCAATATAATAGACCATTGTGGGCAGAAGGAAGAGGCAGTGATAGTACAACCATACATGCGAACAGACCCGTTTCAGCCAGGAAACGTCCAATGTTTTTAAGCTCAAATGGGCTTTATTTGATCTGTCTCCTGTCTACAATCTCCTCTTTTTCAATGTAACTCAAAGGGGAAAATCAATACCCCAGTCTTTTTCAAAATCTCCCTCTTACCAAGTTCAAAATGTTCGCAAGTATGGTACATTGGATCATGGTAGGCATGCGGAATTGGGGTAGGGACATGGACTCGGATAACAGAGGACAGGAGGGACATGGAGAGGTGCACCAAACTGGCCCTACAGGGCAGGCATCAGGGTTTGCAGCAGCACAATACACCACACAGGGCATGCGGGACGGGAGTGCAGCACAACAATCCATAGAAAGCAATAGGGAGGGGACAGGACCATGCACATGGACAACAGAGAACAGAGGGGAAAGAGGCAATGGTAGCTAGCTGACCATAATGGACAGACAGGAGAGAAGGCTGCAGCATAACATACCATAAAGGGCAGGAGGGACGGATCAGGGGCATTACAATGGAACAGACAAGCCAGGAGGGAGGGAATATGGGTCTGCACATGGAAACAGAGGGCTGGGGGTAAGGGGCAGGGCAGGAGCAGCAAGATGACCATGGAGGTCAGGCAGGATGGGCACTAGAAACAAGACACACCATGGAGAGCAACAATGAGACTATGATGGCATACACACAGACCATGGAGGGAAGGTGGGTCAGGGGCAGCTAGCCGACCACACAGGGAAGGTGGGAGGGGCCATGGCAGCACAGAAGACCATGCATGGCAAGCGGGAGGGTTAGTGGCAGCACAATGGCTATGGTGGGCAAGAAGGAGGGTGCAGGGGCATGCACAAAGGACCATGGAGGATAGAATGGAGGGTCAGGACCTGGGCACAGACAAGAGAGTTCAGGGGAAGGGGCCTCACAACAGACCGAGCGGGGCAGGCAGGAGCAGTTGCAGCACAACAGACCAGGGAGGGCAGAAGGGTGTGGCAGTAAAATGGACCATGGAGGACAGGAGGAAGGGGATAGGGGCATGGTATGTGGACAGGCAGGGTGGAGGTGGCAGGGACAGGTTACAGTCATCTGACAATGCTAGGCAGGTGGGAGGGGAGTGGCAGCTCAACAGAACACTCAGAGTAGATAGGAGTGGCAGGTCCATGGGACATGGTGGGCAAAAAGGATGGAGAAGGGGCATGCACAAAGACATCGGAGGGCAGGGGGAAGGAGAATAGGGGCAGCAAGCTAAGCACAGAGGCTAAGCAGCAGGTCAATGATGGGCCATAGAATTGGGCAATAGAGGGCAGGAGGAGTGGACTGGTACATCACGCTAAATGGAGGGCAGTGGCAGCACATCAGACCATGCATGGGAGGAGGCTAGTCGATGGATTTAGACAACAGAGGATAGGGAGGAGGTGGATGGGGCAGCAAGCGAACTGTTCAGAGAAGGTGGGTATTAGGAACTTTATTGTTTTTAAAATGTGTGTCTGTGCTAACTACTTAAAATATGAACACGTATGCAGCATAATCTCACTTTTAGTCAGGAAGAAGAGGATGTTTGTGACTGTGACTCCGGGCTCACTTGGCAGAAACACCCCATGACCCTCCACCCCCATCGCAAAATGTAATGCCCGTGAAAAGGGTAGGTGGACGCAGTGTTATATAGAACATAGTCCTGAGAGCACGATTGAAAATTTAAACTAGATATAGTATATGGTATAAACCATGCACCAAAACGTGTGATACAAGATGAACCGGGGCGTGCAATACAATATGCAATACATTGTGCTCAATGACAGATTAATTGGAGAGCGCGAGATAGCGCAGGCACTAGCGCGTGCTATGCTATATGCGCCTTGGAGTGTAATATGCACAAGGCAGAGTTGAGTAACCTAACTAGTCTCTAAAGTTGTAATATAAAATATGTGCTGGGGAGTGTAACGTTGCATATGCACTGTGACAAAGATATGGATCCCAGATTGTAATATGTATGGCATAGCGCTGTGCGTTATAACATCGAGGAAGGCACGTTAGATGGGGCAATATAACCCGTGCGAAGGCAAGTGTGGCATGACATATTCACGGGGTGGTGTTACAGTGCACATGGGCTAAAGTGTCATAGCATACGCACTAGCTGGTGGAATACAACACAGAGGTGTGTGACACTCAGCGGGCACTGGTGGGTGTAACACAGCATTGGGCTCAGCCAGGAGCACGCTGTGACTCAAGTGAGGTTCATCTCCTTTCCAGAGAGTAAAGTAAGGAATATGCTACTTACCAGTATGCATCTGTTCTTGGCATGTAGAGCTGCAGAGTTGTACACTTAGCATAGGTCGCCATCTGGTGTTGGGCCCGGATGTTTGCAGTTTGTTTTTCTTCTTGGACCGTCTTTGGAAGTCACGAGTTTGGTGACTCCTCCTTCGGTCCGTACTGCGCATGGGCTTCGGCTCCATCCTCAGATTGTTTTTCGCCAACAGGGAAATGATGGAGCGTAGTAATAACAGTGAGAAACCCATGTGTGTTGCATCTAAATAAGATGGACTGGAACGGATACAGGTAGCCGGGGAGGCGGGTGGGCGTGTACAACTCTGCAGCTCTACATGCCAAGAACAGATGCATACTGGTAAGTAGCATATTCCGTTCGAGGCATATGAGCTGCAGATTGTACACTTAGCATAGATTATATAGCAGTACCCAACCTTAGCGGCGACCACCGGTATCCGTTGCAGCTGTTTGAAAGAGTGTTTTTAGTACAGCCTGGCCCACCCTAGCTTGCTGCTGGGAATGCACATCCACACAGTAGTGTTTTGTGAATGTGTGCGGTGTAGACCATGTGGCTGCCTTGCATATGTCATCTAAGGGTATATTCCCTAGAAAAGCCATAGAAGCCCCTAACTTTCTTGTAGAGTGGGCTTTAGGGGGAACAGATAATGTTCTCTTTGCCTTCTGATAGCAAATTTGTATGCATTTTACAATCCACCTAGCTATCCCTGATTTTGAGATGGGGTTGCCTTTATGTGGTGGAGAAAAGGAAACGAACAACTGTTTGGTCTTCCTGAAGGGTTGCGTTCTTTGTATGTAATATAGCAACGCTCTTTTCACATCTAGTGTGTGTAAGGCCCTTTCCGCAACAGATTGGGGTTGCGAAAAGAAGACAGGTAATTCCACTGATTGATTGAGGTGGAAGGGGGTAATGACTTTGGGCAGGAACTTCGGATTAGTTCGAAGTATGACCTTGCTGTGATGCATTTGTATGTAAGGTTCCTGTATGGTGAACGCTTGTATTTCACCAACCCTTCTAAGGGAAGTGATAGCTACAAGGAAAGCTGTTTTCCAGGTGAGAAATTGTAGCTCACATTTGTGCATTGGTTCGAAGGGCGGACCCATTAGTCGTGTAAGGACCAAATTTAGATTCCATACAGGGGAGGGTGGTGCCCTGGGAGGAATTACTCGTTTGAGGCCTTCCATGAAGGCTTTAATAGCGGGCACTCTGAAGAGTGACAAATGCTGTCTGTTTTGTAGATAGGCAGCGATCGCTGCTAGGTGTAGGCGTATGGATGAATACGCCAGGTTACACCTGTGAAGATGGAGCAGATAGCATATGATGTGTTGTATGGATGCATCTAGAGGGTTGATTGTATTGTTACGGCAGTACATTACAAATCTTTTTCACTTTGCGGCATAGCATGCTCTAGTGGTAGGACGTCTGGCTTCCATGATGATGTTCATGCAATCAGGGGGAAGGTTAAGGTACCCGAATTCTAAGATTTCAGGAGCCAGATCGCCAGGTTGAGCTGAGCTGGGTCCGGGTGCCTGATTTCTCCATGGTTCTGGGTTAGGAGGCATGGGGAAAGGTGCAGTTTTTGATGTGGTACCACTGATAGTTGTAGTAGCGTGGTGTACCACGGCTGTCTGGCCCACGTCGGAGCTACCAGAATGAGTGTGAGGGAGTGCTGTTGTAGTTTCCTGACCACTAATGGAATTAGTGGGAGAGGTGGAAAGGCGTATGCAAATCTGCCTGACCAGTTCATCCATATCGCATTGCCCTTGGACAATGGGTGTGGGTATCTGGCGGCGAAGCTTGGGCATTTTTTGTTTTCGTGGGTGGCGAAGAGGTCTATTTGAGGATGCCCCCACTGTCGGAAGAATGGGTGAAGAACTTGTGGATGCAGTTCCCATTCGTGTAGTTGTTGAGTCTGTCTGCTGAGCAGATCTGCTATGGTGTTTTGTACGCCTGGAACATGTTGTGCCAGGAGAAAAATGTTTTGGGGAATTGCCCATCTCCATATGCTCTGGGCTAAGCGGGAGAGCTGGGGAGAGTGTGTCCCCCCCTGTTTCTGTATATAATACATCGCAGTCATGTTGTCTGTGCGAATGAGGACTGCTTTGCCTGAAATCTGCTTTTGGAAAGATTTTAGGGCTAGAAAGATCGCCAAAAGCTCCAGATGGTTGATGTGGAGCGTTTTTTGCTGTGGCGTCCATAGACCTTGCATTGTGAGGTGTAAGAGGTGCGCTCCCCAGCCGGAGAGCGATGCGTCCGCTGTTAGAGTCACTTGGGGAACCGGGTCCAGGAACGGCCGTCCCTTGGAAAGGTTTGTGGTGTTCCACCACTGCAGAGAGTGATGTGTGCGGCCGTCCACCAACACCAGATCCGTCAGCTGACCCTGGGCCTGGTTCCACTGTTGTGCTAGGCACTCCTGAAGTGGACGCATGTGGAGTCTTGCATGGGGCACTATGAAGATGCAAGACGCCATCATCCCTATGAGCTTCATAAACACTCTTGCTGGTAGAGAGTGTTGAGGAAGGAATATTTTGCGTAAGGCTAGAATGCTTGTGATTCTGGCTGAGTTTGGATAGGCAATACCTTTTGAGGTGTCTATGGTGGCCCCGAGATATTGCTTTGTGTGAGATGGTATGAGGTGGGACTTTTGGTAGTTCACCGTGAAGCCTAGCTGATGAAGCAGTTGGATGGTGCTGTTTGTATGTTGCACGCATTGGTGGTAGGACGCGGCTTTTATGAGCCAGTCGTCTAAGTAAGGGAAGACGTGAACATGTTGACGTCTGAGGTGTGCTGCTACTACTGCTAGGCATTTGGTAAACACCCGTGGTGCAGTGGTGACCCCGAAGGGGAGAACCTTGAATTGGTAATGTTGCCCGTCCACCACGAACCTGAGGTATTTTCTGTGAGAGGGGTGTATTGGAATGTGAAAGTACGCGTCTTTCAGATCCAGTGTTGTGAGAAAGTCTCCCTGGCAGAGGAGTGGGAGGACTTGTTGTAAGGTGACCATGTGAAAGTGGTCTGAATGTATGTAGGCATTTAGAGGCCGGAGATCCAGAATGGGTCTGAGGGTCTCGTCTTTCTTTGGGATTAAGAAATATAGGGAGTAGACCCCTAGATTTCGTTGATTGTCGGGTACCTGCTCTATGGCGTGTTTCTGGAGGAGCGAGAGTACCTCTTGTTTGAGCAGTGTGGAATGCTCTTGGGACATTGGACGGTGCCTTGGTGGGATATTGGGTGGGGTAGATGTTAGCTCGAGGCAGTACCCTGACCGAATGATTTGGGTCACCCATTTGTCCGATGTTATGGACTCCCATACGTGGATAAAATCTTGTAGTCTGCCCCCGACCGGAGTGGAATGGTCTGGGGGGAGCGAAGGGGAGTCATTGTGCGGGTGGGGTGGCAGAACGGGTATTGTTGGTTTTGCCCCTGCCCTTATTGTTGTTGCCTCTGTAACCACCTCTTTGGTTGCCCTTTGAAAAGGTATTTTGAGGAGGGGATTTGTAGGAGGTAGAGGCATTATCGGTGGAGGAGCCTCTACCTGTGCCACGAAAGGACGAGCGTCGAAAGGAACGCTTAGAGGCTTGGGTCTGGAGCGCTCCCATAGACTTCGCTGTGTCTGTATCTTTCTTCATTTTTTCGAGCGCTTCGTCTACCTTTGGGCCAAAGAGTGTTTGCTGGTCAAAGGTGTGATTAAGTATTGATGTCTGGACCTCAGGCTTGAACCCTGATATCCTGAGCCAGGCATGGCGTCGAAGCAGGACACTGGTGTTTATGGCTCTAGAAGCAGTGTCTGCTGCATCGAGGGCACACTTAATGGAGGTGTTTGTGATTAGTTTGCCCTCCTGTATCAGGTCATGAGCTTGGCGTTTGTATTTCTCTGGAAGGTGCTGCATAAGAGCCTCTAATTCATCATAGTGTGCTCTATCATATCGCGCAAGCAGTGCTTGTGTATTTGCAATGCGCCACATGTTTGCAGCCTGGTAGGCGGTGCGTTTACCAGACGCGTCCAGAAGTTTAGATTCCTTGTCTGGTGGTGGGGCATCTCCTGAAGATTGGGAGTTAGCCCTCTTTCTAGCTGTGGAGACAACTAGGGAATGTAGAGGAGCAGGGCCCTTGATGTATGCAGGGTCTGTGGGTGCCGCCTTGTACTTCTTCTCTATTCTAGGGTTTAGTACTCTGGCTCTGACAGGGTCTTTGAATACCTCTGTAGCGTGCTTGGTGACACCCTTAAGCATGGGTAAAATAGCAGTGGAACGATCTTGTAAATCAAATGTATCCAGTAGGAAGTCTTCTTCCACTGGTTCTGTGTGCATGTCCACCCCATGGTAGTGTGCTGCTCTCTGCACTAAATGGTGAAACCCTAAAGAGTCCTCTGGAGGAGACGGCCTTGATGGGTATAGGTCGTCTTGAGGTACATTGGGTACATCAGGGTTATTATAATCCTCCCATGGATCTGGGGTCCCTGGTGGAGTGGGATCCATTGGGGCGTCCCCTGGGTCATTGTCCGGGTCCCCGTCATCCGGGTCTGGGGATGGGGCCGGATCGTAGTGAGGTAAAGGTGGAGGGGGTGGTGGTGGGAGGGGGGGTGGCAGTGGGGAGGGTACTCTAAGGGGAGAAGTAGCTGAGTCCCTCTTTTTGGGTGGAGGAGGAGGAGCCGGAGCCTCAAGGCGACGCTTCTTAGTAATCACAGTCAAAAGGCCAGTCTTTGGATCTCTGGACAAAGTCTTTTGTAAAGGGTCTGGTGTAAACAGAGCCAATGGCGCCGAGTCGTCTGTCGGCACCGGCGATTTCGGAACCGGAGGTTTCGATGTTCTGTGTACGCCCTGCTTTTTGGAGGTCTCCGTGTGTTTCGGCGTCGAATGCTGTTTCGGCGCCGGAGCGTCGGTGCCGACCGATTTCTGTTTGTGTTTGGTCGGCGCCGAGTGTCCAGGCTTCGGCACCGGTGGTTTCGGAGTCGAGCTGGATTTTGCAGGCTTCGGTGCCGAGTGGTGTTTATCGGCACCGGGCGTCGGCTGGCTCGATCCCGAGCTGCCGTGAGACTTTGAGTGCTTCGACACCGGGCCCGAAGGTGGGGTGATCGAGGCTTTGGTTTTGGTTTTGCCCAGGCCGGCAGGCGAGGGAGTAACCGGAGTCTCTTTGGTTTTCGGTGCGGGGCTGGGAGGGGGCATTGTACTCACGGCCCGCTGTCCTGGTGTTACGTCCTCCAGGTCGGGGTCGTCGGCCTCGGAAGCGCTGACGATGTCTTCTCCCAGTTCGGTGTGTGTCTGCCCCGAAGCTTCGGCGTCGTCTCCGAAGATGTCCGGTGGAACTGTCGAGGATGAGTGCGCCATGGTGCGTCGAGCCTTTCGATCCCGGATCGTTTTCTTCGATCGAAAAGACTTGCAGGCGGGGCAGTCTCGAGCCTCGTGTTCCGGAGAGAGGCAAAGGTTACACACCTGATGGAGGTCGGTGTGGGGAAATTTAGACCCACATTTTGGGCACTTTTTAAACGGAGTCCTTTCCATCGGCCGGGACCGGAGTCGCGGAGGGCCCGAAGGCCGGTGTCGATGTACGGGATGGAAAAAAGTGCCGCTTCGAGAGATGAAGATGATGAAGGAACTCGAAGAATCGAGGATTTTCCGTCGAGGCTGGAACCGTAGAAGTTCGAAGCCGGAGTACGAAGGATCACATCCGAGCCCGATGGCGGAAAAAAACAATCTGAGGATGGAGCCGAAGCCCATGCGCAGTACGGACCGAAGGAGGAGTCACCAAACTCGTGACTTCCAAAGACGGTCCAAGAAGAAAAACAAACTGCAAACATCCGGGCCCAACACCAGATGGCGACCTATGCTAAGTGTACAATCTGCAGCTCATATGCCTCGAACAAAGTATTACACATCCGGCGGTGGATGTGTGTTTTATTAACCATGAGGGGGGTTTCTTGCATAGTTTGGTCGAATTTTTGTCGAATCCCCTTTGAATGGCTTGGTGTGCGTGTGTATTAAATGTGCCCGTCAATAGCTACCCATGTTTGTATAAATAAACGACAAGGGTGTCTACTTGGAGAGAACCCACCGGCGGGGGCGCCGGGATTAGGCACGGTAGGGCATCAGAGCTTCACTAGCGGTGTAAATACATTCCACGTGGATTCATTGTATGCATAGTCACCTTTTAATGAATATCACGCAAACCGTCATGGTGATAGGTACATACGGTTTGTCCAGCATGTCCTAGGTGTTTCTATAAATATATATATTTCAAAAAAACAAAGGCCGGCCCCGGGGGATGGGGTCCCCGGGGCCATAAGTGGCCTGAGGAGGGGGGGGGGGGCAACGCAGCCCCCCTCCTAAAGATTAAAAAAAAAAAAAAGGCCATGAGCCGGGGGTTGGGGTCCCCGGGGCCGATTAAGGCCTTGGGAGGGACAAATCTATTTTTTTCAACAAAAAAAATTAGGGTGCAGGCCCTGGGGGATGGGGTCCCCAGGGCCAGTAAATTAGAAAAAGAAGGGGGGCCACAAAGCCCTCCTTAAAAAAATAAAAAAAATAAAAGACCGGCATCGCGCCAGAGGCCACGCCCCCTCCTTGCAGCACTCTGCAAACGCGCCCCCTGGCAAGTTGTAAGTTGGGAAATTAATTCCCCTTCAATACTGAGGTTCCCTGAGGGCCAACTAGCCCAACAGGTATGCGCCAGGGAGCTGCGTTGTAGACAGGTGTTCTGAGGCCACGCCCCTTTTTACACCTCTAAGCAAAGCAGCTCTGTGGCGCTTAATGGAGGTACCTAGTGGGCTAGTTTGCCCCTAGGGATCCTCAGGATTCAAGGGGACTTAATCTCCCAACTTAAAAAACGACCACAGGGCGTGTTTACACAGTGCGGAAGGGAGGGGATAGTGCCTGAGGTGACCTGTGCAAACACGCCCTATGGCGCGTTTTAAGTTGGGGAAATAATTCCCCTTCAATCCCGAGGGCCCCTGGGGGCTAACTAGCCCACCAGGTGCTTCCAGTAAGCGTCACTGCGCTGCGTTGCAGAGAGGTGGTCTTTGCCCCTTTTTACACCTCTCTGCAACGCAGCTCTGTGGCGCTTACTGAAGGTACCTAGTGGTCTAGTTGGACCCTAGGGACCCTCAGGATTCAAGGGGACTTAATTTCCCAAACTAAAACGGCCACAGGGCGTGTTTACACAGTGGGGAAGTGAGGGGATAGTGCCTGAGGTGACCTGTGCAAACACGCCCTGTGGCGCGTTTTAAGAGGTAGTTTTAATCCCCTGCCCTATTATATACTAGGGGCTTACAGAGGAGGTCATGCTGATCACAGGGGGACCCCAACGCATAGTGTTCCCTAGTGTACGTAGGTGTTTTCACTGTATTCTGAGTGTCTTTTAACATAGCACTGGCTCTAGGACTGGTTAGTCAGACTCAGTTACCACCAGTATCCGTCTGAAAAAGTGGAGGGTACGGGATGATTTTGCAACAAGGCTTCTTTCTGCTCTTCTGTTTGTTCTTTCTGCACGTTATCCTTCTTCCTGCACTTTTCTTCGTCTTTGAGGACTTCTGTTGCTTCTTTCTGCATTTCTTTTTTTTCTTTCTGTGCGTTTTTTCTTCTTTCTTCACATGTCCCATCTCTGTAGGCATAGTTAGAAATTAGCATTTAAAAAACCTTTGAAATTCACTGAAAAAACCCTAGGTTTAAGGCACGTTATAGTTAGGAATTAGCATCTAAAAAACCTTAGAAAGTCACTGAAAAAACGATATGTTTCAGGGGCGTTATAGTTAGCTGGACTTTTCACTCGTACAAAACCATTGAAATTCCCCCGTTATAGTTAGTTCAGCTAACTATAACTCGCATGCCCACAATGCACTGCTGATGACGTCACATATTACATAACTCATGAGATGGTCAGTGACATCACTCATGACATCACTGATGACATCTCAAATTGTGTGTTTATTTCGTAGATGTATGTCCGAAGATGGGTAACCAGCAACATGGTACCGTGCAAGAGGATAGAGGGAGTGGAAGACAGCACACATTCTTGAAAGATAATGATAATCGAACACGAAAAAAAAACATTACTGAGTGATGTAGCAACAATCAGACGTTTGATAGATGATCGTAAAGAAAAGCAGCAGGTGAGAAAATCCTGCTAAAAAGAAAAATAAGACCACCACTTTGATCTAGGAAAAGATTTGGTGGAAATTTAGCTGAGAAAATAAAAATCAAATTTTTCACATATTACCGTGTGGGATCTCCGTACCGTCACAAATATCCTACCACTCAGCGTCCCCCCTCAGTCTCCTGAGAAAAACGATACCTCACTCGTGTGGATGTCCAATGCAGAATTGGCTAAAAACATTTTTTTTTAAATGTTGCGCTTTAAATTCACTGTGCTACACCCTTAATCCCTATGTTTTTGGCCTTTCCCAGTCACACACCCTTGTACCACCCACACAAGTGAGGTATCATTTTACCAGGAGACTGGGGGGGGGGAACGCTGTGTGGTAGGACATTTGTGCCGGCAATGTTATCCCACAAAAATATGCAGAAAATTTGATTTTTTTCAGCCAAATTTGAGGTTTGCAGGGGAACCCCCCCTTTTGCAAAACCAGGTCGTTTTGTGATGGGTAATTTTGATGTCTCACCCACACAAGTGAGGTACCATTTTAATAAAGTGACCTGGGGGAACGCTGGGTGGTAGGAAATTTGTGTTCCCCAGGTAATCACACAACTTTCCCACACAAAAATTTGAGAAAAATTTGATTTTTTTTTCTTCAGCTAAATGCGAGGTTTGCAGGGGATTTTGGGAAGGAAAACGTTACAGACTCAACCAAAGCCATACCTCCTTGTACTCCCCTGGGTGTCCAGTTTTCAGAAATATGTCGGCTTGGTAGGTTTCCCTAGATGGCGGCCGAGCCCGGGGCCAGAAACCCAGGTGCCCCCCAGCCCCCCCTTGCAAAACCAGGTTGTTTTGTGATAGGTAATTTTGAGGTCTCCATAACACGTTTTGGGCACTTCCCTGCCGCGGGCAGTTGACCCACTCATACAAGTGAGGTACCATTTTTATTCGGAAGCTTTGGAGAATGCAGGTGGGTGTAAGTTTGTGGATCCATGCAGATTCCAGAACCTTCCATCACAGTTATGTGAGGATAATGTGTTTCTTTTGGACAAAGTTTGAGGTTTGCAAGGGATACTGGGTAACAGAACCTGCTGAGTGCCACACAAGTCACCCCATCCTGGATTCACCTGGCTGTCTGGTTTTCAAAAATGTATAGGTTTGCTAGGTTTCCCTAGGTGCCGGCTGAGCTAGGGTTCAAAATCCACAGATAGGTACTTTGCAAAAAAAGGGTCAGTTTTCACTGTAAAAATGTGATGTGTCCACTTTGCATTTTGGCCCGTTTCCTGTTGCAGCGACTAGGCCAACCTATAAAACTGAGGTAGCATTTTTATCGGGAGACTTAGGGGAAAACAGAATAGTAGAACAGGTGTTATTACAAATTGACATTCTTTCTGAGGCGTGCGAGCGAGGCACGGTGTGGCTGCTGTAGGTGGAGACGGCTTGATTGCTGGTGCTGGAGCGGAGCTACTCCCGGTTGCTGGTGGGGAAGGAGGCGGCATCGGTTGTGCCCTTTGAGGGCGGGGGCACGAGTCCACATGAATGGTAGACTTGTGACCGCAGGGAGGCGAGAGCCGCTGTGCCGGCGACTGGCTGATATCGGCAAGCTTCTGAAGACGCAGGCCGCAACAAAGCATACTTCAGGACGGATAAGGCTGCTTTTGGCTCGGGGAATTACGCCCATCTGAGCATTAAGACGTTGGCGAGGCAGCAAACAATAAGTGGCGGTCTAGCTGCAGAGTTTTTGTACCGCCAGAAGTGGAGCTGAGAGATGAAGGGGCTGAGGTGTTGGTGAGTGGTCGACATTGACAAGCAGTATGATCCAGGGCACTTGGCAGTCAGCAACATATTTATATGTATTTGTACGGAGGAGGAACTGCAAGCTGAGCACAGCTGTTGGTGTTGATAAAGTCAAGGGGTGGTATGGCTGCTGGAAGTAATTACACCGGGGAAAAATTAGGCTGTTGAATTGTACCAGATTGCTGCCACTGGGAGAGGACTTCAGTACCCAGAAGGCCCTGAAACCGCGCCTGGAGGCGCCGACGCTGCTGCTGTGCGCCCGGAGGCTTTAAAAAACAACTTGAGCCACCTGCTTCGCGGGACGGGAGCATGCCGGGCCGTCTGAGACCGAAAGAGGCCAGGCTGCAACCCCCCCCCCCCCCCCCGGTCGCTGCAGTTATTGATATTGAACTGAGGCATACGGCAAAGCGAACTACAATTATATTATTTTACCCATCGTTGTGAGGTACCCTGAGGCGTTGATTGAAAATGGGTAAAAGGAAACTACCAACAAGTAAGGGAAAGACTGACGAAAAAACAGTACCAATAACTGATTGTCTAAAAAGCGCTATGGGCATTCTAAATAATGAGACTGTACAATTGGAGGAACAACTTGCAGTTGCTAAGACGGCGTTAGATGCTGTCCAAAGGGAGGCAAAGTCCGCTGTGGAAGAGCATGTTCGGAGCAGTACTCGTAGCCCCCAAATCGTTGCCTTGGAACAGAGTAATGGTATCCTCATAAATAATAGCCCAAATAATAGTCAGCTGGATAACGCGATTAAGTCTGGCCCTTGCGTATCAACAATTCCTCTAGAAATTACAAATGTTTCGGACACACTAGAATCGGACTCGCCACCTGCGAAAAAATTTAAACAAAATATAGCACCAAGGAGGCCTAGCCCTTCAAGATTGGTACAAAAAAAGGGGAAATCTTCAAAATTAGTTGGCAATGGACAAGGACCAAAACCCATGGAGATATTGCATGATAAACATACTAGATACTCTTTATAAAAAACTGCACGGGAAAATTGACACCATTGAAAGGCGGGTCCTGAACGAAATAAAATTGGTGCAAAAGGACATTTCAAAATTGTTGGAACTGGTTACTATTTTACAGCCACCTAATGTATTACAGAGTGCTATATCAAATAACAAAAGTGATTTACAAAATGGTTTAAGTAATACGAATTAACTAGAAAGGGATAGTCTTTTACAACCTACTGCAATACATGGAAAGGAAGCACATGGGCTACTAATACAAAACCCTGCGGTAATTGCAGGGATTGGTAATAGGAAAATCAGAGGCCAAGCTAAATACGAGAGACATCAGGATGTATTTCTTAATCTACCCCCACAAGGTACACCATATGCGATTGTTTTAAAAAATGTACCTAAATTGTATGGAAATTATAAAGAAACTTGGGATTCTTTGAAAAATAGGGTGATTGATTAGCTCTCTGTAAATACTTCTTGTAGCACTGGGCGTCTATCACAGGAAATATTTATGGTAAGAAGAGTGAGCTGGGTGGGAAAAACAGTAAAGGCATGCGAGGGGGACTGTGTAGTTGTAAATTTTCGCTGCCCCCATGTGGTGGGTTCCCTCCTTGAAGAGGTTAAAGCTAATCAAGAACGGAAATTTTACAGTAAAGAAGATACTATCACTGCATTACCTCTTGGATGCTTTTATAGACCCAAAATGGAGTTGTCCCACCCTTTTGGTAGAGCCCAACTTTGTACCAGTAACCCAAGTCAATATATGATACCATCTATGCCAAATAGGTTTGCACCTCTAGGGAGTTGTAGTGAGGTGGACTGACTGGTACAAGATAGAGGACACCCAAAAGTAGGCGATCAAGATGACAGAGCCCATGCCATATCCCAGTCTAGTAAACTGGTAGAAATAGTTTATTTGGACCAGTCACAATTTCTTGAAGGCAACAAAATTAAATCCCCCCTTAGTAGTAAATGTGGAACCTCTGTAGAAGCTGAGATACAAAGCCCTAGAGACGAAACCATCCCGGCGACAAGCTTGGTTGACTGTAATCTTATCAGCCGTTCATTGCAGGATTCCCTTTATATTATGACATGGAATGTTGCAGGGGGTAAAGAACAAGTTGCATGATATAACTTGGCTCAAAAGCATTCAAAACTGTAATTTAGTATTAATACAAGAAACATGGCTTAAAGAAATGTTCTTCATTAATGGTTTTACTAAAGCAAATCCATCAAAGGCTGGGAGAGCGAGTGGAGGTTTGGCAGTACTAATATCAGTATCTTCTCCTTTGACCTTAAAGCGAACATGTATTGAAGCGCAACATTTTCAGTTTTTACTATTTTCAGTTAAAGGAAAACAGGACATCCTAGTGATTAATTTTTATAACAACATTTTTAATGCTTCAAGACATGAGATCATTTCACTAATGGAGGAAGAGCTGGTTAAATTTGTAAAAAGAGCAGGGGCAGATTGCATTTTAATCTGGGCGGGGGATTTTAATATTGAACTCTGTAAACTTGCATCTGGGATTCAATGCGGTTATGAGGACGAATTGGGTGAAAATCCTTCACATTTTCCTCAATAATTGTGGGGAAATTATTAATTACGTTATGTATAACATAATTTGGAAATTATGGCGATGGAGGCACGTGATGGAACGTGTGTTAATTACACATTTGAGGGAGCTAGATCATCTTCATGCATTGATCACTT
Organism: Triturus cristatus; assembly: GCF_964204655.1. NCBI lineage: Eukaryota > Metazoa > Chordata > Amphibia > Caudata > Salamandridae > Triturus > Triturus cristatus. Next base: position 860,527,630 of record NC_140594.1, read on the forward strand.
CTACTAAATTCTACTATATTTCAAATAGCAAAACCATGTGCCCATGTTGCGGGTATAAAGATACGGGGTGAAAACGGGACCTCTTTCAAATGGTCGGGAGTTGATCCTAATCACCATATAGCAACATGTCTTAAAAATTCTTCCAGTAGTACTAACATTGTTACGGCCTTCTTAATTATTTCGGCCGAAATCTCACAAGCATTGAAACGTAAGACTAAGATACACAGGGAATATTGCCCAAGATGGTTTAATCAGCAGTGCTCTAGATTAAATAGGGAACTAAAGATAGCATTAAAAGCAATCCCCAGGAATAGGGAAGATATTAGTACCCTACGGAAATTATATAAACAAGCAATAGCCCAAAGAAAAATGGACATTTGAGAAAATGCTTGGGACAATTTGATTAAAGCTGCTGAGACTAAAGTCTATACTTTTTTGGAAAACTTTGGACCAGCCACTATTTAAAGATACCCAATCTATTATATTCGATACAGTAGTGACTCCTGATGACTGGCTAACTCATTTTGAAGCCATTTTTAACGTGACACAGCAGTGTAATATATTAGTTAAGAATAGTAGTATTATTTTATTAACACAAAACTAGAAAGCATTTCCCATGGGGAGATTGAAACAGCTCTCATGAATAGTGCCAGCGGAAAAGCGGCAGGCCCGGATGAGGTCCCAATCGATGTCTTTATGCATAACATGGATTTTTGGATACCCATCCTACATACATTTTTTAACGCAACCATTATTGGGGTGATGATGGGACGCGATGTGGCGCAGGTGCAGAGTGGCTGCCTCCGGGTGAAGCTCCCGCAGTCCTGTGCTGAAATCCGGTAATTAATCCGTCTCTAATGCTCAATGCCGCCTGAAACCGACGAGAAGGGAAATCCGAAGTGCAGCGGCTCCACTCAGGCCAGTATCGGAGGCGGAGGATACAAGAGGAGCCTGGAAGCGGAGACGTTCGCAACTGCCGACAGTGCAGCCTGAGCGTTGGGGAGCCGCCTCTGGTGGGGTCTACCTACGAGAGGCCACGGCGCCCACGTGGTGAGTGGGCCGCAAGAGCTTGGTGAGTGCGCCTGCAGCGAGAGGGGTGCATGCTGGGCAGAAAGGACACGTCTGAAGCTTGTCGGTGGCGGATCGGCCATCGAGGCGCTCAGAGCACGACCGGACACCAGCGTGGTGCGCGAGATTCTCACTTTGGGAGTGAAATCCCCCATTCACGGATAGGCCTTGATGCACTGGGCCCTGCGTGATACTGCATTGGATGGCCTAAGGGTGGTGTACTAACCGTCGGAGAGATTGTAGCTGAGGCTGCATGAAGGTGCGCGGCAGCAGGCATTGATGGCAGAGGCTGCAATGAGACCTTGCATCTGCTGAAGGGCCAAGTCTCCAAAGAACAGCTGGTGAAATAAAATAGTACCACACAGCGTGCAGGCCCTGAGCGGCGGTCCGGGGCCCGATAGCGCCAGGGGTTGGACTGTGGAGCTTGGGAGGCACCGGAGGGGTGCTGCGGTACACTGACTGGCGGCCCAGGCATGAAACGGACAAATCTGGGACCTGTTGCCGCGACCCCTGATCGTAGAAGATACTTGAGAATAGCCTAGCGGGCATTGGAAGGTAATGATGCCCAACGATTGTAGATCCTGACTAATTAATCTTGCTCAGCAGGACGGACACTAGAGGCAGAGTGGACCATATTTCTGGACGGGGCCGCAGTCTCCTGGGGGGGGGTGCCCTAACGCAGTGTGTGGGGGCGCTGTGCTTGAGAATGCTGCGAGCGACATGCAGCACGCTAAGGCTGCCTGAAGAATGCCAGCGATGGTGGAGGAGAGAGGCGACTAGATGTACTGGAAGGGAAGTGGGGCCGCTCGAGAGAGGGAGGAGCCCTGGCTCAATTGACATCGCAGCAGTGATATCACCAGTATAACCCCGCAGCAGTGCGAAACCCTGGGATATATACAGACGGACTTGCCATAGCCAGAGGGCACTGTTCTACCTATTGCCTGACTGACAACTTTGGACAACACACTGCGAGGCCGGTTGTGGCGGCGGTGTTGGGAGTATCCTGGGTTGTACTGTCACTCTGAGGAGGCCCTCTGACGGCAGGCAGAATGGGGAAACTAGACGCTAGACAGTCTCGGATCCAGTTTGAGTCTAAAAAGAATTCTAAAACACTCCCGGATGGTGACCTCGGCAGTACGGCAATGGGCGATCGTGAAACGCCTGTGGAATCGGACGCCGATATGAAAACTATCCTACTGGAGGTGCGCCAGGGCATAGCGATAATTGCGGAGAAAATGGATGACATGAACACACGAATGGATAACATTGCCCGCAAAATAGAAGGACACGAGGAACGGATCAAGGAGGCTGAGAAGCGCATCTCTGACTCGGAAGACACCACAGCGCATCTGCAGGACACCTCGATCCAGATGGATAATCTCTTGAAAGTCATTGCTGCCAAACCTTAGGATATGGAGGCGAGAAATTGCTGGAACATTAGAATCCTAGGGATACCCGAAAGTACCATCACAGGCAGGATGGAGCTGTATGTGGAAAAACTGCTGTTGGCGGCGGTTGGGACAGAATCCTTCTCTCCTCAATTTGTAGTGGAGAGAGTGCATCGCTCGCTGGGCCCTAGACCACTGGTGGGGGGCACGCCACGTCCTATAATAGCCCGCCTCCTTAACTATAGAGATCGAGATGCGGCCCTTAGAGTGGCGCGGGAGAAAAAGCAGCTCCACTATGAGGGGGTCAATTTTACTATCTACCCAGACTTCACTGATGACAGGCGGAAATTCCTACCAGTAAAACAGAAGCTGCGACAGGCTCAAACTGATTATGCCTTACTATACCCGGCCCGACTCCGCATCACTTACCAAGGGAAGCAGATGTTCTGTACTAAGCCCCAGCAAGCCGAAGAATTCTTGAAGCACCTGCGACGATGCAACAAAACGGCGCAATCTACGGATGGCTCCCTGACGTCCACCACCTCGGATATTGACTGACCACGATGTCCTAAGGAAGCAGTGAGTTGACCCCGTAAAAGCCTGTGAGAGCTGCGACCTGTCATTAAACTGTATATGGAACTGCTGCCGGAACAACTTATAGTATTGTATAAAGTGTTGGTTTGGGCATTGGAGAAGATGAATCAGACACACCGGGCACCCTTGCTCCCTATACAGGGTGCGGAATGACATCTTGTGCCCCTGGGGAAGTAAGTGTTACTTGCGCGTCACCTGGTGACTGTCCCCACCCGGGAGAGCCCTCATTTCTTTCTGGTTACCTGCCATAGAAAGGGCTTAGTAGCTCTGTTAGTTTGGGATCATTGGGGTAGGGAGGGGGGAGGGAAATTATCTTCTGGCATGTTGGGGATGCTTCAGTGGGAGGGAGGGGGGGGCATGGTTTGTTGGAATCTACCAGGTCGAATTAGGTTGGGTACAGACAGCCAAGTCCAAGTGCGATCGCAGATGGTGGGGTGAGCGCAGATATACGAACAGCTTGGGTTATTGACTCTGGGTAATGCGGGTGAAGTGACACCTGATAATCGTATAGGAATTATGTCATGGAATGTGAGGGGGATGGGGGACCCTAGGAAGCGGAGGCAGATACTCTCATACTTGGATCGTCACAAAATTACTATAGCGTTCCTACAAGAAACGCACTTTAATCCACAGCGACATATTTCATACGCCAGGAAGTGGGCAACTTACAAGCTGTTCTCCTCGTACTCTTCCTATGCGCGGGGTGTAGCCATTATTGTTAAAAGGCATGTGCCTTTTCTACCACAGGGAGAGATCACAGACTCGCAGGAAAGATATGCAATTGTATGGGGGAGGTTGGGAACGGTCACGTTGATAAGTTGTTACGGTCCGAATGTTGATATGCCTGACTTCTTCACAATTCTGTGGGGTAAAATACTGGCACTGGGCACAACGTATATAATTTGGGGAGGGGATTTTAATGTGGCATTCAACCCTAGCTTAGATAGAGCTATGGCGGCGCCACATCATTATAATCGCTCGCAGGCAACGATGCAGGATATTCTGGAAGAGGGAGGGCTACTTGATACTTAGAGGCACATTCACCCGATGTCCACAGAAGGTACGCACTTCACGTCGAGCGCGGCGTCATGGGCCCGGATAGATTACTGCTCAACGTCGAGAGGACTGGGCCCATATATTAGAGAGGTGACCCATTTGGCCCGTACATATTCTGATCACTCGCCAGTGCAACTATTGCTTGAATTGCCGGGGGGAGGCCACAACCCACATGGCGCTTACAGCCTACAGCCCTGCTGGACGCGGTGTTTCATGCGGAGTTGGAGGAGGAGATTCGGGAATTTTTTCAGAGGAATAGGGGGTCAGTGAATTCGGTGGAAATCATATGGGAGGCCTTCAAGGCTACGATCCGGGGTGTGTGTATCACCAAAAGTTTTGGAGTGCTCCGAGATATCCGGGGAAGGCTTCAGAGGCTAGAAAGAGAACTGAAGGAATTAGAGGAGCGGATGACTGGGGGAGACACGGGACAGGCACCACTAGAATTTTGAGACAAGCTATCGGAATACATACACGGCGAATCGCGAATCTAAGTTTATGGGAAAATACTGGAAGGCTCGGAGATATGGGGAGGGAGAACGTCTGGGGAGGGCGCTGGCGGAGGCCATACAGAGGCCCAAGTTCTCCAATTATATTTTGGAAATTATAGACCCGAATGGAGACATGCGCAGAAGTACGCTGGATATTCAAGAAATATTTGTAGATCACTACTTTAAGTTATATACAACACAGCGCGGGGACCCGCTGGAGCTTGAGCCGTTTTTGGGTGACGTCGCACTGGGGTGGTTAGAAGACCACCATCAGGAGTTTCTATGTGCCCCGTTCGAGCTGGACGAGGTACGCGAAGCCATAATGCATCAGAAGTCTGGTAGGGCGCCGGGCCTAGACGGCATTCCCGCTGAATTTTATAAAACGTACATAGATATTATGGCCCATATACTAAAGGAACTATATGAGGAGTCCCTTGAGGATGGATCGCTCCCTCCCTCCATGAGAGAGGCCCTGATTACCTCTATTGTGAAGCCCGGCAAGGAGCCTCAGTTCTGTGCCTCCTATAGGCCGTTGTCACTTCTAAACTGTGACACTAAAATACTGGCGAAGCTGGTAGCGAATAGAGTTCTCCTCCTGATAGGTAAGTTGGTGTTGCCAGACCAGGCGGGCTTTATTCCTGGGAGGGCGACCTCACATAATCTCCGCACGCTATTCTCGCTAGCGCAGAATGTGTCGCCTGAGCTCCCTTTGGCTGCGGTATTCCTAGACGCCACTAAGGCGTTCGACTCAGTCGAATGGGACTACTTTTTGGAATTCTGCTTCGTATGGGATTCCCCCCGGGGTTTGTGTTCTGGGTAAAGCTGTATCAACAACCTACTGCTAAGGTACTGGTCAATGGCCAGATTTTGCCTGCTTTCCCCATCACAAGAGGGACTAGGCAGGGATGCCCGCTGTCCCCTCTCCGGTTTGCCTTGGCAATCAAACCCCTGGCGTGCAGGTTGCGACAGCATCATAGGGATAGAGCGCTCCGATGTCCCTTGCGACAAATATTGATCTCCCTATACGCAGATGATATGACATTGTATGTCCAAGATCCCCAGAATAACTCAAACCCCTTATTGCATGAATTCATAGTCTTCAGGAAACTTTCTGGAGTTCAAATTAATTGGGAAAAATCACAATTCTTTCCCCTAACAGCGGCTGTAGCTAAATTCGCACTGGACTACCCGCTCGCATGGTGTGACACAGATTTGCTGTATTTGGGGATCCATGTTTCGGGGATAGAGAGGAAATGATCCGTCTTAACTATGGAACTGCCTTAAGTCGACTTATAGATGTCACACGATGGATATCCTTACCTCGGTCAATGGCAGGCAGAGCTTCATTGATTAAGATGGTGATACTACCACAGTATCTATACCTTATCAGCCGGGTCGGGTTTTCTTTAAAACGCTGCGGTCTGAGCTCATGCGCTTATTCTGGGGCGGTAAGCAACCGCGTGTAAAATGGTCGGTGCTCACGAGGCTAGCAGCACAGGGCGGATTTGATATCCCGGATTTTGAACTATATCATGCCTGCGCCCAAGCACACTGTTTATTATTGGGTACATCAACCAGCATGTATGCCGCAGGTAGCGGCGGACCACTGGCTAGCGGACCAGATTCCCTTAGATGGAATGATACACCCGCGCTCCTGTCCTCGTGACAGCGCCAACCACAATAACGAGCACAGTGGACGCATGGCAATATATCATGAAGGCCTTGGGGGTGTCGACTCTTTATTCCTCAATTTTGCCCTTCACATACCACCCACAACTCTCCCTATTGCAGGAGGAGGGCTTCCGACAATTATGCACTCGAGTGCGCAGACAAATCTGGGGGGACCTGTTTTGCAACGGTATTTTCTGTACATCTACTCAATTGTTTGGCGAAGTACGCCCTACCCCATTGGAAGTGTTTCTATATGTGCGCTTGCGACAGGGTATGCGGGCCATTTTCCAGAGCCTTCCGCGGGAGCCAGCAGCCCTAAAGAACAAGTTACTTACCTTCGGTAACGATGTATCTGTAAGAAACATTAGTTAGTTAGATTCCTCACCTTAGAATATCCCCAGGCGTCAGACTGGATCCGGAAGATTTTTCGTCAGCAATACCCCTTGCGCGTCGCTAGGCGTCGTCTGCGGCTCCGCGTCCGTCGTCGGCGTCGTGCGCCGGGATGACGTCGTCGGAGTACTTAGACGCCGCCCTCGCGCGCTGACGTCAGTTTTTGTACATAGCCTTCCGCGCCAGGAACGCAGAGCCATGCAAAGACCGACACTGGTGCCAAAAATAAAATCTAGGGGCCTGAAAAGGATAACCTTAACCCTAGATGTCAGTTCGCAGAACGGGGAGGATGGGTGGGTCGGTGAGGAATCTAACTAACTAATGTTTCTTACAGATACATCGTTACCGAAGGTAAGTAACTTGTTCATCTGAAAGAAACACGTTAGTTAGATTTCTCACCTTAGAATAGATACCCAAGCAATACCATCCCCGGTGGTGGGTCTGCGAACCAAGATCACACCAGAAAGTCCTGGAGGACAGAACGGCCAAAGAAGCCATCCCTCCGGACTTGGCTGTCAAGGCAATAATGCCTGGCAAACGTGTGTAGCGAAGCCCACGTCGCCGCCTGACAGATGTCCTGCAAAGGGACTCCCCGTCCCAAGGCAGTAGTAGCCGCCGTGGCCCGAGTAGAATGGGCGCGCAGCCCAACAGGAGGGTCCTTTTTAGCCAAGGAATAGCAAATTTTTATACACAAAACGACCCACCGAGAGATGGTCCGTTTGTGCACAGCTGCCTTCTTAGCGCCCACGTACCCAACAAAAAGCTGGTCGTCCACCCGGAACTGTTTTGTGCGGTCCAGATAAAAGGAGAGCGCACGTTTTGGGTCCAGACGGTGGAGCCTCTCTTCCTCTTTGGAAGGATGCGGAGGCGGAAAGAAGGTGGGCAAGGTGACAGACTGCCCAAGGTGAAATGAAGTCACCACTTTAGGAAGAAAGGAGGGACGAGGCCGAAGGACAACCTTGTCCGGATGAACAGATAGAAAAGGAGGCTTTGAAGATAAAGCCTGGAGCTCACTCACCCGTCTAGCCGAGGTGATGGCCACCAGAAAAGCAGTCTTAAGAGTCAGAAGACGAAGAGGACAATTGTGAAGAGGCTCGAAGGGAGCGCACATCAGGAATGTCAATACCAGATTCAAGTCCCACTGAGGCATTACAAAAGGGACAGGAGGGAACGTGTGTGTAATGCCTTTGAGAAAGCGTGTAACCACAGGGGACTTGAAAAGAGAAGGCTGATCAGGAAGCCGCAAGAAGGCGGAGATGGCAGCAAGATAACCTTTCAGGGTGCCCAGGGCAGAGCCCAGCCGGGCCAGAGAAAGAAGGAAGAGGAGAACCTCAGAAAGAGGGGCGGAAAGGGGATCCACAGCCTTTGCTGTGCACCATGCCACAAATTTGTTCCACCGGCAGGCGTATACCGACTTTGTGGAGGGACGCCTGGCTGCCAGAATGATATCACAGACTTCAGGAGGCAAGTCAAATGGCATCAACTGCCGCCGCTCAATCTCCACGCATGGAGGTGGAGGCTGGACAGGTTCGGGTGGAGGACCGTCCCCTGCTGCTGCGACAGAAGATCCTCCCGAAGGGGCAGACGTATCGGGGGATCGGTCAACATACTGAGTAGCTCGGGATACCAGTATCTTCGTGCCGAATCCGGAGCCACCAAGATGACTTGGGCCCGGTCGTGCCTGATCTTCTTCAGCACTCTGGGCAGAAGTGGTATAGGCGGAAAGGCGTACAACAGACCGCAACTCCACTCGTGACGAAAAGCGTCGCCGAGCGAGTGCCGCCTTGGAAATTCCAACGCGCAGAACTGCTGACATTGCGCGTTCTCTTCGGTGGCGAATAGATCTAACCAAGGCTCTCCCCACTGCTGAAAGAGACCTTGCGCCACTTCGGAGTTCAGACGCCATTCGTGATCCATCATGCACCGGCGGCTGAGTTCGTCTGCTCTGGCGTTCAGAGAGCCCGCCAGATGTTGAACCACTAGGGTGACGCCCTGGTGTTCCAGCCATGTCCAGAGGCGCAGAGCCTCCTGACAAAGGGTCCACGACCCCACCCCGCTCTGTTTGTTGCAATACCACATGGCGGTGGTGTTGTCCGTGAACACCTGCACGACACTTCCCCTGACAGAGGGAAGGAAGGCTTTCAGTGCAAGCCGGATCGCTCTCAGCTCCAACAGGTTGATGTGGAGACGAGACTCTGCCGGAGACCAGAGGCCTCTGATCTCCGCCTCTCCCATATGGCCACCCCAACCCAGGAGGGACGCATCCGTCACTACGACATGCTCCGGTTGGGGAAGGAAGAGGCTCTTGCCCTTGACCCACTCGCGGTCCGTGAGCCACCACTGCAGCTGCTGTGCAGTGCCCTCCGAGATCAAGACATGGTCGGACAGGTTCCCGTGATGCTGGGCCCACTGAAACTTCAGGTCCCACTGCAGAGCCCGCATGCGCCGCCTGGCGTGATGCACTAGTAGGATGCAGGAGGCCATCAGCCCCAGAAGCCGCAACACTAGCCTGACCGAGACCCGGGATAGAGGCCGAAAGATGGGAATCAGGGCCTGTATATCCCGGACCCGCTGTTCCGGTGGATGGACCCGGAACTGCGCCGAATCGAGAACCGCTCCGATGAAGAGGAGCTTCTGAGAGGGACTCAGGTGTGACTTCGGCACTTTGATGGAAAACCCCAGCAAATGCAGGAGATCCGCCGTAGTCTGGAGGTGGGAGACGACTGCCTGGGGCGAGCCCGCCTTCAGCAACCAGTCGTCGAGATAGGGGAAGACTGGAACCCCTGATCTGCGCAGATGAGCTGCGACCACCGCCATCACTTTCGTGAACACCCGAGGGGCACTGGTGAGGCCGAAGGGGAGCACGGTAAACTGAAAGTGCTCTTGGCCCACCGTGAACCGCAGGTAACGCCGGTGGGCCGGCAGGACGGGGATATGGAAATATGCGTCCTGCAAGTCCAACGCTACCATCCAGTCTCCAGGGTCTAGGGCAGCTAAAACCTGAAACAACGTTAGCATCTTGAACCTTTCCTTTCGGAGGAAGGCATTGACGTTCCGGAGATCCAAGATAGGGCGTAGGCCCCCCTTGCCCTTCTTGGGAACCAGAAAGTAGTGGGAATAACAACCACGACCTACTTCTGGACTCGGAACACGCTCGACGGCCCCCTTGGCCAAGAGAGCCGAAACTTCCTCGCGGAGAAGATTCAAATGATCCCCCGAGATACGGTGGTGCTGCGGTGGCATGGCTGGAGGGGTCGTCTCGAAGGGGAGGGAGTAGCCCCTTCGGACGATTTGCAGCACCCACCTGTCCGATGTTATGGACCGCCAGTGGAGCAGGTGATGGCGAACTCTGCCGCCCACTGGCGTGGTATGGGCCTGAAAGCTCGGACTAGGAGGGCTTTGAGGCGGATGCTGCCGGGGTGGAAGTGGGCTGACCACGTCGGCCTCCATTTCCGCCACGGCGGAAGCCACGTCCGCGACCGCGCACAGGTTGGTTCTGCGGCTGGTGGCTTTGCGGACGTGAGGAGGCGCCCCTTCCTTGGCCACGAAAGGGGCGAAAAGCGGAGGTGTGCGCCCGCGGAGCCGAGAGGCCCAAGGACTTGGCCGTAGCCCGGGAGTCCTTAAAGCGGTTCAGCGCACTGTCCGCCTTCTCACCAAACAGGCGAGTGCCATCAAAGGGCATGTCCATGAGGGTGGTCTGGACATCCCCGGAAAATGACGTGGACCGCATCCAGGCGTGGCTACGGAGCGCCACCGTGGTGGAAATCGCCCGACCCAGCGAGTCCGTGGTGTCAAGCCCACAACGTATGGCGTGCCGTGCTGCATCCCTCCCATCGGCCAAAGCCTGGTTAAGACGCGTCCGGACCTCCTCCGGACACAGGGGCAGCACGTCCTCCACCGTATCCCACAGGGAATGGGAATAACGGTCCAAGAGACAGGCGGTATTTAAGGACCGCAGGCCCAAACTAAGGGACGAGAACAGTTTCTTGCCAAACTGCTCGAGTCTCTTGGAATCCCGGTCCGGCGGAGCGGTCGGGAAGGAGGATTGGGAGGTAGAGGCCTGGATAACCAGACTCTCGGGGGTGGGGTGTTGGGACAGGAAACTGGGGTCGCCCGGAGCAGGGCGGTGGCGCCTGGCAACGTTCCTATCCACAGGAGGAACTGTGGAGGGCTTGGACCAGGTGCCCTGCAGAACGTCAGTGAGGGCCTCGTTGAACGGCAGCAGAGGCTCAGTGGAGCTTGCTGAGGTTTGAAGCACCTCAGTGAGGATGTTAGTCCTCACAGCCACGGCAGGCAACTCGAGCCCAAGGGCCTCGGCCGCCTTGGGCAGCGCCACAGAAAATGCGGCACCCTCCTCCGAAGCCACGGTCGGAGGAGAAGTGAATCCAGTGTCTGGCGAGGTGTCCAGCCCACTGGCCTCCCCCAGTTCATCTGCCCAGTCCTGAGAAAGCTGTGACTGAACAGCCATAGGGTCCTCGAACCCCTCCCAGTCGCCCCCTTCTTCCGATTCCTGATAAACAGGAGGAATGATCGGAACCGGACTGTAGAGATGGTAGGACTCAAGCGGCGTCGGATGCGGCGTCGGTCGACGCCGCTGCGGCGCCGGGTCCGGATGAGGGCTAAACTGGGGCGGTGTCGGCGCCAAAGGCGTCGGCGGCGCCGGTGACGGCGTCGGTGGTTCAGTTGCCGGCGCCGGTGGAGGAGTGACTAGGTCAACCGGCGTCGACTGGGGCCCAGGCATGGGCCCCGCGGGGACCTGCGGCATCGAGACCGGAGTCGTCGACGGCGCCGGGGCCGGAGCCGCCGGCAGGCAAGTGCGCCCAGTCGAGTCCGCGGGGCCCGAAGGCGCGCCAGCGGGCGTCGACGGCGGGGCCAGGCTCCTCATGGCCGAGAGGAAGGCACTGATCTCCGCCGGCGCCGCGTCAGTCCCAGGGACCGGAAGGTATGGGGGCGGACGCGGCACCTGCGGCTCCGCCGGAGCCGCGGGGGTGGAACCACCCTGACCCTCGGCCGAGTCGCGCGACCGGCGAGGGGAGTCCGAAGAGCGGTGTCGCCTCTTGGACTTCTTTGAGCGTTTGGACTTACCCAGACGATCGATGGCGTCGGCTAGGGCTCCGCGAGCGATCCTTGGACCTCCTCCTGGACCGGGATCGCGCACGACGCGGAGCCGAGTGGCGAAGCTCGAAAAGCTTGCGGGACCGCTCCCGCCTAGCCTTCGAAGTCAGGGCCTGGCAGTCGTTGCACGACTCCGCGTCGTGGTCGGGGCCTAAGCAGTAGAGGCACCGGCGGTGGTGATCGGTCACCGACATCAGTCGATGGCAATCCTCGCAAGCCTTGAACCCAGGCATCCTACCGGCACCAGATGTCGACAGACAAGGATCAAAAATGATCAAAAAAGATTTAGTCAAAAAAGACTAAAAGGGGTAGCTCTCCCGGATCTGCGCTTACTGGCGCGGAAAAAAGAAGAACTGACGTCAGCGCGCGAGGGCGGCGTCTAAGTACTCCGACGACGTCATCCCGGCGCACGACGCCGACGACGGACGCGGAGCCGCAGACGACGCCTAGCGACGCGCAAGGGGTATTGCTGACGAAAAATCTTCCGGATCCAGTCTGACGCCTGGGGATATTCTAAGGTGAGGAATCTAACTAACGTGTTTCTTTCAGATGCCGCTACATCAGCTATTACAGAGTGAGAGCCCTAGGCACCTGGTATCCAACCTGTACCGAGTGATTAGAGCAGAGAGAGAGAGCCCCCTCATAGAGCAGCACGGGCGCAGTGGACGGCTGACCTGGGTTGTGATATTACGGACGAGCAGTGGCAGTACTGCTGTTTACAAACTGCGGACATGTCGGCAAGCGCCAGGCTGCGTATAATCCACTATACGTTTTTGCAGCGCATGTATTGTACCCCGGCTAAGTTACGCCGCTTTGGGCTATGAGACACAGATAGCTGCGATAGATGTGGTGGCTCGGGAGCTGGATTCCTGCACCTGGCCTGGGAGTGCCCGAAAGTAATGGAATATTTGGAACAGATATTTGAAGCACTATCCGAAATGACGGCTCAAGCGATGACATGCGACCCCTTAGTTGCGCTCCTAGGCTAAACAAAGCACACAAATGAGGTAGGGGGCGGGCCCCTAAATTTAAGGAATGGTGGGGGATATGGTGTACTGCCAGGATCAGCTCACAATATACGCAGAGACGCTGCCCTGCACCTCTAGACCGAAAGATATCTGGGGTCCTCTCACGCAATATTTGCAGGCCCGTAATGCACACCCTCCCCCGGACAGCCCGGTAGCAGCAGGAAACAGTGGCAGACTCCCCCCCGCCGTAGTATTGCCCTAGGAATTAGGGAGGAGATGACGTTGTATCATTTTGCAAACATGAGGGATGCAAGTGTGTTAGTTGATTCGCCCACACCACATGAGCAGTGATGTACACCTCCTGATAACATCCTTGTACATATGGAACTTTTGTACGGCTGTGGATTATATTGTAATATGTATCGTAGTTGCTATATAAGATTCCTTGAGACTGATGTTGTGACCCCCCTGGATGTGCCTATACATACCATTGGACACTTGAGTACGATACCCACAACTGACGGCACGATCTACTGTATACCTGCATTTGTAAAGCTGTACCTGCTGCTCTGGCTACTCATTGAGCATGTTGTTCTTCTGTGAAAATTATAAATAATTTTTTTTTTTTTTTTAAACATTATTGGGGTGATACCTGCAACCCGGGCAGAGAGTGTGATAGTCCCCATATTCAAAAAAGGTGATTGAGGCAGCGCGAGCTGCTATCGTCCAATATCCCTTCTTGACTCAACATCAAAGGTAATGGGCAGAATGATGTTGGCCAGATTGGAACGCTGGGTAAAGGAAAAAAATGTCCTGTCTGTAGCCCAGTAGGGTTTTAGAAGGGGTATTGGAACGATTGAGCAGTGCATTAATCTCGAGCTGCTGATAGGAAAATACACTCTTGCCAGGGATGGCTCCCTTCACTTTTGTTTTGTTGATTTATCAAGTGCTTTTGACTTGGTAAATCATTCTAAGTTGTGGCAGACGCTTGATGGAATGGGTGTCCCACAGGATATTATCAGCTTTTTATCGCAAATTTATGCTCACCTGCCCTCAAAGATACATTTCGGGGAAAATGGGGAATGTACAAAGCACTTTAGTATTACCCGTGGGATCAGACAAGGGTTGTACCCTTGCTCCAATTTTATCCTCACTTTATATTAATGGCGTGGACTCGTTATTACAGAATCCAAGAGGTGATGCCCCTAAAGTTGGCGAACGGGTTACCCCGGCAGCGGCGTCACTAGGGGGGTGCGGACCGCACGGGTGACACCATCCCATGGGGGTGACACCAATCTGGTTACACTGTTTATAACAAATACTGCAGAGCGTTGCACGCCACGCACGCACCACCTACTAGCATAGTGGAGATGGTGCGATACGCGGCGTGTCAGTTTGTGGGTCCCAGGGCCGTCAATCTTATAGCGCTACCAATGACGGCCCTGGGACCGCCCTCGCGCTGTGCTCTTCTGACGCGCGCCACCACCACGCGGTTAGCCTGAGTGGAGACAGTCTAGACATTGGAGTGCTGCTGGGCGATTTGCAGAACCCCTACGTTAGGGGCCCAGCCCAGCCACCACCACAGTGGAGTCAGAGTCTAAATAAAAGGTAAGATGTCACTGTGACTGTGATAAATATACACGTCACGTGACGGGGCTGTATCCTGATCTGAGTCAGGAGCTCGCCTCTCAGGCCAGGGGCCCCCAGGGTTCAACCCAGCATCGCGGGGGCTAGGGCTGCCCCATTGCCACTTGTAGTTCCAGGTGGAAAAGATGTATTCCTCGTGAGAGGGGGGTAGTGTGAGGGAGTCACCCACTGAGTTCCAGAATGTGTCCTTTAATCAGCGCTTATAAACACATTTGAGGTACAGTCATATTACTTATTACACAAAGCAGCGCTGATGTGTGCGCTCCCGTGGGGCACGTGACCCCATGTACTCACATAGATTAGACAAGTATTTTCTTGTCTTTATTCAAGGTGGAGCCAGTATCCTTGGACAAGGTTTACACGGAGGTAAAGCTCCTCGCCCCTCTCTTCAGGGCCACAGACAGAGACAGGGAGAGAGACAGAGACAGGGAGAGAGACAGATACAGGGAGAGAGACAGATACAGGGAGAGAGACAGATACAGGGAGAGAGACAGATACAGGGAGAGAGACAGAGATAGGGAGAGAGACAGAGACAGGGAGAGAGACAGAGACAGGGAGAGAGACAGAGACAGGGAGAGAGACAGAGACAGGGAGAGAGACAGAGACAGGGAGAGACAGGGAGAGAGACAGAGATAGGGAGAGAGACAGAGACAGGGAGAGAGACAGAGACAGGGAGAGAGACAGAGACAGGGAGAGAGACAGACAGAGACAGACAGAGACAGAGACAGACAGAGACAGAGACAGACAGAGACAGAGACAGGGAGAGAGACAGGGAGAGAGACAGAGATAGGGAGAGAGACAGAGACAGACAGAGACAGAGACAGACAGAGACAGACAGAGATAGGGAGAGAGACAGAGACAGACAGAGACAGACAGAGACAGACAGAGACAGACAGAGACAGAGACAGACAGAGACAGAGAGAGACAGAGACAGAGACAGAGAGAGACAGACAGAGACAGACAGAGACAGAGAGAGACAGAGAGAGACAGACAGAGACAGACAGAGACAGACAGAGACAGACAGAGACAGACAGAGACAGACAGAGACAGACAGAGAGACAGTAAAGAAGCAAGACACGTGAAAAACCGGGGGGCATATTATCAAGAAATATGCCCTTGAGAATTCCAATAGAAGCCCATGTTAACGCCAGAACCTGGGCTTCTATGGGAATTCTCAAATGCATATTATCAAGCCCATTATCGCCGCTTTAGCGGCAGTTTACTGCCGCTAAAGCCGCAAAAATATTATTGCCTTTCTTGATAATATGCCCCCAGGTTTGATGGCAGTACGTGATATCCTGGTGTAGGGTATGGGGTCTTCTGAGAAAGGGATGTCTGGTTTAGGGCATGGTTGGGATCTTCATAGTTTGGGATGTCCTGGTATAGGGCCTTCAGATTGGGGGATGTCCTGGTATGGGGTCTTCTGGTAGGTCCCTGAAGGATGCTTGAAGCAGTTTTATTTATTATATTTAGTGCATTTTTATAAAGCGCGGACATTACCCGCAGGTGTCAGACCGCTGTACAATAGAGCTAGTTACGTTACAAGAGAAAAGTGGTACAAAATAGAACATTACAAAGAAAAACAGGAGACTAAAAATGAAGGGCAAACAAACACAACATCCAACACAGCACACAGGGGTGAGAAATGTACAGGAAAAAATACAAATTTACAATGAAGAACGAACTTCCAAGAGGGGCCTGAGAATGAAAGCCGTGCCAGTAGTCAGTCCTAGAGTCTGCCCTCTCACTACGACGCCTCAGGTGTTGCATCTTGGCTCCTCGATGAGAAGCTGGAGCAAGTCTGACAAGAGGGCCAAGGCAGGTGCGACCTCAGAGGGTGGAGATGCAACACCCGAAGCTTCAGGCCCTCTCTGGAACAGAGATTAAGGGGCAGTTTGGGAATGAATGGTACTTGGCGTCGTAGTGAGAAGAGAAAGCAGAACCCGGGAGAGGGAACAGCTGAAGGAGGAATGAGGAAACTGGGGCGAACTAGAGACAGGGACCCAAGACAGCAGGTATTACTGAAGAGTGGACACGTGACACCAGAAACGAGGTGGCCCTGTGAGCAGAAACCAGAGATCACAGCAAACTGTACCCACAGGCCCTGAGGCAACAACTGCACACCGCCACGGGGGTGCCGAGCTAAGACTGGGACAGGGTGGTGACCGGGAGCAGATCCTCAGGCCAAGAGAAACAGCAAAGAGAACTCGGGGTCGAAGGAAGGGAATGCCAACAGAGACGGCTCATGGACAGAGGAAGAAAGGGGCAAAAGGTGCCAGCTGATGCCACCCAGCAAGGTCCTGGTAGCAGGAACAAGGCACGCACGCAAAGTACAAGACAACATGAAAGGAGAGGAACAAAAATACTGTGAGGCGAGGCCGCTCCAGACAAAGCAAACTGTCATATAAGGCAGTCACTGCAAACAGCACAATATGCTACAAACGCAGTGACAGGGATGCATGCTGAGCATCACAGGAGTGTAGCACCCGTCCCAAACCCCTGCTCGCATGGGCGGTGACATCACGGTGGTCCCCTGGCCCGAGGACAAGACCCTGACTGTGAACCTTACCTCACGCTGATGGGACGCCATTTGCAGCATCATTTGAACGCATTTTTTCCGGTCTGTGAGATAGGGCACCGACTGTGTCCACTGGCGGACTCGGAGCGGAGGAGGTCCATGCGGTAAGTCGTGAGGGGGTGACACCATGAGTTACCCGCACCGGGTGACACCAACCCTAGTGACGCCACTGTACCCCGGTATTATTGTATGCCGATGATGCGGTCCTAATTTCTAGGACAGCAAACGGCCTGCCATTGTTGATGGATAACTTTACCACCTTCATGACGGAAAAACATCTAAAAATTAACTTGAGTAAAACTTTAGTCATGTCATGTGGGAAAAGGAAAATTAGGAATAGAACACATTATATTAATGGTGCATCTATAGAGAGGACTTCTACCTTTTCGTATTTGGGGATTCTTTTTAATAGTAAGGGAACATGAAATTCTCATAAATTTATGTAAACTGAAATTTGTGAGATCTGTCGAGGCCATATTCAGATTTTCACAAATAATTGGTAGAAAACCAGTACAGGAATTTTTTTAAAATTATATGAGTCGAAGTGTATTACTGGGGCCTGTTACGGAGGAGCCCTGTGGGGAATGGCAGATACCTCCCCATTACAAACTCTGGAAAACCTTTTTTTTTAAGAAGATTGTTATCAGTACCAACCTCTACTGCCACTATTATATTGCATAGGGAGACTGATACACTGTATGTAAATGACTTGATCAGTACAACCGCTCTAACCTTGTGGCATCGTATTTGGACTAGGGAGGAGACATTTTACGAGGGATATTATTTTGGACTGTCTCCCTCAGGATCATTGTAAGAAAATAACATGGTTAAATCATATTTGTGGTCTTTTAAACAAATGTAATGTAGCCACGAATCTCAAGACCAATGGAGGACATCCAAAATGTTTGTAAAAAAGAACTAAAAAAGAGGCTTTCTAACGCCAGTGCTTCATCAAGGGGGGTTGCCTCGAGCACAAAATCAAGTATAACCTTCTATCTTGAAGGACCCTCAGAAGTGGGCATCCAGCTGTATCTTATTTTTATAACTAACATACAACACAGATTTTATTTAACTAGACTATGGCTGAACACGCTCCACTACCAGGTTGCATTCCCAAAGATGGGTAAGTGGAGTGCAAACTTATCAAAATGCCCGTGTGATGGTGGATCTCTTCAGACTACCATCCATTTTTTACTTTTCTGTAATTTTTATAGACTTTAGAAAAGCCTTTTTAAGCCCCCTTTTTATTGCTAACAATCTGTACTCTTAAAACTGCTTTTAATCAAATCCGAAACTTGCAAAATGTATTAACTTGTAATGCAGTAATTTGGCTTTATAGTGTTGGCCATTAAACAAAGAAAGGTCCTTACCTATTTGGAAAATTTGAATTATGAAACTGACTAAATCATATTTTGTTTAGCTGTATTTTTTAATGTAAAAATATTGGGTTATAAAATGCCTTTAACTTTTTTGAATAATCGTATATAAATGTATCTTGGTGTATGATGTATCGCTTTTTACATTATAGTATGCTTTTATGGACATTTTTAATGTACCGAATAAAGCCTGATTTGATTTTCTTTGCATTTCTGCCTTAAAAATGTAAGACGATTTGTAAAAAAAAAGTCATTTTGAAAAATGACCTCCAATTCACTTGCTTGTATGTGTACCCATAATTTTAGAGACATGCAAAAAACACTGCTTCGTAACTCTATATTTTGTTCCCATTTCGGAAATATATTTGTTTCCTTGGTACCTATTTTTTACTCTTTATATTATACCAAATGAACTGCAAGATACCCGGTACACAGTGAAAAATCACTGCATGACGCAGCTCAGTTATTCGCTCGGGGTTCCTCAGGTTCTTGGTGAACCTGTATCCCCACAACCGGAATGGTCCAGGTGGATGCAGCGGTATTTTGCTTTAAAAACTCTATCCTACTTAGAGGTTACAGGTGAAAACGTTGGCACAAATGGCTGTTTTTTCCAACTCAATTGCAATATTTTCTATTTTCAACTGTTAGTTTCTATGAAAAAACCTTGAAGGATCTACACAAATGCCCCTTTGCTGAATTCAGAATTTCGTCTACTTTTCAGAAAGGTATAGCTTTTCGGGATCCATTATTGGCTTGACACCCATTTCCACCATTAACTGGAAGGAGATTGAAATCACAAAAAATAGGAAGAATAGGCTGTGTCTCAGTAAAATGCCAAAACTGTATAGAACATTTTGGTTTTCTGACAAAAGTCTGTCTGTCCCTTGAAGCTGAGAAGATGGTGATTTCAGCACCAAACCATTTGTTGATGCCATTTACAGGGAAAAAACAGACGCTTTCTTTGGAAGCAATTTCTTCCCATTTTTTCAACAAAAAATGTATTGTATTCTGTCTAATTTCTGGGCCCCTCCAAGGTAATCCACAAACCCGGGGTACCTTTAGAATCCTCAGGGTTTTGAGAAAAAAGGGTGCACATTTGATGTTCACAAAGTTACAGAGACCTAAGCGCGAACATCCCCAAATACCCCCCAAAAAAGAAGGCTTAGCGGGCCAGGGGGGGGGGGGGGGGGTGATGAAGACCTAGCTGCTAAAGTGTTAAAATTCCTTTGGAATTTATTGGGGATACAATCACAGTTAAAAACAACTATGATTCAGTCTCGAACACGCAGTCACTGAAAGTTGCTAGCTACAGTTATGCAACAATCCATTACTTAGGTCTTCTGCCATGAGCAAAACACCCATTTGCAGATGGTACTGGGAATAGGAAATACAGAAAGACTTAAATATAGCTGGCAATACCACTTAAGACATGCATTGCATACTATAACGGGCAGTGAATGTGAATATATATTTATCTATATCTTTCGCCCAAGAGGAGCAAAAGTGGTTAGAGAAATTAACTGATTAATATGGAAATCTGAGACAGCCTTAGGCAAAAAGGACGAATGTGTCCTGATGAATATGCTATTCTGATGTTCACATAGCGTAGTGCCTGAATCTCATTTGACGAGCTGAATTTATAGCTACTAGGAAAGCTAAGTCTCAAGAGATGCTGCACAGAAGCTTTATGAAATTGCTCAGAGAGGGACTTTGAGCCAATAAAAACAAATATGTTTTGTTCTCAAGATTGTATGACATTCTGAACGGTGAAACACTTTAGGTTGCTTAAATAATTCCTTAATTATAGGGAATATGGAAAATGTTTACAAGGAAATCTATTATAAGCTGTAATACTGGCAATAAGTAACTCAATTGAGGATCTGACCTCACTAAATTTAGTAGGTAAGGAAAGAGCACCTCTTCCTGCATTCTACAGCACTGAAGATTTTCTGATGCAGAACTTATTCAATTTTTAAGTTCAAGAGTACTGTATGATCTTTCTGCTTCTTCTAGAATGTTTACGCATTACCTCCATGCACTGTTAAATAAGATTTGGCCAAATTGGATGTGTTTATAAGCGAAGCGATCACGCTAAACAAGTTAAACAGATTTTTTTTGTTGAGTTCCCCAATCTGTTACTAGGAACTGAAAAGTCTTTGTTCCAGAAGTGCTAACAACCCACCCATGAAAAGGTAGCACTGGTGGGGGAACAGAGGCAGGCCCAATAAGAGCAAATTTATTCTTTGTCCACTACCCACAGAACACTTCTGAGAATCCTCCATTCACTCAAATACACCCACACATTAATGAGCAATCACATGATCTGGTGGTGACTTCCAAAGATTAGATACCCTAATAGGAACCAGATGAGCAATTAACAAGTCACTACCATGCAATGCCAAGCACTTAGAAAAAGACTTTGTCCAATATGCATGACAACAATATTTTATTTTCCCTGACAATGTAATGCAACTATTCAACTTGAGAGAAATCAGTTTAGGGAAAACAGGAGAATAATGTTGCTATTAATAACACTGTGGGCAATAAATGTAAAACCTAATAAACAAAAGTAACAAACCAGGATACTCTCCGGTAACCAAACTGCCTCAAGAACCAAAAAGCTGTCACACAGCGATCTAGTCAAGCTTTGGGTAAAAGGTCACAACCTGACGGATATACAAGGGAATGATATCCAATGTTAGTCACTAGTGCAAATATATTCTAGTGTACATATGGCAGTGCCAAATGCAACACTAACTTGTGAAAACTTACCAACAACTGAGGCACAGGCCCAGACGTAAAAGGCACTCTTCCCCACAACTTCATCAGATCTCCGAGGGGTTGGAAGCTATCATCACATGCTCTTCTTACCAACAAGGACATTGTGAAGTAACCTGCTTGGCACCATTCTGCCATCTCTCGATTACTGAAGGGACCTGCAGTGTCAGAAGAAAAAGTATTAAGGCTCAATGATTTGCCCAAACTGGCCATCGTTAGTCTAAGTTTGAAGGGTTTGGTATATACTGCCTCACTCAAACATTGTTCCAAATCCTTGGAGCCCACCTTTCTGGAATAACTGTTCAAACACCCCGATATATTATAATATTTAAAGCACAAATCAGCAGAGGCAGATCAGCATGCAACAAATTCTCTTTTTTAATTAATGCTACAAAAAAGCTTTACAGTGCTTGATTCCAAAACAGGTCCAAATGTATAAGCTGATGCATTCGTATTATCAAAGGCACAAAGTCAGTTATTGGTTAAAAAATAAATATAACTGCAGCCTCTTCACATTAATTCGATATACAGTCAACATGTTTCATACCAAACCCAACAGGACTTCACAGGTCAAACAGGATTACTTTAGAGGCCGTCCCAGAGTCATTGGATAATCATCCAACTGCTCTAGAATTCAGAATTCATTTCCACATCATCAGACATCATCAAGCTCTTAAAGTCCTCAGCAGAGTTTAGAAACCTGAGCCTGATGATTTGAAGATGACTTGAAAAAGAGTATCTGATGACTCCACAAGGTGTGACTATTTCTGATGATTTGAGGGATGACTGAAACTGAGTACCTGATTACTTCACAAGATGCATTGCTAGTGGTGCTTTTAGAATTGTTTGAAAATGACTATTGGATTACTTGACTAGCACCACAGTTTTCTAATTAAAAAGAGTTGTTCATGATAATGAGGATGATTTGTTAATTGCTTCAGGAACATGTCTAACATTTTAGTTTATTTATTTTTAGAGAAGTCAAACGCTTTGGAAGGTTTCAGAATCTCCTTTTTACTGCATAATGAACACCATTTGCACATTACTGCATCTTCAACTCAGCAATTAAACCTACAGTGCACGTGTTAGCGGAGACTTTGATGCTAGAAGGCCAGGATGCTATACAGATAATAAAACCCAAATTCAGTTTATTAGCAAACAGTTGATTTTTATATATGTGAATGTATGATGTATTCAGCATTCTGTCCATCATTTGTTTGCGTAGCACTTTTCACCCTAAGTGGGATGGGTATGCCCAGACGTGGGTCCCTTGCTCACTGTGCCATTGGATTCAAGCTAGCCTGGCTGATGAAGGTTAATACCCAGAAGCCGGTCCCAGGATGCTTGTTTCCGTTCCAGGTAGGACCTGGCTTGGCAGTTCGGTCTGGACTGTTCCCATAAGGGACAGGGTCAAGACTGATTTGCATAAGGTTAGGGCTACACTGGGGTGGCATGCTGAGCAAAAGAAGGATTGATTTAACCCAGATCTCTTGACTGGGGGCGAATGTATGATTTATTCAGCATTCCATCCATCATTTATTTGCGTATCACCTGAATACATAGCCATCATTATTTCTTGGAGACCGCTGCATGTTTTGTGCAATGCTCTCTGGTGCTTGCCATTAAAGTAATTTTGTAAAGCATTTGCACAACTGGTTTATGGACTTAAAACAAAGGTGCATATTGGGAGTTGATATTTGCCTTATTCCTTCTTTACTCAGTTGAAACTGGCAATGTTTTGTGTTGAATACATTTATCTTTTAAGTTGAGCTGTCTGAAATGACCAGGGAGTGGTGGGGGGTAGGCATGGTGTCAAGCAAAGTAATGCAGGCCCAAATGATAAATCAAGGTGAGGCGTTCCTCTTCAACTGGTCTGTCATCAGTTTCACTATGATTTAGCTCACATCTTAGTTGGTCAGTTTTTCGAACTCTAACCTGTTCCAGACATTCAGGTACCATGCTATCCTGAGAGATCTTTTTGTGGCATTGCTTATGTTAAAGTTCTGCACACTTACCATTGATGACATAAGAGAAGATATTGATGTCTGAACTATTTGCATGTCCTTCCTGTGTAGAAGCCTTAATTTACAGGCATCACAGCAAAATGGTGATGTGAGGTAGAGGACATATGCATGTATGTTAACCCCATGTGCTCGAGAGTGAGGAGCCTTGTGTTGGTTAGGTGTGCACTCTGGGCTATTCTCTACCACACAGTGCCTAAGATGATGTGCCGCTCGGAAGTGGAGGCCCCTGGGAGTGCTATTTACAACTGGAGTTTAATACACTTTGCGTTCTATGGCGTATCTTTTACAGAGCTTTACTTTTTATATTGGCCTAGAATGGTCCCAATAGAATAGTTTGTTTTATTTGTATGGTATTGATCCAGCAGCGTACCAACAACAGATTTTCCACTACCATATACTCACCTGGGCCCATAAACACACAAATTGAGTAAACCACTGGAGTCAAGTTTGTAATTTTCACAATTTTTAGGATTAGTTATTTCTTACCCCTACCTAAAATTTCACTGATCAAAAGGTTCTTTCCTCTGGTCAATGAACCATTAGTTTAACTAGTTGATGGTGATAATTAACATAATTCTAACTTTCTATACCTTAAAGTAAATAACCACAAACTCAGGAAAGTTTTAAATCTTTATCTAAATTAAATGCATAGTGAACCACTTCAAAAATACAGTACAGTCACCATCATTCATAGGAGAAAAAATGTAATTGATTAATCATCAAACTTATACTACGGACTCATACAATGATCAATGCTCAGAAAGGGAGAGGACAGAGAGAAAAGGACATCTGCAAATAACGCGAAATTATAATTACCAAGAATGGCTGGTAAGGGTCCCCCAGGAGAGGTCAGGAGACAAAGACTTCAGGACAGGATTCAGGACAGGATAGATGACCTCTCTAGAATACCAACGGTTGAGCCACACCCCTCTCTGACACTCTTCCTCCTCGAGATTCTTCCGCGATCTTCTTATCTAACCCAATTAAATTAGGATAGAAGGTTCTGCATTCGACTTCTTCATCAACATCTTCCAGAACCTCTTCCAGCAACAGCATCTCCCTCTACACAGACAGCATTGCGAGCTCTGCTAACTTACTAAAGCTATCTTAATTATACCTTTCTTTCTTCATGTACCACCTACTAAAGTTTCAATATCGTAAAAATACGAGATTTAATTGGTTGGGCAAAGGGGGGGAAGATCATCACACCATGCTTACATGTCATCTAAGTCAGTTCATCTATTATTCGCAAATCCATCCCCTTAATTTTTATTCAAAATGTTAGTTCACACACGCCTTCACATTTTATTTGCAAACAAATTTTTATACAGTCTGAATGTGAGTCCACATCGTTGAACTTTTCACCATCCGTTCCCAGGGTACATCACTTGCGACCTTGGCTCCCGTTCAACATCCAAGTCATCATTCCGGGTTAACTTTCAGTGGACATGCGCAGTCTTGCTTTTACTCAGTTTACTTCAGTTATACAAGAGAGGCCCAAATACGCACTAGTGACAAAGTCAGAAAGACAAATATTAATTTCACAAATAAATTGGTTGCACTGTATACCACCCACCTCTACTCTATTCCCCTTTACTTATTAATACTTTCCCCGCATTAGCATTAGTAAAATAGCTTGTTTTTCATTTAAGCTAATCAGATGCCATGCACGCAAGTCTTCAAGACTCCATTTTAGTGTCTTCTGCGCATGCACTAGAATTTCCCTCTAAGCGATAGCTCGCCATAATGCGTAGATGCAGTTGACACTTGCTCGATAAAGATTTCCCATTTAAAGCATTTTAGTCTTTCGTTCATGTTATCAACGTTAGGAAACACATAAGCAAGCTTCACTAACCCGCGTAATCATGTGGTGCGCATTAGTCGAACACAAAACTTTCAACAAAGTCTCTTGTCTACAAGTCCTTGCTCTATCAATCCCCTCTCTGATGGCATTTTGAGCCATCACAAAATTACCCATCCTTCTCAGATGCCAACTTTCACCATTTCTCATTCTCCTCCTT
This sequence comes from Triturus cristatus, assembly GCF_964204655.1. Classification (NCBI taxonomy): domain Eukaryota; kingdom Metazoa; phylum Chordata; class Amphibia; order Caudata; family Salamandridae; genus Triturus; species Triturus cristatus. The sequence goes on from NC_140594.1 coordinate 860,552,792, forward strand.
TTCTTTCTTAGTTTAGCTTTGTTTTCTAAATCTTTCATCTATTTGTATATCCTTCCTTTCATCTCCTCCATTTGTATCTCCTTGTATTCCCTCTTTCTTTTCTTTACTTTCCCATTCACTTGATATTGTCTTCCTTTTCCTTTGTTTCTGCAACATTTACACCAAATCATTATTGCTAAAACTATTATCGTTATACCAACTATTGAAAGAATTATTTGACCTAAAATACTTTTCCCTAAATCCGAAAACCAAATACCTATTGAAGAAATACTCTTTGTTAGTCTCTCCCATACACTGTCAACCTCCAGTGGTTTCAAATCTTCATGAAGTTTTGTAATATTCTCAATATACCCTCTAATTTCCTCACTATTATCAGGAATGTAAGTGCAACAATGTTGAACTTTCAGCATTCTACAGACTCCGCCCTCTTTAGCTAAAAAAATATCAAGCGCAAGTCTATTTTGTAAAACCATAGACCTAATCGCAACCATTTCTGTATTTAACATCAAGAAACCCCCAGCAGTATCAGTCGAGAGACGATCAACTACTGTCGACAATTTACAAATCGTATGTGAATTCAGAATGACTCCCACTGAAGGTATCAATGCACCAAATATATCACCTACTATTTCTAAAAAACAAGCTCTTTCTCCGCGTTAGTCCTTTAGTGTTTTCATTGCTTCCAGTGATTCTTTTTACACGATACATTTTCGGAAATACTATCCCAAAGTAGCAGCTTCCATACCACCGTGCAGGCAACTTAAAATTAGCATTATTCCCACACACATAGTAAACCCCAGGAAATACCGGATCGGTTCCCCCTTTTAGTCCCTAATCTCCCAAAATTAGTAAGTTATGTTCACATTACCTGGAACCAATAAATACATTATTATAATCTGTCTTTAACCTATGGAGGCAGGTTTTTCCTTTCTTCACAAAATCCAGGGACATCGCAGCATGAGCCTTGCTAGTTGCATAAATTCCCTCTTTCCCGGCCCATGGTAGTACATGCGTTTTCTGTTCAGCAGCTTTCTTTTGAAAATCCTGTCTCCTTCCCTCTACTAAATTCAAAAACACTTTCTCTTCTTCACGTAATATACATGTCAAATTATTCTTGTGTGCCTTGACGATATCTATTTATTTCGTTAAGAAAAAATCACCCATGAACAGTGCATCTTGACTACTAGGTACTGGATTCATATTCTTTCGAATAGGAAGCTCTGGAAATATTACATCTAAGTTTCAAAAATTATACTGAAGTTTTCCCGTTGCATAGAATAAACTTGCAAGAACACTACATGATATACCATATGTTATGGGTAAATGGTAATATGCAACTCCCTCTGATATGGACGCTGGTAATTTCATACAGACTTAATCACTTATCACCATTGTATCTACATATTGAAATAACAATTGTGTAAAATCATTTAAAGACGTGTCATTATCTAATACTGTGTGACGAAAATCTGTCTCATCGGCTGCTTCTAATTTTACTCTATCAGCCTTTTATTGTAGCTGCTTTCTCATTAGTAACTGTATAATTCTTATTTGTTATCATCAATAAAGGCACTGCTACTGTTAGTAATAATTATACTGAGATTTCTAATAAAATACTACATAAGCAAGCTCTACAATATCTTCGTTTTAAACTGTTTCGGTTGCTCAGTGACTACATTTTTCGCCATTTTAATTAGAGAATATATTTTCTCTTCTTTCTTTCTTCACTTGGAAACTCACTCTTGTTTTTAAGGTGGTCTCAATTTTCTTTCATCAATCTGTGCAGCATCTACTTCGTCTGATTCCTTACTCAAGTCTAAATTCTCAAATTCTTCTAATATTACATAGATCCACTCAGGGGCCTTGTATTTATTGTTTACAATTCTCAGTTGTGGGCCTCTTCGTGTATTTCTTGCAGTTGACTGTTTAGACTGAGTTTGACTAGTAACCTCATTCACTTGCTCTGGTCTTTCGTTTGTTTTTCTCAGATAGTATCTCAGTCTTTTCACTCCACTCGGCCAGTTATCACCCTTTATGACCCTTTTAACCTGAAGTGCACTTTCACCCTCTTTGCCTTGTTCTGACGTTCTTTTATTTTGAATATGTCTAGGCACAATCTGTTGTTGTTCTTCTGAATCACTCTCTACCTGTTCCTGCTCAGGTCTTATTGTTATTTCATCTGCCCGAACCTGTTCTTCTTCCACAATCTGGTCCTGTTCAGGTCTTACTTCAATTTGTTCTTCTGTTGCCTGAACGTGTTCTTTTCATGTATGTCCCTGCTCAGGTCTTTGAATAGTTATGTTTGTTTTTGCCCGAGTATATTCTTCTTTCCCTGTCTTGTCCTGCTCAGGGTCTCGAGTAGCTTTAGTCACTTCTTCCTGAGCACGTTCTTCTACACCTATCTGATCCTCACTACTTTTCTGTCTCTCTAATCTGGTTCTTCTTGTTTGAATAACAACTTCAGGTATGTCAATTACTGGTTGTAAGAAAGTGGCTGTGTATATACTGTTCCCAAATAGGTACAGTGTGCACAGAGTCCACAGTCCCCAGAGGTTTGGCAGAGGCTAAAGTTAGATATAGCCTTACTCTCTAAAGTGGTAGCTTCGTCGAGCAGTAAGGCAGTATCAGAGGACAGTATAAAGCATTTGTTGTACACACTCAGTCAGCAAATGGTCTCACACACTCAAGAACTGAACTCTAGGCCAATTGTTTTTGTATACAAATATATAGTTTTATTTTAGAACCTACAATAGGTATCAAAATATACTTTATGAGAATGAGATGCTTTAGATAAATACTTTTCAATAGGCAATAGACTTTTGAATGTAACAGTTACAGTGGTTGCAATAGGCAACACAATTTCAAACACAATAATACATTGAGATCAATGGGAATTTCTAGTTAAATGCAATTAGTTACTTTAAGGATGACTTTTCTAACCACAGGACTGGATCCTGGATTCAGTCCTGGAACATTTCCTGTAAACAATTGAGTAAAAGCGTTTTTGTTACAGTTGTGATTTTTAAGCAACATTTTTGTATTTTTTAAAGTTGACACTTAGAAACGTTTTCACATACAATCACCAATTTTATCCTAAGGGAGGAAATTAACTTAGCAGGTAAGTGGGGTTATGGTTACTTTTTCTAACTCAGTGGTGGATCCTGGATCCAGCACTGGTGCATCACCTGTAAACAGTTGAAAGAATGTGTTTTGGTTATACAGGCGATTTTTAACGAATATTTGTAAGTTTGTAAAATCGGCACTTGGAAACTTTTTCAGCAAAAACCAGGCAATGTTATCCTATGGAAGGAAATTCAAATTATAGGTAAAGTATGTTCTGGTTACTTTTGTAATCCAGTGCTGGGCTCCTAGGTTCAGCACTGGGACATCTATCTAAAACAGGTAAGCAATTACGTTTTCACAGTTAGTGCGATTTTTAAAGAATATTTGTAGTTTGCAAAAATAGACACAAGAAATTTCACAGAAAAATAGTCAATGGTTTCCTATGGAAGAAAATTGTGTTAGAGGTAAGTATGGTTGTAATCACTTTTCAGGGCCAGTGCTGGGCACCAAGATCCAGCACTGGGATCTCTCCCGATAGCAGGTGAGTAAATTCGTTTTTGTAATTCGGCTGATTTTAGAGGAATATTTTAAAGTTTAAAAACGCAACAGAATTTCCAAGTGAAACCAGTCAATGTTACCCTATGGAAGAAAAGAGAGTTATCGGCTTTTGGGTAAGTACTCGACTGGCAGAGTTAAGGTTCTGGGCATAGACTCCGGGGTCTCCCAGGGTCAGGTAAGTACAGTTGTTACACCCTCAGCGGCACAGGGGCAGCCGGGTGCAGAGTGAGTAAGGCCCAATGTTATCCTATGGGAGGCAGGGGGCCTTTGGTTGGTGGCTGCTGGCTAGCAGGCCACGCGGCTGTGGGAGCTGGGCTTCTGATCTCTTACTCAGGGCAAGTGGGGAAGTAGATTAGAGTAGAGGTTGCACTGCCAGGTGCACTCGGGCGGCTGGGTGCAGGGTGCTTTTGAGCCGTCGGGCGCTCAATGGATTAGCTCAAGAGCGAACAAAGGCTGCAAGCTCGGGGACGAAGATTCTTCAGGTGCGACCACCACTTCGAGAGGTAAGTTGGGTAGTTGGAGAATAGGTAGGCACCCAGGAGTTGGCACAGGGGGCCGCCGGGTGCAGGGGTGCCTTTTGGTGTCGGGAAATCTTACCCTCTGCTGGTCGTGGTTGGAGGGGTCCCTGGTTCGGAGGCTGCAGGCGTCGTCGGGAGCGTCGAGGTGGGCCCTTGGGTGCTGGATTCGGGGTCACAGTTGCCGGGGGGATGTCCTCGTGGTCTTTGTTAATTCCGGCACAGGCCAGGCTTGGCGGGTGCATAGTGTGCAGGGATCGCGGTTCCTGGCTGATGCCAGGGGTCAGTTACTTGCTTTGAGCAGTACCACTGCTTGTGGGAGTCCCTGGTAGTTAGAGTCACAAGGCAGTCAGGTCCTCCGGGGTTTCTGAGGTTGGTGACCACTGGAAATACTGGGGTTTAGCAGGAGCAGGTTCGAGGGTCGACAGGTCAGTAGGGCAGGGGCCAAATCAGTTGGTGTCTTCCTCTTGTTAGCAGCTGCACAGCAGGTCTTCTTGTTTCTTGATCTTCTTGCTTGTTTCGGAATCTGGATCTAAGGAAGGAAGGTTTAGGGTGCCCCTAAATACTAAATTTAGGGGCGTTACAGGTAGGTAAAGGGCAGGGACCAATGGGCCCCCTCCCTGGGGTGGGTACACCCCCATCCTGCCACTCTCCTGTGGGAGGGGGGGCAATAGTCTAGTCCTAATAGAGCAGTAGCCTAGTCCTGATTGGGCAGGGCGTCCCATCTTCAAGATGGCAAGAGCCCGGAGATGTGCTTCACCTCACCTCCCCCACCTGAGGGGTGGGATAGGCAGAGGCTGGCACACTCCCTTTCCTTCCTTGGGGTTTCCGGGCAGTCTTTCCGCCAGAGTGGGAGTCAGAACCGGTAGGGGCCAGTTGCGGAGTACAGCAAGTGGCCTGGAGAAGCTCACAAAGGCGGCATGCCTTTAAACTTCCCCTGCCCATCCTGGGGAAGAGACCTAGCACCTCGCCCAGGATGTGGATAGTTGCAGGCCCAGGAGAGCAGATGGCTCTCTACCCAGGGGTCCAGCAACATGTCTGCTGTGTGGCAGCCTAGGCAGCCCCTCAGACAAGACGTGGATTGTAGATTAGGTTCAGGGGGCATAACTAAGATGCCCTCTGTCGTGCATTGTACATTAAATCCCACACTGGCATCAGTGCGGGTTTAATGTGCTGAGAAGTTTGATACCAAACTTCTCAGTCTTCAGTGTTGTCATCATGGTGCTGTGGAGTTCGGGTTGACGATCTCCCAGCACCATATACTCAGATGCAGCACTCCACTTACAGTGCCCAGGAATGGACCGGGGTACTGTAGGGGCACAGGGCTCATGCACCTGTACCCACACCACTGGCATAGGGCACCCAGCTAGAGGGGTGGCTGATATATGCCAGGGCAGTGTGTGTTGTGGGCATGGCACACAGGGATGTGTGCCATGTCGAATCTCTGTTTTGTTCTGCACCCAGACACTCAGCCTGCAAGGGCAGTGTGTGTGCGTCAGGGTACAGGGCCTTTAAGGGTGGGACAATAAGTGCTGCAGTCCTTAGGGGCCTTCTCTGGTCACAAGGCCCTGGGTACCTAGTGTGCCATTTACCAGGGGCTGACATGTGGCCAGAGATGCCAATTGGGTTTAGGCTTCAACACAGTTATAGGGAAGGAACATAGGCCCTGGGTACATGATTGGCAGGAGCCCAGGGCTTACTCAAAGTACATCAGCAATTCAGCAAAAAGTGGGGGCATACCATGCAAGAAAGATGGCACTTTCTCACACTGGTGTCCATCCCACCTGACTTGTGCTCGGTTGTTCCTCGTCTATCACTTCAGAATCTATCACTCTAGATTCTCCAACTTCACAACCTTTAGCTGTCTCAACTGGTTCAATCAGTTGCTGTTCATCTCCAGTAGGGCCTGGAAATTGTTTTGTATGACTGGCATGTATCCAATTGGGTAAACCTGCTCACTTCACTGCCGTTGCAGTGACCAGTATGACTTGACATGGCTTATCCCACCTGGGTGCCCAGTCTCCAGGATTCAAATCATGCGCCTGTGTTGGCTGCCTGGCAACTGCGTCTTCTCCAACCTGGTGAGAGCCGGAACGCACTAGGTCAGCCAATCCCTTTGCAATAGTCCAATACCAGATCATCGGTTATATTCATCAATTTATGTCCAGGAATAAATGCTTGTCTCCTTGCCCTTCCCATGAGTATTTCATGTGGACTCAATCCTGTTTTTCTGTCAGGAATACTTCGGAGTCCCATCAACACAAGAGGCAATGCATCTGGCCATTTCAGTGATGTTGATGCACAGACTTTTCCTAACCTTGACTTGATTGTGCCATTTAGATGCTCAACCACTCCAGAAGCCTCTGGACGGTATGCACAGTGCAGTTTTTGTTCAATATTGAATGCTTCACAGATTAATCAAATTATTTCATTATTAAAATGAGGCCCTCTATCTGGATTCCAAAGTGACTGGGAAACCGAAACGAGGAATCAATTCTCTTAACAGCAATTTAGCAACTTTTATACTGTCATTTCGACTAGTGGGATATGCCTCCATCCATCATGAAAACAAACACACTATGACAAGGACGTACTTCATTCCGTCGCTTGGAGGCAACACTATGCAGTCAAGCTGCAGTCTCATGAATGGTCCTTCTGCCTTTCCAATTTTTCCCCAACTGACCACTGTCTTCTTGCCTGGATTTAACTGCTAACAGATCAAGAATCTTTGGCAAAGGCTCTCTGTGACTACCCAGAACTTTGGATTGTACCAATTCTGTCTGAATAGTCTAACCATTGCTTCCCTACCAACATGTGTGTCCCCATGATACATTCTTGCCATTTGAGAGAGTAAGCAGTCTGGCATGCCTGGTCTGCCATCGGTCAACACCCATACATCATCTTCTGCCCTTCTTTCAAAACCTGACTTTATCCAGATTTCCTTTTCATTTGCCTCAACTTCATCCTGCAACTGTCTAACCTCATCCCATGTTTCTAGAGCTGAGAAAAACATAACTTGGCAGCAGATTTCACTTGTTTCAATTTTTCTTGTTAAGTGCCAAGTTATTTCTTGCACAATATTGGACAATTTGGTCAGCATATCGGTTACCTGCCGCAACATAGTCATTTCCTGACTGGTGAGCAGCACACTTGACCACTGCTATTTCTTTAGGCAATTGTATTGCTTTCAACAACTCCTTTACATTTTTGCCATTTCTTATAGGAGATCCTGAAGAAGTTAGAAATCCCCTCTGCATCCAGAGCTGGCCAAAGTCGTACACAACCCCGAAACCATATTGACTATCCATAAATATGGTTATTGTCCAATTTTTCCCAATTTTGCATGCCTTTGTTAAGGCTACCAATTCGGCTGTTGTGCAGACTTGACTGCCGGTAAACAGGATGCTTCAATGACCTCTGATATTTTACATGCAGAGTAAGCTGCACTGAGTCCTCCTCCCGCTGTTCTCATGCATGACCCATCTAGAAATAGCTCATAATCTGGTTCTTTCAGGGGCACTTCTTTTATGTCGTGACGGGGCTTGGTTAACATTTCAGTCACATCCAGACAATCATGATCCATCTCATCTTTCACTTCTTCACAACATGGGTCTGGCAATAATGTGGCAGGATTCATTATTGTACATCTTATCACGGTCACATTCTCTGCTCCCAGAAGCACTATTTCTTATTTAGTCATCCTACTAGGGGTAAGGTGCTGTGTTCAAGTTCTTGTTAAAAGAATCACAACTGAATGTGGGACGTAAACTTTGACTGGATGTCCCATCGCAATCGATTCACTTTGCTCCAGACTCATACAAGTAGCAGCTACTGCTTTTAAGCAGCCAGGTACAGCTGAAGCCACAGGATCCAGAGTAGCAGAGAAATATGCTACTGGACGTTGGCCTAATCCATGCCTTTGAGTCAGAACTAAAAGTGCACAATTTTCTCTCTCACAACAGAACAGTGCAAATTCTTTCATATAATCAGGCATGCCTCAGGCAGGGGCCTCACACCGACAATTTTGCAATTTCACAAACGTTTCCACGCACTCATCATTCCAGACAAATCGGATCCTTTGCTCTTTTCCGAGTCAACTGAATCAATGGTTTTGCCAGCAGGGAAAACCCGATTATCCACTGCCTACAATACCAAACTACTCCAAGAAACATTCTCATCTCCCTTTGTGTCTGAGGTAGTTGCATTTGTTTGATTATCTTTATTCCCTCTGGGGTAATTGTTCTGACTTCTCTTTCTATTTTCTGGCCTAAATATTCAACTTCTTGCTGACAAAACTGCAATGTTTCTGGAGACACCTTGTGTCCTCTGGAGACACCTTGTGTCCTCCTTCGAAAAATGGTTCAGTAATGCAATTGTGTCCGTGACACAATCTTCTCGTGGTTTTGATGCCACCAGTAGGTCATCAATGTACTGAATCAGGACTGAATTTCTGGGCATGACCAAGGTTTCTAGACACTTTCAAGATCTGACTAAAAATTGAACGGCTTTCTGTATACCCTTGAGGAACTCTGCACCATGCCAAGACACGGTCTTCGAACCTAAAGGCAAATAAATATTGGCTGTCTGGATGCAAAGGAATAGAGAAAAAGGCTCGGCATAAATCAATTGCTGTAAACCAACCTGCATTCCAGGGTATCTGATAAAGGATCACTGCTGGATTTGGCACTACTGGACAACAAGGCACTAAAATTTTGTTAATCTTTCTCAAATCCTGTACTATACTGTATTTTCCACTAGGCTTTTTTAAGTCCCATCATTGGCGAATTACAAGGACTACCCATTATTTCTTTTAAAATGCCTTGTTTAATCATTCAGTCAATTTCTGGAGCAATGCCTGCTTTCACTTCTGGACACATTTTGTACTGTCGGGTGTTTGAATAAACTGCACCTTCTTTCACCGTCACTTTCACTGGATCTACATTTGACATCAGCCCTATATATTTTCCTATAAAATACCACACTTCTGGATTCACTGTGGTTCTCAACTCTTCTGGCAAGTCATTTTCAGTTATCAATGAAAACATCTCATCTACTTCAGTACCTTGCTTAGCTAGCAACATTTTGTATACAATGTCTTCATAAGGGGTTTGGAAAGCAACTCTATCTGGTGCACAGTAGATTGTGCAGTTCATTTTGCACAATAGATCTTTTCCCAACAGATTTACTGGACTGGAATTGCAAACTACAAACCGATGCATGTCTCTAAAATTTCCAATATGTACCTCCATTGGTTTTGTGTTTGGGGTTATAATCTGTTGATTTGACACTCCTACAACTTGGATAGTTACTCCAGAGAGGGGTAGGTTTGGGATGTCTGCTGTTCTCACAGTAGACCGGGTAGTCCAGTATCCAATAGAAAAGTGATGTCACTACCTTCCACTTTCCCCTCAATAAATGCACATGACTGATCTACTGGCAAGGATGCGCCAGGCACACACTCCTTTTCCTCCCCCCTCAGGCACCGTCATTGCACATAGTCTGCTTCATCATTATCATTCTGTAAAAAATATTGTGTAACCACAGAATCTTTCATACCCCTTCCTCCGTGAAATCTAGCGTCCGCACTGTATTTTTGAGTGTTCACAAAGTTTGGCATAGGAGCTGGTGGCACCCGATACTGTGGAGTAACTACCTGCTGTAGCTGATTCATAATCACCTCATTCTGCGTCTGTGGATTTAAATTTTTGGTTTGGCCCATTATTATTCTGAATATTCTTACACTCGTTCTTCCAATGTACAAGCTTTCCACACGCATGACAAGGAAACAACTTCTTCGCTTCCTCTCTATTCATTCATCATCTCACTTTACCACGATTTGCCGCTTGATCATTCTGATTCTGCTCTTTCACCTGATTATCAGTCTGGGTATTTATTTTGCCGCTGTTTTGCCAATTCCACTTGTGCCCACATCATTTTCTCTTTTAGCTTTCTACACCTTGCCTCAATGTCATCTCTGCAATACTTGGCATACTTTAAAATCTCATCAATCGTCTTGCTCTGCCAGCACAACATGTGCTGCTGAATCATCTGACTAATCTCTGGTTTCAGACCATACACAAACCGATACACAAAATGTCCCATATCCTTATCACCAATGTTCTCAAAACCACTATACTGCTTAAACACTTGCAGTAACCGCTCATAATAGGCATGTACAGACTAATTTGGGTCTTGAGTTGTTCTATCTATCTTTACCCAATCTGTTTCATTTAGGAGGGATTTTCCCTTTCAGAAAGTAATTATTTGATATTTAATCATCACCTCCTCTGAGGGTGCTACTGTTTTCGGGTCTCTAGCATACTCCTCACTTGGCCAATCAACTGTGATCTTACACTCTGTCCATAAGTCAGCAGGTACCACAATATCAAACAAACCATCCAGATCCTTCAACAAAACCTTCGAAACTTTCACAAATCTTTCAACCTGTTTATACAATTCAACGGGTTTCTCTCTTAACCTAGGAAAATAGTTTGTAAATGACAAAATATCCTGTCTGCTCCACGGAACATGAACATTTCCACCACCATGAACCTCTCTCATGGGACACAATCTCTCTGCCTTTTCTGATTCTTTTAGTAAGAATGCAGATGATGCTTCTTTTGCTTGTGCTTCCTTTTTTCTTGTCCACCTAGTCCTCAACTTGTCAATGTCTCCCCACTTCTGCAAAATGTTCATTAACTCTTCTATCTGAAGTCTTTTATCAGACACATTCATACTCTCCAAATCCTTGTCAGTAAACTCCACTCGATATGGTTTCTGTAATAATTTTGATCTCCCTATATCCACTCCAATCTCTGAAGCAACCTCTGTCTCATAAAACAATTTTGCATTTCTGGTTATACTCCGACATATAAGAAACAACTCATCATTGTAAAGGTTCAACCTTTCTATTCCCACATTTCCAGCTATCATCTCTTCCAACTTCACTTTCAATCTGTGAATATCCAAGATCTTTGGTGTTGAGCTTTGTTTTTCTATTCCCTGTGCCCATCTTTCCAAATTTTCTGGAGTGACCGCTGTCGAGCCTCTAGCTCCTAAAGGTACCATAGACCCTCTTTCTTTCGAATTTAAGTGTAACTCTTTTCGGGGTTTCAGTTAAAGGTTCCCTTATTGGAAGGTCCATTAATGAAATGACTGAATCGCACTCTCTGGCCTGATCATCAATTATTACCTCTTTTCTAGGATTACTCAAAGGAGTTGTTACAGCTTGGGGGTTTTGGGCAACTCATTTTATCTCCATATAATGGGATAACAGGACCTATAGTCACTGGTACTGTCAATGCTTCAGTATTTAAATTAAATTGACTTATTTTCTGTACTACTTCCTCCCTAGTTTTACTTAAGGCTTCTCTCATTATCTTGAAGCACCCTATTAACTGATGTTATGTAAAATTTGAGGAATTAAGGGTGTTCCCATTACCAGTGCACTTGGGGTGACTCTACTGGGTCCTTGATACGGTGGAGGATTTTTAGTTAGAATTTCCTCCAACAATTCGTCATCTGAGTCACCATATCCTGTCACATTCATGTGTTTTGTTTCCTCCTTTCACTTGCTTCCCAACTGTTCCTCAGTCATTAACACTGGGTATAAACCTTCTGATACCATAGTTCTTCTCTATTGCTTCATCTTTCCTTCGCGTGACTCGTGAAAATATCAGGGAAAAAATCCTCTATATCTTACTGCCTCTGCATTTCTCTCGTTCTTTTGACTCAGTCTTCCATTCTTCCAAAGCATCATACTGAGTTAACCTAGGTCTTGGCTCCAAATCATTCAATCTCGTTCTCAAATTCTGAAGAATTCTCCCATTAAAAGTACCATGTTCGGGAAAAGCTAAAACTCCATCACATTTTGTCTATTCCATCCAATTCTCCAACCATACACAAGTATGATATCCTCTTTCCATCATCATAAAGGAAGCAGATGTTTTCGGTGGCGGAATAGGAATTCCTTCTCTAGTCAACACAGGCTTATCTTAAAGAAATTCTTAAATTTTTTTTATTAACAAATTTTTTCTTTTTTCTCCATACATTCTAGATGAACGATATATGAAAGAAACCCTTGAACTCTATCGGTGCGACTCACACCAGCAGTCAAATCAGAATCTAACATACAAATGTTCCCGACCAATCCTAGTGCAGCTTCTATCAATCAAGCAATCAGACTCAGGCTCACGCTCGTGGTCTGACCAATGCCAGCGCGGCCTTTTGTGACCTCACTATTGCCCCAACTTTACAATCTGCTTCTGTCTCACGCCCGCTGTTTCAACCAATCCCAGCGCAGCTCTCAGTGACGTCAGCACAACTCCGGCGACTGACCCTCCCTTCACAACGTAATACACAAAACGCATTTCTTCAACTCTCTTAAAATAACTTTGTTAGTAACAACATAAAAACCATTCGCTACTCTACCTCTTCCACTAAACAAAGGATAGTTTTTCGACTTATTCTGGAGTTTCAGAATTACTCCTCTTTTGCTGCAAGTAAAACCCCTGTTTACTCTTCATTCAAGCTCTGGAGAACTTGTTACTCCTTCAGTGTTACCCCTACTGGGAAATAAGACCAAAGTTTCACCAGCGAACCATCTGCTATCACTCACACTCTGCTTTTATACAAGATAGTCCCTAGTTTAACACTGACAGCCCTAAGTAGCTTCTCAGTATAATTTCAACAGACAAGTAACCTCACTGCAGTGTGGCTTCCGTCATCACCCGCTATTCATTTTCATGGGATTTCTGGACAACATAAAACAAGACGCTAACTCTTCTGTTAAACATAAATCAATATTTATCACCAAACTAGTCAATAATAACCATAACTCTGCTACCAGAAAACTGATCCAGCGGCGTACCAACAACAGATACTTCACTACCATATACTCACCTGGGCCCATAAACACACAATTTGAGTAAACTGCTGGAGTTAAGTTTGCAATTTTCACAATTTTTAGGATTAGTTCTTTCTTACTCCTAACTAACCTCTCACTGATCAAAAAGTTCTTTCCTCTGGTCAATGGACCATTAGCTGAACTAGTTGATGGTGATAATTAACATAATTCTAACTTTCTATACCTTAAAGTAAATAACCACAGACTCAGAAAAGTTTTAAATCTTAATCTAAATTAAATGCATGTGAACCACTTAAAAAATACAGTGCAGTCACCATCATTCATAGGAGAGAAAATTCAATTGATTAATCAAACTCCTACTAAGGACTCATACAATGATCAATGCTCAGAAAGGGAGAGGACCGAGGGAAAAGGACATCAGCAAATAACGTGAAATTATAATTACCAAGAATGGTGTGAAGACCAACCTCCTGGCCAAAGGGCTGGTAAGGGTCCCCCGGGATAAGTCAGGAGACAAAGACTTCAGGACAGGATTCAGGACAGGATAGATGAGCTCTCTAGAATACTGACGGTTGTGCCGCACCCCTCTCCAACACTCTCTTCCTCCTCGAGATTCTTCCGCTATCATCTTATCTAACCCAATAAAATTAGGATAGAAGGTTATGTATTCAACTTCATCAGCATCTCATTGCATCTCTCCCACCAAAAGCATCTCCAGCTACACAGACAGCATCCCCAGCTCTGCTAACTAACTAAAGCTATCTTAATTATACCCTTCGTTCTTCATGTACCACCCACTAAAGTTTCAATATCGTAAAAATATGAGATCTAATTGGTCAGGCAAGGGGAAGGGGGGGGGGGGGGGGGGAGAGAGATCATCACACCATGCTTACATGTCATCTAAGTCAGTTCATCTAATGTTCGCAAACCCATCCCCTTAATTTTTATTCAAAATTTTAGTTCACACACGCATTCACGTTTTATTTGCAGCAATTTTTATACAGTCGGAATGTGAGTCCACATCGTTGAACTTTTCACCATTCGTTCCCAGAGTACATCACTTGCGACCTTGGCTCCTGTTCAACATCCAAGTCATGATTCCGGGTTAACTTTCAGTGGACACGTGCAGTCTTCCTTTTACTCAGCTTACTTCAGTTATACAAGAGAGGCCCAAATACGCACTAGTAACAAAGTCAGAAAGACAAATATTAATTTCACAAATAAAGTGGTCGCACCGTATACCACCCACCTCTACTCTATTCCCCTTTACTTATTAATACTTTCCCCGCATTAGCATTAGCAAAAAAGCTTGTTTTTTGTTTAAGCTACGCAGATGCCATGCACGCGTGTCTTCAAGACTCCATTTTAGTGTCTTCTGCTCATGCGCTAGAATTTCCCTCCAAACGATAGCTCGTCATACTGGGTAGATGCAGTTGACGCATGTGCAATGAAGATTTCCTGTTTAAAGCATTTTAGTCCTTCGTCCATGTTATCAACGCTAGTAAACACATAGGCAAGCTTCACTAACCTGCGTATTCATGAGGTGCGCATTAGTTTAACACAAAAATGTTTTAATAACTTGTTATTTATCGGAGCGGATTGCTTTCGAGCAAGTTTCTTTTCTACGAGTCCTTGCTGCATCAGTATGTTATCTTCGTTTTTCAGCCACCTTATGGTACATGTTATTTTTTTTCATGTGGCATTCATGCAACTTCTTTCTTCCCCAATAGTCGGCACATCAATTTTTGGGGAATGTAAAAGCTCACTCGACTCCAGCCTGGATCTCTCAGATGGTGGGTGTGACCTCATCAGAGGATGCATTTTTCTTTATTAGCAGAGGATCTGGGAATCCATCTGCAAGATGAGCTATCCCAACCGGGAAGTGCAGCAATTCTTTCTAACGAGGACCAAAGGAAATGGTAGTGTTGGTGCTTGGGGGCAGGGAGAAGCGTTACCATAAGTGAAAGCATGGAGCAAGCATGCAAATTGTCCTTTAGTTGTAGTGTAATACATGTTGTTGGCCTGAGAGTACCTGCGGGAAAGGTCAGGTTATTTAGGTCAATTCTATTACCCAAAACTATTACGCTATGAGGAAGTGCGAGCAGGTGTAATCATTCCTCTTTCATTCGAAAAACTTTAACAGGGTCTTCTGTCTCTCTTCTCATTTCACCATTAATTTGGTTGGATCAACGTGCTTTGAGTATATTTCACAACGTTTCCCACACACCGTAGTAGTTTTTGGAAGGTGTATTATAGAAGTTATCAAACTTCTTGCTCTGTGCACCTTTTACTTCTCATATTTGTATTATTTTACATACGTGGTTTTCATGATCTAATACTTGATTGACATTTTAAGTACAGATTTCCCAATTTGCAGATAAATAAGCTATGAGTAAAATTAACTGACTGAGTAAAGTTTTTTAACATACTTGTTCGGAGCCTTTGCACAATGATTCTGAGGTCAGGCGGGAGTTCCTGGCTGCATGAATTGCCCTAGCCCCTCCAGCCTCGGAGTAGCACTACGGCCTACCTTTGAGCTCGTTTTGGTAGGGTCCGGGCTACCATGCCGCAGCTGTCCCTGGCTGGACCAGAAGCGGTAGCAGAGCTGTACTGTGGCCATCGAGAGAGAAGAGTAACACGTTGCACCGGAGTGTTTGCAGATGGATCAGGCTGGGAGGGAAAAAGAAAGCACTGCTGCGTTTTGGTGGTATTTTTTGGGGTTGGGGGTGCGAGGGAGACGAGGGAAATAAGGTGGGTGTGATTTCCCGCCTCTCCTCTTCTTTTGGGATACTCTGCAAGCGCCGAGCTTTTGTTTGAAAGGCGGAAGCCCGCCTTTCTTTAGCGTGCAGCGCTGTAATGTAGTGCTTTATGTGAGAGAACTGGATGTAGGATTCCGCCTCAGGAAACTTCACAGAGTGCGGGGTCTTTCCAGAAATATGGGACTAGAATTCCATAATTTTTGGGCTTTTGGGATGCTGCAGGCCATTAAATGTGGGACTTCAATTGAGGCAGTGTGTCTGAGCACGCCTCGCAATATCGGCACTTAAGGCACAGAAAAATTACGTACTCTATTTACAAAAAGCATGAGTGGTAGAGAATGAATGTGGAATTTTGTATCGCCTTACCATCATTGGTATGGTCCAGGCGCGCATCACCCATTGGACTCAAAGGGCTTCAGCCGCCCCCCCCCCCTCCCCGTCGTGTGTGGCAGCCCGGGATGAGACAGCTTCCGGGCGCACACAAAGCCGCACCCGAGCACTTCACAGGTCTTTAAAAAGACCATTTGCATGTTAATGAGGCCTTGCTGTTTCACCCCTTCTAAGAGCCCCTGCAGCTCCACTCTGCCTAGATGCTTAGCCCCCCCCCCCCAAATGTGGCTCTAGTTGCGCCTCTGGTATGGTCTTACGGTCACAACTGCTGACTTTCAAACTGGGGGCCCGGGATCGAGTCCTAGCATCAGATCCTGTGATTCTGGGCAAATCACTTAATAGCTGCAAACCAAGTTATGCTTGAGGCAGTGCTTTAAGTGGGAAAAAAAAACTGGGGGTGCTCTAAAAGGGGCGTGGTTAATGTCTTGAAGGGGCGTGGCCTATCCAAGTAGGGGCGTGGTCTAAATCAAAATAACTAGCACTGTGTGCTTAAGAAAATCATGAAGTCGCATCCAGCAAAGGATAATAAAATAGGCAAAAAGGTATATTTAAGTATAACCCATAAAAATACCAAACACTTTAAAAAACATGTAAAGAATATTTATATTACTTAGAAATCTATTGCAGGATTCCCCAAAACCCTCGAAGATATTCAGTGTGTTTGTTCCCTAATAGTATAGAAAGGCTGTATTATTTTGTTTTTGTTTTTTAGAGTTTTATATAGCGCGAACTTGAACCGAATAGGTTATCAGAGTGCTTTACATAGCACCGGTTACGTTACATAAGGACACACATTCATTTTTGTTACGCACGGGGAGATTAAGTGATTTGCCCAGAATCACAGGATGTTTTAGCGACATTACCGAGACTCGAACCCAGTTCCCCAGGTCCGAGGTCGAGCGCCCTAGCCGTTAGGCCAACACCTCTCCCCTTAAATCCTCCATCTGCATATCTCACATCATCCAACTATTCCCATAGGCATATATGAGACTGTCACTCCGTGTGGCCTACAAAGAGGCCACGGATTGGATGTGCATGCAGTCTGCAAGCCTCTATGACCTACTGACCTCGCTTTTCGCCAGATCTCTTAAAGGCCTGATTTGTGCTCGAATGCTCTGTGAAGTGGTGCTGTACAGTCGCAGAGGCTGATATTTTTAACCATAGCAAATATCTGACAAAGTTCACATGGAAAGCAAAGGACTTCAGGATCAATAAGGCTGGGGAACCACCATAGCCGAAAAGTGTATTTGAATATAATAAACAGGAATCCACAATATTGTTATAAATAAAAGACATGACAAAATCTATACTGCGTTTGCTGCATTCAGAATATAATCAATTAAAGAGCATGCATATAAATATTTTCTAATAATCCAGGGAGTAGTAGTATGAGAGCTCAGTGGGTAGAACAGTGCTAAGGGGAGCAGGAGGCCTCCAGATAAACTGCAAGCAAACCATGAAACTGGGGCGCCACACACCCCTCCTAGTTTTCATGAATTTGACACATTGCTAGACTATGCCACAGGTGTCTAGTTGACCTTTATGGACGTGTCCCACTTGGCTGAGCCAAGTATCAATAAGTATTGCACGCTTACCCTATTTCTAACACTATCACCAGTAGATGGCATAGACTAGAATGTGCATCAGGTTGCTGAATTCCAGAAGGTGAACGACTTTAGAGTACACTTCGGAGGTAGCATGCAATAATTCTATAACTTAACCCATATATACCTTGCCTGGCTCCCCTGGCAAGAAAAGTCTGTGCTAAAGCCACTGGAAAGACCAAAATACCCTTGAAGATGCCCTCTCCGTGCCTCAAAGGCTGGATGGTAAGGTGGGGGGGCTCATAGTGGTGGGGTTAGAGACATAAATTGTTAATTCTACAGGATCTGCTCGCAGCTAAATGGAAACGCTTGACAAAGGAGTCAAAGGGATTGGTGGTCAGGTTTCATCTTTGCTTCTTCCATCCTTCCTCCCTACAACTGATAACTCTCTTTGGGCCATCCATTAATCAATTTTCATTTTCCATACTAAGGATTTTAAATTAAAATAATTTGCCTACAGAGGTTGTGTATTTGCAGCCTCTAGATTTTCAGCTGAGTGATGTGGTGTAATGGTAGCAAAATCCTTCTACGAAAACCTATAACAAAAATAACCCGTAAGTATTCCTCGGAGGGTGATTTCAGACCCTAATCTGAATACCCAGCTCTCCAATAGATCAAAGAAACTAAGCAATGTCACGTAAATGTAGAGACGGTAAATGACTCGAAGTAAAAATCTGAGTCGTTCCTGACACTACAATCTCAAGCTGGAATGAGAAAATCATCAGCTTTCAATAAAATCTAAAAACCACGCTGCAGAAGACACCCCCACCTAAATCTTTAGTCTACATTACTCCACGCAATCCAAGCACTAAATGAGCAGAAGAAATCTACGAAATTACTGAATTTAAAGTGACCTAAATGTAGAACCGGCATGAGACCTACTGGAAGATCGCCAGTTAAGACCTTCGTGATCAGGCGGGCAACTAGAGCCAAATTTCGGGGCGGGGCTGAAAAAGATTTCGGGGGGGGGGGGGGGGGGGGGGGGGGCTAAGTCTTCCAGCCATAGGCGGAGTGGCTGTAAGAAGGGGTGAAAACACAACAAAAGCCTCATTAACGAGTAAATGGTCTTTAAAGACCTGTGAAGTACTCGGGTGCGGCTTCAATGAGACGGACGCCAGCCCGCGAGGCTGTCTCAGCCGGGCTGACTAACATGACGGGAGGGGGGGGGGGGGAGAGAGGGGGGGGGGCTGAAGCCCGGTGAGCCCAATGGGTGTTGCGCGCCTGCTCGTGATTGTTGGTCAATTTACAATTGTTAATCTCTTCACTGGTTGCTCCAAAAGCCGGAACAGTAAGGCGCTGCCGGAAGCATGCCCAGATTCTCGAGCTAAGCTATTCTGCATAGTCCCGAGGGAACACACAAAGCTGGTGATTTGATCGCAGTTTGTGATCGCTGGTTATAAAATCCAATCCTATGCGTTGGGCAGAGTCTGAGCACCGGCAGTTTTTTTTTGGGCCCTCAAAACGGGTCCGAAAAAAAAAAAAAAATAAAGAACGGACTACCTTTAGTAGCCACGAAAAGAGAGCCCGATAGAGACCCGTTTCGAGGGCCCCAAAAAAAAACTGCCGGTGCTCAGACCCGGACAGACCCGGCCCACTTAAAGCCCTGGCTTGAGGTACTTATGCAGAAAAGTTGCAAAGATCTGATGAGCTGTTTTAGTTGCCTGTTAAAACCTAGCACTTGGATGGCTCATGACACAAAGCAGACGGCTTCTGAGGATTCTTTTCAAAAGGGATTTTTCGGGCCTTTGGCAGAATATGGCTCCCCACATAAAACCCCCGCAAAGCATGTAAAGAGCATTAATCATCCTTTAACATCTCCACTCCACAGCCGTTCGTCTGTCGTTTGATGTATTTTACCATATTAGTTCATTTGCTCAGTGAAAAAATATGAAAACGTCAAAATTCTCTGCCTATTTTTCCTTTCCTGGTGACGTTTTTATATTTTTTCCCTGAGACAGTTAACTAAAGGTAAAACATATTGTTCATGGCAGAGAACCCTGTCACAGTGAATGAATCTCGATTGTGTGTCTGGCAGCAGAGGATGCATTAGGTGAAGCCCAGTAATGATATTGGCCTGTCCTTCCTGAATGTTATTTTATTTCTATACATACATATTATATAACGGAGGCATACACCCTTTCTCCATCTCCTTTCCTATGTTCCAGTCTTTCGTGCTCTGTCCTGTGTGCGCTTTCAACTCTCCCCTCTGAAACTACTTTTCATCTTTCTTGCCCACTTTCCTTTCTCTCCTTTTTCACACTTTCTTCTTGGGGTCTGCTTTTTCCCTTTCATTCCCTTTCCACTTTTAATTCTCTTCAGCCTTCCTTTTCGCACTCCAATTCCTGCTGTTACCAGTTCTCTTCACTCTTCTCATTCCTTCTGTACCCCGTCTTTGGCTACCGCTCGGATATCTTCTCCTTCCTACCTATCCCATTTATCTGTTTTTGGGTCTTGCAGAGGCAGCGCTTGCACTGTCTCTGCGAGAAAGTTTGTATTCTGAATATTGGCTTTGAACTACGCCTATTTTAAGGACTTCCCTTATTACATGTGATGTTACTTAGACAGTTTGTGGCACTATTTGTATCTTTAAGCTAGAACACTCAAGACCAGTGCTTGTAGCTTACCACCACTCTGCTTTACTCCAGTCCATCTACTTTACCCTACTCTACACACCTTCCCTCGGCACAATGCCACCCCACTCTACACAACTACACTCCATGCCACACTACTTCACGCAGCACGAAACAATGCAGCGCCACCCACGCAACCCCACTCCTCTCCACACAATGCGTTTCTGCTCTATGCAACACTACTTTAACCAACCGTACTCCACACAATGCTGCACAACTGCACTCCACTTTACTTCACTCAGAGCCATACAACTCTAAACACCACTCAATACAACGCCAATCCATACAGCCACACCACGTAACATAATTAAAATCCACATAATACCATTCACCTCCACCTAATTACACACTTCTCATTACCACATAAATCCACTCTATACCGCATAACAATCCACATAAAACACTCCACATCATGCCACATAATTCCACTCTATACCACACTGTTCCATGCCACACTATTCAACTCCACACAAATCCATTCCACACCAGATAATTACAGAAAAACAAACATTTTTCCAACACAATTCCACTACACACCACATATATCCAATTTAAAACACACAATTCTACATCATACCATAAAATTCAACAGCACAACATGCAACTCCACTACATAACACACCGCAACAAAATACCATTCATCATAATTGCACTCCATTACTCACAAACCCTCTCTACATAATTCCAGTACACTCACACACATAAGTACTATCCACATGATACAACTGCACACCGTGCCACATAATTCCACTACACACATCCACCACACAATTCCATGCCACAACAATTGCGATCCAACCCACATATTTCCACTACACACCACATACATCCACTTCAATCCATAACACATAGGTAAGAAACATTTACAACGCGAATAGCCCTAACTTTTTTTTTACCCACATCTGGAGCTGAGCTCCTACCTATTTCCTCTTTTTTGCCAACAAACAGCTAACGCTTTCCACACTGTCACCGACTCTTAAGGGCACTACTTTGTGTGTGGATTTACTTCTTGTGAAGGGGAAGAATGCCACCACTTGCAGTAAAGTTAGCCAATGGCTGTAGTGGGCTGGCCCTCTGTCCTGTCCCAAGCTGTACGCTGCAGCGGTCGCCAGTAGGTGGATATAGTTAGGACCTATTTTCCATAGGAAATCAGCAACATTCTATTTGGAATAACGTTGGCGCCGATTGACGAATCTTCGCAAAATTTTCCAATCTTTTGGCCAGCTCCGGTTCGCTCCTATCCTGAAAATTTCACGGTGATTCGTCAAGCGGGAGCCGAAAAAAAAGGGAGGTCCCAAAACACGTTTTCCCCATGCATTTTCACATAGGACCTTTTGACGCAGCTACAGCCCGAACTGCTGAACGGAATTACACCAAATTTGGCAAAGAGGTAGTCCTCAGTTCAGACTTGTGCCTTTTGCTTAAATGGTGTAAATCCGTTCAGTAGTTCCTTAGAAAATTAGAAATAAAAGTACATATATATCTATGGCCTTGGAGGATCCGCGCACCCTCCCGAGCATGAGCTGTAAGCTAATTGGCTGTCAACACTCCAGATCAGGAAGAGTTGGCAGCCATCTTGTGCCTCGGTTTCCTAAAAAACAAACGCAAAAAGGGGCAGGGTAGAAAAACCCTGACCCCCTAGGCCTGCTCAGGGGGTTCCACAAGGACCCCCAGGGCCAAAAAACAAATTAAAATAAATAAATAAAAATCGGTGAGATTCGCGCAGCCAGCGCGATTTTTGGCCGGAAAAAAAAAAGAATCAGCGCGGGCTCTCAGGCCCCCCCCCCAGCCCCGGGGACCACCACCCCCCGGGGCAATTTTAAAATAGGTGGGGGGCTCTCAGGCCCCCCCAGCCCTGGGGACCGCCACCCCCCAGGGCAACTTTAACATGTGTGAGGGGGGCCATGCAGCCCCCCTCCCGGAGCCTGGTACAGGTGAAGGTAGGGGGCGGGGAATTCATTTCTCTTCAATCCAGAGGTCCCCTAGGGGCCAACTAGCCCACCAGGTACCTCCACTAAGCGCCACGGAGCTGCGTTGCAGAGAGGTGTAAAAAGGGGTGTGGCCTCTGAACACCTCTCTGCAACGCAGCTCCCTGGCGCATACTGGAGGTACCTGGTGGGCTAGTTGGCCGCCAGGGAACCTCGGGATTCAAGGGGACTTCATCCCCCAACTTACAACACGCCACGGGGCGCATTTGCACAGTGGTGAAGGTAGGGGGCGGGGCCTGAGGTGATGTGTGCAAACACGCCCTGTGGAGCGTTTTAAGTTGGGGAATTCATTCCTCTTCAATCCAGAGGTCCCCTAGGGGCAAACTAGCCCACCAGGTACCTCCACCAAGCGCCAGGAACTATACCTTCGATAAGATTGGCCATCCTTCCATTTTAGATTACATTCATGGTGGAAACCAGGATATGGGGTAAGGTTGTTGATTTTACTGTCTGGCCTTGACATGATAGTGATCATAATGCCTTGATCTTGGAGTTGCAGCTTACTGACACTGGGATTAAGTTTGACTCTAATCCAACAGCAGATGATAGATTAACACTTACCAATGATAGGAGGAAAGTTAGAGGTCATGGACTGAAGAATCGCCTGAAAGATTGGCTTGCCTATACGAATCTATCAAACCTACTCTCCTGAAATTAGAAAACCTTTTTTACGTAGAAGGTACTCCTACATCGGTAACAGATGTTGCCAAGATGCATGAGGCATTGACAGTTATTCTGGTGGACTCGTTCTGGCCTGTGGATACACAGGGGGGGGGGGGCAAAGAGGGCCCTGATAGAGGCTCTAACAACCAAGAACCGAATTCAAATTAAAACAGCGAGTGCCTTCTATAAAGATAGCATTACACTTGCGGGAAAAAAAAAACATGGGAAATAGATTAATGGGCATCCCTGAAACTGGCTCTAGTTGTTAAGGGTATGAAAGCCTTCTGGAGCATTGTTAGCACAGGTAGTAATAATGGAAAGCCGGCCGTAGAGCCCAGCATAGCAGCCGACAGCTGGAAATAGTACTTCCAGACCCTTTACTCCCTGCTGGTGGCTGAGGCCAGTGTTTTGACCTTAGCAACCCAGCTACCACAAAACTCTTATACAGTGAAACCCTGAGTTGACTGAAGTTATTAGTGCCATAAGCCGAATAGCCCCCAGTAAAGCCCCAGGACTGGATAAGATACCCATAGACCTCTTCTGTGCTGAGCCCAACATTTGAGGCCCATACCTATGGGTGTTTTTCAATGCCATATCACAAGGGATGACATTCCCTGCAACTTGGGTTGGAGCTCAGATTATTCCTGTGTATAAAAAACGGTACCCTCTATTACCCACTAACTATAGGCCAATCAGCCTGATTGAAGTAACCAACAAATCTTTGAACTAATCTTGTTGAGCCACCTACAGACATAGCTGGGTGAACACAATGTGATGAGCACACTCCAAGCTGGTTTTAGAAAAAAAACATCCACTGCTGACCAAATATTTAGGCTACAGCTCCTCTATGGGAGGTAGCCTTTATGTGGTCTTGGTGGATCGAAAAAGTGCCTTTGATTTGGTACCTAGGAATGCACCTTGGGTAGTATTAAGTGATCTTGGAGTCCCCCACTATCTTTTGAACCTGTTAAGGAGACTCCACTTAGACAACTTCGCCCAAATCAGGTATGGTAAGCATGGGGAACTTACCTCACCTATCCTAGTCTATAGAGGAGTTAGACAGGGTTGTGTGCTTGCGTCTACCTTGTTTTGCATTTACATCAATGGCTTGGTCAGTGCTTTGAGCGGGCTGAAAGACATTGACACTCCCAAGCTAGCGCATAAGATAGTGCCGGCATTGAGGTTTGCAGATTACACCCTTTTGCTCTCCAAGACACAGATGGGCAGCCAAAGAATCCTTGATGGCTTTGGAGAGTTTCGTAGAAGCAGGGGGTTGGAGATCACTATACAGAAGACTAAATATATGGTCTTCAACCTCGCCAGCATAACCCGTCCTAATCCATGCATGAATAGCATCCAATTACAAAGGGTGTCTGTTTTTGATTATCTAGGACACACCCCAACAGAAAAAAATCGACTGGGGGCCACAAATTGATGAATCAAGTCTTAAGCTGGCCCAGACTACAGGTGGGCTGGCCAAGCTATATAGAACTTCTCTTCATAAGGCTGTAGGCCCAGTTCTAGAGATCTATATAACCCAACTAAGGGGTGCTGCTCTGTATGGGGCAGAACTCTGGGGGCATCGTTTGCCAAAAACCATTATCAAGATTGAGAATAACTTTTTCAGACAGCTTTTTGGTCTTCCAGCGAGTTCCCCACTCACTCCACTGCACTTGGATATAGGCGTGAGACCTATCGTAGTGGAAATTGGTTTTAGCCCCCTAACATTCTGGTGGCGATTATGGGTGACCCATGAATTGACAGAGTATAGGACGGAGGTAAAGGAGGTACTGGGGCTCCCTGGTATAGGAAAGCTGGCATGGTTTGTATATATTAAGGCAGGTTTTCACAATATAGGTAGGGAGAGCCAGTGGAGTAACCCGGAGGTAGCCCGTTTGTAATATCGCACAATTAGTAAGTAGCAATAGGGTGGGTAAACTTGCACAACTTTATGAAAACCTACCCACTGGTCCTCTAACAGACAACTTCCTAAACATTAAGGATACCTATAATTTGGAGTCATGTCTAGATGAGATAAAACCGGCATTAGCCAGGAAACTCTACATACAGTTCAGGCATGGCTTGCTTCCACTATGTGCATCTACTTATAAATGGGCTGGCAGTTTTGCCCTGCATTCAGTAGCGTAGAAGAGTCCGAACTACATGTATTCTTTTTTTCTGGATATGATAAAATAAGGCGAAGATGGTTGATTCAACTATGCAAGAACCTAGGTACAAGGCGCTGCGAAGAAGCATTTCGACTTCTGAAATAGAACACCCAGATGGCAATCATAAGCTGCATCATGTTTTTTAATCTCTATCTGGCAGGCGCGTAAGGTTTTTCTAGGAATTGAAAATTGAATGCGGATTGATTTTTTATATGTGTATACTATCAATTTTATTTAGTTTTATCAGGTTTTTAGTCTTTAAATTCTGTTTATATATATTGTGATTTTATAATGTTCTTTTATGGTCCACGGACCGCAATAAAGATTTATATGATGATGATGATGATGATACATTTGCCTCCGTTTTACAATCCATCAATGAGATCCTTAAAAAACAAATAAGGATTTTTAGTCCCTGCCAGAATTAAATGTTTTTAAGGTCTCTAAATCATCCAAGTCTAAGGAATGCATGTAAGCAGATGGGAATTCACACAATATCTAGGCTGGGTGATCAGATTTAATCTACAACATGGTTCTGCTATACTTTTACATACACAGGCTGGAGTAGGTTGCAGCAACAATTCATATGGAAGAGTAAATTGAGAAATGAGCAGTCACTGAATTAATCTTTATAACTTTAAGAAGAATGTTAATAAGGGGTACACGGGTGCAGTGGAAGGCGGATACCTTCCTCTACTTAGGAATCCAGATATATCGTCAGCCAGCAGACCTCTTTGACGGTAATCTAGGGCGTGCATTGACAGCCATCAAGTCACAAGTGCTCTTCTGGAAAACGCTTCCCCTCACAGTCACTAGCAGGGTAGCACCATCTAAGATGGTGATACTTCCCCGTCTCCTGTACTACTTCACTAATCTGCCGCTATATGTTCCGGAATCCTTTACCACCGCTCACTAACCTCCTTAGAGATTTCCTTTGGGGAAACGCACGCCATAAGATAGCGTTAGCGAAGTTGTACCTACCTACGGATCAGGGGGGCCTTGATGCACCTTGTTTTGAGCACTACTATTTGGCTGCCCAATTGCAGTGGATAGCCCGCTGGCTTGTAGACAACGGCCGAGACGACACGGCGACCACACTCCCTCCCCTCTCTCTGCACTATATTACCAAACTCTTCCACCCAGCCGCCAGGGCCTCCGCGCCAGCACCGCTCCTACTGGCAGTGGCGTATAAATGCTACTATCGCAGTCTGTACCTCACTAGAATGCTAGTCCCCTACGCACCGGCCATTCCACTGGAGGGTTCTCCTATTGGGCCTGGGGTGCTTACGCCTCTTGAAGATATGGAATGGTGTGAAACGGGCATACAGACCCTGGGAGATCTGTACCGGGATGGCACACTTGTACCGTTTGAGTCCCTGGTTGAGGAGGTGGGACTGCCACCGGGGCAATTCCTGAGACACCGCTCACTGATCGCAACACTAGCCTCTAGATGGGGGGACATGAGTGTGGAGCCAAGTCAACACCTTTGAATCAAGCCCGGGCACACATTGTAATGATTATAACAAGTCAATAACTTAAGTTTCAAGGCAAATACATCGCGAATATGAAAATGTAATGATTTTCTTGTTGTGACTCCAGCCAACACGTGTTTCGTCATTCTAAACAAGACACCCACGACTTCCTCAGGGCTTCAAGTAAATGAAACAGTCTTGTGTGCCTTCTGACCGGTTATAATTCCGTCGCAGCCTGAATATGGCGGGGCAAGTTGCATGTATTCCACGAAAAATGGCTTATTCTAGCATATATCAATATGCACAATGTGGAGTAAATCTCGTGCTGGTGTAAGGGCTATGTATGAAATCAGCCCGCGACGTGCTGTATTAAGCAGCGTTAAAGTCTAAGTCCGATCCACCGGCACCTCAGTTTGACCGCAGTGCGGAATACATGCAACTTGCCCAGCCATATTCAGGCCGGGACGGAATTATAACCAGTCAGAAGGCACACAAGACTGTTTCATTTACTTGAAGCCCTGAGGAAGTCGCGGGTGTCTTGTCCCGAACGACGAAACACGTGCTGGCTGGAGTCACAACAAGAAAATCATAAAAGTTTCATATTCTCTATGTATTTGCCTTGAAACTTAAGTTATTGACTTGTTATAATCATTACAATGTGTGCCAGGGCTTGATTCAAAGTTTGGGCAGATCTGCGGATCTGAATGGTGAGGTGTTGGATGATTACCTCCTCCCTGGGCACCTACAGTGACAACTCAGCTACCAAATACTTACTGCAAATAGTGAGCGCCAATTCCATCCAGGGTACAATCATCCCAATTAGTAATCACTCCAAGTCAACACCTCACCATACAGTACCTTCACGTTATGGGGTGAGACAGACCCCTGATTATGGTTCGCGGCAGCCCTCCGTACACACGCCGCAGGTGGGAAACAGCGTTAGAGCGGCCACTGGAAGACCGGGAATGGGAAAGGATAATCAAGAGCCCAATACGCATACCTAGAAACATGAGATTCAGGCAAATACAGTTATAGTCCACAGAGCATACCTTACATTTGAGAAGATTAATATGTACTTCCACCGCTCAGACGCGATGTGTCCTTGCGGCGCCGAGTCAGGCGCTGGGCTGGTACACATGCTGTGGAGCTGTTGCAAAATACACACCGATTGGCGGTCAGTTGGGGAGATACTACCCACATGTACAGGCCGCGACATACCCTTTGAATGGCTTGTTTACCTGCTGCACCTCTTCCGCAGAACTCCGGTCACAAAAGTTTCATACCGTTTCCTTGACTTGGGATTAGTGGTAGCTAAGCGACTTCTCACTAAGCGGTGGAAGGCAGAAGACCCGCCTCATATACAGTGTTGGAGGTACTCGCTCATGGCTTGGGCCAAAGCAGAGGGAATCGCCATCCGGCGGGAGGAAACGCTGGGGCTACGGAAGGTACCGATAGAGACGCAGTGGAAGGGGCTGCTCCAGGCCTTAATACAAACAGAGTGGGACAGTCCTTAGGGGACACCTGAGAATGGGGGAGGCGTGTCCACGCTGAGCGACGGATAGCCTATCAGTCGACCTCTGTAATATCATGTACGCGTGCATACGCCATCTGACACCTTAGGTTGAAGCCACTGATGTCAGTGGGTGAAGAAGGCGGTCTCGACAGTGCCGAGGGACGGCAAGGTGGGGTTGGAGGGGGGCACGGGGGGGGGAACAGGGTGAGGGACGGTCACATATAAGTCGGTATATGTGGCTGTTACTGGGTTTTAAGTTTTGTTTGCTCATACCTATAGCATCTGTTCAATTATCCATACCGAACGCACTGAAGAGGCTCTGTACAACACACTAACGGAACCTCATCGCTAATGTACGGTGACTTTTACCCTTGTTGGAATGGACTATCTGTTGAAGCTCAACTTGCAACTGAGTCAATAATGTCGTCAACATGTGTTAGATTTAAACCTGCCCAAACGTAATGTCTCCTTGAGATTGATGGATGGTTCAATATATGGTCGACTTTATATATTGCAATTGGCTTGTCATGAAACTGTAAATCACGAAATTAATAAAAACAGATTTAAACAAAAAAAAGAAGGTTAATAAGGGGCAGATTTAGACTGCATAGAACAGTCTTTACTCCGTTTGATGGTGTACCAGTCCTTCGAATCTAAAGGGGTTTGCTGGAACAACAGACATCTCTTACATTGGCAGGAACCGCGCTTAAGGTGGTCAATGTACTATGAGTTTGATGGATGGCTCAGTTAACATGATGGTACTGTCCGTCAAACGCTTAACCTTTGTATTATTTAAAAAAAAAAAAAACCCTGAGCAGGATTTGTTTTTGAAAATAAGAATAACTAATGCGCTCTGCACCATTGGAGTTGTCTCCATGTTGTGGGGATCATTTTGCAGCTTTAGCTGCCCCTTACCGCCGGGTTTTCCCTGGCAGTGAGAGTGAAAACTGGTAATTTGACCACCCCCTCTAAACTGAGAGGGCAATCAAATGGCTAAGCCTCCAATCGACCTTCCTGTCAGGCTTTCAGTGGTGTATGTCAGCAGCAAGCAGACATGGAGTAGTCGCCATCGCCAACATACTAAAGTTAAGCCCACCTCTAAATGAGGCGGGCAGAAATTCAGTTTGGAGGAGAGGGTACTCAGTCGCATTTGCGACTGAATACCCTTTCTCCAAACTCTAAATCAGGCATTTTGTTTTTCAAATAGCACCTTTGAAGAGTTATGCAAGAGAGAGAACAAAGAGTACCACACAAGGAACACGTTACTTACCTGTAACTGCGGTTATCCAGTATTGGTATCTTTCATAGATTCACATGCCTGAATCATTCCCCGTCGTCGGGAATGGGAGTCACCGGTAAATAACAAAGTAATGTCCAGAAGACATAAGACAGCCATAGGCCTCAGAGGCCTTAGCTTAGTAAGCTATCCACGCCCTTATGTAAAAAAGGACCAAATTTTGGCCAGAGCCAATCAGCTAACACCACCCTCTAGAACCTTCCTGGTAGGAGCTCTAGTCCCTCAGATTTTCGTGAGCACAGTGCTAAGCAGCTGTATACTGAGAGATCCGAGAGAGCCCTTCCAGGGGAGGCGGGTGGGTTGCATGTGAATCTATGAAAGATACCAATACTGGATAACCGCAGTTACAGGTAAGTAACGCGTTCCTTATCCAGTATTATGGTATCTTTCATAGATTCACATGCCTGAATCAGAGTAGCAAGCAGTGAAAAAAGCACATTTCGAAAGATATGGATAACATACAGGTATTAGATAACCACATCTATCTGAGATAAACAACAGTGCTACTGTAAAGCAATGAATAAGTAATGCATACATTATAGTGCGAAATGTGCATAAACTCAGGATGGTGGGATGAAAGAAAGGGCTCACCTCTATTTAAAAAGATGACGTAGTACCGCTTGACCCACTGACGCATCCTTCATGATCTCCGCATCCAGGCAGTAATGCTTGGTGAAGGTATGCGGCGTCTTCCATGTGGCCGCTCTACAAATGTCCACAATGGGCACCCCAGCAAAAAGAGCCATGGAAGTAGACATGGCCCTTGTGGAGTGGGGTCCTGCCTGTTGGTGACAGAAAGAAATGGCCGAAGAAATCCAGCGGGAAATGCTCTGTTTTGTGAGCGGAAGCCCTCTTCGAGGTCTGCTGTAGGCTATGAATAGCTGATTTGATTTACGAAAAGATTTCGTTCTCTCAATGTAAAATTTCAAGCAACGTTGAATGTCTAGTGAATGTAGAGTTCGTTCCGCCACTGTCTGTGGATTTGGGAAGAATGATTGTAAAACAATAGGTTCGTTGAGGTGGAAGTGAGATGGAACCTTGGGAATGAAAGCTGGATTTGTGCGGAGAAGGACTCTATCCTTTTTGAATTGCAGGAATGGGTCCTGGATAGAGAACGCTTGGAGCTCTCCCACTCGCCTTGCCGAGGTAAGAGCTAGTAGAAGTGCCACCTTCCAGGAAACAAATTTAAGGTCAGCTCTGTGGATGGGCTCAAACGGGTGCTTCATTAGTTGAGCTAGAACTATGTTAAGGTGCCAGGCCGGTGGAACAGGCTTTACTGGAGGGAATGTGCGAAACAGTCCTTTCATGAATTGCTTTATGAGTCTATGAGACCATAAAGAGGTGCCGGAAGAAGATCTTCTGAAACGTGAGATTGCAGCTAGGTGAACTTTAATGGAGGCATGAGCAAGACCAGATTCTGCCAGATGTAAAAGGTAGGGTAAGACTTGTCCTGGGGTGGAAGAGAAAGGATGCAACTTATTAGTCTTACACCAGATGCAGAATCTTTTCCACTTGAGTGAGTAGGTCTTGTTGGTACTATCTGCTCGAGCCCGAGCTAGAATTCGTCTGCAGTCTGGAGGAATGTCTAGGCCCCGAAACTCTCTGAACTCAGGAGCCAAGCTGATAACCTGAGAGAGGCTAGATCTGGATGTTGAATCTGCTGATCGCTGAGCGTCAGAAGAGATGGAAACGTTTTCAGCCTGATCGGAGGTTCCTGGGAGAGGAGGTGAAGTTCCGAGAACCAGTGTTGGCGTGGCCAAGCTGGGGCTATCAATATCAAAGTGCAAGGTTCCGCCTTCATCTTCCGTAGTACCCTGGGGATCAGGGGAAATGGCGGAAAGGCGTATGCAAAGACGTTGCACCATGCTATCGAAAAGGCATTCCCCAGGGATCCTGGTTGGGGATGCCAGCTTGCAAAGTATTGGCATTTGGCGTTGCGTTGGGTGGCGAATAGGTCCAGCTGAGGTGTGCCCCATTGGGCGAAGATATTGTTGAGGACCTGCTGATCCAGTTCCCACTCGTGGCACGCTGCCTGCCTCCTGCTTAGATAATCTGCCAACACGTTGTGGGTGCCTGGAACATAATCTGCTCGGAGAGAGATGTGGCGGAGCAGCCAGTTCCAGATTTTCTGCGATTCGCGCGAAAGCGTCAGTGAACGAGTCCCTCCCTGCTTGTTCAGGTAGTGCATTGTCGTGGTGTTGTCTGTCCGGACAAGCACTACTGAGTTCTTTATCCTCGGGAGGAAAGCCACTAGAGCTAGGTAGACTGCTCGGAGCTCTAAAAGGTTGATATGAAGCATTTTCTCTGAAAGGGACCACTTTCCGCTTATCTGTAGCTCCTGAAGGAAAGCTCCCCAGCCTTCTAAGGAGGCGTCCGTGGTGATTATATGAGTAGCAGGAAGCAAGAAAGGCAAGCCTTGCGAAAGGTTCCTGGGGCAAACCCACCATTGCAGAGCCTGTTTGATCGCCGGGGTTACTTGGATGACGTCGTCGAAAGACCCTGTACACTGGATCCACTGGTTCGACAGAGCCTCTTGTAGGGGTCGCATCCGTAAGCGGCAATGTGGGATTAATAGAATGCAGGAGGACATCATCCCGAGGAGGGATTTGAAGAGGCGCACCGACAGTGTCTTTCTTGTCATTACCTGGAGTGCCAGAGATTGAAGTTTGTCCTGGCGTTCCTGTGACGGGAATGCTTTCCTGTGGATGGTGTCTAGTGTGGCTCCCAAAAATGCATGCATTGGGATGGTTGCAGGACAGATTTGTCGTGGTTGAGAGTGAGCCCCAGTGACTCGAAGAGTGTCAGACAAGCGTTGGAAGATCTTATCACGCCTTCCTGTGATGGGGACTTGATAAGCCAGTCGTCTAAATACGGGAAGACTTGGTGGTGGAAACGGCGTAGGTACGCCGCCACTGGTGCTAGGCATTTGGTGAAAATGCGTGGCGCCGATTTGAGCCCAAATGGCAGAACCCGAAACTGGTAATGCCTGCCCGCCACCATGAAACGCAGGAACTTCTTGTGGTTGCGGTGTATTGGGACATGAAAATAGGCGTCTTGAAGGTCCACCGACACCATGTAGTCGTTTGCGTTGAGTAAATGCAAAACCTCCTGTATGGTAATCATTCGAAACAACTGTTTTTTCAGAAATTTGTTGAGATTTCTGAGGTCCAATATGGGTCTCCATTTTTTCTCTTTCTTTCGGATGAGAAAGAAATGGGAGTAGAACCCTCTCCCTCGTTGGCTTAGGGGAACTTTCTCTATAGCTCCCTTTAGAAGCATAATCTTTATTTCTTGGAGTAATGGGCGTAGGTTTTTGTGAGCCCTTTGGCGGGGAGGAGTTTGAGGAGGAATTTGTATGAATTCCAGGGAATGGCCGAATTGTATTAATTGGAGGACCCATCGGTCCGTAGTTATCGTTTGCCAATTTTTGAGAAAATGGGAGATTTTTCCGCCAATCTTGTAGGGTGGAGACAATTCTGAGACCGGCTGCATCTGGAAGTAATTGCCGCCGCGCGGCACCCTTTTGTCTTCCTCCTCTGTTACGAAAGGAAGTTTTGTGCAAAGACGACTGTTGTCGCTGCTGAGATTGTGGACGGTACTGCTGGGAAGAGGAGAAAGAGGAACGCTGTTTAAAGTCTCCTCTGGAGGAAGTCTGACCTCTTCCTCTTGACCCACGAAAGGAAGGGTCCTGAGATTGCAGAGACCCCAGGGCTCTGGCAGTATCTGTATCTTTTTTGATACCTTGCAATGCCTCGTCAATAAGAGAACCGAATAGAAGCTGGCCATCATAAGGCATGTCCAGGACTTTTGTCTGGACCTCCGGCCTGAAAGAAGTTGCCTTGAGCCAACCCTGGCGCCGGAGAACAGCCGCACCAGCCAGCTGTCTAAAACCTGTGGAAGCAATATCCATTGCACAGTCTATCAGTTCCGTTTCAGAACGTTCACCCTCCAACAGAATCTTCCTTGCCTCTTCTTTTAAGTCAGAAGGCAAATCCGCTAGATATGGGGCAATGTCCGCCCACATCTGTCGGTTGTACCGTCCCAATAGTGCAGTAGCGTTGGAGGCACGCACTGTCAAGGCTGACATAGAGGAGAAACGTTTCCCTATGTTATCCATACGTCGCCCTTCTTTATCCGGCGGAGCTGTCAACAGCGCAGCTGGGTTGTTTGACCTCCTCTGCGCAGCCTGAGTGATAACAGAGTCCGGCTTTGGATGGCCTGTAAGACAAACCGGAGCAGTGTCCGGAGCTTTATATTTCTTGTCCAGGCGTGGTAGAACCGGTGGCACTGATGAAGGGTTCTGCATTATCTTTATGCCCTGGTCCCAAATATAATCAATTATCGGAATTGCCCGGACGGACTTCTTGAAGGGTTCCTTAAAGTCATATAAGAAACAGTCTTGTTGATGCGAAGGCATCGGGATCTGGAAGCGCTGGGCCGCTCTTTCAATGATGTTGTGGAAACCGCCGATGTCGTCGGGCGGTGAGTCGGCTGTGGTAGGGACAGGCGAAACAGGAGCCGGAAGGATGTAATCGTCCCATTCATCTTGTTGGGATTGGACGTCCTGGAGTTCTCCTTCCTCAGGTTCCTCCTCCTCCTCCTAGTCGTCCGTGGTGGGCCGAGGCGGAGGTGCCGTCCTCTCCAAAAGCAGTGGAGGCGGTCGTGGCCGTGTAGTGGAAGGCCCCGCAGGCATCGGTGGAGGTGCCGGAGTCGGAAAACGCTGCTTATAGTCCGTTATTAAGAGCTGAAGGTCTGTGACCAAGGCTGCCGGTAGACACACCATGGAAGGTAGAGGCGGCATGTATTCTTGATGAGGAAGCTCCTCATAATCCTGGGGATTGTCTTCGTAATCCGAGACATCCTGGTACTTTACATGGAGCTGTGATGGACTAGTCGCCGCAGGAAAGAGACTAGCGTCGTCCGAATCCTCCTCTTCAAAGAGGCGAGTGGGAGGCAAGGTTGAGACCTTACTGGGCGAAGTGAGGGCTGGAGTTAATGCACGCTTGGTTATTTGTACATGCACAAATGTACTCTGGTCGTTCGTGTCCAAACCCCTCAAGGGGCTCGATGGTATAGCTGTAACCGACGTTACAGGTATCAATGCCGTCGACGGGATCGTCGTCAACGACGAGGACGATGAAGACGGTCTCCTCGTCAACGATGACGTCGACGATTGCGCCGACGACGGCGTCGACGGTGATATTCTCGTCGACGGTACCCTCGTCGTCGACGGTGTCTTCGTCGTTGGTAGCTCATCGTCGACGATGAAGGGGTCGTCGTCGACCCTCCCGTCGACAGCTTACTCTACGACGACTTTTTTATGGCTAACGTCGACGGGATTGTCTTGCCTGCCGTCGACGATGGAGTGGTCGTCGTCGAGGACATGGAATGGGATGTCATCGTCGATAGAGTCGTCGTCGACGATGTAACTGAAATTGCTGTCGAAGGAGATTTTCTCGTCGACGCTACTGTCGACATTGTTGTCGTCGATGAGGTGGCAATAGGCTTTTTGAAGGTGTGGGGCATCACCTTAGGAGACGAGCTCCCTGGAACAGGCGAATCCTGGACCTCTGAAGACTTTTTCTGCGTCTTCTTTTGAGGTGGCTGCGACGAAGGGCCCGGCGATGCCACCCTTGGTCTTTTACCTGAGGAGTGAGACGCAACTGAGGAACTCTCACTCTCCTCAGAGGACACCACATCCTCCTTGTCCTTTAGCCTTTGCAGCCAGATTAAAAGGCACCCCTCTCGGTCTTTCAAGGTCTTAGAAGAGAAAGTCCGACATACCTTGCAGTCCTTAGAACTGTGACTGGGATAGAGGCAATACAAGCAGTCCTTGTGTTGGTCGTCGATATGTAGCCTCTTCTTTCCGCAAGAGGCGCAGGGCCTGAATAAACCCTTCTTAGGTGTATCAGCCATGCTGAAAATCCAGAAAGTTGAGAAGAAATACTGTCAAATCCAAAGAAATGAGCAGAGCTCAGTGGAGACTCCCTTAGCACGACGTGCGGTAGAAAATCTGAGGGACTAGAGCTCCTACCAGGAAGGTTCTAGAGGGTGGTGTTAGCTGATTGGCTCTGGCCAAAATTTGGTCCTTTTTTACATAAGGACGTGGATAGCTTACTAAGCTAAGGCTTCTGAGGCCTATGGCTGTCTTATGTCTTCTGGACATTACTTTGTTATTTACCGGTGACTCCCATTTCTGACGACGGGGAATGATTCAGGCATGTGAATCTATGAAAGATACCCTAATACTGGATAACGAACCTTAACTCTTGCAGTTACAGATCTGGTAACAATAAACTGCAAGAAACTATCAACAAACCTTGCTACGAAACAACCTTTAGATTGCCCCAGACCCAGAAACCTAGTTATACTCTACGAACGCTTTAGTTATATTTAAGAAAATAACAAAATAATGCAGGTTTATAGAGTTTACAAAATCCTCTCTGTGAAGGATTAGGGATTATTAAAGATGATTGGAAGGATAGATGACAGACTTGAAATGGGAACTAATTTCTGGCACTGGGGTGGGGCTTTAAGGCTCCAGTTACGTGATGTGCTGGCAGTAACTGACACTACCTAATGGTGTAGCAGAGCTATTGCAGTTTCTAAATCCGGTCTGGTGCCTGGGAATATTCAAAAGGTTAATAATCTGCAAGAAGAAGAATTGATCAGAAAGAAAAAAAAAAGTTTCTGGACTGCACTTACACTTCTCCAAGAATTCAATCTTTAAAAAATGTACATGCTTTGGAATATTTCATGGTGTCTAAGTGGTTATCCTTAGGTGAATTGATGTAAGCATACATTTAGTACTATATCTGAACAACCTCACTGCTTACATCCTTTTTGAAGCGATTAATAATTTGGGTGGGTTTAAGTTTGACCTACCCGGAGGGCAAACACAGGTTCCTAAGTGCAAGTGTACCAGATAGCTTCAATGGAGCTGATGATTGCTCATATACGGATAAATAAAATATAATGATAGTGAAATAGTGATACATTCAAGTAACGGTTTCTCATCCAGCACCAGACTTTTCACGTATATCCATGATTTGAATATTAATCATGCAAAACATATACAGAAATCACTGCAACTATGAAGTAAGGGTCACCTGACAGATAAGATCTCACAGCGATGACTGATTGGACAGTAAGCCTCCTACTAGGCCTTATAAGGTACAGCTATCCATCCTCCCGGACAATTTTTCCTTTGACATGCTTTACATGTTTTTTGCTGGCAGACTAAAGCCTGGAAGCCCACAAGATGTGCTCCAGCTTACAAGCGGCTCTCTACAAGTTAAACCTGCTGAAAGGAATAAATCCAAACTGTACCCTCAGCCATTATGAGAGCAACTACCATCTCTTATCAGGGTATGAGGTGGCTGACTGGTGACAGCAACTGGAGCTAAGAAACATTTCCTAAAGGCACTGATGAGTAGGGAGCATGCCTATCTTCTGTAAAGCATGTTCAGTGGTAAATAACCAGGATCCCTGAATGAATGTTTATGCATTGGAAAATGGGGGTGGGTGAGAGATTGAGGGAGGGTGTAAGGGGGTTGGTAAGATGACAGTGTGGAAAATGTTGAGTTATGTGCAGTGGGTTTGAAAGATTGTAGGTGTGGAAGGTAAGAGGTGTGTGTGTGTTTACATATGGGCTTGAATTGAAGGAGCTCATTTGGGATACCAAGTGTACTGTATTGGCTGCACAAAATAATGGTTTTATTGCTTACACGGTTTCTTTCTCCATGCAGAGTTTGATCTTTGCCTACTCCCTTTGTTATAACTTTCCTTAAAAAAAACCTATACTTACTTGGTGAGCGTGAGAGGAACCATGTTTCTTCCACTATTACTAGTTTACATTGCAATTCAAAAGTTATTCCTCCTGCAATATCCATTTTAGTGCACTACCCTTCTTTGGATTAAGGAAATAGATGGAGTACATTCATCTGCCCATCTCGGTTACCAATACTTCCTCAACTGCCTCTCTGGATGGCTGGGATATCACCTCCATCAGATAAAGAAAGTGGTAGATTGTCATTAGCAATTGTACATTGTTTTGATGGATGGATATTTGGTTTAATTCTATCCAGTTTGTAGGATAACATCAACTTTTCAGAGGTCATTTCTCACTAGCTATATCTGAAAAGAATCACTTTTCCCTCAAAGGGGTCTTGTGATCAGGGAATGGGCATGACTCCACTGCAGTGCAGATAAGCTCGAAACAAGCAGCTTAATCTGAAACTTCTGGAGGAGAATTGGCCTTGAGGTTGGGGGGGGCTATAGTGGAGAAATTCCCATCACCCAGATACAGCAAAAGCGATGCATGCGGAGACTACTGCAAGTACAATATTCAGAGGGGTCTGGCTCAAGTGCTGAAATGTTAGGACTAAGCACCCAAGAGACAAAGGACAGAGAATTTCAATTCAGAAAAGGCTGGCAACAATTCCACCACCAACTCGATTGAGTCCAAGCTGCTACCGATCATTGAGGCAGTTTAAGTCATATCATGTGTATTTCCAATGGACCATAGGTAAAAATCGGCACCTGGTGCCTAAAGAACAGATTGCTTACCTTCGTTAACAATATATCCGTAAGAAACATAAGTTATAGATTCCTTACTTTAGAATGACCCCCAGGCATCAGACTAGATCCATAGAAATTGTCATCAGTACCCCTGCGCATCGAAAGGTGGCGTCGGTCAACTCTGCGTTTGTCGTCGTGGTGGTCACCGGGATGACTTCGCGGTAGCTACATAAATTCCGCCCTCGCGCGCGGACGTCAGTTCTGTACACGACTTTCCACGCCAAAAGCGCAGAGCCATGCAAGACACTGAACACTGGCGCACAAAACTAGGGCCCTAAAAGGAAGTCCTTAACCCTAGAAGTCAGTTCGCAGAACGGGGAGGATGGATGGGGCGGTAAAGAATCTATAACTAACATATGTTTCTTACAGATATATCATTACCGAAGGCAAGTACCTTGTTCATCTGAAAGAAACAGTTATAGATTCCTTACCTTAGAATAGATACCCCAGCAATACCAACCCCGGAGGTGGATCTGCGAACTAAGTTCACACCAGAAAGTCCTGGAGAACAGAACGGCCAAAGAAACAGTCTCTCCGGACTTGGCTGTCCAGGCAGTAGTGTTTGGTAAACGTGTGCAGCGATGCCCATGTGGCTGCCTGACAGATGTCATTAAGGGGGACTCCTCGTCCCAAAGCAGTGGTAGCTGCCATCGCTCTAGTGGAATGGGCGCGCAGTCCCACTTGAGGCTCCTTATTTGCCAAAAAATCGCAGGCTTTGATGCACAGAACGACCCACCTGGAGATGGTCCATTTATGCACAGACCAACCTTTCTTAGCGCCCACGTAACCAACAAAGAGCTGGTCATCCACCCGGAATTGTTTGGTGCGATACAAGTATAAGGAAAGCGCACATTTTGGATCCAGACAGTGGAGCCTATCTTCCTCTTTTGAAGGATGCGGAAAGAAGGAGAGCAAAGTGATGGTTTGGCCAATGTTGAAAGAAGTAACCACCTTCGGAAGAAAGGAAGGTCTAGTTCTGAGGGCGACCTTGTCCAGATGAACAGCCAGAAAGGGAGGCTTGGAAGAAATGCAGCTCACTCACCCTGCGCGAAGAGGTGATGGCCACCAGAAAGGCAGTTTTCAAAGTTAAAAGCCTGAGAAGACAGTTATGTAGCTGCTCAAAGGAATACACATTACAAATGTAAGAAGCAAGTTCAAGTCCCACTGAGGCATTACGAAGGGAACAGGAGGAAAAAGGTGAGTAATGCCCTTAAGGAAACGATTTACAACAGGGGACTTGAAAAGAGAAGGCTGATCATGAAGCCTAAGGAAGGCTGGAATGGCAGAGAGATAGCCTGTAAGAGTGCCCAGACAAGAGCCCTGCTGGGCCAAAGAAGGAAGGGACAAGAGTACTCCAGACAGAGGAGCAGAAAGGGGGATCAACAGCCTTTGCTGTGCGCCATGCCACAAATGTGTTCCATCTGCAGGCGTATACTGTCTTGGTGGAGGGACGCCTGGCTGCCAAGATAACATCACTGACTTCGGGAGGAAGGTCAAAAGCTGTCAACTGTCGCCGCTCAATCTCCACGCAAGGAGGCGGAGGCTGGAAAGGTTCGGGTGGAGGACCATCCGCTGCGACAGAAGATCCTCCCGAAGAGGCAGTCGGATCGGAGGATCAATGCCCATGTGCAATAGCTCTGGATACCAGACTCTTTGTGCCCAATCTGGAGCCACAAGGAGGACTTGGGCCCGGTCGTGCTTGATCTTCAGCACTCAGGGCAGAAGTGGTATACGTGGAAAGGCATATAGAAGACCAGAAATACAATCGCGGCGAAAAGCGTCACCTAGCGAATGCTGACTTGGAAATTCCAACGTGCAGAATTGCGGACATTGCGTGTTCTCTTCGGTGGCGAATAGTTCTAACCAAGGCTCTCCCCACTGCTGAAAGAGACCATGAGCCACCTCCGAGTGAAGAGGCCATTCGTGATCCACCATAAACCTGCGGCTGAGTTTGTACGCCCTGGTGCTCAGCAAACCTGCCAGGTGTTGAACCACCAGGGAAATGCCCTGATGTTCCAGCCATGTCCAGAGACGGAGAGCCTCTTGACAGAGTCCATGACCTCACCCCGGCCTGTTTATTGCAGTACCACATGGTCGTGGTGTTGTCCATGAATACCTGCACTACTTTTCCCCGGACAGAGGGAAGGAATGCCTTTAGTGCAAGACTGATCGCCAGAAGCTCCAGAAGGTTTATGTGGCGCCCGGACTCCGCCGGAAACGAGAGGCCTCTGATCTCCACCTCTCCCATGGGGCCGCCCCATCTTAGCAGTGATGCATCCGTCACCACTGTGAACTCCGGAGAGGGATCTGCCGTTGACCCAATCCTGGTTCGTTAGCCACCACTGCAATTTTCGCGCAGTGCCCTCCGAGATCTGGATATAATCGGACAGATTCCCCCAATGCTGTGTCCACTGGAACTTCAGGTCCCACTGCAGAGCCCACATATGACACCTGGCATGATCCACCAGCTGGATGCAGGAGGCCATTTGTGAGAAAGTGCCCTCTTTCTTGCATGGTATGCCCCCACTTTTTGCTGAATTGCTGATGTTCTTTGACTGAGTGCCCTGGGCTCCTGCTAATCAGGTACCCAGGGCCTATGTTTCTACCCTAAAACTGTATTGAAGACAAAACCCAATTGGCACCTCTGGCCACATGTCAGCCCCTGGTAAATGGTACCACAGGTACCTAGGGCACTGTGACTAGAGAAGGCCTCCAAGGGCTGCAGCACTTATTATGCCACCCTTAGAGGTCCTGTACCCTGACACTCTCACACTGCCTTTGCAGGCTGCGTGTCTTGGTGCAGAACAAAGTGAAGAGTCGACAAGGCACACATCCCTGTGTGCCATGCCCACAAACCACTGCCCTGGCATACATCAGTCACCCCTCTAGCTGGGTGCCCTATGCCAGTGGTGAGGGTACAGGTGCATGAGCCCTCTACCCCTACTACGCCCAAGTCCATTCCGGGGCACTGTAAGTGCAGTGCTTAAGAGTATACGGTGCTGGGAGGTTGTCATTACAAACTCCACAGCACCATAATGGCTACACTAAAGACTGGGAAGTTTGGTATCAAACTTCACAGCACATTAAACCCACACTGATGCCAGTGTGGGATCTAAAGCAAAAAGCACAACAGAGGGCATCTTAGAGATGCCCCCAGAAACTCTACCAACTTCTAGTGACCTGACTGAGTGGCTGCTTAGGCTGCCACCAATAGACATGTTTCTGGTCCCCTGGGTCGAGAGCCTGCTGCTCTCGGGGGCCTGAAACAATGCACATCCTGGGACGAGGTGCCAAGCCTCCTCCCCAGGATGGGCAGGGTTCACGAAGGGGAAGCTTCAAAGGCATGCCGCCTTTGTGAGCCTCCTCAGACCATTTGCTGCTTTCAGCAACTGGTCCCCACTGGTTCTACCCCCCACTTTAGGCGGGAGAACCGGTGGGAAAAACAAGTGAGGGGAAAAAGGTGTGCTCACCTCTGCCAACTCCAGCCCTCAGGTGGGGGAGGCGAGGTGAAGCACAAAGTCCCCGCCATCTTCAGGATGGGGGGACCTAGCCAACCAGGTACAGGCTTCTGCCCCCCTCCCACTGGAGGGTGACACGATAGGGGGTGTACCCACCCCAGGGAAGGGACCCATTTTCCCTGTCTTTACCTACCTGTAACACCCCTAAATATAGTATTTAGGGGACACCCTGAACCTTGCTTCCTCAGATCAAGCCTGACAATAAGAAAAGAAGAAGGACCAAAAAGCTGTGCAGCCAGCTAACAAGAGGACGAAGTCCACTGACTTGGCCCCAGCCCTACCGGCCTGTCTCCCATCGAACCTGCGTAATCCCGGTGTCCTGCAGCCAGAAACCTCGAAAACCCCAGAGGACCTACCTGCCTTCACTTCCAAGACTGCTTTTCCCGTGAACGCCGGATTTGTTCAAACTGCACCTTCTGGCTCTGACCGGATACCGCAAATCCAGCCCACTCTGCACCCGCCAAACCCAGCCCGAGCTTTAGTGGAAAAACACAACGAGGAGGTGTGAGAAAGTGCCATCTTTCTTGCATGGTATGCCCCCACTTTTTGCTGAATTGCTGAATGTACTTTGACTGAGTGTGCCCTGGGCTCCTGCCAATCAGATACCCAGGGCCTATGTTACTTCCCTAAAAACTGTGCTGAAACCTAAAACCCAAATTGGCAAACCCTGGCCACATGTCAGCCCCTGGTAAATGGTACACTAGGTACCCAGGGCCTTGTGACCAGGGAAGGCCCCTAAGGGCTGCAGCACTTTTTGCGACACCCTTAGAGGCCCTGTACCCTGACACAAACACACTGCCCTTGCAGGTTAAGTGTCTGGTTATAGAACAAAACCGAGTCGACATGGCACATATCCCTGTGTGTCATGCCCACAACATACACTGCCCTGGCATACAACAGCTACCCCTCTAGCTGGGTGCCCTATGCCAGTGGTGTGGGTACAGGAGCATGAGCCCTGTGCCCCTCCAGTACCCAGGTTCATTCCTGGGCACTGAAAGTGGAGTGCTGCCATCTAAGATTATATGGTGCTGGGAGATCGTCAACACTAACTCCACCGCACCATGATGGCTACACTGAAGACTGAGAAGTTTGGTATCAAACTTCTCAGCACATTAAACCCGCACTGATGCCAGTGCAGAATTTAATGTACAATGCACAACAGAGGGCATCTTAGAGATGTCCCCTGCAC
This sequence comes from Triturus cristatus, assembly GCF_964204655.1. Taxonomy (NCBI): domain Eukaryota; kingdom Metazoa; phylum Chordata; class Amphibia; order Caudata; family Salamandridae; genus Triturus; species Triturus cristatus. Next base: position 860,595,565 of record NC_140594.1, read on the forward strand.
CTAACCTACAATCCACATCTGGTCTGAGGGGCTGCCTAGGCTGCCACACAGCAGACATGTTGCTGGACCCCTGGGTAGAGAGCCATCCGCTCTCCTGGGCCTGCAACAATGCACATCCTGGGTGAGGTGCTAGGTCTCCTCCCCCAGGATGGGCAGGGGAAGATTCAAAGGCATGCTGCCTTTGTGAGCTTCTCCAGGCCACTTGCTGTACTCCGCAACTGGCCCCTACCGGTTCTAAACCCCCACTCTGGCGGGAAGACTTGCCGGAAACCCCAAGGAAGGACAAGGGTGTGCCAGCCTCTGCCAACGCCACCCCTCAGGTGGGGGGAGGTGAGGTGAAGCACATCTCTGGGCTCTCGCCATCTTGAAGATGGGCAGCCCTGCCCAATCAGGACTAGGCCACTGCCCCCCTCCCACTGGAGAGTGGCAGAATAAGGGGTGTACCCACCCCAGCGCAGGGACCCAGTGGTCCCTGCCCTTTACCTACCTGTAACGCCCCTAAATTTAGTATTTAGGGGCACCCTGAACCTTCCTTCCTTAGATCCAGATTGCGAAACAGCAAAGAAGATCAAGAAGAAAGAAAACCTGCCATGCAGCTGCTAACAAGAGGAAGACACCAACTGCTTTGGCCCCAGCCCTACCAGCCTGTCGACCCTCAAACCTGCTCCTGCTAAATCCCGGCACCTCCCGTGGCCAGCAACCTCACAAACCCCGGAGGACCTGGCGTCCTTGTGACTCTGAGCATCTGGGATTTCCACGAGCAGTGGCACTGCTCAAAGCAAGTAACTGACCCCTGGCATCAGCCAGGAACCGCGAACCCTGCACACACTGCACCCGCCAAGCCTGGCCTGTGCTTGAGTGGACAAAGACCACGAGGACGTCCCCCCGGCGACTGTGACCCCGAATCCGGCACCCAAGGACCCACCTCGATGCTCCTGACGACGCCTGCAGCCTCAGAACCAGGGACCCCCCCCCCAACCACGATCAACAGAGGGTAAGATTTCCCGACACCAAAAAGCACCCCTGCACCCGGCGCCCTGCGGCCCCCTGTGCCCAACACCTGGGTACCTACCTATCCTCCAACTACCCAACTTACCTCTCGAAGTGGTGGTCGCACAGGAAGAATATTCGTTCCCGAGCTTGCAGCCTTTGTAAGTTCTTGAGCTTCTCCATTGCAATCCATTGAGCGCCCGACGGCTCAAAAACACCCTGCACCCAGCCGCCTGAGTGGCCCTGGCAGTGCAACTTCTACTCTAACCTACTTCCCCATTTGCCCTGAGCAAGTGACCAGGAACCCAGCTCCCACAGCCGCGTGGCCTGCTAGCCAGCAGCCACCAACCACGGGCCCCCTGCCTCCCATAGGATAACATTGGGCCTACCTCACTCTGCACCCGGCTGCCCCTGTGCCGCTGAGGGTGTAACAACTGTACTCACCTGACCCTGGGAGACCCCCGAGTCTATGCCCAGCACCTTAACTCTGCCAGTCGAGTACTTACCCAAAAGCCGATAACTCACTTTTCTTCCATAGGGTAACATTGGCTGGTTTCACTTGAAAATTCTTCTAAGTGTGGAGTTTCTAAACTTTAAAATATTCACCTAAAATCAACAGAGTAACGAAATCGAAAATACTCACCTGCTATTAGGAGAGAGCCCAGTGCCGGATCTTGGTGCCCAGCACTGACCCTGAAAAGTAATTACAACCATACTTGGCGCTAACTGAATTTTCTCCCATAGGAAACCATTGACTGTTTTTCTGTGAAATTTCTTCTGTCGATTTTTGCAAACTACAAATATTCTTTAAAAATCGTACCAACTGTGAAAACGTAATTACTTACCTGTTTTAGATAGATGTCCCAGTACTGAGCCTAGAAGCCCAGCACTGGATTACAAAAGTAACGAGAACATACTTTACCTGCAACTTGAATTTCCTTCAATAGGATAACATTGCCTGTGTTTTGCTGAAAAAGTTTCTAAGTGTCGATTTTGCAAACTTACAAATATTTGTTAAAAGTCGTCTGTATAACCTAAACGCATTCTCTCAACTGCTTACAGGTGGTACACTAGTGCTGGATCCAGGATCCAACACTGAGCTAGAGAAAGTAACAATAACCCCACTTACCTGCTAAGTGAATTTCCTCCCATAGGATAACATTGGTGATTTCATTAGAAAAAGTTTATGTGTCGACTTTTAAAATACCAAAATATTGCTTAAAAATCACAACAGTAACTAAATCGTATTTACTCACCTGTTTCGAGGAACTGTCCCAGGACTGAATCTAGGATCCAGTCCTGGAGTTAGAAAAGTAATCCATTGCATTTAACTTGAAATTCCCATTATTGTGTTTGAAATTGTGTTGCCTACAACAAACTAACTATTGCATTCAAAAGTCAATTGCCTATTACAAAGTATTTAACTAAAGCATCTCATTCTGAGAAAGTATATTTTGATACCTATTGTTGGTTCTAAAATAAAACAACCATATATTTTTATATACAAACCATTGGCCTAGAGTTCAGTTCTTGAGTGTGTGAGACCATTTGCTGACTGAGTATGTACAACAAATGCTTTACACTGTCTTCTGATACTGCCTTACTGCTCGACCAAGCTACCACTTTAGAGAGTAAGGTTATATCTTATATCTAACTTTAGCCTCTGCCAAACCTCTGGGGCCTGTGGACTCTGTACACACTGTACCTATTTCGGAACAGTATATACAGAGCCACTTTCCTACAGGAGGTCCCCCCCGGCTATCCTGACCAGAGATCCGGCGACCCCTAACCTGCCTCAAGCCTCCAGCTGACGCCTGCAGCCTAAATCCAGAAGGCCCCCCTGACCGCGACCCGGAGCTGGTATGAAGATCCGACCCAAAAAGGCACCCCTGCACCTGACACACCACGGCATTGTGTGCCCAAATCAACGGTGCCTAACCAACCCTTAAACTTCCCAACTTACCTTTCGAAGTGGTGATCGCACCCAGAAGTCCTTCGTCTCCCTGCCTGCAGTGCTTTTGCAAACCGGAGGTTCTCCATTGAAAACAGGGCACCCGACCTCAAAACAGCACCCTGAACTCGGCTGCCCTAGTGCCGCTGAGGGTGCACCTTTGGTGATAATTTAGTTCCCCATTTGCCCTGACCTAAACCCTAGTAGCTTTGCTCCCACAACCGTGTGGCCTGCTTGCCAGCAGCCACCAGCCGGAGGCCCCCTATCCTCTATAGGATAACATTTGGACTCAACACTCTGCACCTGGCTGCCCTAGTGCCACTGAGGGTGAAACAAAAGTGCATCACTGTCCCTGGGGGACCCCTGAGTCTAACCCCAGAACCTTAGCGCCCACAGACTATTACTTACTTGTGAACCAATAACCTGTTTTCTTTCCATAGGATAACACTGACAATTTTCTTCCAATAAGTTTGTGTGTGGAGTTTTGAAATCTAAAGATATTCTTTAAAAATCCTGCGAATAACCAAAACGTATTTACTTAACTGTTTCCAGGAAATCTCCCAGTGCTGAATCTAGATATCCAGCACTGAGTTAGAAAAGTAACAAGAAAAGTAAGTTAACTGCAATTTACTGAAAAAGCCTATTAATTCCAATGTACTGTATTTGCTAAGTGTTGAAACCTATTGCATTCCCTGTAAGTCAAACAAAGTACACTTTCTATTGCAATTTCAAACTGTTCTATATCCAGTAACTTATTACTGAAAAGTGTTTAATGCTTACCTGTGCCATGCTTGCTTGGTTCTAAAAATAAAACAGTATATATTTTTATACAAAAACAATTGGCCTAGAGTACAGTTCTTGAGTGTGTGAATTCATTTGCTGACTGAGTGTGTACAACAAATGCTTAACACTGTCCTCTGATACTGCCTTACTGCTCGACCACTCCACTACAAATAGAGAGTAAGGTTCTATCTAACTTTAACCGCTACCTACCTCTGGGGTCACTTGGACTCTATACACACTATACCTCATTTCGGTGTAGTATATAGGGTGCACCTTTGGTGCTACTTTATTTCCCCATTTGCCCTAACCTAAAGTCCAGGAGCTTTTCTCCCACAACCAAGTGGCCTGCTCGTCCGCAGCCACCAACCAGAGGCCCCCGATCCCCCATTGGATAACATTGGGCCTCAGCACTCTGCACCCAGACGCCCTAGTGCCGCTGAGGATGAAACAAAAGTGCATCACTGACCCTGGGGGACCTCTGAGTCTACCCCCCAGTACCTCAACACCGACGACCAAATACTTACCTTAAATCCGATAACACTATTTTGCCCCATAGGATAACATTAACTGTTTTTCTTGGAAAAGTTTCTAAGTGTGGAGTTTGAAAACCTAAAGAAATTCTTAAAAATTGTACCGTCTAACAAAAACGCTTTTACTTACCTGTTTACAGGAAACGCCCCAGAGTAGTATCCAGGTATACTACTCTGTGTAAGAAAAGTAATCTAAAAAGTAACTTACCTGGTATTTTCCTGAAAAGCCCATTCAAGTCGAAGTACTGTATTTACAAAGCATTGCATTTCTCTGCAACAATACTGTAAGTCAAAACAAAGTGCATATACCATTTCAATCCGTACTGTATTTCAATTGTATATTTACTGCAAAGTCCTTATCAATTACCTGTGCCAGGCTTGCTTGATCTAGGAAATAAAATAACAAAGAATATTTTTATACAAAAACAATTGGTCTGAAGTTCAGTCTTTGAGTGTGTGAATTCATTTGCTGACTGAGTGTGTACAACAAATGCTTAACACTGTCCTCGGATACGGACTTGCTGCTCGACCACACTACCACATATAGAGAGTGAGGTGTTATCTAACTTTACTTCTGCCTACATTTGGGGTTCTACTAGACTTTGTGCACACTATACCTCACTTTGGTATAGTATATACAGAACCAGCTTCCTACAATCAGCACAAGTAAGGTAACGCTGGGTAGAAGCAATTTTGTGGATTCCTTTTGATTCCGGAAGTTTCCATCACAGAAATGTAAGAAAAATGTGTGATTTCAGACAAAGTTTGAGGTTTGCAGGGCATTGTGGGTAAGAAACCCCATAGGATCCACACAAGGAACACCACACTGGAATCCCCTGGTTGTCTAGTTTTCAAACATTTCTGGTTCATATGTTTGCATGGGTGGCACCACAGCATGTCCACAAGTACTGCAGCTACCCCTATTGCTTATCTAGTCGTGTAGTGCTTTAGCGTCTCTTGTGTCATGGTCTCTTGGCCCACCCACACAAGTGGTGTACTGTTCTTATCGGGGGAACACGCTGCAACCGAGGGTGGTAGGAAATTTGTGGCTCCCCATAGATTCCAGAACTTTCCATCACAGAAATGCGAGGAAAATGTTTTTTTATAGTCACAGTTTGAAGTTTGCACAGGACTCTGGATAAAATAAAAACCTGTTGAGAGGCACGCAAGTCACCCCACCCAGGATTCCCCTAGGTGTCTAGTTTTCAAAAATGTTCATGTTTGCTGGGTTCCCCTAGTGGCTGGCTAAGCTAGGGTCCGAAAGTCACAGCTAACCACAAAGGACAAAAAAAGCTAAGTTTTCAGTGGAAAAATGCGATGTGTCCATTTTGAGTTTTTAGGCCATTTCCTGACGTGGGTACTACGCCTACCCACACAAGCAAGGTACCATTTTTATTGGAAGACATGTAGGACCATCGAATAGTGTTATTTGTTATTGTCATTTGAATTTTGGTGCATTTGGGTGTTCCAAATGTAAGCCAGTGTGTAAGAAAAAAGACATTTGGAAAAATACCCTGTACATCATATACTAGTACTGGTATCCACAAATTCAAAGACGTACAAATAACCACTGCTCCTAAACTCCATATCTTGTGCCCATTTCAGAAATATAGGTTACCTTGATACCCATTTTTCACTTTACATATCTCACCTTATTGTGAGGAAATGACGTGTATTATATAGTGTGGTTGCGTGACCTCGCTGTATAATACACTTGGCAACCCTTTTATATCCAGTAGGTTTTGCCTGTAAAACCCTCAGCTCAACCCTTGGTAGTTGTGGCACTAAGCAGCAAGGCTTACAGAGCAACAAGTGTTAAGCATTCAAACAGGACCAGAACAATTGAAATTGACAACACTCCTGAAATCTAACACCAAGTTATAAAATTAGACTGTATTTTTACTAGAATTTAGAGACTAGAATGAAAAAAATTCACAATACGGTTCTGGAGATATAGAATTCATAAGCAATAATAAATCAACGTAATTTCACTCAAATGCAAGCAATCCTTCACAAAGTCAACAAATTGGACACTTGGAAAAAGTTTCAAGGAAAACTTGGGTAAGTGTCAATGCTGTCGGTTACAGGTACTTGGGGAACCAACTCTGACATGGTGCTAGTCAGGTGAGCTAGCAAGGTCATCAAGAACAGTTACCTTCAAAGAAGCAAGACCCCTCTCCTGCTGTATAGACCTCACTGGCCCACCCTGGCTGCCGGAGGTAGCCGGGCTAAACGCCCCTGGAAAACCGATTGCCAACCTGTTTCCCCTCTCTGTCTCCTGTGCCAGCCTGGCTACCTCAACAATAGGGCAGCCCTTCCCCCTGGTGCAGCACATCTGCCCTTCAAAGACAACTTCACCTTTGAAGCCGGCCTTTTGGGGCGAACACCAATGTGGCTTCCTGCAGGAAGAAGGCAACACCTCCCAGGCCTGCAATCTCTCATTTTTCTCCTTCCTGAGAGTCGTGAACACATTTCTCCAGGAGGGAAGCAAACGGTCTCGTGGAGTAGGCTCTGTGTGTGCCTGGGAAGGCACAGAAATCTTTAAAGGAATCACAGAGGCAGCTTTGCTAAAGCTGCAAACTGCAATGAGGTACATTGATTTCGATCTGAAAAACAAGTCGGGCTTAATTTAACGAGTTGCTTGATACCTTGGTATGCCCACTTTTGTGGCAGGAGTTAGCATAGCTGAGGGGTCAGCGTGTAACCCTGTACTCACCAATTGGGACATAAAGTCTTCCCCTAGTAAAAACTGTTGTTTTGTGTGGTTTACTGTCAGAACATGTAAAGTACATGTCCTACCTTGTGTCACATGTCACATGTTACACCACCCATTGGTAGGCCTGCCAGAGAGAACTTACACACATTGCTTTCAATTGCAAAGTCGGGCTAGCAGTGTACAACTGCTCTACCTGTCTGCAGTGGCAGACTGGGAGACGTGTCTTCCTTGGGGGACCTCCAGGGTGGCACAATCAGTGCTGGAATTCCCTGGGGTACACGCTTAACTTATATGCCCTAGGAATCAGGGTACCATTTACTAAGGACTTAAAGGCTAAGTTAGCCATTTCCAATTGGGTATAGCCAATTCGATTAACACTTTAGGGTTAGGGCACTGAGGTATGGTTATCAGGCCTCAGGGCACTCCGAGTTGAAAAACCAGCAGCATCAGTCAGAAAACCTGGGGGTAACCATACAAAAACAGGCATTTCCTTGCATGAATGAAGTTGGTCTATACTAGGTACACAAAGAAAAAACACTGTACGGTACAGCTCAGTTGTTGGCTCTGGGTACCATGGGTTCTTGGAGAACCTACAAACCATATATATATCCCGCAACATGAAGCGTCTAGTGGACGTAATGGTATATTGATCGCTCTTGTAAATGGGCAAGCGTGTGAATAAGTTACAGATGAAAAAGTTGGTCCAAAATGGCCATTTTTTCCTACTCATTTTCAATATTTATTTATTTCAACAGTTTCTTTAGGAAAACCTTGAGGGATCTACACATGAACCCTTGGAATGTTGTCTACTTTTCAGAAATGTATAGCTTTCCTGGCTCGCCAATGGGTTTCACACTGGTTTCCACTACAAACTGGAAGTAGGTTGAACTAGAACAAGAGGGTGGAGAAAGAGAACGCTTAATGGGACTTTGACCAGCACTGTGGCACACGCTGAAGCAGAAAGCCTGACCCACAGAATGCCGATTGCACGCAGAGATTACCAATACTTACTCAACTGCAACTCAATGGGGGTGGGGGAGACGGTCTGTTATTTGGGAATGTTATGTTAAACATGCCAGAAGAAGAGGATCTTGAGTAATACATGCACTATGTATTGATTATGGTTAATCCATTTTGTCTGTGTACTAAAACCAATAAAATATGGCTGGAAAAAAAAAAATGGAAGTAGGTGGAGTACAAAAAAATTGGAAAAATAAGCTACCTCTATGAAAAATGCCAAAACTGTGATAAAAAAAGTAGCTTTTTTTATTTAGCATGTTCCTTAAAGTTGGCAAGATGGTGACTTTAGCACAGCAAACCGTTCGTTGACAACAGTTTTACGGAAAAAAAATAACTTATCGAGAGCACTTTTCCCCTAAAAAACTATCTATTTGCCCATTTTTTCGGTCGTCTCCAGAGGAATCCACAAACCATGGGTACCTTTAGAATCCCCAGTATGCAAAAAAAAAAAAGGACGCAAATTTGGTGTGGATATCTTAGGTGGAAAAGAGTTAGGCAGCCCTAAGAGCAAACTACCCCAAATAACCTAAAAAGGGCTCGGCATTGGGAAGGAGGTAGAGGGACCAGCAGTTAATGGGTTAAGGAATGAGTACAGAAATGCCAATCTGCATGAGGCTAAATGTAAAGCTGTGAACACTTATACAACAAGCAAGCATCACAGGAAGCTACAAGTCTGCAAGATATAATAGTTTTCTATGTGCATATGCAAACTACTCTGAGTACCAGGAGGATGATTACCCGAAGCTTCCAAAATTTTAAAGGCATTAACAAAAAGGAAAAGTTAAAAATAAGGTCAATGCTGTTACGTGTTTTTTGTGCAAAGCAGAATTTACATATTTCTTTGCATTTTGGTGCTCTATGATCTCAAGGCAGATTAATGCTTGCTGTAGCACATTGGCCTGATGGAGTATGGCTGTTCCATTTGTAATTCTGCAGTGCGGATGAATTTCTATTGGAGAATAACCTTGTGTCCTTCCATATAAGCTTTGTCAGGGCGTGTCACAATCCTTGCATTGTGATGTTTGGGGCTCTTCTGTTCTTATCTGGAGTGCTTGATTCCTCTGTGAATTTCTGAAGGATCCTAGGTCACTCTGCCATCTGGTTTCTATGTTTCTTTGTTCAGAGACAGATCAGTGATCTTCTCTCACTCCTTCTCTTGTTTGTGTCCCATGGCCCTTTGTACTCGAGTCTGATATTTCCTGACCCATTGATGCCCTGTTATCGGGTATCATGACCCTGTGTCAGATACCCAAATGTCTTCCTGCCTCCAGGGATCATTTATATTGGAAGTTCCTAAACTACAGTCTTCTTGATCATGGCTTCTCTGCTGTTCTGACTCGTTTCAAGATTACCTCCAATCATAGATACAATTATTTTATTGTCCTCAAGAAGGAAGGGATGGATTAATGTCAAGCTGTAGGGAACAGAAACACATGCACAAAGAGAGGAATACATCAGCTGAGAAAGATGGCTCTGCGGTCTGACAGCCAGGAATAAGCCTGCATGCATTAGGAAAGGGATTTTTCTTTTCAGCATGGGATAACAGTCTGTCTATGAAAAGTGGCAGGAAGCTCAACTGTCCCAATGTTAAAAGGATCAGTCAACTGATTAAGGGTCACATACTAACTTTAACAAGTATAAGTCCTCTGCCTGATCTGAGGTAAGGATAAAATCAGCAGAGCATGGGATAGCTCTGCTGTTTGTGAGAAATATGCAACTGCTCTACTGTATGCACACAATGTGCAACCATTCCTTGTGAGCATTGGACAAAACATATATATGTGAATACAGATAAGATACCATGCCGGAGAACCTATTTGCTTTCTATCTCATACCCCCCCCACCACCCTATGTGAGATAATATTGACCCTCAGTGTGAATATTTACGCTGTGTGGCATCATGAAAAAGGAAACTGCAACCCTCAAGTCATACATTGGATAGTACCCTGCATTCTCTTTCTTTTAAGAATCTATTTACTGAGTTTTCAAAATATAAGAAGGCATTACAGTATGAACAAATGGCAGGTTTAGGGCAGTTATTAATTGGGAACAAATCACATACAAGCCCTCAGTACCCTGGATTTTCGGATGGTCAAACAGCAAGCACTTACCCTGGATAGCACCTTGGGGGTCCTTATAAAACCATCTTTGTTGGGTTTCTTGAGACTGAGGGAGGGAGGAACCTTTTGTTTGGTATTCCTTGAATTTTGCAGCCAGCCTCTCATCATCTAGTGCACTGTCCTGCAGATACGCCACCATCTTCTCAGCCTGCTACAGTAAAGAAAGATGGAAACTAAAACAGTGATGGCCAAAATATGAAATAAGGCATTTAGAGCAAGTTAAACTGGGCAATCAAACTCAGAAGGAACCCGGGGCTTTGTATGTCATTTGGTGGATGTGGAACCTTAACAAAGGAATGCCGTATCTCTCATCTGCCTTATATAGAGTGTCTAGAGGCCCCATATCCTCTAAGTAGGGTGGAAAGGACATCAGCTGCTAGCGGATGTTCTACATTCATTAAAATCTAAATAAGACTCCAAGTCCAGAAAAACAAATTAGATGTGCTAATAGAAAAAACTAATTAATCACACGAGAAACACTTGAAAGGTAGGAAGCAAACATTACTTGTAAGAATTCAAGGCACACGTGACCAATACATGCGCTATAATACCTTGGGCAGAAACATGGGCTTGTGAGTAATCTAAACAAAGTTTATAAGGACACTGATGTTAATACAGTGGTGACACCAATTAACTGTTAGGACAGCCAAATATTTCATCCACTAACATGCATCTTGGTAATGGCCCAATAGGGCCAGGTTGCATGAAGAGTCCCAAATAAGGTATGGAATTCACTGCACGCCACTTGAGCACACTTCCCTTGCTCTCCCACAGGTTGTTCCATCTCTACAACAGGAAGCTGGATAGCAGATGATTTGCCTATACATCGCTAGTGGTCTCACACAAAAGTTTTACCTGCTCTAAATGTTTTAGCCCATCATCTTCATCTGTTTCATTGGAAACATTCCCCATCCCAGGAGCGCCAGTCATGGGCATGTTGGATGGCTGAGGAGCAGCAGTTCGACTGGGTGAACGAGTTGAAAGAGGTGTTTTAGCAGCAGCTGCATCCGGGGGGCTGTGTGTCACAGGTTGGACAGCAGCAGGAACCACCTCTGCAATTTAAAGGAAGTTACTTACAACAAGTACCAAAGCAGTTAACTCACACAAACCATACAGAGCTAAATGAGAATGATAAAACATTCATTGCGACCCTGTAAACGTGAAATCAAGTAAAATGTAATTGGCATTGGTGAGTGCGCGATTACCAGCCTCTGTCAAAGTAACACAGCCCATAGGTGTTCCTGCCTCATTAATATTGGTGGAATTGCAAAGCCAATTTATGCCTCCTGTGGAACATGAGCCCTCTAGAAAATCTTTCCCTATGCTCTCAGCAACTGGCAATAAGAAGAATTAAGAACAAAAACAAGTGGTTACTTACCCTGTAAACATCTGTTCATAACTTGTAGTGCGGCAGATTCACATGATATGCATACTCCTGCAATCTAGTGTTGGGTGCGGATATTTCAAAGTGTTTTTTCTCCGAAGAAAGGCTTTTGAGTGACAGGATGCACTACTCTACCCTTGGATGGCAATGTGCATGGGCACCAACTCCATGTTATTATTTATCACAGAGGAGGTGAGATTAGTATAGAGTGGCGAGTGGACGCAGTATGCTGCACAGGTATATTGTGAAAGGAAGTTAGTTAATGAGGAAGCGATCTGCAAGTAGAGCCGCACACTTCTGGGGAGGACGGTGATGGGTGAATGTGCATCTACAGCACCACAGATGCTTACAGTAAACAGATGCTTACAGGGTAACATATTTCAACCTTCGCTTGTGTTGCTTTAGATACACATGATCTGCAAAGACTGAAAAGGACACCACTTCAAGTGGTAGCTAATGTGTGGATGATTCGGGTGTCTGATATAAAGTCCTCACACCTGATCTGCCAACCACTGCCTGCTGCTGAGCCAAGATATCCACAAAATAGTGTTTGGTGAAAGTGAATGGGGTTGACCAAGTGACTATCTTACATATGTCAGCTCGGAGGGTTCTTTTGGTTCTGTGCTACAAAGTTTTGATACAGTTTACTATTCACCTGGCCTTAGAAATAGGCTAACCCTTGTTGGCTTGGCAAAGGCTACAAACAACTGTTCACCCTTGTGGAAGGGCTTGGTCCTGTCTATGTAATACGTAAGAGCCCGTTTGCAATCCAGGGTGAGAAGAGCTCTCTCTGCCAACGAGTTTGGTTTATGGAAAAAGATTGGGAGCTCAGTCGTTTGATTGAGGTGAAAGGGGGAAACCATTTTTTGGAGGAACTTTGGGTTGGTTCAGAGCACGAACTTATCTTTATTTATCTGAATGAAGGGTTCTTCTAGCCTGAGTGCCTGCAGCTCACTGATGCATAAGATGTAGCTATGAGGAAGGCTACTTTCCAGGTGTTTGGTGATGCAATAATTGAGAATTCTCTTACATGTTGCTGATCAGCAGGTTCATATGGTAGGCCTGCAGGACTTGTACAAGATGTCCATGCACTTCTGTGTAAAGTCACAGGTAGATGAACTCTAGGGCCTAGGGGGCTGGACTGAATTGTCTGGTTGTCTGATTTGGCCTTGGTTCCTCCTGAGAGGGTCTTGCCTGTTGGCAAGCTTCTTGTGGTGGCTAATATCTTTGGGTGTGTTGAATATTAGGGCTGTCTGGTCCACGCGCAGGCTACTGGTATCAGGGTCTGAGGCGTTTGCTGCACCACATGCAGAAGGAGTGGGAGAGGCAAAAAACCTAAGCAGAAATCCCTGACCAATTCATCCACAGTGCATTGTCCTAGGACTATGGGGTGTGGATACTTGGAGGCAAAGGTTGGGCCTTTTGCATTTTCAGGAGTGGCAAACAGATCTATTTGTCGAGAGGCCCAGAGTTGGAAGTAATGGAGTAAGACTTGGGGGTGGAGTTTCCACTCATGAACTTGTTGCTACATCATACTGAGCAGGTCTGAAAAGTGGCTGTCCACCACCGGAAGCACTCCCCCAGGAGGTGTACGTGGTGACTGAGTGCCCAATGTCAGGTCTGGTGCTCCAATAATGTCAGCTATGAGAGTGAGTGATGACCTGTTTTTGGAGACAATACATTGTAGTCTTGTCTGTTTTGATAAAGATTACTTTGCCCTGAATAAGAAAATGAAGGCTTTATGAATCAGGTATACAGCAAGGGGAGAAAGGTATACTAATGGGGCGCCCCAACGCTGAGGAGCCCACACTGCCTGTATGGTGATTTGGAAGAGATGTGCACTAAAGCCAGCGAGGACGGAATCATAGGTGTTGGCGATTTGCGGAATGGAGTCCAGGAAAGGTCTGCTGTGCAATAGATTGCTCGTTCGACCACTGGAGGGAGGGGGGAGACAGAGGAGAGGAGGAAGGGGGGGGGGGGGGAGAGGAGAGAAACTAGATCTTACCACTGGCCCTCTGCTTATGACCAGAACTGAAAGGCATTCTTGTAATGGGTGCATATAGAACTAGGAAAGAAGTACTTTCGAGATGCAGGAAGACATCATGCTTAGCTGGTGCATAAAAGTTCTGACTGAGTTAATGATTGGGAGTAAACAGAGGTAAGAGCTACTGGAATGCCAACTGTGGTGGGGGACATGTTTTGCCTGTGACCTTGGGGGGTACCACCCCGACGAAGGGCTGGGTCTGGAGGAGTTGCAGGTGGGATTTGTTGTTCTTGTTAACACCAGGCTTTGAAGCAAGAAAATGGTAGCCTGGGTATGGACGTGGCCTTGGTGCTTGGCAAAGTCCTTGATCAACAAATTGTTGAAGTAAAGGAAAACATGGGGGGCTACCACTGCTAGGCACTTTGTGAAGACCCATGGAGTAGTGATTACCCTGAACGGTGTTACTTTAAATTGGTAATGAGGGCTTCTTAGCACAGAGTGGAGGTAGCACAAAAGGTGAGATAGGTTGTAGTTGCCCTTGAGGTCCAACACCACCATGTAGTTCCCTTGAAGAAGAGGGATGACATCCTGCAGGGTCACCATGTGGAAAAATTCAGAGAGGATGTAGAGATTGATGGGCTTGAGATCCAAGATCAGCCAGAGGATGTCGCCCTTCTTCAGGATTAGAAGAATAAAAGAGTAGAGTCTCTTGCTCAAATGGTGAGGGGGCACTAATTCTATGGCCCCTTTTTGGGATCAAATCATTTTTTTAAATTATTAGCAGAACACATCACGTAATCATACAATGAATCGTTACCTACAACCCTTCGGGCCGGCTACTACAAAATCCTGAAAGCAGATAACAGTTCATAAACTATGGGTTACCTGTATGGGTGACATACACAGCATGCCGCCTACAACCCTTGATGGGCCGGCCACATTCAACTGGTCGAAACATTGGAGGGTACATAACTGTGCGAGGTATGCCTCAGATCAACTGTATACCACATTGTGACAAGAAAGTTCACATGCTGCATCAATAGCTAAACGGTGTTGCAACAGAACCTCCCCATTACTTCCCCACCCTCCCGCAAACTGGTGTGCCCCATGCCCATTCTCGCTTTGAACTAGTGGTCAGAGTGTGCTCGATAGTCAGATTCTGGGACCATTGTTCGACTCTGCAGGTGTTGTGAGACGAAGGAGGAGGAGGTATTTTGGGCATGTGATCTCGTTGAATTCGGTGGATAAAAGAGACACTTTCGGTCGCCATATCTCCCCAAATCTCGATGCGGAATTTGTGAGGGAGACCTGTATCCATTCCATCCCCAGTATGTGCCATAGCCTATGCAACCAAACCGTGTGCGACGGTATTGTCGGTGTCCCCCAATGCGAAAAGATATTCTGAAGTGCTGCCCCCAGTGCTAGGCCCATCTGCTTCCCTTTGCGGGATTTCAGTGGGAACGTTAACGGATTGGGTAGCCGCAGTGCGAAAAACTGGAAATCTTGGGATCTGTGTCTCAAATTGCTGGTCTATTTCATCCAAAATTCTGGGCCAGTAGGCAGCCAGTTCCCTACACTCCCAAAGTGGATGCACCAGCGTGCCTTCCTCTCCACACCCCCTCCAGCAAGTAGGGCTGCGATCTGGGTTCCCTTTATTGAGTCGCACTGGTGTCAGATACCAGTACGTAGCGATCTTGAAGGCAGATTCTCTGCTGGCGGTGTTTTGCGCCATATGTGTGGCCCTATAGTAGATCTCCCTCCATTCTTTCCATGTGAGGTACCTCCTCAGTTCTTTCGCCCAGCGTTTGACTGGCAGTGGACTGTGTAGGGGCCGGCGAACGTAGCATATCATTTCAGAAATCAGATTCTTAGCGTCCTGTTTCCTTACCAACCATCTCTCATAAAGTGTCAGTTTCCTATTAACTTTCATATCTACCTCTGAGTGCAGGAGCCAGTGTCGTATCTGGAGATAGTGGAACCTTTCTGTCTCCGGAAGGGAATCGTCTCGCCTTAACTGGGAAAACTGAATTATCCCCGCTACATCAAACAGATGTCCTGCAGCTCTGCATTCCGTTGTCCTCCCCCTCGGGAATGCCCTCTCATAAAGTCCCGTTGTAAATTCCTTGTTGTCAAATAAGGGTGTCACTGGGGAAGGAAAAGTTGTCAATCCCTTTCTACTGGCTACTCCGTCCCACACCTGCAGTAATGTGTTTGTTATAGGGGAGCCCTGAAGGTTCTGTGGCCGGTCCGCTCGTTTTAGAAAGGGCACTTTCCATAATGAGAGTTTCGCAAGTGCCCTATCCTGTAACAGCCATTTGTTGTCTGCTCAATTCCACCAAATATCTTAGTTGAGCCGCCCTAAAGTATTCCAAGGCCTCCGCCCTCCGGTCTCACATGTCCCAACTCCCACTGCATGCATGGGCGAGCCCCGGCCCAGACAAAATGGATTATGGCCTTCTGCAGTTTTTGGAGTGTCCCCCTTGGAGGCCAAACTGGTAGAGTTTGAAACTGGTATAGTGCCTTGGGTAGAATAGACATTTTAACCGCCGCCACGCAGCCCAGAAGTGACAGTGGATGTTGCTTCCAAACCTGGCGCTCCCTCGTGACCTGTCGAACTAGTTTGGAGTAATTTAGTGTGACTGTCCATTGAATAGACGGAGCCAACTCAATTCCAAATTTGAAATGGACTCCATGATCATAATCCCAGCAGGGGTGACCCCTCCCGTCCCTGAATATGCCTGTCCCTGATTTAGTTGGAGAATCATTGACTTCCCAACATTCACCCGGAATCCGGAGTCCTACCCGAATGATTCTAATTCCTGCAGGAATGCCGGTACCGAGCAACCCGAGGACTCTGGAGATGCGATGATATTGTCCGCGTAGAGGCTTATGACAGGTCTCTCCCCTCCAAAGAGAACTCCTGTAATGCTCGGGTTATCCCTGATCCTCTGGGAGCAGAAGGGAACGCACTCGGCGAGGCAGAAGCCTGGACAACCAGACTCTCAGGCGTCGGGTGTTGTGTGAGAAAGCTGGGATCGCCCAGCGCCGGGCAATGGCGGCGCGCCACACCCTTGTCTACAGGGACTCCCGTGTTAGGTTTAAGCCAGGTTCCTAACAGGATATCTGTAACGGCTCCGCAGAGGACGACTGCAGCTGCAGGACCTCAGGAGATTGGTCCTGATAGGTACAGAAGGGAGCTCGAGGTTAAGAGACTCAGCTGCCCTACTCAAAACCACCGAAAAAGTCCCAACCTCATCCGTGGTAACGGAAGAAGGGGACGGAGTACCAGGGTGTGGAGAGAAATCCAGATCCACTGGACCCTCCATATCGCCTTCCCACTCAGGCTCATCCTCGCATTGAGCTGCAAGAGGGTCCTCAGACCCCTCCCAGAAGCCGGTAAGGACGAGGTGCCCTGGGAACCGGGATAAACTCTCCTCCAACAAATGGAATGGGAGGCTAAGATACCAGTCCTGGTTCGGCGCTGTCCGGCATCAGGTCCGGCACCGAAGCCGGATCCAGGGCCGGCGCCGGAGCTGGCGCCGAGGCCTGAGCCGGCAGCGCCGCAGGGTATGGTGCCGGCATAGCCGAGGCCAGAGGCAGCGGCACGGAGGCAAACCCTTGCGACGTATCCGTGGGGCCCAAAGATACTCCGGAGGGACCCGGCGGGGCAAACAAATGGCGCAAGGCTGACATGAAGGCCTGCACCTCGTCCGAAGTCGTGTGCGGGCCCGGAAAGGGTGGGTGGCTGCAGGCAACAATGGAGGCTCCAACGGAGCCGCAGGGGAGTTACCGCCCATCCCCTCCACCGCGTCCTGCGACCGGTGAGGGGTGGAGGAAGAGCGACGTCACTTCTTCGACTTTTTATGACGCCTAGACTTACCTGTCCCCCGATTCCGCCGAGCGATGCTGATGGCTCCGCGATCGGTCCCTTGACCTCCCACGGGATCGGGACCTCGATCAACGCAGAACCGATTGCCGGACCTCCAAAAACTTTCAGGAACGCTCCAGCAAAGCTTTCGGCGCCATGGCCTCAGGGTCATGGGCGTGCCCCAAGCAGAAGAGACACGTTGAGAGGGTCCGATACCGACATGTTTCGACGGGAGGCCCTACAGGACTTAAACCCGGGCATCCCTATTGCACCAGGAGTCAAGTACACTACACACCAAGTTGTCAGAAACCAAGTTAAAACTTTTAACTCGGGGTACTGCTCTCTCTCGGATCTGCGCTGCTGCGCGGAAAAAGAAAGAACTGACGTCGGCGCGCGTGGGCGCTTCTAAGTAGCTCTGACGACATCTCGGCGGCTACGATGCCAGCAACGTACGCAGAGCCGTACGACGATGCCTGACGCGCAGGGGTACTGCTGACGAAAAACTTTCCGGATCCAGTCTGACGCCTGGGGATATTCCAAGGTAAGGAATCTATCACTAACGTGTCTCTTTCAGATTGGCATATGTACCCTGTGCATGTGAGAAGAAGGAAAATTGGAAAGTCTGTGGGTGTGCCACTCGCCACACGTCTACCAGTCCTCTGGAGCGGAGCCATTCCTTCCCCTCACTAGACAATTCCCCGGTCTGAGAGAATCGGTGGCCTGACATGTCTGTATTGGCGTCCATAACTATATTAAGATTATCTCCCACTATCGTCCACCTCTCTTGTTTGCTCAGGACCTCAGATCGAGCTGCCTTCAGAAATTTCACTTGCCCCGAATTGGGGGCATACAATGACCCCACCGCAAGTGTGTGTCCCTCTAAGTGTAGGCCAACAGCCGGCCTTTTACCTAAGCGACCTTGTCCCCCACCCTCCTAGTAAATTTCTTAGCAACTAAGATCGCCACCCCCACTTTTTTATCCGAAGTGGAAGAGAAAAATTGTTGGGGAAATGTTCTCGATCTCATCTGGTGCCAATCTCTGGAGAGAAGGTGGGTCTCATGAATGAGACATATATCGACCTTCAGATTCTCCAGATATGACAGTATGGATTTCCACTTAATAGGGTTGTTAAGGCCCTTCATATTCAGGGTAACGATTTTCACTAAAACGATTTTCACTGTGGAGACTACCATGGTTGCAGATCATAAGGTGTCTTCCGCCTTTGTGGGACCCAAAGCCCCGGCCCCTCTTAGTGACCTCTCCGTCGCCTGTCTCACCCTACAGAGTTCCCCTTTCCCGTAACCACAACTCCCAGCACAACAGTTTCTTACCTTCCCCTCCCTAACCCCCAACCTAACACCCCTGAACCTCCCAGAATGTCCAGAGTCCGTCGCATATGCATGCGTGTCCTTGGGAAATAAAGACATTAGGAGCATATTGTGGTCAAAGGCTCCCCGTCTCCCAACGACGGCCCCCAGCTCCGCTTATGTCCATTTCTTCATGCTGTCCCTCCAGCATTTAGGAGCTATCTTGGGAGGCTGTGTCCTTGAGCGCCGTCTCCAAGACTGCTTGCCTCTCCTGCTCTATGGTTGTGGGGTCTGGACCCCTCAGTTGCTCCAGTAGGCGCCTCCCCCGGACTGCCATCCTTCACGTGGGGGTTTGCATTCTGGATTGGGCGCTGTCTCCTCACTTGGGTGATCCAGTCTTCGAATCTTGCAGGTGTCTTCGAGTTGGTGTAGCTTGGGATTGCCCCCATGAGTATGCCACCCCCTGATCTCGCAGATGCGCGGTCACCATCCGAAACTCACGCCTTTTCTGTAAAGTTATTGAAGGCAGGTCTTGGTAGAGGGCCAAGGGGTGTCCCTGGTACCTGAGTGGGTGTTTTGCCCTGGCTTCCTTCGGATACGCTCCTTGAATGGGAAGTCCGATAGTAAGGCCAGGATGTCAGGCAGGGAGGGGGGGGGGGGGGGGGGAGGGGGGGGAGGGGGTTAATCCCTTCTTCTCAGACCCACTCTATGTGCCCGGTCTATTTGACAAAATCCTCAGAGACCCCCAGTATGTCTCCGAAGGAACTCCCTTCACGCGTATGTTGTCTGCCTGGAGCAGTTCACCAGGTCTTCCACTTGTGGTTGGAGTTCAATCTGCTTTTCCCGCAATCGGAGCACCTCCTGTTGCTGTTCTCGTTCCTCCCCCCTGGCCTGGTCCTGGTCCTCCATGGTAGCTACTCGTTCTCCAACTGCGTCCACATCATGCCGGATTTCCTTCATCTCCCCGGGAGGTCTCTCTTCAGTCCCTGGAAGTCATCTTGTAGGGTATTAAACAGCGTCTCTAGAAAGCAACGGGTGACCGGGGCCTCCGCACCTTCCGCCTCGTGGTCCACATACTTGGACGGAGACAGTCTGCTCTGACCCCCCCCCCCCCCCGCAGGATTGCGGGGGTTTGTTCAGCATGTCCTTCAGCGTCTGTTCCTTTTTCCCTCGCAGCGATGACATGCCAGCTCTGTGATTGTGTGCTCTGCCTCAGCGGTGCCCTGTCTCCTCACCTGTCAGTTTGTGTGGAGCTAGTGGCCTTGTGTCGTGCCTTGCTCAGCCCCTAAGCCCTGCCCTTCAGCCGCTTCAGTCTAGCACCACCTTGCTCCTGCACTGGTACCCCCTTAGCTTCAATGCCGTGCCCCTCATTGGCAACCCAGGGGATTCTTGATCTTAGGCCTGCACGGCCAGGCACTGAGGCCCTGCTCTTCCACTGCCTGTGCCCAGCCCTCACATCAAGCCCCGTTAGTGGCCTCTCCTCTTGGCTGGGCCTTACTGCTATCAACCTCCCCAGAGGTCCCTCCCTGTGGCTGCTAACCCTGCCAGGCCTATGGCCTTCCAGACTATCCTGTCACCGCCGGTAGCTCTCCTGCCCCGGTAGCATCCTGACCGTAGCACGCCGCTGCTGCCTCCTCTAATGTTCGCCCCAAGTGGTTCTCCAGGCCTGGGCACTGTGAGGGTGGGCTGTTCCTGTCACTCTGCCCATTGCCTACCCCAGCACCTCCTCTGCAGCTGTCCCTCTTTCACCCTGGTAGGCAGGGACGCTCTGCTCTGACAGGGAGCCCCTCTCGCTCACTCTTAGACTGCTCTGCTTGCTTCCCCGGGCCTTCATCGCTCTGGCTCCCGTCCGCGCAGCAGCTCTAGTTCCGCGCCTCACCTGGTTCTCTGTTGCAGCAGCGCGACCTGTCCGCGAAACCCGCCTCAAGAAAAATACTGCGCTCTCACCCCTAGCAGGCCCAGTCGGCTCCTCTGGGTCCCCCGCTCTATCTGCCGCACATGTGGGCGATCACAGCCAGGGCTCATGCATGTACCCTCCACTGCGAGCCTTCTGCTGGACCCCCCTCTCGGTCCCGGGCTCCCGGTTCCGTCCAGCCCACCGCCTCAGTCCTCAACCACCAGCCGATACCTCTGGCCGATGTACAGGGAGGTAAGGCGACAATGGTGTAGCTCCCCACCCTTTCTACCCGGCTCGTGGGTGCTAAGCTGCGACTTCAGCTTAATAGGCACCACTGGGCCCCGCCGCCATGGCTCTGCGGTCACGCCGCCTCGTGCTCCTGTAGGCCCGAAGCCCGACCTCTAAACTTGCTCCCTTGCCTCCGCTCCATGTGTGTCCCGCGTTGTCTTCCGCTGAGCTCCCGGGCGTCCCCGTCAGGTCTTTGTTTGCCACAGTGCTAAGTCCTCTTAGTTAACGGCCGCAGCGGCGCCCCGAGCTCGCCGCCGTCTTCTGTGCCGGCCTCGCGGCCATCCGGCGTTCACTCGCCTCTGCAGGCGGGCCCCCAGCTCTGAATTTCAGGGTGTTGCATGATCAATCGGGGCAGAGTAACTGCCTCTCCCTCTGATGCAGTCTGTTTGGGGATGAAACTCGTTGATTTAGGCTGGATTGGGCGCTTGGGAGTGGGGAGACTCAGGAAGACACATCTTACCTGCTCGCCATCTTGGTCCCGCCCCCTATGGCCCCTTTTTGAAGGAGTACTCAGACCTGTAGAATGCGGAGATGTGTGGTGCACGGCGGGCCCTATTGCCACTCTTGCCAGCAGCATTGAGCTTCTTGCTCTCCATGTCCGTCCTGGTAGCCTCACCCATGGCTTGAGTGGAGGCCCTCTTTGGTACCATGTAATGACCAAGGAGTCGGGTGCAACATTGTCCCTGATGTAGGCCGGGTCTTTCGATCTTCTCAAACCTTGGTCTAAATGTTCTAGCTTTCACTTATATATTTAAAGGTGTTGCAGGCTTATTTTAACACACCCTATTGCATGGGCAAGAAATGGACCCTTAGGTTGGCCTTCGATAGTGCCTGAGTGTCTGTTTAAGGAAGGAGTAGTTTCTTTTCTGTAACTCCAGTTCTGTAGTAGGGGTATCTCTGTTATAGTCATAATCTAGTGAATAGTCCCGCCCATGTGCGTGGACCCCGGAGCAATAAAAAATAATCTCTAAAGGTGACAAATCATGCAGACCTGCATACACCTTTAAGAGAGAATTTAATTTAAAGACAGATAATGCAGCCTATACCCACAGGCTACACTGTCCAGTACTTCAACTAGAATTCCACCAACATCCACAAACAGCACTGCCTGTCCAGCTTTTCTCCACATAGGAAAAAACCCTGCCTCTACCAGCAAAAGCCTCTGGAATGATAGAGAGGAAGGAGTGGACAGACAAGCCCCATAGGCTGCCATTATGTGGCTTAGAACAGGATACGGTGCCTTTAAGAAAACTTTCCAGATTTCCAGAACTTTCCCCAGTATCCCAGAATGCCCAGCAGGTCCCTTTTACTTTCAGTTCTTTTTGAAGGCGTAGCACGCCAGACCTGTAGCATTCTTCATATGAATAATTATCTCTCCACCGGGGAGGAGGGCGGGCGCTTATGACTATAACAGAGATACCCCTACTACAGAACTGGAGTTACAGAAAAGAAACTACTCCTTCTGTAGTAGGGGATCTCTGTGTATAGTCATAATCTAGTGAATAGAATGGCAAGCCCATCCCCACACAACAACAGCGGTGGAGAACAAACAAGACAAAACCACTACTGTGCGAACAAATTTCGCAGCGAAGCCTGCCCAACCTGAGCATCTGCCCTGGCATCCGAGTCCAGACAGTAATGCGCAGCAAAGGTATGGACCGACTTCCAAGTGGCCGCCTTGCAGATTTCCGCAATAGGAACATTACGCAGCAAAGCCGTCGTGGCAGCTTTGCCCCTGGTGGAATGAGCCTTAGGTTTACCCCCTAAGGTCTTATTAGCCTTTTGATAACACAATTGTATGCAGGACACAATCCACCGAGAAATGGACTGCTTAGAGGTCGCAAGACCAGTCCTGACTGATCCATAATTAACAAACAATTGGTCAGACCTACGAATATCCTTGGTCTTATCCAGATAAAATTTCAACACCCTCCGAACATCCAGGGAATGGAGAGACCTTTCCGCTGGCGAAGAGGGATTCTGAAAGAACGTAGGTAAAGTTATGGTCTGGTTGACATGAAAGTCAGAGATAACCTTAGGAAGAAATTTAGGGTGAGTACGCATCACAACCTTAGCAGCATGAAATACAGTATAAGGTTCTTGACAACATAATGCCTGAAGTTCACTCACCCTGCGGGCCGATGTAATGACCACTAGGAACGCCGCCTTCCAGGATAGGTGCTGCAATGAAGCCTTGTGAATGGGTTCAAAAGGCTCCTTCATCAGTCTGGACAGCACCACATTCAAGTATCAGGAAGGCGAGGGAAGTCTGACGGGAGGAAACACTTTCTTCAAGCCTTCCAAAAAATCCTTGACCACAGGGATCTGAAAGAAGGAAGTCTGTGAAGGGCATTTCCTGTAAGCAGTCAAAGCAGCCAGATGAACCTTAATGGAATGGAAATTAAGGCCAGACTGCGCCAGATGTAAAAGATACGGAAGGATGACATCTTCCTTACATGTCGTCGGATCAAAGTTCTTGGACTTACACCAGATACAGAACCTCTTCCACTTGTAGGCATAGGATGTCCTAGTGGAAGGTCGTTTAGACTCCTTCAATATGTCCATACAATCGTCTGGTAGATTCAGATGGCCATATTGCACTATTTCAGGAGCCATGCCGCTAAACTCAAAGACGAGAGGTTGGGGTGCACCATCCGCCCCCCGAACTTCGTGAGAAGGTCCTGCCTGCACGGCAACCGCATGTGAGGAAGGAGAGACCGGTGAAGTAGGTCCGTGAACCACCACTGCCTGGGCCATTCCGGGGCGATCAGGATCATCCGCGCCCTGGACTGGGACAGCTTGATGAGCACTGCCGGAATCAGGGGAATGGGTGGAAAAGCGTACAGAAAGCTGTTCGACCAATCGATCCATAGCGCATTCCCCAGCGTCCCCCGCTGGTAGTACCTGGATGCGAAGTCTCGGCATTTGCTGTTTTCGGCGGTGGCGAACAGATCTACGTCTGGAGTCCCCCACCTTGCGAAGACTTCTCCTAGTACTTCGTCGTTTATGACCCATTCGTGGATTTCCTGAATCAGCCTGCTCAAGGCGTCCGCCTGAGCATTCTGCACCCCTGGCAGATGCGTGGCCGTAATCGTCAGTCCTCGGGCCAGCAGCCAGTGCCAGATCGCCTGCGCCTCCTGCGACAGAGTGCGCGATCTCGACCCCCCCTGCTTGTTGAGGTAATACATCGTGGTTGTATTGTCCGTCTGTATCAGCAGCGAGTTGGTCTGGAAGGACAGAAGGAAGGCCTTCAGTGCCAGGAAGACAGATCTGAGTTCCAGGAAATTGATGTGGTACGTCGATTCCAAAGGGGACCACTTTCCTTGAATCTGCAAGTCCCCGGAATGCGCTCCCCAGCCCTGGAGAGACGCATCCGTCACGACACTCGTCGTGGGAATGTCCTTGTGGAAGGGAACCCCCTTGAGGAGGTTTTCCGCCGAACACCACCACTCCAGAGACTGAAGAGCATGCAGAGACAGTCGTATCTTGTCGTCCCAAGAGCCTGTCCTCTGATCCCACTGATCCTCCAAGCACTCCTGCAGTGGTCTCATGTGTAGCCGTGCGTGAGGCGTGAGGAAGATACAGGAGGCCATCGATCCCAGTAGAGAAGACACCTTCCTCACTGTCGTCGATGGAGCAGTCCTGAGGTCCTGAGCCTTCCGAAGGAGTGATAACCGTCTCTCCTCCGAAGGAGACACGCTTGCTGACCGCGTATCGATGGAGGCTCCCAGGTACTGTATGCACTGGACCGGAGTCGGGACCGATTTGAACATGTTGACGTGTAACCCCAGCTTGTGCAAGAGAGCGCACGTCCATCGGAAGTTATCTTGCGCTTCCGAGAAGGATGAAGCCTTGATCAGCCAATCGTCCAGATACGGGTAGACAAACACCTTGTTCCTTCGCAGATGTGCCGCCACCACCGCCATGTACTTCGAGAAGGTCCTGGGCGCAGACTTTAGCCCGAATGGCAGTACTGTGTATTGATAGTGATTGGCGCCGACTTGGAATCGCATGAACTTCCTGTGCTTCCGTGCTATGGGCACATGGAAGTACGCATCTTGTAGATCTATGGCACAGAGCCAGTCTCCCCGTTGCAGCTGAGGGTAAATCGGATACAACGATAGCATGCGAAACTTCTCTCTGCGAATCCATTTGTTTGCCTGTCGCAAATCCAGAATGGGCCTGAACTCGTTCTTGTCCTTCTTGCGAACGAGGAAGAACCGAGAGTACAGACCTCTTCCCCTTTGAGACAGAGGTACCTCTTCTACCGCCTTTTTTCTCAACAAGATGTCTGCCTCCGCCTGGAGCTATCTCAGCTGGAACCGAGAGCTGACCGGCGGAATCGTTGGAGGCGGGCTGATAAACCTAAGACTGTATCCATTGCAAACCATGTTCAGCACCCACTTGTCCTGAGTAATTTTTCTCCACTCTGCCGGAAAAAGTTGAATGCTTCCCCCGACTGGAGTGGGTAACGGTTGAGGGGGAAGTAGCCGCTCAGGGCCGAGACCCGGCCGGGCCCTTGGTAGTGGTAGTAGCCTGCTGGCCTCCTCTACCCCTCTGGCGTTTCTGGAAGGGCTTCCGGAACTGCTGCTGTTGGTGCTGCTGCTGTCCCGAACCCCCTTTGGAACGGGCGCTTCTTCTTCTCGGCCTTCTCCAACCCGACGGCCGTCAGGGTTTCCGCCTCCGCCTTCATGCGGGCCATCTCATCATCCGCATGTTTTCCGAACAGGGTTTCCCCCGAGAAGGGCAGGTTGGCCACTCTGTGCTGCGCCTCTGGTTTGAGGGACGTCCGGCGCAGCCACGAATGCCGCCTCTGGTGGACGCCATGACAGTAGGCGTGGGCGGCCAACAAGGAGACATCCGCCGCCGCGCCGATCACCTGATTAGAAACTAGCATGCCTCCGCGCACTGTTTCCAAGAAGTCCTCCTTCCTGTCCCGGGGCAGCAGGTCCGCATACTGCTGCAGGGACTCCCACAGGGCCTGGTCGTAACGCCCCAACAAAGCCCCTGCACTCGCCACCTTCATGGTGGTGGCGGCGGTCCCACACACCTTCCTGCCCGCAGAATCCAGCCAGCGGCTTTCTTTGTCAGGCGGGACCGTCGATGAAGGAGCGGTCGCATGTTGTTTCCTCGCCGCCGTCACGATGACCGAATCCGGCTTCGGGTCCACCCTCAAAAAGGCAGGGTCCGACTCCGGGGCCCTATACTTTTTCATGAGCCTGGAGGGGGCGGTTTTCGTCACCGCGGGAGTGAGGAACAGCTCCAACGCGGGCTCCACCAGTCCTGGTACAAGAGGCAGTAGAGGGCGAGACAGATGTTTCTTATGAAGCGTCTCGAATATCACGGACGTCGTGGGTGTTGGAACCGTCACCGTGATACCCAACTTTGCTGCCCCTCTCAACAGCACCTCTTGGAAAGAGACCAAATCGTCCACCGGAGACACCCTAGTCCCCGGCGAGTCCGACAACGTCAGGAAAAAGTCTCTGGTCGAGGACCGCGTATGCGACCTGGACCTGTGCCTCCTACG
The DNA here is from genome assembly GCF_964204655.1 of Triturus cristatus. Taxonomy (NCBI): domain Eukaryota; kingdom Metazoa; phylum Chordata; class Amphibia; order Caudata; family Salamandridae; genus Triturus; species Triturus cristatus. The sequence continues at coordinate 860,621,931 of NC_140594.1, forward strand.
GCGTCGTCCTGAGTCCGACGATGACCGTCCATGGCTCTGTGATCTTCTCCTCCTGAGAGAGCGGGAGCGGGACCTCTTCGGCTTCGGTCTGCCTGCCGGTCTAGCCGGTCCCAGCGACCGCGGACGTCGCGGCTTCGGAGTCCCCTGCGGCGGAGTCGGGTACCTCGGAAGGGAAACCGACCGCGGGGGAACCACTGGCAGCCCCAACGGAGTGCGTGGTAACGACCGAGGTGGGGGCGGCGGAGGCAGTGGAGCTGGCTGCGGATGTGAAGGCGGTGGTGGTGGTGGCGGTGGTGTTGGCGGTGGTGGTGGTGGAGGCGGAGGCGGTGGGGGAGGAGGCGGTGACGTAGGCATCCGAGGAGGCGTATACACCACAGAGTACACCGCTCCCGATGACTCTCTCTTCCTCGACGGCGACCTTCGCCTCGATGGCGACCTGCGCCTCGACGGCGATCTGCGCCTCGACGGCGATCTTCTTGACGTCGATCGTCTCGACGTCGATCGTCTCTTCGACGGCGACGTCGATCGTCTCTTCGACGGCGACGTCGACCGTCTCCTCTTCACCGACGGCGAACGGCGATCTCCCCTCGACGGCGAGCGCCGACCTCGACGCCGACTGCTGGACGGCGACGTCGTCGTCGCCGAAGATGCCGATGTAGTCGACGGCGGCCTGTTCAGGTCCCTCGACGTCGACCCCGCTTCTCCCCAGAGCCCTGGGGAGACGGCGAACAGATGGTAGTCATCCTCCTCGACGCCGCAGCCCTCGACGGGGAGTGGGGACGCTTACTGGTCTTCCTGCCCCTGGGGAGCCCCCCAGAGGCCTCAGTATGGGCCAAATCAGCCCCTCCAGACCCACCTGGTGCCTTCAGCCTTCTCTCCTCCAGGACTTGAAGCCTGATCTTCATTCTGTCCCTCAGGGTCCTGGCTGAGAACGAGTGGCAGACATCACAGTCTTCAGGCACGTGGGACTGGGGAAGGCAACCTATACACACCTCGTGTGGATCAGTTTTAGCCTTTTTTCTACCACATTCCGGGCACTTGTCGAACAAGCCAGGCATGTTGACAGTACCAGCCACTAAGCACTTGAAAAAGTGACAAATTGACAAAAACTACAATAAACCCTTGAAAAGGGGAGAGCTCAATGCTTCAGGGTCCTGCTAGCAGGAGCCGGAAAAAAGAACTGAAAGTAAAAGGGACCTGCTGGCATTCTGGGATACTGGGGAAAGTTCTGGAAATCTGGAAAGTTTTCTTAAAGGCACAGTATCCTGTTCTAAGCCACATAATGGCAGCCTATGGGGCTCGTCTGTCCACTCCTTCCTCTCTATCATTCCAGAGGCTTTTTCTGGTAGAGGCAGGGTTTTTTCCTATGTGGAGAAAAGCTGGACAGGCAGTGCTGTTTGTGGATGTTGGTGGAATTCTAGTTGAAGTACTGGACAGTGTAGCCTGTGGGTATAGGCTGCATTATCTGTCTTTAAATTAAATTCTCTCTTAAAGGTGTATGCAGGTCTGCATGATTTGTCACCTTTAGAGATTATTTTTAATTGCTCCGGGGTCCACGCACATGGGCGGGACTATTCACTAGATTATGACTATACACAGAGATCCCCTACTACAGAAACTGTCTTTCTCTGGGAGTACATGCCATCCACTTTGAGGAAGGTGATCACCACTGGACCACCTTCTGGTATGCCTTAGTGTCATCCGGGGCAGGGCCAAAGGGAATGTGGGGAATCCCTTTTGTGACTATGGAAGCAGTGGAGGTGAACATGGTAGTGGTGGTGGGGGAGGTGAAGTTGGGACATGGGGAGGGGGCTCATACCCCTGGGGAGGGGGCTCATACCCCTATCTCCATCTCTTTCTTTTAGGCTTGGGAGTCTGAGGGTTCTGCTGCAAATTCCTCCTTAAATTCCAAGCTTCTCTTCCAAGGCAGAGTATCCTAGGTTGTGGGCATTAGTAGCTGTCGAAATCTTCCCTCTATAGGGATGGATAAAAAGCCTCTTCTACCTTGCGTCCAACTCCTCCAGAGTCTTTGGAAAATCAGCTGCTGTGAATCGTCAGTACCGACCAGTAATCTGACGCCGATGGTGGTTTCGAAGCAGAAGATGGCTTTGAAGCAGACATAGAAGAGGCCTTTAGCTTTGATCAGATTCCAGGCTTGTGAAGGATCTTGGAGCTGCCCTTGCACGGGAGCTTTGTGGCCTTTGGTTGGTGCTGACCAGAGCCCGAAAGGCACTGAAAGCCCAGATGGAAGGAATAACTTCAACACCGGGCTAGTTTCCTGTCCACCTCACTGGCGGAAAGTACACTGCTGTATAGTGGGGCGGAATGCCAAAAGGGTGGGTGTCCCTACCTACATCAATGTCGAGAGAGGGCTGTTCTCCAAAGATGTTGGGTACGTCGTCTGAGGATTGATGCTGCATATTCTGATATGCCCAACACCTTTGCCATCAGTATCAAAGGGTCTTCTTTGACCGGAAGGTAAGGCAGGCTTCACGCATGGTGTTGTCGTGATTGGGGAAGAGGCAGAGGTTACAGACCACGTGATGTTTGGACCACAGGTACTTTGACTGGCACAGGGGCCAGTAATGGAAAAGAATCCTTTTCATCACCACACAAAAGTCAAAAACGAGGGAGCACACAGCCATAACAAGGTTCTGGGACCCTGGCAGCTGGGAGTCAACTGACAGGCGTCAGTCTTTGTGAGCGTCTGAAAAGTTTCAGCGCTCCGTCCATCATTTCCTTGTGTAGTCTTTGAAAGGGGTCACTGAGAAGAGAGCGGACAAGGAAGGATTTATCGACGATCATGGGTGTCGAACTGGAATGGCTGGGCTAAAAGAAATGTGAAAAACACAAGTGTCTGAGCCCAAATGATACACATCTGCACAAAATGGCTGGGGGAAAAAAAAAATCTAAACTATTTTCTCATTTAGCATTAACTGTTGTACAGAACTAATTAGAATTAATTTAGTTACATCTTAATAAAAATTATCGTTACATTAAATTATAAATTCAAAATAGGGTATTACGTTTTTATAATTAAATAAATATGTACTATTTTTATTTTTATCATTAAATTATATTTATTTTTAGTTTTAACCATTCTAAAAAATGCAATACAATTTAACTAGCCTTACGGGGTTTCATTTTAATTCCAGATCTTCATTATTTTCTATGTAAGGGGGTTGCAGTACCAGTGGTTGCCCATGTGTGATGCTGGACTTGATATTGTTTTGTTCTCTAGTAACTTACACTTTGATTTGATTAATAGCAAAGAGCAGTAAAGTTGCTCATAAGTGCAAGGTACCTTGGTGAATCAGGTCCACAGTGTGCTGCACATAATATGATGAATTTAAAAATACATTGGAATAAAGATAAAATGTGTGATCTCTCACTTTCGGAAAGACGGGTAGAAGCATGTGAATCTACAGCACTAAACGCCACAAACAGATGCTTACAGGGTTCTAGGAAGCTGGCTCTGTATATATTAAACAAAAAAGAGGTATAATGTGCACAGAGTCCAGTTATTCCCCAAAGGTATGGCAGAGGTTAAAGGAGATAATGCCTTACTCTCAATTTAGTGGTATCTGGGTTGAGCAGTTAGGCTTATCAGAGGGTAGTGTAAAGCATTGATTGTACACACACAGGCAAAAAATGTAACACACTCAAAGACTGAATCTAGACCAATGAGTTGTACAAAAAGTTACTTTTTTTTCTTTCCGAAGTTTTATATAGTGCAAACTTGACCCAAAAGTATCAGGTATCAGAGCGCTTTACATGAGCACCAGTTTTGTTACATTCATTTTTGTTAGGCACAGGGAGATTAAGTGATTTGCCCAGAATCAAAGGATGTTGAGCGTCGTTGCAGAGACTCGAACCCGGATCCTCATATTTGAGGTCGACCACCCTAGCCATTAGGCTACACACTCTCCTCTTTATTTCTAGAACCAAGAATCACTTAGTGCATGTAAGTTTCACAGTGCTGTAAAAGTAGAAATACTTTTCAAGAATGCAGTAATGTTTTTAAAAGCAGTTATATACATTACAGTATCAAGAATGCTTCTGTAAATGTTAATCAAGTACAGTGGTATGCTTTTGCAGTGATAAGATTAAACAGTTCAATGCAATCCTAAGCAGGGAAACAATATTAAATGGTTTGCAGGTAAGTACTCATTTTACTTCCCTGGACTTCGGGGGTTTAGGACAACAAAGGGCAAGGTTCAAAACCAGGTAGGTACTACACCACCGGCGGCGGCACTGGGGTGGCCGGTTCAGGAGGTCACTGGGCCCAATGTTATCTAATGGAGTCAGGGGGTACCTGGAGGAGGCACGGTTTGCAGGCAAGTACCTGTGGTCTTAGAGCAAATGCAAGGTGGCAAGCCTTTAAAGCTTTCCCTTCGTGGACTCTGCCCATCCTGGGAGGAGGCATGACACCTCTGCCCAGGATGAGCTATGTTTCAGGATTCAGAGTGGAGGGCTCTCTACCCAGGGGTCCAGAAACGGTCTAGTGGTGGCAGATGGTGGGTAGCCATTCAAGAACCACACCAGGGCTGGTCATTTTTTCAGGAGGCATCTCAAAGATGCCCTCTGAGTGCATTTTACATTAAATCCAACACTGCAATCAGCGTGGGTTTAATATGCTGAGATGTTTAGTACCAAACTCCTCAGTCTTCAGTAAATCCACCATGGAGCTGCGGAGTTCGTGCTGACAAACTCCCAGCCCATGTACTCAAACGGCTTCACTGCACTTATGTCTGTGAATGGCACAGACACTGTTGGGGCAAATTTCTCATGCAGCTATGCCCTCACCTGTGGTATGGTGCACCCTGCCTTTAGGGCTGGAAGGCCGGCTAGATCAGTGACTGACCCATGCTACAGGCAGTGTTGGTGGGCAGGGAAGTCCCTCACTAAATCGGTAGATAGCGAGTAGATGATGCAGATGCTTGAAAGAGTGTTCTTGAAACTGCTTGGCCAACTTAAGCTTGAAGACACTGAAGAAAATCAATTCAACAAAGCTAAGTAAATGTATGTGGCATTGACAAAGGAACAGCCTTACTCATATCAATTAAAGGAATGCTACCCAAAAAAGCGAACTTGGCTCTCTTCTTGCATGTAGAATTACCTCTAGAGTGAAATGGAAGTGTACATTTAGCCCTAACATAGCAAATCTACATACACTTAACTAACAACCTGGAAGTGTGTGCTCTAGAAATGGCAGAACCTCTGGTGGTTTGACAAAGAACACAAAATGTTGAGTAGACTTCCTAAATAACAAGTTACTTACGCACGTTAACACTGTTCCTGGTGGATACTCTAAGCACAAGTTACTTACTTGCGTAACGATAGATCGGTAAGAGACATTAGTTAGCGGTAGATTCCTTACCTTAGAATATCCCCAGGCGTCAGACTGGATCTGGAAAGTTTTCTTCCGCAGTATCCCTGCGCGTCAGTAGGCGTAGTTGTACGGCTCCGCGTACGCCGTTGGCATCGTAGTCGCCGAGATGACGTCGCTGGAGCTACTTAGACGCGCCCACGCGCGCCGACGTCAGTTCTCTACACGACTTTCCGCGCCAGGAACGCAGACAGAACCATGCAAGATACTGACCACTGGTGAATTGAAATTAGGGCCCTGAAAGGGATGACCTTAATCCTAGAAATCAGCTCGCAGAACGGGGAGGATGGGTGGGGCGGTAAGGAATCTATCACTAATGTCTCTTACAGATATATTGTTACACAAGTAAGTAACTTGGGCATGTGAAAGAGACACGTTAGTGATAGATTCCTTACCTTAGAATAGATAACCCAGCAATACCAACCCCGGTGTTGGGTCTTCGAACAAAGATCACACCAGAAAGTCACGGAGAACAGAACGGCCAAAGAAGTAGTCTCTCCGGACTGGACTATCAAGGCAATAATGCTTAGTAAAAGTGTGCAGCGAGGCCCACATGGCTGCCTGACAGATGTCTTGCAGGTGGACACCACGTCCCAATGCAGTAGTAGCTTGTGTTGCCCTGGTAGAATGGGCACGCAACCCCACCGGGGGTTCCTTTTTAGTCAGGGAATAACAGGCTTTGATACACAAGATGACCCAGCGGGAGATAGTCCTCTGGTGTACAGCCCGGCCTTTCTTGGCACATACGTAGCCAACAAAGAGCTGGTCATCCACCCGGAACAGTTGTGTGTGATTCAAGTAAAAGGAGAGCGCACGTTTTGGATCCAGACGGTGGAGCCTCTCTTCCTCTCTGGATGGGCGCAGAGGCGGAAAGAAAGTTGGCAGGGTGATAGTTTGCTCAATGTGGAAGGCAGTGACAACCATTGGCAAGAAGGAAGGACGAGTGCGAAGCACAACCTTGTCCGGATGAACCGACAGACAAGGAGACTTACAGGAAAGAGCCTGGAGCTCACTCACGCGCCTAGCGGAGGTGATGGTAACCAGGAAAGCAGTCTTCAAAGTTAATAAACTAAGAGGACAGTTGTGAAGCGGCTCAAAAGGAGCGCACATCAGAAAAGTAAGAACCAGATTTAAGTCCCGCTGCGGCATCACAAACGGAATAGGAGGGAAAAGGTGAGTAATGCCTTTGAGAAATCTATTAACAGGGGACTTGAAAAGAGAGGGCTGATCAGGAAGCCTGAGAAAAGCTGAAATTGCAGAAAGGTAACCCTTAATAGTGCCCAGAACAGAGCCCTACCAGGCCAGAGAAAGAAGGAACAAAAGGACCTCTGAAAGAGGGACAGAAAGGGGATCCACAGCCTTTGCTGAGCACCATGCCACAAATTTGTTCCACCTGCAGGCGTATTTCGATTTAGTGGAGGGACCCTGGCTGCCAGAATGACATCGCAGACTTCAGGAGGCAAATCAAACGGAATCAACTGTCGCCATTCAATGTCCACGCATGTAGGTTGAGGCTGGACAGGTTCAGGAGGAGGACCGTCCCCTGTTGCTGCGACTTAAGATCCTCCCAAAGAGGCAGTCGGATCGGGGGATCCATGCTCATACTGAGTAGCTCGGGATACCAAACTCTTCAAGCCCAGTCCGGGGCCACAAGAATGACTTGGGCCCGGTCGTGCCTGATCTTCTTCAGCACTCTGTGTAGAAGTGGAATAGGCGGAAGGCGTACAATAGACCGCAGCTCCACTTGTGACAAAAAGCGTCTCCGAGCGAGTGCTGCCTTGGAAACTCCAACGCCCAGAAGTGATGACATTGCGCGTTCTCTTCGGTGGCGAATAGATCTAACCAAGGCTCTCCCCATTGTTGAAAGAGACCTTGCGCCATCTCCGAGTGAAGACGCCATTCGTGATCCATCAGGCACCGGCCGCTGAGTTCGTCCGCCCTGGCATTCAAAGAACCTGCCAGGTGTTGAACCGTCAAGGAAATGCTTTGACGTTCCAATCTTGTCCAGAGGCGCAGAGCCTCCTGACATAGGGTCCACGACCCCACCCCGCCTTGTTTGTTTCAATGCCACATGGCGGTGGTGTGGTCTGTGAACACCTGCACCACCCTTCCCTTAACAGGGGGAAGGGATAGCTTCAGTGCAAGAAGGATCGCCCGAAGCTCCAGAAGGTCGATATGGAGCTTGGACTCCACCGGAGACCAGAGGCCATGATCTCCGCCTCTCCCATGTGCCACCCCATTGCAGGAGGGATGCATCCGTCACCACTGTGTGCTCCAGCTGGGGAAGGGAGAGGGATCTGCCGCTGACCCAATGCTGATTCGTGAGCCACCACTGCAATTGTGCAGTGCCCTCCAAGATCTGGACGTAGTCGAACAGATTCCCCAGATGCTGTGCCGACTGGAACTTCAGGACCCACTACAGAGCCCGCATATGCCACCTGGCGTGATTGGTCAGCAGGATGCAGGAGGCCATTAGACACAGCAGCCTCAAGGTCATCCTGACCGAAACACAGGACAATGGCTGAAAGATCAGAATCATAGCCCAGATGTCCCGGACTCGTACGGGAGGATAAACCCGAAACTGCGCCGTGTCCAGAACCCCTCCGATGAAGAGGAGCTTCTGAGAGGGAATCAGGTGTGACTTCGGCATGTTGCTGGAGAACTCCAGCAAATGCAATAGGTCGGCCGTAGTCTGGAGGTGGGAGAGGACTGTTTGGGGTGAGCCTGCCTTCAACAACCAGTCATCGAGATAGGGGGAAGACAGAAAACCCTGATCTGCGCAGATGAGCTGCGACCACCGCCATTACTTTGGTGAACCCCCGAGGGGCACCGGTAAGGCCAAAGGGGAGCGTGGTGAACTGAAAATGCTCTTGTCCTACTGTGAATCGCATGGAACGCCGGTGGGCTGGCAGGACGGGGATATGAAAATATGCGTCCTGCAGGTCCAATGCTACCATCCAGTCTTGCGGGCCGAGGGCAAACAAGACCTGAGCAAGTGTGAGCATCTTGAACTTCTACCGGAGGAAGCGATTGACTTAAGATGGGAAGCAGGCCCTTGTCCTTCTTTGGAACCAAGAAATAGTGGGAGTAACAACCACAACCTACTTCTGGCATTGGAACGTGCACGATGGCCCCCTTGGCTAAGAGGGCCATAACATCCTGCTGGAGAAGTGCCAAGTGATCCCCCGACATGCGGTGATACTGTGGTGGCATAGCTGGGGGGGATTGTCTCGAAGGGGAGGGAGTAACCCCTTCGGACAATTTGCAGAACCCACCTGTCCGATGTGATGGTGCGCCAGTGGTGGAGGTGATGGCAAATCCTGCCACCCACTGCTGTCTGGTGGGCCCGAAACACCGGACTAGGAAGGTTTGGAGGCAGGGGGGGTGGTGGACTGACCTGCACGCTGGCCCCGTGACCCGCCTCAGTGTGTCCCACGTCCGCGCTGAGACTGTTGCTGCGCAGGCCTGTGGCTCTGAAATGAACGTCCTTGGGTGCCTCTTCCTTGACCACGAGCGAAAAGCAGAAGCGGAAGGAGTGCGTGTGGCTGAAAGGCCTAAAAACTTGGCTGTAGCCCGCAAGTTCTTAAAACGCTCCAATGGGCAATCCGCCTGATCGCCAAACAGGCGAGTGCCATCAAAGGGCATGTCCATCAATATGTTCTGGACATCCCCAGAAAAGCCAGTCGTTCTCAGCAAGGCGTGGCGGCGTAGCGCCACTGTAGTGGAAATCGCCCCGCCTAGCGACTCAGCAGTGTCAAGACCACATCAGATCGTGAACTTGGCTGCGTCTCTCCCCTCAGCAATAGCTTGGGAGAGTACTGTCCGAGCCGCCACCGGACACTGAGGCAGCACTTGCACAACCGTATCCCACACAAAATGGGAATAACAGCCCAAGAGACATGCGGCGTTGACAGACCGCAGTCTTGAACTAGCGGAAGAAAAAATCTTCCCAAACTGCTCCAGTTTCTTGGATTTCCTGTTCGGTGGTGCGGAAGGGAATGCGATCGGGGACGCAGAGGCCTAGACAACCAAGCTCTCAGGGGTAGGGTGTTGGGAGAGGAAGACGGGGTGCCCGGGGCCGGGCGATGGCGTTGGGTCACGTTCTTATCCACGGGAGCGCCTTACCTGACTCCGAGTGCGAAGACTTGGACTGGTGGTGATGGCTCTGCGGCTGGTCCCGGGCCTCTAGCCACTTTCGGGACCGCTCCATTCGGATCCATGGCCCGGCAGTGGGAGCACGACTGAGTCGTGGTGGCGCCCCAGGCAGTAGACACTCACGGTGAAGATCCATCACCGACATTGTGCGGGGATAGGCCACGCAAGACTTGAAACCGGGCATCCCTTTGCACCTGGAGTATAAATTTTCAAAAAACAGGAGACAAAAATCCCCAAAAACTCAGTCAAAAAATGACTGGGAGTACCGCTCTCTCCGGATCTGCGCTTGCTGGCGCGGAAAAAGAGAGAACTGACGTCAGCGCACGTGGGCGTGTCTAAGTAGCTCCAGCGACATCAACTCGGCGACTATGAAGCCAACGACGTACGCGGAGCCGTACGACGACGCCTACCGACGCGCAGGGGTACTGCTGACGAAAACTTTCCGGATCCAGTCTGACGCCTGGGGATATTCTAAGGTAAGGAATCTATCACTAACGTGTCTCTTTCAGATCCACAGATTGCTCATCTACGTATATTTTCCTGTTGTCAAGACTGAATCTGGAAATCTTTTAGAGCAGTACTCCTGTGCGCTGTAAGGTGGCATTGCGCAGCTCAGCGCCAATGCTGTTCTGCTCCAGAAATGAAGAATGAAGCCACACAAGCGCCACCCATGCGTGCTGACGATGCTTACTTTCTTGGGAGCTCTGCGTGCTCTTAGGCACAAAGCCATCAGCAAATTATTATAAACAATGAGCAGATCTCTAGATTGGGACCTTTTTCAGATGAACAAGAGTTCACAGAAGGTGTGGCTGTGAGGGTCGATAAGGAATCTGGGGTTAGATATAGTGTACACTAGAAAAAGTTACATAAGGTAAGTAGTTTGTTCTTCTAATAGAAACTTCCAACTTCAGATTCATAACCTTGTGACTAGATACCATAGTAGTACTTCCCGAGGAGGTGGGTCTGTGAACTTGGCAATACCAGGACCGAGCAGACAAAATGGTCAGCTCTACATGCCTATCAAGGCAGTAATGTTCCGTTAACATGTGCATCAAAGCCCTAGTAGAAGCCTGACAAATCTCCAGAAAAGGCATTCCGTGTGCCTACGCACTGGTGACATCTTTGGCTCTAGTGGAATTAACGTTTAAAACTTCCAGAGGCTGCATCTTGGCCAATGCGCATCAGCTCTTGATGGCAAGCACAATATATTTAAAAATAGTCCGTTTCTGCACCGCCTTGCACTTTCTTGTACCGGCAATCCCAACAAAGAGCGGATTGTCCACCCAATGTTCTTTGGTGCTAATAATGTAAATATAAGTGCTCTCGGAGTTCAAACAATGGGAATTCTCTTCCTCTGTTGAAAAATGAGGAGCACAAAAAATTAAAAAGAACTGATGGTAAATAACCTACCCAACATGGAACATGATTACCACTGTTGGTTAAAAAAAAAAGAAGCTTGGGTCGTCCTCAACATCAGCTTATTGTGGGGAAAAAAGTGGTATACGGTGGTTGGACAGAAAGTTTGAAACTCGCTCACACTTCGAGCGGATGTTAAGGCAATGAAGTGGTTCATTTTGAGGGTCAGTAGACTTAATAGACAACTGTGCATCAGCTCCAAAGGAGCACAATTTAAAAAAGTAATTTCGTTTGTTGGTATACAGTGAGAACAAGGGCACGAGTACACAGCCCTGCCTTACGCCATTTGTGATGTTAAAAGATCTGGTACATTCACCCAGCCTACCATAGCGGACCCTTGCTGTAGCGCCTGCGTATAGTTGTCTTATAAAGCAGATTATTGCCACCTCCACTTGCTAATGGCTTGCCACAACTTGTTATGATTAACACAATCGAATGCGGCAGAGACATCCAAGAATGCCATATAAAGATTTTCTTGCTTGGCCTGTGTGTACTTTCCTGCCAGGAGTGCCAAGTTCAGGCATTGGTCCATGGTCCCTCTGCCTTTCCTGAAACTATATTGTACCTCCGACAGGATAACTTTCTCCCGAGCCCAGTTTTCCAGTCTGTTTAATAATATTTGGCAAATTACCTTTGCTGTGCTGTCAATTAATGCAATTGGCTGATAATTTGCGGGATCTGAGCCATCTCCTTTTTTAAATAATGGAACAATGATGACTGTTTCGACGACGGAGGGCCCATAGTGCCTATAGCATTCAATGCTAATGTGAGTTAGGGGACCCAGAAGGTTCCATTGTTCAGGAATATGTCAACAGGTATCCCATCTGGCCCTGCTGCCTTTAAAGAAGATGCTTGCGACAATGCACACTATCTCGTCCAGATCAAAAACTAGAGATGAGGTACATTTGATCTTGTGCGGACTTTCTACAGTGATACTTATGTTCAGCTTTTGGAAGATTTTTTGAAAATTGTCTATCCAGGTCTTTTCCTCTATGCATAAGTCTGTGGATGGGCTACCTGCTTCTAGTAGGAATGGTGCGTTGGCCACTTCCCAAAAAGATTGAGTCATTCTCATTGGCTGCTGCCCTTAATTTCTCCCACACTTCAGATCTTAATTGTTTTTTCCGATTTGTTATCGCACTTTTATAACTGTGTCAAGTTTTTAATTTGTAATTTATCCCTTGGATTGGCTGTTAGCACATTGCAGAGGTTGGCAGAATCTTGTGAGCAGACATTGTCAAATCAGAGATTTTGCAGCTGTTTGCCTCCACCCGATGGAGGAGTTAGCTGCTGCTTAATGCCTTTTAAGATCTTCAGAAATACTGCAACTACTTGCAATTTGTTTATTCAATGATTTAACCAAAGACTGACTGTGAGAAAGTGGCTCTGTATATACTGTTCCTTAATAGGTACAGGGTGTACATAGTCCACAGACCCCAAGGGTTTAACAGAGGTTAAAGTTAGATATAACCTTACTCTCCAAAGTGGTAGCCTGGTCGAGCAGTAAGGCAGTATCAGAGGACAGTGTAAAGCATTTGTTGTACACACTCAGTCAGCAAATAGTTCCACACACTCAATAACTGAACTCTAGGCCAATGGTTTGTATATAAAAAATATATGCTTGTTTTATTTTAGAACCAACACTTGGAATTAAAATATACTTTCTCGACAGGAGATGTTTCATAAAAATACTTTTGTATATGCAATAGACTTTTTAGTAAACAGTTACAAGTAGTTGCAGTAGGCAACTCTATTTCTAAACACAATACATTGAGCTCAATGATAAATTCAAATTATATGCAACAGATTACTTTTTAGATTACTTTTGTAATTCCAGGCCTGGATCCTAGATCCAGTCCTGGGTCAGTTCTCAGAATCAGCTGTTGAAAGTCGACTTTGGTACTGTAATGATTTTTAACTAATATTTAGCTATTTCAAAAGTTAGCACTTAGAAAATATTTCAGAGCAAACAATCAATGATTCCCTATGGAAGAAAGTGTAGGTTACAGGTACAGTAGGTTATCGTTACTTTTGTAATCCAGTACTGGGTGCCTAGACTCAGTACTGGGACCTTTATCCAAAACAGGTAAGTAATTACGTTTTCAGATGCTATACGATTTTTGACAAATATTTAGAGATTGCAGAAATCAACACTTAGAAGAAATTTCACAGAAAAACAGTCAATGGTTTCCTATGGAAGAAAAATTAGTTAAAGGGGAGAGTCCTGGCAATCGTGTTTGGCTGTGTAGCGGATCAGGGCAGCCTGGAAAGACTGGGAAAAGCCCTTTAATAGACCTGCACCAACTTCTAGTGTTTCCCCGCTTCGCGGGAAACACTCGCTCATTCCTGCACCGGGGCAACACCTCTGGAGAGGACTACAGTGCCCACAAGGCTGTGGGGACCTCGGCCACGCCCAGCACACCAGGACCAGGTGCATAAAATCACCACTGCACCGGTGGAAAAGCGGGAGAGTCCTGGCAATCGTGTTTGGCTGTGTAGCGGATCAAGGCAGCCTGGAAAGACTGGGAAAAGCCCTTTAATAGACCTGCACCAACTTCTCGTGTTTCTTCGCGGGAAACACTCGCTCATTCCTGCACCGGGGCAACACCTCTGGAGAGGACTACAGTGCCCACAAGGCTGTGGGGACCTCGGCCACGCCCAGCACACCAGGAGCATAAAATCACCACTGCACCGGTGGAAAAGCGGGAGAGTCCTGGCAATCGTGTTTGGCTGTGTAGCGGATCAGGGCAGCCTGGAAAGACTGGGAAAAGCCCTTTAATAGACCTGCACCAACTTCTCGTGTTTACCGCTTCGCGGGAAACACTCGCTCATTCCTGCACCGGGGCAACATCTCTGGAGAGGACTACAGTGCCCACAAGGCTGTGGGGACCTCGGCCACGCCCAGCACACCAGGACCAGGTGCATAAAATCATCACTGGACCCGCGCACAGCGGGACGCGCGCGGGACGAAGCCCGGACAAAGGGCGGACAGTCTGAGACAGTCAGAGACTGAAGGAGACTGGACTGGGCCATACCCCTTGGTTGACGGACTCGGATAGTGTGCTGGTGAGGGGATTAGGAGTCCCACGTAAAGTACTGATTTATAATTCCCAATCGCAGAGTGTCTGTTAGTCATCTGATACGTTTAACGTGTAGCCTGTGTGGGAGTAAGCATGGCATCAAAATCACTGAAAGGCCAGAAACTGAGTATTAAGGGAGGGTCAGGGGGGATTATAGGTCCCATGGACGCCTTTATTACAATGGCTGCTTCGGCCCTGGAAAAGGAGATCGACCAAACGGTCCGTCGTTTATCTCTTGACCCCGCTCTTCAAAAAAGATCTTCTCTTGGGAACATTGCACTCGTAGTGTCTCCACCTTCTACACTGACCCAGAGTGCTCCTTTAAATCACATAATCATGGAACAGTCCGTTATTTCGGATATAAGTGGGGTGGATGCTAGCTTGGCTTCTTTTATGGCTTACCCAAGTGCGGATAAAGGGACTAGGAAAAGTAATGAGCCAGTACCAGTACTAGAACATCGAGTGGTACACGAGTCCCTAGAAAGTACGCCAGCGCTAGCTTTAAAGCGTAAACGCTGTGATAGAGCATTGAAGGGGGGGAGCCGCAAGAGATCCAAAGTTATACTATTCGGCCACAAGGGGGGCATTCAGGGAGGTAGTAAAAATACCTCTTTACAGGAGGTGACTCCTGTGCCCCCCCAAGTTAACTTTTTTCCTGATAAAATTGATGTTGCTGATGGAGCTGGTGACATCGCTCATTTATTGGATAAGTTCGAATGCTTGTTAAAATCATTAATCTCCCCAATAGTCGAACGACTTAGAAGGATAGGCTCGCAGTTAGACGCCCTTCAAATTGTTACTTCTGCTAATTTAAATATGCCTAATAATGTGGGGGAAGTACATCAGCCACAAAATAGTGTGTCTACTTTATTTAACCCTCCAAAAACCAGCCAGAAGTCTTGCTTTAAGGAAAAATTGGTTAAAGAGAGTAGAGTACATCTTAATCCTGGGGGGGGGAACTAAGGGTATGCCTTTTCAGGTAGTTAGTGACACACAGAGAGGCAATATAGCTGTACATCATGGCCAGATAAACCCGAAAGGCACACAGACAATTGACAACATTCAAGTTAAAGCGGTGCCTATGGGAACAAATGCTCTGAGCAATCATAAGGGAATTGATCTCCCTGAGGAGTCTTATCCATTTGTGATTGTTCTGGCGGGGGTTCCTGAGTGGGTGAACAATAGGGCAGAGTCTTATCAAAAATTAAAAAATAAGGTAATGTTTTGGTTAGGGAAAAACCGGCCATTAAGTCGAGATTTATATGGGGAAATTATAAATGTGAGACGGGTCTGTTGGGTAGGTCAAAAGGCCAAGGACATTGACGGTGACTGCATTATAGTGAACTTTAGAAACCCACGTGTGGTCCAGTTCATCAGCGGTGTACCGAATCACAATAATGGGGGGTGGAATCATGACCTTTGACCTGAGCTATTTCTACCCATGGCCCCCCCAAATGGCTGGCATGGAGAACTTTTCTATGCAATTTCCTGGGAGAAATGGTGCTCAAAGGAGGCACTTTACAAAGACACTGCCCATCCCCCTAATGCACAAAGGTTATCCCCAACATAACTCTCGTCATACCTTGGGACCAGACAATTTTTTCAATGTCCCGGTTTTTAATCAGTTTGATGCTCTGTCCAACCTAGGCTGCATAGACTGTCTATGGCATGGCTTAGAGAACAGAGTTATACCCGGTTCCCGGGAGGAGGGTGAGACCCTGCCCCCAAATGTTACGATTCAAAATGATGACGTAAATACCCTAGTGGGGACGATGGTAGTCTCAGATGGGTTAGTACATTCCCTGACTACTACCGTTATAAAAATCGTAACCTGGAATATTGCGGGTCTACGGAATAAATTGGATGATGCCATCTGGAGAGAGTTCATGGGGACAGTGGATATCATTGGGTTACAAGAAACCTGGGACTTAGAAAATATTTTAAGTATAGACGGCTATTCCACCTATTTTTTACCGGCAATACCCTCGGTTATGGGGAGGGCAAAGGGGGGGCTAGTGACGTTAATTATGGCTACTATTCCAGGGACACTTACACAGATAGAAACCGGTCTCCCATGCTGTTTAGCAGTACAAATTGCTTGTGACGGGGCATGTAATATTTTAATTGTGAATTTTTATAATTCTTTTGATAGATCAGGCCTGACTGACCAATTGGCCTCTCTGGATTGTTTTTGGGAAAAATATAGGGAGGTTAATCAGCATCATTGTTCAATTGGTTTGACCATAAATGTACACGCGCCAACCAAAAACTACGAATGGCCCTGAAGGAGAACCCAGTAGATAGGACACTCGTGGCTTCCTTAAGGAAATCTTATAAAAGGGCTATAGAGATTAGAAAGCGCGAGATTAGGGAAACAGCCTGGGAAGACTTGACCTCCACTGATGTCCTGAAGAATAGTGCTAAATTCTGGTCCGTTGTTAATAAACCTTTTTTTAATGATGTTGGCAATCATGTGTTAGATTGCAACATACAGGAACAGTCATGGCTTTTGCATTTTAAATCAGTTTATGAAGTAACAAACTCGGGTGAGGAGGGCTCACCCGCTGTCATTCTGCATCCATACATTTTTTCGGTTACGGTGGAAGAGGTGGCAGATGCCATAGGGAAAATGACTAGCAATAAGGCCCTGGGCCCAGATGGCGTCCCTGCTGACCTCTTCAAATCAGATGTCAAGCTATGGTCCGTACTTTTAGCAAATGTTTATAATAGAGTCTGTAAATCTGGTTTTCCAACCACATGGTCAGAATCAGTCATTGTGCCGATATTCAAAAAAGGTAACAGAGGGGATCCCAGTAACTACCGCCCGATCTCGCTCATTGACTCTGCAGTAAAGGTCCTAGGACGGGTGGTCCTGAGTAAACTCTGTGAAAAATTGGATGAAACAAATATCCTTTCGGTTCTTCAATTTGGTTTTAGGAAGGGCCGTGGTACTATAGACCAATGCCTCAATCTCCAACTTTTAATTGGGAAGTACACAATTGCCAAAAGGGGTTCACTATACATAGCATTTATGGACCTCTCATCAGCTTTTGAGCGAGTAAATAGATCAAAGTTGTGGGATATACTTTTAAAATTAGGCATTGATGAAAACATAGTGTACTTCCTGGCAGATCTTCACAGGGACCTTACTGCTACAGTTAGGTATGATCGCAAGGGTAACTGTACGGGTAAGATCGGGATTCTGAGTGGGGTCAGGCAGGACTGTATTTTAGCCCCCCTTCTGTTTATGCTTTATGTCAATGACCTTGGTATGGTCCTAGGGAAAGTATGTAAGGACATACCAAGGGCGGGTAAGTTTACTATACCGGTACTTTATGCCGATGATGCCGCACTTTTGGCACGTACCATGGTAGGTTTACAGCGGCTTTTAAACTCATTTTATGATTTTATGAATATTTTAGATTTAAGTGTTAACTACCTCAAATCCCATTTAATGACAGTGAGACCAAAAGGCAAACAAACGAAGAACTTGTATTGTAACGGAAATGTCCTGTCTAAAGTCTCTAGATTCCCATACTTAGGGGTCATTTTCGATGATAGCTCCACATGGCTGCCTCAAATGGCAGCCAAGCGTAATGTCTTCTCTAGGGCCACTCTGTCAGTATTAGGATTTGCACGGAAAATAGGTGTGAAACCACTGCAGGCAGTATTAAAGGTGTATGACGCTAAATGTGTCTTCCTTGGCTATGTATGGTGCAGATTTATGGGGCTTTAAAGATGCAAAATCGCTGCAGTGTGTGGAGGATAAGTTCCTAAAAAGCATTTTGTCTGTACCCAATTCCACCCCGGGGTTTATTGCCCACCAAGAATGTGGGGTGGAATACCTGGTGGATCGAATTGCACTTGCACCACTATTAAAATGTATTACAGTGTGGTTGAATGCAGACCTAGAATTAAACCATGAGGTCTTAAGGGACTGCTTAGCACTTGACCGATGTAATTCCATCCCGTGGCTGAATTACATCAAAAAGATAGCGGATTATTTAGGTCGTCCTGAATTGTATAATCAGCCATCCAAAATAGTTAAGGGGGATGCGAAATGGGTAAAACACACATATAGGCTCATCATGGGACTAGAAAGGGAAGACAAAGAATTGTCTAAACCTACTGTAAGAGCTTATCAGTTGTTAATAAATTCTGGGGAGATGGAACTGTATCTGAGAGTGGTCAATAATTCCAACCATAGATTTTTGCTGACCAGATTCAGATTAAACAAAATGCACCTTCTTATTACAGGCCGCCCAGGGTGGACAAATGCGAAAGACCTAGAGATTTGTCCGTGTGATGGATTTTCCATCATGGACACTACGCACTTTTTGTTCTTTTGCACTTATTTTACCCCAATAAGGAAAAAGTTCATACTACCATTAATTAAGGATAAAGGCTTTAGACAGGTTAAACCGGCCCTTTTGTACCTGCAATTGTTGTCAAATATTTGGGAAATTTTTAACATTGCGAATTTTCTGACCAGAGCCATGAGATTAAGTAAAAAGATACGTTGGAAGAGAGTAGCCTAGCGGGTTTTTTGGGTTGTTTTACTGATTTGGTCAGATACATTTTTTAGAATGGTTTTTCTACATAATGTTTGTTTTTATATTCTTTTTTAAAAGGTAAATTACTGTATTTTTAGGGGACCTGTTCTTGTTGTCTGTCTACTTTTATGGTTTTTGTAATTGAACCGAATAAAGTATTTGTTGCTGAGTTAAAAGTCAGTATAGTTGTGGGTACTTTGAGTCAGTGCTGGGCACCAAGATCCAGCACTGGGAGCTCACCTAAGAGCAGGTGAGTAAATTCGTTTTTGTCACTCGGCTGATTTTTGGTGATTATTTGAAGATTTGAAAAGTCCACATTTAGAAGAAATTTCAGGAAAAAGCCAGCCAATGTTACCCAATGAGGAAAATAGAGTTTGCGGTTTAAGGGTAAGTACTCGACTGGCAATGTTGAGGTTCTGGGCACAGACTCAGGGGTCTCCCAGGGTCAGGTAGGTATAGTTGTTTCACCCTCAGCGGCTCTAGGGCGGCCGGGTGCAGAGAGAGTTAGGCCCAATGTTATCCTATGAGGGATAGGGGGGCCTGGGTTGGTGGAGGCTGTCGGGCAAGCCACGCGACTGTGGGAGCTGGGCTCCTGGTCACTTACTCAGGGCAAGTGGGGAAGTAGGTTAGAGTAGAGTTTTCACTGCCAGGGCCACTCGGGCGGCTGGGTGCAGGGTGCTTTTGAGCCGTCGGGTGCTCAGTTGATTTCTATGGGAAATCTCCGGTTTGGAAAAAGACTGCAGGCTCGGGGACGAGGACTCTTCAGGTGCCACCACCACTTCGAGGGGTAAGTTGGGTAGTTGGAGGATAGGTAGGTACCCCGGGATTGGGCACAGGGGGCCGTGGGGCGCCGCGTGCAGGGGTGCCTTTTGATGTCGGAAATCTTACCCTCTGTTGATCGCGGTTGGGGTGGCACTCTGTTCTGAGGCTGCAGGCTTCTTCAGGATTGTCGAGGGGGATCCTTGGGTGCCGGACTCGGGGTCACAGTCGCCGTGGGGTCGTCCTCTTGGGTTTAGTTCACTCCGGCACCGGCCAGGCTTGGCAGGTGCAGAGTGGGCTGGGATCGCGGTTCCGGGCTGCTGCCAGGGGTGAAAGGTAGGTTCTGAGTAGAGCCTCTACTCATGGGTGTCCCAGGGGATCAGAGTTCAAAGGTAGCCAGGTCCTCCGGGGTTTCTGAGGTTGCTGGCCACAAGAGATGCCGGGTTTGGAGCAGGAGCAAGTCCGAGGTCGACAGGCCGGTAGGGCTGGGGCCAAAGCAGGTGGTGTCTCCCTCTCCTTCGTAGCTGCAGGGCAGGTCTTCTTTTCTTCTCGCTCTTCTTGTAGTTTCGGAATCTGGAATCTGGGGAAGGAAGGTTCAGGGTGCCCCTAAATACTAGATTTAGGGGCGTTACAGGTAGGTGAAGGCCAGGGACCAATGGGTCCTTGTCCTGGGGTGGGTACACCCCCTATCCTGCCTCTCTCCTGTGGGAGGGAGGCAGTAGCCTAATCCTGATAGGGTAGGGCCTCCCATCTTCAAGATGGCGAGAGCCCGGAGATGTGCTTCACCTCGCCTCCCCCACCTGAGGGGTGGGGTGGGCAGGTTGGCACATACCCTGTCCTTGTATGAGGTTTCCGGCCAAGCTTCCCGCCAGAGTGGGGGGTTGCAGTGGCCTGGGGAAACTCCTAGAGGCGGCAGGCCTTTGAAGCTTCCCTTTGCTCATCCTGGGGGAGGAGATCTATCACCTCACCCAGGATGTGCATTGTTGCTGACCCGGGAGAGCAGGGGCTCTCCCACCCAGGGGTCCAGCAACGTGTCTGCTGTGTGGCAGCCTGGGCAGCCTCAGAGCAGACGTGGATTGTAGGTTAGTTGTAAGGGGGCATCTCTAAGATGTCCTCTGGGGTGCTTGGCACATTAAATCCCACACTGGCATCAGTGTGGGTTTAATGTGCTGAGAAGTTTGATACCAAACTTCCCAGTCTTTAGTGTTGCCATTATGGTGCTGTGGAGCTCGTGTTTGACGAGCTCTCAGCACCATGTACTCTTAAATGGCAGCACTGCACTTACAGTGCCCGGGAATGGACCTGGGTACTGTAGGGGCACAGGGCTCCTGCGCCCACACCATGGGCATAAGGCACCCAGCCAGAGGGGTGACTGACATATGCCTTGGCAGTGTAGGTGTTGGGCATGGCACACAGAGATGTGTGCCATGTCGACTCTTCATTTTGTCCTGCACCCAGACACTCAGCCTGCAAAGGCAGTGTGTGTGTGTGTGTGTAAGGGTACAGGGCCCCTAAGGGTGGCACAATGAGTGTTGCAGCCCTTAGGGGTCTTCCCTGGTCACAAGGCCCTGGGTACCTAGGGTACCATTTACCAGGGGCTGACATGTGGCCAGGGTTTGCCAATTTGGAGTTTGTGTGTTTTAAGGAAGGAACATAGGCCCTGGGCACCTGATTGGCAGGAGTCGAGGGTACACTCAGTCAAAGTACATTCCGCAATTTAGCAAAACGTGGGGGCATACCATGCAAGAAAGAGGGCACTTTCTCACACTGACCTCATTATAGTTTGCCAGTATCAGTCGAGAGAAGAAGAGCCCTTTGTCGATCTTACTCCATTTTATGGAGTAACCATGTCGTCTGGCTAAAACAGGTTTAGGTGTTTTTCTGCTGTTTATTTTTTTTATTTAAATACTTTATTTCAGCCAAGGCAATAAAAGGTTTCATAGTCATACAATCATTCATTAAATAATCTGAAATACACCCTACCATATATTGTATAGTCTCAATAGAAGTGTCAGAAGTTTCCAATAAAATAGTTAAAAACCATATAAAACAGTGTAGACTGATCACCGTGAGATTACATTGTTACCACCCAGGTGAGTTCTCTTTCTAAAATTCATTAAACTTATTTTCATACAATATGAGGAAAAGTATCTGGTTATTTATACAATACAAAGAATATTTAACAATCATTAGTATTTTGGTCTTTAACGCATCACAGCTTTTTTCCTTATTAGGCCCACTATAAAGAAATACCTAGATAGGGCAAATATAACATGTGGTAAGTGTGAGAAAGTGGCTCTGTATATACTGTTCCCAAATAGGTAGTGTGTACAGAGTCCACAGCCCCCAGAGGTTTGGCAGAGGCTAAAGTTAGATATAACCTTACTTTCTAAAGTGGTAGCTTGGTCGAGCAGTAAGGTAGTATCAGAGGACAGTGTAAAACATTTTGTTGTACACACAGTCAGCAAATGGTTTCACACACTCAACAACTGAACTCTAGGCCAAAGGTTTATATATAAAAAATATATGCTTGTTTTATTTTAGAACCAACAATAGGTATTAAAATATACTTTCTCAGAATGAGATGCTTTAGGTAAATACTTTTGCAATATGAAATTGCCTTTTGTAAATAATTACAAGTTGTTGCAATAGGCAACACAATTTTAAACACAATAATGCATTGAGTTCAATGGAAGTTTCAAGTTATTTGCATTAGATTACTCTCAGGATTACTTTTGTAATTCCAGGACTGGATCTTAGAATCAGTCCTGGGACAGTTCTTAGAAACAAGTGATAAAAGTCAATTTAGTTACTATTAGGTTTTTAAGTAATATTTTGCTATTTTAAAAGTTGACAGAAGAAATTTCAAAGAAAACAGTCAATGATTCCCTATGGAAGAAAATTCAAGTTGAAGGTATAGTATGTTCTCGTTACTTTTGTAATCCAGTACTGGGTGCCTAGACTCAGTACTGGGAGCTTTAGCCAAAACAGGTAAGTAATTATGTTTTTTACAATTTGTACGATTTTTAAAGAATATTTCAAGTTTGCAAAAATCGACACTTAGAAGAAATTTCACAGAAAAACAGTCAATGATTTCATATGGGAGAAAATTGGGTTACTGGAAGCCCCCGACATCTGCGGCGTCCCCCAGGGCTCATCCCTCAGCCCGACGCTGTTCAACGTCTACATGGCCCCCCTCGCACAAGTGGCCTGCCACCACAACATCATCTCCTACGCCGACAACACCCAGCTCATCCTCTCCCTCACCAAGGACCCCCACACCGCCAAAACCAACATTCACGAGGGCATGAAGGCCATCGCCGACTGGATGAGGAGCAGCCGTCTGAAACTGAACTCGGACAAGACGGAGGTCCTCATCCTCGGACCCACCCCCTCAGCCTGGGACGACTCCTGGTGGCCGACCGCTCTAGGAACAACACCGACACCAACCGACCACGCACGCAACCTAGGATTCATCCTAGACTCCTCCCTCTCCATGTCCAAGCATGTCAACGCCGTCTCCTCCTCCTGCTACAACACCCTACGCTTGCTCCGCCGGATCTACAAATGGATCCCGACCGAAACAAGAAGAACAGTGACACAGGCCCTCGTGAGCAGCAGACTGGACTACGGCAACGCACTCTACGCAGGAATCCCAGCCAAACACCAACGGCGGCTACAACGCATCCAAAACGCCTCCGCCCGACTGATCGTCAATACCCCCTGCCGCAGCCACATCACCCCCCCTCCTGAGAGACCTGCACTGGCTCCCCATCAACAAGAGGATCACCTTCAAGCTCCTCACCCACGCACACAAAGCACTCCACAACGCCGGACCAGCCTACCTGAACAGCAGACTCCGCTTCTACACCCCCACCCGCTAGCTCCGCTCCGCCAGCCTTGCCCTCGCAGATGTCCCCCACATCCAACGTACGACCGCCAGTGGCAGATCCTTCTCTTACCTCGCCGCCAAAACCTGGAACACCCTCCCAACCCACCTACGACAGACCCAAGACCTACTCGCCTTCAGAAGACTCCTCAAGACCTGGCTCTTCAAGCAGTAGAGGCATACCCCCCCCCCCCCACCCCCCCACCCCCCACCTTAAGCCCCTTGAGACCCTCACGGGTAGGTAGTGCACTTTACAAGTACATTGATGGATTGATTGACTGGTAAGTACGGTTGTGAATATTTTTCAGGGTCAGTGCTGGGCACCAAGACCCAGCACTAGGAGCAGGTGAGTATTTTCGTTTCCGTTACTCGGCTGATTTTTTGTGAATATTTTAAGTTTTGAAAAGTCCACACTTAGAAGAAATTTCAGCAAAAACCAGTCAATGTTACCCTATGGAGAAAATTGAGTTATCGGCTTTCAGGTAAGTACTCGACTGGCAAAGTTAAGGTTCTGGGCACAGACTTATGGTTCTCCCAGGGTCAGGTAGGTACCGTTGTTACACCCTCAGCGGCACAGGGGCAGCCGCGTGCAGAGTGAGTTAGGCCCAATGCTATCCTATGAGAGGCAGGGGCCTTGGTTGGTGGCTGCTGACTAGCAGGCCACGCGGCTGTGGAAGCTGGGCTCCTGGTCACTTACTCAGGGCAAATGGGGAAGTAGATAGGTGCAAAGGTTACACTGCCAGGGCCACTCGGGCGGCTGGGTGCAGGGTGCTTTTGAGCCGTCGGGCGCTCAATTGATTTCAATGGGAAAGCTCCGGTTTGGAAAAAGACTGCAAGGTCGGGGACGAAGATTCTTGAGGTGCCACCACCACTTCGAGAGGTAAGTTGGGTGGTAAGTTGGGTAGTAAGAGGATAGGTAGGTACCCAGGAGTTGGGCATAGGGGGCCGCAGGGCGCCGGGTGCCTTTTGGTGTTGGGAAATCTTACCCTGTTGATCGCGGTTGGGGGGGTACCTGGTTCTGAGGCTGCAGGCGTCGTCAGGAGCGTCGAGGGAAGTCCTTGGGTGCCGGACTCGGGGTCTCAGTCGCCGTGGGGTCGTCCTCGTGGTCTTTATTCACTCCGGCACAGGCCAGGCTTGGTGGGTGCAGAGTGAGCAGGGTTCGCGGTTCCGGGCTGATGCCAGGGATTAGAAGCAGATTTTGAGTAGAGCCTCTACTCATGGGAGTCCCAGGGGCTTAGAGCCAAAAGGTAGCCAGGTCTTCCGGGGTTTGTGAGGTTGCTGGCCACAAGAGATGCCGGGTTGTAGCAGGAGCAGGTTCGAGGGTCGACAGGCCGGTAGGGCTGGGGCCAAAGCAGTTTGTGTATTCCTCTTCTTAGCAGCTGCAGGGCAGGTCTTCTTTCTTCTTGCTCTTCTTTGTATTTCGGAATCTGGAAAAGGAAGGTTCAGGGTGCCCCTAAATACTAGATTTAGGGGCATTACAGGTAGGTAAAGGGCAGGGACCAATGGGTCCCTCTCCTGGGGTGGCTACACCCCCTATTCTGCCACTCTCCTGTGGGAGGGGGGAAGTAGCCTAGTCCTGATTGGGTAGGGCCTCCCATCTTCAAGATGGCGAGCACCCAGAGATGTGCTTCACCTCGCCTCCCCCACCTGAGGGGTGGGGTTGGCAGGGTGGCACATCCCCTGTCCTTACTTGGGGTTTCCGGCCAAGCTTCCCGCCAGAGTGGGGGTTGCAAGTGGCCTGGGGAAGCTCACAGAGGTGGCATGCCTTTGAAGCTTCCCCCTGCCCATCCTGGGGGAGGAGATCTAGCACCTCGCCCAGGATGTGCATTGTTTTAGGCCCGGGATAGCAAGGGCTCTCCTACCCAGGGGTCCAGCAACATGTCTGCTGTGTGGCAGCCTCTCAGACCAGACGTGGATTTTAGGGTAGGTTTCAGGGGACCTCTCTAAGAGGCCCTATGTGGTGCTTGGTACATTAAATCCCACACTGGCATCAGTGTGGGTTTAATGTGCTGAGCAATTTGATAACAAACTTCTCAGTCTTCAGTGTTGCCATTATGGTGCTGTGGAGTTCGTGTTTGACAAGCTCCCAGCACCATGTACTCTTAAATGGCAGCAAAGCACTTACAGGGCCCAGGAATGGACCTGGGTACTGTAGGGGCACAGGGCTCATGCTCCTGTGCCCACACCACTGGCATAGGGCACCCAGCTAGAGGGGTGGCTGATGTATGCCAGGGCAGTGTAGGTTGTGGGCATGGTACACAGGGATGTGTGCCATGTCGACTCTTTGTCTTGTCCTGTATCCAGACACTCAGCCTGCAAGGGCAGCGTGTGTGTGTTAGGGTACAGGGCCTCTAAGGGTGGCACAATGAGTGCTGCAGCCCTTAGAGGCCTTCCCTGGTCACAAGGCCCTGGGTACCTAGGGTACCATTTACCAGGGGCTGACATGTGGCCAGGGTTTGCCAATTTGGGTTGGAGGTTTTGGTTTAGGGAAGGAACATAGGCCCTGGGCACCATATTGGCAGCAGCCCAGGGCATACTCAGTCAAAGTACATTCAGCATTTCAGCAAAAAGTGGGGGCATACCATGCAAGAAAGATGGCACTTTCACACAGTAAGGTGCTAGTAGTCAGTACCCCAAGTGCCTCTTGGTGCTTTCTGAATCCCATTGAATTACATAATGGTCGGATAAATTTCCTCATAGCCCTATCATACGCCGGACAGAAAAACAAAATGTGTGCTGTGCTTTCTATATTTTCGAAAGACCCTAAAGTGCTTATAGTTCATAACGTGCAAGAACGGTCTTCCTTACCCTCCCAGTTTGCAGTATGGCTCTTGATATGTAATATGTTGTACCTTGGCTTTAGATATAGGATTCTTGCTAAGTACGGCTGTACATTGTCAAGAAACTCCTCGTGACTCGGACTTGGCTTGATAGTGAGTAATTGAGATGTTAGCCTTGTTAATCTCGGGTCTCAGTAAAGAGCATTCAATGTACTTGACAACTTAACTCCCCTACAATTGAAAAGAGTCACCACAAAAGACTCAAAACCCTGGTATGATGCTAGGCTAAATGAAGACAGATCATTGAGAGCAATTGAAAGACAATGGAGAGCGCTCCATCTGCTGCCCACCTCAAATTACTAAGAAGCAACAGAAATTCCTATTACAGAAAGATTAGACATTCAAAAGCGGATTTCATACGTAAACAATTAGACCAAGCTAAGAATCACCCCAAAAAACTATTCGAAATAATCAAAGCTCAATCTAAGGGTGTCTCCTACTCCCCCCCAAGCTAATCCTGAAACACTCCCCAATTGCGAGGAACTTGCCTCCTTTTTCACACAAAGACTGAAAACTTAAAGAGAGACCTACTTAACGATCTATTATCCCATACCGACCCACACATGAACTCCTCACGGACCACACCAGGGACACCACTTAACTGCTCTGCAAAGCTCGACCTTAAGAACAACGCCTCCTGGACCGCCTTCAACTTCTACAGCGAAGAAACTATCTTACACACGCTCACGGCTATGAATCCCTCCAAACATTTTACAGACCATCTCCAAGCAACCCACTTAAAGGCCTTCATTCCACTGCTAGTGCCCCTATGGACCAGGATTATAAATACCTCTCTTCTGCAAGGAACCATCCCAGACATCAAAGCCGGTCAGGTATCCCCCATAATAAAGAAAGTATCAGCAGACTCGTCAGACCTGAATAACTATCGCCCAAAATCCAACATCTCGACCCTGGCCAAACTACTCGATAAAAGTGTCCAAATGCAGCTTAGTAACCACATAGACCATTTCAACCTGCTCAATCAATTCTAATCAGGCTTTGGATCAGGGCACAGTACCGAATCAGCCATGACCCACATAATAGATGGCGCACTACAAATACTGGATCAAAACAAAGCTTGTTTGCTAATCCTACGGGACTTATCCACAGCCTTCGATACAGTCAAACAGGACAACCTACTAGACCTCTTGAAACATAGAATGGGTCTATCTGGAACGGTGTTAAACTGGTTCACTTCCTTCCTCCAAAACAGAACACTAAGATTCAAGATCAACCAATCTTTACCTAACCTCACCCCAGTCACTTTGGGAGTACCCCAGGGATCTTCCCTCTCCCCAACACTCTTCAATCTGTTTACGGAACTACTCACTGAGCTTCTCAACTCCTCAAATATCCATTATCACATGTACGCCGACGACACACAAGTCTAAATTAAGGTCCACTCTCTTGAAGACATCAAGTCCCTTAACTCAACGCTCCAAAACACACAGACCCGGCTGGCAAATAACTATTTAAAACTAAACACACTAAAAACAGAATTCCTGTTAATCGCTCCCCCCAACCAAACAACCATCAGCCGCGAGTGGATGAAGCACCTAAATGCACTCGACAGTCAACCTCTCATCATTGATTCCGCTAAATCTCTAGGAATAACCCTGTACAATAAGCTAAATATGCAGAAGCACATCACCGCTGCAACTAAAGGAGCACTTTTTCAGTTGAACACCCTGAGAAATCTGAAACCCTGCATACCCGCAAATGACTTTAAACAGGCAGTTCCAACTCTAGTAATTACTAGAGTGGACTATGGGAGTGTCGCTCTCTGCGGCCTTAGCAGATCAACGACCGTCCGCTAAGAGCCTCAATCAATACTGCCGCTAGACTCATCACAGGCTCCAAAAGAAACTGACACATTTCCCCTGACCTTCGTGACCTTTTGAGGCCAGAATCCATTTGAAAATCGCCTGTATGACACAAGGCATTGCACCACAAAACCCTGAGATACCTAGCAGACTAGTACTATCGGGTGGTAACAGATCTACTAGGAGTTCGGATAGTCTTCTACTTAAACCACAACGTTTCTCCAAGAAGAAAACACACAATCGTACCTTCTTAGGAATGGCTCCCAGGATTTGAAACTCCTTGCCCCCAGAAACAAGACTTAATTCGTCCGCTGCTTTTTTTTTTTTTTTTTTTAAAAAGAAGTGAAATAGATTCTCTTGTCCAAATTCATCTGAACTTTCTCATACACTCTTGTAGATATGCGCTAGTCTCTAATAGTTACAAGTATTGTATTCACCTAATTCATTGTATTTATATGTATATGTCAATCACCTGTATTTGCCCTGTAAAGCGCTCGGATACCCGCAAGGGTCTTGTTCGTGCTATACAAAACAGTCAAAATAAAAATAAAATAAATAATGTGTACTGCCAATAGGTTCCCTTCAGTGTGTCTTTACAGCTTGATTTTAAACTGTGAGGGTGGTTCCAATAGGATTCAAGACCTAACTATGAGCCATTTCTGTACAAATCTTCGCCAAGGTAAGGCATGCGTCAATGGCCAGTAATTCATGTACACCTTCTCTGTAAACTAGTAATTCTGGCATTATCCACAATCTTATCCAGTAGAGCAATGGTTGCAAAGTTGAAAGATGCCCTATGAGCTTCATGTCTAATTCATGAAACACTTGGACAAGTTGTGTTGATAGGGGTAGCCCCAATAGTCTCCTCACAAATTTATTTCCCCCAATTATCAGTTGTTTGATGTCACTGGTACCCCATAGCTTTGATCCATACAGTGCTGCTGCCTGGACCTTGCATTTGTATAGCTCGAGTGCTGGTGTCACAGTTTTGCTTGAGGACAATCTGTACTTCTTATGTTTTGCCCCTGTCCCTTGGGCTAACAGTAGTAGTGAGTGGTTGACTTGCTGTTTCCAAGCTAGTTTGGAATCTAATAATATGCCCAGATAGGTAAAATTAGTGGCATGTTCTATTCTCTGGTTACTCAGCACAAGGTTATTTTTAAAGTCCTTGTGTGGGTTTATAGCCATGTACCTGGTTTGACCGGCATTAATTTCTAAACCTTTTTCGGCGCAGAATCCGTTAAAACCGTTCATCATATTTTGCAGTCCCTTTAGAGTCTGAGATCAGGATGGTATTGTCTGCAAAGAGCAGTGCCGGTACCAAGTTCCCATTCAGTTTAGGGGGGTCATTTGCTTGATCTTGTAGGTAATTTACCACGTCATTGATATAGAGTGAGAACAGGGTGGGAGCAAGTACACAACCCTGTCTCACTCCTCTCTCTATCGGGATTGGCTTTGTAAGTTCCCCATTCATACACCAACAATCCCTAGCATAGTTTCCACTGTGTTACCTTTTTATCTGTATTATTAGGCTGGGGGGAGCTTTTTGTTTTTCTAGTGAATCCCATAAAAGACATCTGGGTACGAGGTCGAGAGCTGCACTCCGATAGACTAATGCTACGTAGGTATGGCCCGTCCTGATCTTGACATATTTCCAAATGATGCACTAAAGTCTAAAAACTTGGTCTATTGTACTAGTACATGATCTAAAACCTGCCTGATATGGAGGCAATATGTTGTTGGTCTCTAGCCAGTCATTAAGCCTATTCAATAGTTGTATGGCGTAGATTTTTTTAAGTAGGTCTATCAGGCTAATTGGCCTGTAATTTTCGGGTTTGTGTTTACTGCCTTTTTTGTGGATAGGGAGGATTTCAGCCCCTTTCCACGTTCCCGGTACTGGGGCACCTGCTGATATTGCATTGCCAAGAGCATTAACATATGGAACCCATACCTTTTTATCATGTTTGAACAGATCACCAGGAAGTCTATCTAGTCCCGGTGCTTTCCCCGGTTTGATAGACTATGGCATAGTCGGTCTCTTGCAGTGAGAAAACGATCACCTCACTGTCTTTCTCGAGATTATCAGGCCCTCTGTCTCCACTCGGAGCTACAATGGGCTGAAAGCTGGAGGACAAGTCAGTGAAGTGGTCGGTCCAAGCTGCAGAGTCCAAATAATGCTCCATCCTCACTGCCTGGTCCTTGCAACCGCATGCTATAATTTTCCAGAACTCAACTGAGTTAGCAGTTTTTGCTGCCTGTTAGTAATACATTGTTCTTTCCAGGGGAGGGTTAAGGAGAGATTAGCATGATTGCTAAATTCTGTCATTCATACATTTACTTCCGCTCGATTAATCTTACTGATACTAGATGTTATTATATAATCTATCACGGAAGTAGTCTCCCCTCTATAAAAAGTAGGGATTAATTGACCGTTGATATAAGTTTTTTGTGACCTGATCTCCAATTGCCAGACCATCAAAATATTATTCAAAGCATTTCCATAGATGGTATGTGTAAAATGGTCATCTAAGCCGTTGTTTTGTGAAATTTGATGACACATGCGATGGTCGCCGTTTGAGCATTTTGCTATATTAAAGTCGCCCACCCATATAAGGTAAAGTTGTTTTACTTGTGTAGAAGGAATATGCTACTTACCAGTATGCATCTGTTCTTGGCATGTAGAGCTGCAGATCTACACACTTTTGAATAGATCGCCATCTGGTGTTGGGCCCGGATGTTTGCAGTTTGTTTTTCCTCTTGAAAAGTCTTTGGAAGTCACAAGGTCGGTGACTCCTCCCTTGGATCGTATTGCGCATGGGCTTCGGCTCCATCCTCAGATTGTTTTTCGCCAGCAGGGAAAGATGGAGCGTAGTATTAACAGTGAAGAAACCCATGTGTGTTGTATCTAAATAAGATAGACTGGAACAGATACAAATAGCCGGGGAGGCGAGTGGGCGTGTGTAGATCTGCAGCTCTACATGCCAAGAACAGATGCATACTGGTAAGTAGCATATTCCGTTCAAGGCATATGAGCTGCAGATTACACACTTTTGTATAGACTATATAGCAGTTCCCAACCTTAGCGGCGACCACCAGTATCTGTTGCAGTGGTTTGAAATAGTGTTTTTAGTACAGCCTGGCCCACACTAGCTTGTTGCTTGGTTTGCACATCTACACAGTAATGTTTAGTGAAAGTGTGCGGTGTTGACCATGTAGCTGCTTTGCAGATATCATCTAATGGGATGTTCCCTAGAAAAGCCATAGAAGCCCCTATCATCCGTGTAGAGTGGCCTTTAGGGGGAACAGATAACGTTCGTTTTGCTTTGTGGTAGAAAATCTGTATGCATTTTACAATCCACGTAGCTATCCCTGATTTTGAGATGGGGTTGCCCTGGTGTGGTGGAGAGAAAGAGACAAACAGTTGTTTGGTCTTTCTGAAAGGTTGTGTTCTCTGGATATAGTAAAGTAAGGACTGTTTAACATCTAGCGTGTGTAGAGCCCTTTCTGCAACAGTTTGAGGTTGCGAGGAAAATACTGGTAATTCTACCGATTGGTTTAGATGGAAGGGGGAAATGACTTTGGGTAGGAATTTTGGGTTGGTACGGAGGACAACCTTGTTCTGGTGCATTTGGAGAAAAGGTTCTTGTATAGTAAGTGCTTGTATCTCACTGACCCTTCTAAGGGAAGTGATGGCTACAAGAAAAGCTGTTTTCCATGTGAGAAATTGCAGTTCGCATTTATGCAAAGGTTCGAAGGGCGGTCCCATTAGCCTTGTGAGAACTATATTTAAGTTCCACACAGGTGAGGGTGGTACTCTGGGGGGAATTATTCGTTTGAGGCCTTCCATGAAGGCTTTAATGGCAGGCACTCTGACAAGTGATAGGTGCTGTCTGTTCTGTAGGTAAGCAGCAATTGCTGCGAGGTGTAGCCAAATGCATTTATATGCTAGGTTACACCTTTGTAGATGGAGCAAGTAGCATATGATGTGCTGTATAGATACGTCTAGAGGGTTGATTGTGTTATGGCAATAAACAACAAATCTTTTCCACTTTGCAGCGTAGCAGGCTCTAGTGGTAGGGCGCCTAGCTTCTCTGATGACATTCATACAGTCAGGGGGAAGGTTAAGGTATCCGAATTCTAGGATCTCAGGAGCCAGATCGCAAGGTTGAGCTGAGCTGGGTCCGGGTGTCTGATCTCTCCATGGTTCTGGGTTAGGAGCCATGGTGAGAGGTGTAGCTTTTGGTGTGGTACTACAGAGAGTTCCAGCAGCGTGGTGTACCACAGTTGTCTGGCCCACGTTGGAGCTACTAGGATCAGTGTGAGGGAGTGCTGTTGTAGCTTTCGCACCACTAATGGAATTAGTGGGAGAGGTGGAAAGGCGTACGCAAATTTGCCTGACCAGTTCATCCATATCGCATTGCCATTGGACAATGGGTGTGGGTATCTGGCGGCGAAGCTTGGGCATTTTTTGTTTTCGTGGGTGGCGAAGAGGTCTATCTGTGGATGCCCCCACATCTGAAAGAACGGGTGAAGAACCTGTGGGTGAAGTTCCCACTCGTGGATCTGTTGTGTCTGTCTGCTGAGCAGATCTGCCATGGTGTTTTGGACTCCTGGGACATGTTGGGCTAGGAGAAAGATTTTGTGTGGAATTGCCCATCTCCATATGCTCTGTGCTAGTTGAGAGCTGTGGAGAGTGTGTGCCGCCTTGTTTTTGAATGTAGTACATGGCAGTCATGTTGTCTGTGCGGATAAGGACTGCCTTGCCTAAAATGTGTGTCTGAAAGGATTTTAGGGCTAGAAAGATTGCCAGTAACTCCAGATGGTTGATATGGAGTAACTTTAGTTGTGGCGTCCATGTGCCCAGCACTGTGAGGTGTAATAGATGAGCTCCCCAGCCGGAGAGCGATGCGTCTGTTAGGATTATTTGTGGAACCGGTTCCAGGAACGGTCGACCTCTGGAAAGATTTGTGGTGTTTCACCACTGCAGAGAGCGATGGGAGCGACCGTCTACCAACACCAGATCTGTTAGTTGCCCCTGGGCCTGGTTCCATTGGTGCGCTAGGCACTCTTGGAGTGGACGCATCTGGAGTCTTGCATGAGGCACTATGAAAATGCAAGAGGCCATCATCCCTATCAGTTGCATAAACACTCTTGCTGGGAGAAAGTGTTGAGGTGTGAATCTTTGACGCAAAGCCTGAATGCTTGCAATCCTGGCAGGATTGGGGTAGGCTATGGCTTTTGAGGTGTCTATGGTGGTGCCGAGATACTGCTTTGTGTGGGATGGTATTAGCTGGGACTTTTGGTGGTTCACCGTGAAGCCTAGCTGGTGAAGTAGTTGGATTGTAGTGGCGGTGTGATGTACACATTGGTTGTAGGACGTGGCTTTTATTAGCCAGTCGTGCAAATATGGGAAGACGTGAATGTGCTGTCTTCTGAGGTGTGCCGCCACTACCGCTAGGCACTTGGTGAATACCCTTGGCGCACCTTGAACTGGTAGTGTTGCCCGTCCACTACAAATCTGAGGTACTTTCTGTGAGCATGGTGTACCGGAATGTGAAAGTATGCATCTTTCAAGTCCAGTGTGGTGAGAAAGTCGTTCTGGGAGAGGAGCGGAAGTACCTGCTGAAGTGTTACCATGTGAAAATGGTCCGAATGTATGTATGTGTTTAGAGGCTGGAGATCTAGAATAGGTCGTAGAGTCTCGTCTCTTTTTGGTATCAGAAATTATAGGGAGTAGACCCCTAAATTTTGCTGATTGGTGGGGACTTGTTCTATTGCATGTTTTGTAGGAGGGAGATTACCTCCTGTTTTAGAAATGTGGAATGTTCTTGTGACATTGGGCGTTGCCTGGGTGGAATGTTTGGGGGAATAGATGTCAATTCTAGGCAGTACCCTGAACAAATAATTTGGGTCACCCATCTGTCTGAGGTGATGGTCTCCCAGACCTGAAGGAAATTTTGGAGCCTGCCCCCGACCGGAGTGGGATGGTCTGGAGGGAGCGGGGGGGAAGTCATTGGGTAGGCGGTGTGGTAGAGCGGGCGGTATTTGTTTTGCCTCTGCCTTTATTGTTATTGCCCCTATAGCCACCTCTTTGATAACCCCTTGTGAAGGTGGATTGAGCAGGGGATTTGTAGGAAGTGGACGCGCTATCTGAGGAGTAGCCTCTAGCCGTACCCCGAAAGGAAGAGCGGCGAAAGGAGCGCCTAGGAGGGTGTGACTGCAAGGCTCGGCTCCCATAGATTTCGCCGAATCCTTCATTTTCTCGAGGGCCTCATCGACCTTTGGGACGAATGGATGTTCTTGGTCAAAGGGACGATTTAGGATGGAGGCCTGTACCTCAGGTTTAAAGCCTGAAACTCTCAGCCAAACATGGCGACGGAGGAGGACGCTAGTGTTAATGGCCCTGGAGGCTGTGTCTGCTGCGTCTAAGGCACAGCGTATAGAGGTGTTAGTTATAGTCTTACCCTCTTGAATTAATTCATTGGCCCTATTTTTGTATTTTTCTGGGAGATGGTGCATGATGGTGTCTAACTCATCATAATGCGCTCTATCGTATCTGGCCAATAGCGCTTGAGTGTTGGCGATACGCCATATATTGGCTGCTTGTGACGCAGTGCGCTTTCCTGACGTGTCCAGTAGCTTTGACTCTTTGTCAGGTGGTGGTGCTTCGCCTGACGCCTGGGAGTTTGACCTCTTCCGTGCAGTGGAAACCACTAGGGAATCTAGTGGCGCTGGCCCTTTGATATAGGCAGGATCTGTGGGGGCCGCTTTGTACTTTTTCTCTATGCGTGGGTTAATGACCCTAGCCCTGACTGGGTCTTTAAAAACCTCTGGCGCATGTTTTATTACCCCCTTGAGCATAGGTAGTATGGAGGTAGACCTATGTGCGGTATCAAAGGTGTCGAGGAGGAAATCCTCCTCTACCGGGTCAGTGTGTAGCTCTACCCCGTGATAATGTGCCGCCCTCTGAAGTAGGTGGTGAAAACCTAATGAGTCTTTCGGTGGAGATGGCCTGGACGGGTAAAGGTCATCTTGTGGAACGTCTGGGATGTCTGGATTATTATAGTTGTCCCATGGGTCTGGGGATCCTGTAGGGGTGGGGTCTTGTGGCACATCCCGTGGATCGTAATATGGGTCCCCCTGATCATCATTGTCTGGAGACGGGGTCGGGAAGCGATGAGGTGGGGGTGGAGAAGGCAGAGGGGGCGGAGGTGGAGAGGGTGGAGGAGGTGGGGAAGACATTCTGAAAGGAGAGGTAGCAGAGTCCTTCCTCTTTGGAGGTGGAGGCGGAGCTGGTTTGTCCAAATGTCTCTTTTTAGAAGAGTGCCAAATGTCCAGTTTTTGGATCCTTGGTAAGTGTCTTTTGCAAGGGATCCGGTGTAAACAGTTCCTGTGACAATGTTTGTTCCGTCGGCGCCGAAGGTTTCGGGGCCGATGACTTTTAGGCTTGTCCGTGCCGTGCTTTTTGGGAACCTCCTTTTTATTGGTCGGTGCCGAGGTGGTCTTCGGCACAGAAGTGTCGGTGCCGAGGGCCTTATGGGGTTTGGTCGGTACCGAAAGGCTGGGTTTCGACACCGAGGACTTTGGTGCGGAGCTCGGTGTCGAGGTAGAGGCCGGTCTCTATTTCGGTGCCGAAGTGTGTTTCTCGGCACCGCTGGAAGGCTGGGTCGAGCCCGAGCCGCCGGAAGGCTTAATTGGCTTCTTCACCGGGCCCGAAGGTGGGGTGTTTGAAGCAGTGTCTCTGGTCTTGCCTAGGCCCGGAGGCGAAGGCGTGACCGAAGCCTTTTTGGGTGTCGGCGCGGGTGTGGGAGGGGGTATAGTACTCACGACCCTCTGCGCCGGGGTGATGTCCTCCACATCAGAGTCATCGGCTTCGGAAGCACTGATGAGGTGCTCTACGGTGTGCTGCTGTCCCGGAGCTTCGACGTCGTCCCCGAAGATGTCGACTGGAACGGAGGTCGAGGAGTGCGCCATGTTTCGTCTGGCCCTTCGATCTCGAATAGTCTTTTTCGATCTGAAAGACTTGCAGGCGGGACAGTCTCAAGCCTCGTGCTCAGGGGAGAGGCAGAGGTTGCACACCTCATGAAGGTCGGTGTGGGGGAATTTGGACCCACATCGAGGGCACTTCTTGAATGGAGTTCTTTCCATCAGCTGGGACCGGTGGTTGGGTAGGCCCGAAGGCCGCCGTCGACGACTGGAATCGAAGATGTGTCAAAGAGAAGGTGATTGAGGAGATCTAGATCTGAACAATACCGCGATGAGCGAGGATTCCGCTTCGATCGAACTGGAAATGTTCGGAACCGGAGCACGAAGTATTACATCCGAGCCCGGTGGCGGAAAAAAACAATCTGAGGATGGAGCCGAAGCCCATGCGCAATACGATCCAAGGGAGGAGTCACCGACCTTGTGACTTCCAAAGACTTTCCAAGAGGAAAAACGAACTGCAAACATCCGGGCCCAACACCAGATGGCGATCTATGTAAAAGTGTGTAATCTGCAGCTCATATGCCTCGAACAATATATTCTCTAATGCTCTAATGCGTTCGCAGCGCAGTGAGGGACGTAAAGACAGACGAGCTCACCTTGACAAATGTGAGACTGCAGGAAGCCAGGGGGTGTTTAGAACCCTCTCAATCTAACTAGGGAGTCCATTAATAAAGGGAAGATAGGACATCCATGTGTTAGTTTTAACACTGTAATTTCTGCACCTTTTCTCTGATCCCGCATTTTTCTTTAAGTTTGTTTTGTCTCCCCCACCCTATTGCTCGACCTTTGTCGTTGGCTTGCGCGGAGGCGCTGTTGCAGCCCTATGATGAAGCATGCCACAGGTTTTTGTGGGTGAGGGCAGTTTTAATAACAGATGTGTTCTGTCCACTCCCCCTCTGATTAGCGACAAACGTTTTTTCGACCCACTTCTGTGTGTGTGAAAATTTGTTACAGGAGGTCGGAGTGGGGTGTTCCTTTTACCTCTTATTACTGTGTGAAAAGATCTTGTTAAGGGGAGCAAGATTAATTTCTCCATTGAATATTAGAAATAGACTTAAGTTTTGCATATGAGATCCCTTGGGTATTTTCAAGATGAAAGAAAGGGCTTGCACAGAGTTGTGGTGTGTGTTGATGTATAAGTGGGAAGATTGGTGAGGGATTGTGTGGAGTATAATAATTGAAAAAGAAAATCTGATAACAAGGAATATGCCCACGTTTTGTATAAATTTGCCAAATTTCCTGATGGCAAGAAATAGCCATTGGTTTAGTGGGACCTACGAGAGGTGAACATGCAACACCATATATGACTGTATTGATTGATTTGTATTCTTGATAGGTAGAAGTGTTAAATGTTAAAGAGTTAGGGACATAACCTCTGACAGTGTGATAAGATTTTCTGAAGAAAAACTGAAGAAAGAAAATTTTCCCGAGAGTATTTTATCTGACAATGGTCTTCAGTTTTGTTTGAGTACTACAGAAAATTATTTAGAAAAATATGGAATTAAGCACAAAGAGTTCTGTACATCATTCAGAAACAAATGTTACTGCTGAGAGGATTGAACAAAATGTTTAAAGAATATTTACAATTGGCAAGAGCCAACAATTTGAATTGGTGAGACATTACAGGAACGTGTAAATGCTTCTAGCATGACCCCACATTCTACTATCAGAAAATCTCTGTTTGAACTGTTCAAGGGAAGGGCTTAGAGTACCATGTTGTGTCCAGGTTAGATGACGTGAAAAAGGGGTTAAAAGAAAGATGTGTGGAGGGGTGAATAAAAAGAAATGGTGAAAAAATGAGAAAGAGGTATTTTGAAGACAGAAAATGGGTGCAAATGATTGAAGTTAAAACTGGTGATTGGGGAAGGTGACTTCTGTTGGGTGCCAGAACTAGTCTAATTTGTATTTATTTTTTTTTACTTATTTTTCAATTTAATCATAAACAGTACAGCCGCATTGAATGACAAAGTAGGCAAGCAAGTGAGTGCTAATAGTTCAGGGAAACAAAGAACACCCAGCAGGCCCCACATATCCTTTTCCGAGACCCCAGAGATAGGACCTTCTGCATTGACAAAACCTTATTCCGCAATCTAGTGGTTGGGTCCATAACGGTTGTATTTTCCCCTTTTTTTCTGTTTGTGGGTGTCAATATACCACCATTTGGTTGCCATAGTTGGATTCTATTTCTTTTTCTTCCTCTCTCTCATCTTCCTTTGTGGAGGGGGGTGGGTTTTCTAGTGAATCCAGAAAACTCTAAAAGCTACATAACTACATAGACAGGTAAGAAACTATAAGTTTTGCAGTGTGAATCTTTTCTGGATTCACTTGCTGCTGTTGACGATTGCCCAGGGCGCATTCCCAAGCCCCGTTCAAAGAGAAGCGTGCCTTGTTGGGCTTCAGCCCTAGTCTGTTTTTTTTGCCTCCCTGGTGGCCCCTCTCCCTGCTCCCATTCCCTACCTGCTCAGTCTGGCTACCAGGGTAGTTCACCTGGGGGCCACTCCTAGTCTGTTCCCTGGTAATCTCCTCCTCTGGCCCTGTCCAGCTCTCTTTCCCAGCGTCCCTGGGGTCTCTCCTTACTCAAGATCTTTGACCCCCCCCCCCCATCTTTGAACCGCACCGCTTACCCAGATATCCATGAATGTCAATGACCTGTCACACTACCTCAATTGCAAGAAGATTTTGCGCTATCTCCATACCAAGCAACTGGGCATAGCCCTCCTGCAGACCCATCTGTCATTTATTGAGTCTGCCAAGCTTAAACATGAGGGGGTTGGGCAAGGTCATTAGTAGATGCCTTTGCATCTTGCATCAATTCCAAGTAGCGTGGGGTAGCTATCCTTAAAAGAAAATCCTTGCCTTGCTCGGTGCTCATGACCTGGTCAGATGGGGGGTACAATATTAGACAGTGACTGGAATCTCGTGCAGCATCCTGCCTTGGACCGGATGGGGCAGGATGCTATGCGCAATAGGGTGCTCTTTGGGGATCTGATTTCCGACCACACTCTGATGGACGAGAGGTGCCTACTGCACCCGGTGGACCAGGAGTACTTGTTCCTCTCCTGCTCAAAAGGGACTTCGTCCTGGATTGATTATTCTCTGTTGCATGGCCAGCTCTTGCCCTGCGTTACCTTCTGTGCCTTTTTAGAGGCAGGACTGTCCGACCATAGTCCAGTGTTTGGCCTGGATGTGAACCCTGCCGCTCCGTCATTGGTGCATGCAGGCTTTCGCCTTCTCGGAGCATGAGCGGAGGCCAAATGACACAATCATATCTGGCCCTATTTTTTGGATAACGAGGAAACGGTGTCCTCAGGTAGGATGCTATAGGCCCGGCAAGGCAACCTTTTGGGGCAGCATGATGGCAGACACAGCAATTGCCAAACGTAAGGAACACATGGGTCTAGATCTCCTGGAACAGGAAGTGCGCTATCTTATTGTTCAGTACATAGCTTCCCCCACCCCCTCTCTCCTCTGGAGGATGGAACATGCCCAAATTCCAGTGAACTCCTACTTTAATGCAGCTGCTGAAAAGGGCTAGGTCACACTGTGATGGCGTAGCTATGACCATGGTACTCGCTATCCTGATGACTTGTGACCCTGCAAACGCCCTCCTCTTTTATCCCAACAATATATCAGGACTGTTCTTGTCCTATTATGCCTCCCTTATTCCACAGACCACGGGGCCACACTAGAACAAATGGGGGCCTTTCTGGCCTCTATGCAATTGCCTTTGCTGTGGGCCAGGAGTCCTTGTCAGAGTTCATTAATGAGGGAGAGGTGGCAGACGCTGTAGGAAAGGGCCCCTTTTTGGCATGGTCAACCCCACTTTTTGCTCACCAGTACTGATGTTGTTGATTGGTAGTACACGGAGTCCCTGCTAACCAGGCCCCAGTGCCAGTGCTCTTCCCCTAACAAAACAAATGTTCAATTGAAACCCAATTGGCAAGGATTTTTGCATTCCTGTAAGTCCCTAGTAAATTAACTCCTGGTACCCAGGGCATTGGTACTTAAGAGAGTCCCTAAGAGATGCAGCATATATTATGCCACCCTAAGGGACCCACACAAACAAAGCAGAATATCACTGAAGGATGCGTGAAATGATGCAAACCATTCTGAAAAAACAACATGGTGCACTCACTGTGTGCCATGCTCCTGTACACTGCAAGTATTCTAAGCAAGTCACTCCTACTACAGGCCTTACAGCCATCCGGCAGGGTGCATCATATTACATGTGAGGGCACATCTGCATGACCAGATGTATCTCTGTAATTCCTAGTTTCATTGGTAAGTATTCCAAGTGATCAAGAAGCCATCTTAAGGTATTTACTGGGCACTGTTCCTTACAAGTTAACCAGCTACATAATGGCTTACTTGAAGATACAGACCTTTGGTATCAAACATCTTGTCTTAATAAATCTGTACTGATGCCAGTGCTAGACTTATTATGACATGCACCCAGAGGGCACCTTAGAGGTGCCCCATGAAACTCTACTAGTTACAGTGTGTGCTGTCTGAATGGTATCTTCCAGCCTGCCACCTCAGATGAGTTTCTGACCCCTGCAGGTGAGAGCCCGCGTTCTCGGAGGCCAGTTTCAATGTCTGTCCGACAGAAGGTGATCGCACCTCTAAGCAGGATAGCTACGGGATTAGCATCTCAAGGCCTGATGCCTCAAAGCCTCTGCCACCTTTAAAATGCGACCGCAGCTTAACACCAGACCTGGAAAACACCACCCGTCTTCCCTGGGGCGCATTCAGCAATAGAGCAGGTGGGAAATAGATAGTCAGAAGGCATCTCACACAAGCTAGGCGCACCCCTAAGGGGGGAGCCACCTGAAGTGAGCAATCGAAGAACGGTGTCACCATCTTGGTTTTGGTGAAACTAAGTACTGTGTAATGATTATGCCCACTCCGCACAGGAAGTGGACATATGGGGAGGGGGGGGGGAATAGCCCTAGGGCAGGTAGCCCATTGCTACTGCCCTACACTCCCCTAACCATCCCTAAATTCAGTATTTAGGGGCCCACTGACACCAGAGCTTTACATTAGTCTACCAGGGAACCGAAGAAAGACAAACAGGAGCTGACACCACAAAAACAGAAAACTGCTTCGAAATTGGTCCCAAACCCTGCCTGGCTGCTGGTAACCTCAACAATTGCTGGACCAACTGGTTTAGAAAGTGAACTTCCTCCCCAAACCCTTGGAGGTCTGTCCAGACCCTCAACAATGACTTAGCATCTTC
Organism: Triturus cristatus; assembly: GCF_964204655.1. Classification (NCBI taxonomy): domain Eukaryota; kingdom Metazoa; phylum Chordata; class Amphibia; order Caudata; family Salamandridae; genus Triturus; species Triturus cristatus. The sequence continues at coordinate 860,663,057 of NC_140594.1, forward strand.
TTGGGGTGGAGGAGCCAACCGCCTGCATCTGCAGGCACTGACCGCACTTTATGTACTTCATTTTGCTGGCCATCTGACCCGAAGGAAACATCTCACCAGGAGAAGGTCACTGTGGTCAGCCCCGACGCTCATGCGAGTTTCAAGATCCAAGACCCGACAGGAGCCCACCTGCACTGAAACCCTGGATAGTGGAGTATTTTCCACAACCAAGGCTTGTGGAGTGTCCAGTCCTGACACCCCCACCTCCAAAACAGACCTGCCCACCAAGGGACATCAGGACAGACGAGGCTCACACCGAGAGCGGCCCTACTGTCTGTTTTTTTCCCCTCTTCAGGTCAAGACCGAGAACTGAGAACCTTCAACCCAGGTGGCCAGCTGGCCAAACACCTCTGCACCCACACCTATCAGCCGGGGTTCACGGAAACAGACTATTCTTTTATTCCCAAGACTCATGAGCCAAACTCCCTTTTGGATTCTGCCGGACTTGTGACCAAGACCACACTTGCAGCCTTTTTGTGACAGGTACTTTGGACTAAACTGTGAGGAGCGCTGGGCTGTCATTATGAGCTGCTTAAAAGATAAGCCATATTAAAGTTGTACTGTCCCAACAGAAGTACTTCTCCTGTAACTATTACATATCAGACCGTGATATACATTTTTAATATATGTTTTGTAGTTCCTAAGTCATAACATATGTATTTGTCTTCTGATATGGATTATTGTGCTAACGCTGACCGTTTTTAAGTAGTTTTTCAAGTTTGTATATGAAATGTAAATCATGCGTGATTGGTGCTTTTTTATGACATGCATACATCTCTAAGTGATTGTACATGTATTGGAAGGTGACTTTTTCCACTACTCTCTGGTCACACACACTCAAATGTATTGTACACTTAAAGGATCACATTGTTCTTCCTCACCGCCACATTATAATTAATTTACTCCAATTCAGAGAAATGAACAGTCTTAGTTCATTAAACTTAAGACATTCTATGACAGCATTCTTAAAAAAGATTGTCCGATGTAACACATTTTCCTTTATTTCCCTAAAATGCCGACTTAGGCACGCTGCTCGGTTTGAAAGGCTTTCGTAACTTAGCTTGTCATGGTGGCGCGCACTCGCGCATCACTCTCTTCACACCAACTGTCCACTGGAACACTGGTTTACGAAATTCACTTGAATGACGTGGCGCATTATCTGCGTGCACGCTCATGTTTCGGCCACATCTTTAACTGATCTTTGACCAGTCTACACGCTCAATACTGAGGACAAGGCACCGCATCAGAGGTCCCATTTATTCCCTCTTGTGTTAAAGCTAATAAGGTGAGCTGCTTGACGGGGCTAGGCTCTCCCCCATTCTTAAGCATCGTATTTATGATCTTTGCCTTCGGTGCTTTGAACCATATTTACTTTGTTGCAGAGAATCCCTTGTGGATCTCCGAGAGATCTGTGAAACCTCTGCTTGGGGCCTAACATTTGTAGTATCCTTGTGGTACAGGTCCCATTTAAGACCCACCTTGTTTCTGGATACACTTGATCCATTGCACTCTATGGCATCACAAGGAGGTGAGCCTTTACCCTTCCTTCCTCCAATCTCACCAATGTATGTTCGTTTTTTTACATCACATTGTGACTGAGGATGTATTGTTTTATAGGGTCGCTTTTTCCAAGCATAGCATCAAGCAACTTGATGCTACTACTTTGATCAGGTGAGATTTCACTGGCTACCCCTTTTTATCCATCACGTTTGTTTATTCTGCTCTATCACGGATACACATTATCCTTCATCATGAGCTGTATTTACATGCAGTCCTGAGGAAGACCCGCTGTGATGTTTTTCTTGAATACACATTGTTGAAAGGGTTAAAACATTGACAAAATGAATAGGTGTTCCGTACCAACGTCTCTCATATCTACCGCCAAGAGTTGAGGACAAGTTTGAGTATTCCAAGGAGCCTAATTAAGTGTTTTTGTGTTTTCTGTACATTGTCATGTGCTTTGTATTATGTTACATGTGAATAACACTTTGTTTGGCACTAACTTATGTTATACATGTTGCATAACAGTCCTGTGATTTTGATATGTAACACTTGTGTCTTTCCACAATATATGAATATTAATATACCGTGCAAAGTACAGTTTTTGTGTCAGTGTTGGTTATTTCATTTTTGGTAATATACGTTTCACACCATTCATTGGCAATTCCAGGTTAAGCAGGATATAAATGTTTGAACTTGAAAGAAATTGTGCTTTTTCCTACAGAACCAATTTTTATATACTAGTAATTCCTCATGTTCCGCGGGACACTGGGAAACTCCATTAGTATTACTAGCCCGGACACATCAGGGCAGGAAAGCTCAAAATGCTGGTGGTTATTCGGACCTTGAATCCCAAGCACCTTGAGTCGTAAAGGGCACCTTTTACAACCGCTTGCAAGTATATGTATAAAGTACATGTCTTTCTTCCCATAGGATAACATTCCCGCGTTTGAGGCTCATATCTCTGTTATTTGAGCATTTTAACTGTTTCTGTATAAAATTCATATATCTGAAACTACAGACAAACTCTCGATATTCAAGTCTCGTGGGGAGGACGGGTTTCTGGGGACGAGTTCTACAAAGCTGGGAAGGACCACCTTGTGCCTCACCTGATGTGGGCCTACCAGGAGGATGAGGAGGCGGACACATTGTGGGCCATCTCCAACAAAGCGACAATCACCCTCCTCCCTAAGGCCGGTAAGGAGCCCCTGGACTTTCCCCAGTTGCAACCTGATTTTGCTGCTCAATGTCGATATGAAGGTACTGGCCAAGGCGCTAACTATTCATCTGGGTAAGGTTATATCACTCCTGATCCATGAGTCCCGGGTGGGTTATGTCTCGGGCCGTCGCTTTTTAGACCACCTCCGCTTTCTGTCTCACCTGCTACAGCAGATGAAGGATGACCCTCTGAATTTTTGGCATTTGATCGGGTTGACTGATGCTATATACCCAATAAAAGCAATGCAAAACATTACATTTGGGTGGTTATTACTCTCTTTTTTGTGGCGTCAAACAACAGAATTCACTTCTCCTTTCGATCCACAGAGCCAAAAATCATCTGAAGTGCCACAATATACTAAAATATATTCTAAAATGTGTTCCCTCGATAACTCTCCAGATGACTTCACTGGTTGACAGTAAAATCCAATGCCACAACTCAATATTGCAAAAGTATGATTTACAAACTTAAAAGTCATAGCTGGCAGGGCAGCTGTTGCGAACTAATGTACATTAAACTTCAGAGATCAGTGTGTACTTGATTGCCAAAACAACGTGTCATGATCACCAGGTAATCCACAGGAAATATTCTCTTGTATGTACACATCCATGAGCACAAAGTTTAAGTTTTGTGGTTATGCTTTTTAAATGTTTTGTACCTTCCACTTTCTTGGGCCCTGTCGATGATGGTGATATTTGGGGAGAAGTTTTCTTCTCCTCCCATTTCTCAGTTTGTTCTGTGGGTCTCTCCTCCCTTCTGTTTGATAAGATGCAAGAGGCCTGCTCCTGCAATCGAGGTTCAACGGAGGGACCCAGCCAGCAGGTTGGCGAAGACGGTGTGACTTCTTTGGCAGGTGCGGCTGGTTCTGCAAAAAAATACAAATCCATGTTTAACGTGTGTTTGTTCAATGACAAATTCTAAACGCAGATAAGTCTCAAATGTTTGCTGATTTTGGCTATATCTCAACCTCACTCACAGATGCTTTTCCATATTATTTGAAAATGTTATCCAAGCTACCTAGTCTAACCAGTATTTTCCACATCCTGACCACTAGATATCAAGTCCTCTCTAACATATCCCTCGACAATCTACAAATCACATACTGCTTAAGTGTGAACATTGCATTATAACATAATTTTCCTTTCACTACTCACAGGCTTCTAATCCACAGTATAGAGGGTCTAAACCTGTTTAAAGGTCTACAAGGGCTGAATTTACTAGTATTTGTGAGGAAAAGGCTCCCACCTCAGAGTGGTTGTCTACAGGTTTTCTTTTCTGTAAAAATCTACATTTTGTACAATTCTACTTTTTGAAAGGATACCACAAAAATGCAAGTTATGTGAGTGATGCATTTAAACCAATGACCGCATGTAGCACTCTCTCTTTGTGGAACGTTCAGGCAGTACTTTCGACAATGTGTGTGGTAAGAGTGATAGCGAGAAGACAAACTTGTGATGGGCTTCCAACCTTGGAGCACCACGTCTTCTTTAAGAAAGGAAGAACAAAAACAATGGCAGAACCTAGTAAAAGTAAGGCATGAGCCCATTGAGTGAAGATTGTGATTTGCCTATTTATCCACTTCGACAGAGATTACAAAAGCAAAATGTTGGCCAGTGCCCTGAAAACCATATCAAATGCCTGTAACCTGATCTGTTGTCTGTAGTCTACTCAGCAAAGCTAAGTGTTCCCCTGAGATTGAGATTTAAATAGACCCCATATAAAGCAAATAAAAGCTAAGGTGAACCTTCATAATCAAAGAAGACTGCAAAATGTGCTGTCAAAGATAGCTTTATGGTTTGAAATAACAAGTAGGGTTTAAACAAGAGGGGAGTGATTCTGTTAAGAATCAGTGCAAATAGATACAAGTAAAATACCTCTATAACCATAAATCAGACTTTTACTTTTGCCTCCGTAGTCCTTTTTATTAACTCTGGGCCTTGAGTAATTTCTCATATCTTTTTTTGTATATTTTTCGGTTCCTTAGACCAATATATTTTAAACATACCCTTAGAATTATATCAAAAGAAGCATTGCAATTGTGACAAGAGTAAAGAAAGACAGTATGCCATTAGTTTGCGTTACAACCTTTTCAGGCCTTACAAATGAGGTGAAAAAAATCGTAAGGAATAACTTGAACACAGTAAAGGTCTCCTACCATTCGTGCAGGCACCTATTTTTGCTTTAAAAAATAACAGATGCATCAGAGACAAGCTAGTACGAGCCAACACCACCGAAAAGAAAGAAGTACAATCCTTAAGAATCATGCGGTCTCTCCCACCAATAAAGGGACATAGAAGATGTGGAAACTGTATATTGTGTGAAAGCACAATAGAAGGCCCACAATTTACATATGACCACAAATATATCAAACATGAGGAGTTTACAAATTGTAACACACAATGTAATCTACTATGTAGTTTGTCCATGCTCAAAGGCATATATTGGGAAGACAACGCAACCAATTAAAAAGAGAATAACACAACATCGTTCGAAAATAAGATGCAAAACTTTGAATGCACCCATGGTATCACACTGTATCGACAAAGGTCATGGCCCCAATGATATTAGATGGACGGTACTCAGGCATGTTATTGGAATGAATATCGAAAGTTCCCTATCAAGAATGGAAGCAAAAACAATCCTGTATTTGGGGACGATTGAAAATAGATTGAACAAAATGACTGAGATGACACACTGTGGCTAGAACTAATTAGAGTGAAGTTGTTGCACACAGTAGAAATGGACCTAACTAATAAAAAGGCTTTAGTTTGCCAAGACCAAGATTGGGCTTAGAAAAATAAAGCATTCTATATTAAATTATATATCCCCAGATTATAGGGTGATCGACTACCACGTCTGTCTCAATACTTTGAACGGATTTCATAAAACAGTCTGATGAAAACGTGAATATGCAAATAAATTGTTAGTTACCACGGCAATTGTACATGCCTGAACTGGAAGTCAGGCAAGGTACACGTATCAACGTACCAGGTATCATAGAACCAGAAGCCAGGCTAAATCCGGCTGCAAGTACACACATGCATAAACTAAGACATACATCAGGACGCCGGAAAAGATTTGGGAAGTTTAAATAACGGCAAAGCGGCGTCCCGCTCCACTCGCGAAGAACCATAGAGGATTTTCCATGTTAATGATCCTAGACGGAGAAGAAACCAAGAGAAATCACTAAATCAGGTACACATGATCGTATAAATGCTGAATCGCTGAAACTTATTTCTCAGGAGAATGGGCAAAGCACGGGTGTAGAGCTGCAGGTTAACAGATCTGGGAAGTCACGTTTTAACTGTCATGCATGTATGCACAACGTTGAACTCCCAAGCACCGAACCGTGAACGAAGAGAAGGGTGCACATCATACACTCGATGTTTAAATTACGGCCAGGCATTACCGTTGATACTAGAACACAGCTACGGTCACATAATATCACAAGTATTATAACGCTCCGGACCACAATATCGAATCCTACTTCACGTAATGAAGACAGAAGCAACTAAGAGTCCTTTAATCATATATGTCACGCCCCTGACATCACAATGCACAATGGTGATAGTGCACGCCATATATCGTAAAAACTATGCATTAGCACTTAAAATCTTTTTGAATGTCGAAAAAAGTGGTATTGAGATCATTATACGTACCATCAAAATCATAACCGGTATGTTTTAAGTCCTATATATTGAGACCCTTCTAGTGTAAAACAACAAGACACTTTATAAAGTTAGTGATGCCATATTATATTGTTTCTATTGATACAGGCTGTGAAATACTTTCACCACAGCAAAGGACAAGGAATTGGTACGTAAGTTGCAAAATGCAACCGAATTGTAACAAATACAGTACAAAGCACAGTTTTTTGAATACATATATCTTTATTTATACAGGCATGCTGTCCTATGTGAAAACTTCACCGCCCTGATGAAGACCTTCGCACAAGCACTCTGTTGTGTTTCCCCTCAATGAAGGTCGAAACACGTTGGCTCTCTATAGTTTAGAGGCTCAGAGCAAATACGGACAAACATTCACCAAATAGAGGGCATCTTGAGTCAGAAAGCTTAAATTCTAGCCTTTGAATTCACAAAATTGTCCCTGACCTCTATAGGACCTAGAGTACAGTTTCAGTTGCGGACCCAATAGGAAAGGTTCCAACAATGATTAGAAATGTGTAGGACAAAAACAGATCCAAAAAATGTATATTTGTTTATATGTTTTCTATCTTCGTTGTTTTTGTACTGTTTGTATTGTACATATGTAAGTAATGTAAATATTGTCACAATTGCAATGCTTCTTTTGATATAATTCTAAGGGTATGTTTAAAATATAATGGTCTAAGGAACCGAAAAATATAAAAATAAAAAGAATTGAGAAATTACTCAAGGCCCAGAGTTAATAAAAAAAGACTACTGAGGCAAAAGTCTGATTTATGGTTTCAGAGGTATTTTGCTTATACCTATTTGAAAAAACAGGTAGGAACCTTAAATTAAGCGCCTGCGTCACATCAACTTTCTAGGTAAAAAGGAGGTGCAAAAGTCACATTACTTGCCTCTGATGGCAGTCTCAGGTGCTCCACTTGACCCAAAAGCTCTTGCAATAGCTCCAGCACCTTGGCAGGTAATACCACTGGCCCCTTGCAATTCAGTTTCATCTCCAGACATGACGAGGCAGAGCTGTATATGGGTGGAAACCTTGAGCGCTTATCTTAATTCAATTATTTTCTCTTCCACATTCTCAGACGACGAGCATAACTGAGTGGGGAATTATTAAGATTGCAAGTTCATTCAAAGTCTATTCCACAGATTGGGGTGAAACTACGTAATCTACGTTAAGAAAGAGTGCTTCAATAGCCCAGCCACTTATTCTTCTCATGGATATTTCTAATCACAGATTTCTCACCTGACGAATTAATAAAGTAATATCACCTTTCAAGGGAGTGTGTCTGAGTAGTGGGCCTTACATCAGGGAGCAGCACTCAAAGGGCTAATTTGACCCTCCATTCAGACTCTAGTATAAATGTAGCAAAGCCTGGTGAATGTGAACAAATGAGACAGTGGCTGCAACTGGCTGATGTCCAAAATGGGAACCTCCCAAGCTAGGACAGTAATCACTGCTTCTGTCCTGATGGAACAAGCCCTAATACCCTTAAGAGGATCCGAATTTGCCAAGGCAATACACAGTCTAATCCAAAGGACAATCCATAGCGATGCAGTCTACTTTTAGGTAGAGTTTCAATTTTTTACCTCGACAAATCCAACAAACTGATGTTCATCCCCCCAGTACTACTTAGCTCTACCACGTCAGAAGCTAACGGCCTGCTGTAGATTCAACTGTTGAAGCCTCTACTCCACCTCATAAAAATTTGGAAACGAGGGGAGCATGATGGACTGACGCAATCAAATCACTTCAAGTTGACAGGATGCATGGGCTAAAGTACCCGTTTGTCAGGAAAAAAGGTACAATAAAGATGTTGAACTGACAAGTCCTGTGGCTCACTAACTCTCCGCAAAGAAATTATCCCAATGAGAAATACAGTGTTAATGTCAGAAGTGAAGAGGGGTGAAAGAGTGCACATCAAGGTTAGAACCAAATTAAGGTCCTACAGTGTCCTGATGAAGGAGTGGGGGGAGAAATATGTGAAAGCACTTTTCTGCTTAAACAAAGCTAGTAGGATAGTATTGACTTTTGGTGCTTCCTATTTGCACATGTGAAATGGCTGCTGCACTGAACACTTTACGTATAGTTTTTATTTGCCCTAAATTTGCCAATCTACGTCACAAGTACATACAGTCCCTATTTTTCTCAATGGACATTGTACAAGTATGGCCTGCTTTATTACATCTCCAATCTCTAACGAGTTATGTTTGCTTTTATGTATCATGGTTCTTAGCAAGGGTGCTTCAATCTGCCTTGTGACATTTGAGGTACTATTTTAAGGTGATTTTATTGATCTGCTGTTTATGACTTTTATGTACTTTTATGATTTACTGCGTTAAATCAAATAAAGTATTCTGAGGATGATTAAACAAACAAGCATTGACATAGCCAATAGGTCTTGCCTTTGGGACCTTATAAGTGTTTAGCCATGCAACAGTTGGTGTTGCACCAAGGATATTGTGCTGGATAACCAAACACTTATAAGGTCCCAAAGGCGAGACCTATTGGCTATGCCAATGCTGGTTATTTCAGGTGCTCAAGGGTGGCTGTAAGTAAAGGCTTCCAGAGGGGAGTACCAGGAACAAACCCATCGAAGCGCTGCTGCCTGTGTTGTACAGAGTGGTACCTGTGGCCGGCGGCACCTTATCGCCTCCTTCACCGACCTCGTGCTGACCCGGAGTGGGAGAAGCCTGCAAAGAGAGCAAGCCAGGTTCGTTTACTAAAGGACGTAAGACGTCAAGCAAACACCACAGAATGAGCGCGGCAACGCGCTGCTCTTTCCCTCTGCTCTTTTCCTCTCGTGGTAAAGTACATGTTAACTGCGACAACAGATTTCAAAACAGTAGCCTAGATACACAGAGATACACAAACTGAGACGGCTCACCGCAAGCCTGCAGCAATACAACTCTGTGTAAGGGCCTCCATAATAATAAAACCGAGCTCTTCATGTCAGCAGTACACCTATGCATTTCCCACAATCCCCTTGCACTAAACGCGCGCACCTGTAAACAAAGTACTCGCAAAGCCCAGAATTTTTGTGTTTCAGAATATTTTCCGTGTTGCCCTAACAAAGCCTTAAGTTTGGGTCCATTCAGCACCAGTGTAGCCGAGCACAACTCGAACTTCCCACTGAAAACATGGTCTTGGGTGGATGAACGTTTTTCCAGGAAGTTATTTCCTGAAGCAAAAAATTTGAGTAAAGACTAAGTTCAGTTGTTTAAAGGTCACCCTAGAGCTTTGAATGAAGGGTCTGCTTTCCTTCTAGGGATTTGATTTTGCCTACTGCTTCAAGCAAACACTAACAGTTAAAGCCTAAATATGAACTACTATTTTACGTAAGCAGAATACAAATGTAACTTTTGACAAACTACACCTCCGCATATTTGTAATACAATAAAAAAACCAAGCAAGCGAAAAGAAAAGAAAAAAAAAGTGATCGCGAGCAAGAAGTTGAGCTGCGACTTGAGCGAAAGTGATCTCGATGCACTTAATGACCCGTGAAAGACAGATGGCGGCTGCGCGCGTGCACGCTCGCGTGAACGCAAGCGCTAGGTCAGCCAAAGAGTGGGGTAGCACTTTGAAAACCCACCCACTAAATGTGTCGCAGCACATGCGCTGGCTCAGCGAGACCTAAAAAAGCATCAAAACTTGATATATGCATAATGGGGGTTGATCAGGAAAACTGAGAAAGCATAAAATACAGATAAGAAAACCATGCCTACATCAATGTCTTGCAGGACCACAGACAATACAAATATAAGATAAGAGTTTTGCCTACGACATTTTGTTTCTCTGCATACAAGGCAGCACATTTAACCCAACAGGCTGAGTTAAAGAATTCAGTGGAAAGGCAGCCAGAATAAAATGTACTACTTCTGATGGAAGGTCAAAATCTCAGTTGGTTCTGCTTAATCTTCAGGAATGGAGGTGAAAATGGAGCATTTTGGCCTGCTGTTGGGACAACAAGTCATCCCAAAGAGGAAGTTGAAGTGGGGGGCTGAGGCTCAGAGTCAGCAGTTCAATAAACAAAACTCTTAGTGCCCAATCCAGGGCCCAATGGGTAAGCTGTCCACTGTCCTACTTGACTTTTCCAAGAATCCGCGAGATCAAAGGCGGCGGACAAAACACATACAGGAGGCCAAAATCCCTCAGAAGACAGAATGCGTCTTCTAAAGAACCTTGAGGAGGAAACTCTAGAGTATAGACTGCTGCACATTGAGTATTTTCAGCAATAGGAAAAATAACTACAGAGGGCACATCCCACTGGGTGAATAAGCCATGCACAAGTTCGGAGTTAACAACCAACTAATGGTCACCAAGACCATACTGGACGAGGTAGTCTGATCTCATATTGAAGAATCCTGCCAGGTGACTGACCTAAAGGGCAAGTTCTTGTTGTGCCAACCATATTCATAACCTCACAGACTCTTGAATGAGAACACATAGCCTCACTCCACCCTCACTATTGCAGTACCACATGGCGGTCGTGTTATCTGTCAGTACCTGGTTAGACCAGACCTTGATGGAAAGTAGCAAGACTTTGAAGGCCAGCCAGAGATTGAGCAGCTCTAAAAGACTGATGGGGTAGCACTACTGCATAAGAGACCAGAGGCCACTAATATCTACCTGCCTACAAAATGTAATCATCTGTTAATGGTGTGACACCTGGAGAAGGTCAGGAGAACGATCTGCAGCACGTCAAGTTTGTTTACGTCATCCACCACTGAAGAACCACTAAAAGATCTGGACTAACACATTGGAGATGCAGATCCTGTCCGTGAAGCATATCCAACACTGGGCCCACTGCACAGAAGGTTTCACTAAAATACTCTTATGTGCCAACAATGATAAGGAACCGCATCAAGCATTACTTTTAATGTTCGGACAGTAGCTCTTGCTTGAAACATATTGATCATATTCTGAATGTCAGACTATCTGTTGTCAAAGAAAAGGTTTCAGAGCACCCATATCCAGAATGGCCACAATGAGGAGCAGCTCGTAGAATGGAAGAAAATGGGACTTGGCTTACTTGATGGAAAGTCCCTGAGCAGGCAGCAACACTGAAAACAGCGCGTCAAGCAAGCCTTCAACAGCTAGCCATCAATGTGCATGCATCTGCTACCTACAACATGAAGTAATCACTGACAACCTCTGAAAGCAGAGGGCTCAATGTCAGACCGAAGAGCAAGACTGAATTGGAAGTGGTTCAATCCTCCTACAAAGCAGAATTATTTCCTGTGAGACTTCAAGATCTGTACTTAAGTAAGCGTCGTACAGGTCCAAAGTCACCATCTAGTGCTTGGGGCCCAAAGGCAACAAACTTGTGCAAGTATCATTATTTTCTCCTTTTTGAGAAACAATTACAGCACCCTGAGATCCAAAATAGATCTCTAGCCCCTGTCCTACTTGGGGATCAGGAAATTAGGAGAATAGTACCTCAATGTGAGGGTGGATTTTCAGAAAGGGAAGAGCATAACCCTTTTGAACAATCTTGGTCCAATGTAGTGAGTATATTGGGGTAAGCAAAGCTGGATTAAGCCCACCACTGGTATCGAAAGCCTGGACAGACTGTGAGGGCTGTCTCTGGTGCTAATCAAGGACCCTTAGATATCCATTTTTCTGGACTGCTAATGGAATTGGAGAGCGTGGGAAAGAACCCCCAGGGAACGGTCTTTAAAATTTTCAAGGGCCACATCTGCTTTCTAACAACACAGCAAGATCCATCAAAGGTCATGTCCATTAGAGAGGCTTGTCTCAGTGGAAAACAATCAAGCATGGCGTCTGAATAGGACACCGGCACCCATGGTCCAAGCAACAGAACAGTGGTGTCCAGGTCACACAGTAAAATATATTTAGTGGCATTCTCACCATCCTGTACTGTGTGTTCAAAGGTATTTCTCCACCCCTCACGCAGAAGGAGGTAAAACCTATCTTGTCATGTCCCAAGGGTGTGTGTATAGTGATCCAGAAGAGAAATGGCGTTAAAAGAGAAGCAGGGTTGAACAATGCTCAACTCAGACTACCAAAAATAGCTCAAATCAGAAAATCAGAACTTAAAGGACAGTAGTGTCTTGTGAGTCAATTGTACAGGCTGTAAACTTTCACTTTAAGAGCGATAAATCCTGGCTTTGATGAACTACACAACCCACTGGCATTTAGGAGATCAAGGTATGAGCCAGCAGTAGATTAACAGGAAGGGAACAAATTAACTTCCTCTTCATTATTGTACTTGTTATGAGAAAGATGTTCAAGGACTTAAACAGCACCAGAATCGGAGCAAAAAAGAGCTAACAATTTCCTTATGTGTTGCTGCATAGCAGCTCTATACTGGTCTTTATTAATGGGTAGCTGGTTATGGATTTTAAAATGGACTCCAAACCACTACCAGCTCTACCATATTCGGGGAAGGAAACTGATTGGAGTACAACCGGCGGTGCCCTAAGCACTGGAGTGCTGCTGCTGTCCAGTGCTGATGCAAAAAGAACTGTTGATGGACCGAATGCAGAACAATGTCATACATTCACCCCAGTACAGAGATCTGGGCCTAAATCCATAGTTTTGTTTGCTCACCATGCCATTCCAGTTTGGACCCAGCCATATGCAAATCAGTCTTGACCCTGTGCCCAATGGGAACAGTCCAGCCCGAACTGCCAAGCCAGGTCCTCCCTGGACTGGAAACAAGCATCCTAGGACCGGTTTTGGGGTTTCACCCCTCTTCAGCCAGGATAGCTTGATTCCAGTGGCATGGAGAGCATTTAACCCAGATCTCTTGACTGGGGGTGAATGTTTTGATTTGTTCTGCATTCCGTCCATCAATTGTGTGTCCAGTGCTGATGGCACGTCTTTGAAGGCCAAGAATAGATGCTGAGTTGATGATAACCTGGGGAACTCTGAGTACATCAACTCAGATGCAATGCTTTATCTGGAGGCAGAGTTAAATGCCCCAGTCAGGCTTCTCGAACACAGACAATGCGACCCTGCCCTGGAGCCATGTCTAGAAACGGAAAAACATTTTCCTTTTTTCTTGCGTTTCCTGTTCAACTTGTCTTCAGACTTCGATGTTGACTTACCTGACTGGCTGAGAGAGACAGTGTGACTTGGAATAGGACTGGCCCAGTTTTTTGTGCTTGGCGTTGCAGAGTTTGGGTTCTCACTTACTGATGGCCTTTGAGTTCATATGGGAACATTTGCTGCAGGACCTGGAGTGCTGTTTGTTGACCCCACACCAAAGATGTACCGACATCTTTTTGCATCATGCACAGCTTGAATCCTGTCCTCTTAAAGGGTGCATCCCTGTAACTTAGCCAAAAAAGTCTGAAACAAGATTCACAGCAGCAGTGCTCAATCTATGTCTATGGGTTCTGAAAAATAGGAACAAATGTCAGGAATCGTGCTTTTATGTGGTTCTGTCTTGTCTGGAGAAAGGTTGTAGTCACAACATAAGTGGCTGGTTCTACCTGCCGGGGCAGGAGCTATTGCACGAGTTTCCAGATACCAGATAGGTAAAGTATCTCTGCATCTGTGAAAGATCCAGGAACACATTTCAACCAATAAATGTTTTTTAATATCAATAACATATACAGAACACGAGTAATTAGGCAACATTCATTTATTTTTATTAGATAGATGTAGACAGCCAAACTAAAAACAGTAGCACATTTGGCTGTAGTCCCCACCGCTACATAATTAACTATAAGTGTCCACGTTAAGAGCACACTGGGAAACACAAACAGGCAGAAACAGACAAACACAGACTACCAAGAGCAGAGGAAAATGTTGACATCCACAAGTGAGGCAGGATTGGTGCAATGTACACCAGTAAACAATCCTTAGTGTAAAGAGATAACAGACAAGAAAGTTTAAAGGATTATCCAGCTGTACCCAATTATAACTGAATTACTGAGTCTGCACTTTCTGAAAGTACTGGCACATCCAGAATGGCTGAGAGTGGAGTAATCGGTGCATTTTACCAAATATCTGCCTGCAATCAATTGTAGGTAGGGAGGCTACGTCTATAAGCTGGCAGGTCTATTCATAAGCTACCAGGTCTATTCAACCAAAACCTTTTAAAATCTTTTCCACAAATGCAAAACCAAAATTCATTAGCCACATTCACTTTAACTTACTCCAATTAAAACCGCTGAATAGGGTAACATCGTCTGTACTCAAGAAATGATAGCCTCATTAATCTCACTCTCCACTCACTAAAAGCATTTCACTCACCAAAGCTTCACAAATTCATAGTGAGAGTCATTTTAAAGAGATTATTTTAAGATAATAGACAAGCACTCGGTGGGAAGACTCAGAAAATTATTCAAATCTTCTGAACTCTAGTCCAAACATTTGGGACACGGTCATCGGATAAGATCCATCATTCTGAAGGCCAGAGAACAAGAGGATTATTTATTAAAAATCTCAAGAGATGGTATACATTTGACAGGATTAATCTAGAGGATTACAACTGTTAAATGCATTTTAAGAAACCAAGGTACAATTCAGAACCAAGTCCTAACCAGCTAGCTTATACTCTACTTCAAAATAAAGTTCAGTTTCAAATTCTAACAATTCACCGAGCATTCTCCCATTACAAACGGTCTCATTTCACCACTCGTATACTATTGATCCCTGCCCAGTCCTAACTAGTTATTGTATACTACCACTAGAAACAACATTCTACCACTATAATTGTCCAGATTGCATATCTTACTTCTACATTTTCCAGGTCCTACATTCAAGCAGCGTTCACATTCCATCAGCCAGTACATTTGGTCAGACACCACACATTTCTAGATACTACCCTTGGTTAGACTACTGAAAATACTCACTTTCACGCATTGTCTGACGCTAGATATCAACAACCATTATTTAATGGTAGAATGGTTATTTCGATTAATTCCCCAATATTAGTTACGGTGTAAGAAACAGCAGGTCAAAGTAATTTTAAATCTAAATTTATATGCAAGCCGACCAGAAACTGTGTAACAGAAATTTGACTGTTCTTACTGATTTACGAATAGCTATAAATGACAAACCATAATATATTCAATCCTATCCTATTTATAGTTCATTTTTAGGTCCCGCCTGACGATATGCCATGCACTGCCCTCGCCATGTGAGTGCCTTTTGCAATCAATTCTCTCAAAGGCTTACATGCATGCGTAGGGATGGACAAAGATGGCTGCTCTCGCCATTTGTCCAAACCTAACAGCATGTGCGTGTACGTACGGACAGTCCGACACCATCTTGTGAAGCTTTCATTGTCATGGCAACGAAAATGCTGCTTCGCGTATGCAGCTTGCTGCGTATGGGTGGACAAAATGTGCGCATGGTGGCGTGCTTTCGCTTTCCCTCTCTCCCCCCCGTCGGGCCCCTCCTTCCATTGTGTGCGTGCTTTCGCTTGGCGGCATGCATGCACCGGCAGTTCGTGTGTCGCACATCCCTGGGCGCTGATGCCCACCACCGCACGGGGGAGCCCGCCTCTCGCCGCCAGGGTCGCAGCTAAGCAAAATTACCAGGTATCTTTTTTCACCATGGGCCTACAATATTAATCTCCATGCTATAATATTAAGCATACTTGCATAGATATATGTATATAAAAAAGATAGCTGTTGTCTTTATTTTCTATTAGAAAATACAATTCCCCGTCACTTGTTGTGACGAAAGTTTGTGGAATATTACCAACTTCAAATTCTGTCTTATTTTGTAAAAATCTTTAATCAACTCGCATTTCCTAAAGCATTCTTGTTACCCCGAAATCAGAACTGTTTGATACTGTAGCTTCTCCTTCAGCTCGTCCTTTTTTTGTTATCAACGTGGTTCTAGTGATTGGCTCGGTAACAGTGAGCTTTTCTTCAGTCCTTCTTCAAGGTCAATCCTTGTCCACAGCATGACAGGCGCGCGCGCAGTAAGAGTAGAATGGCAATGAGCTGGTCTCATGCAGCACTGCGAATGGGGGGCGCCATCTCCTGTAATCGCAGATGCCTGCATCTTTTCCCAGTCCTGAATTCCAAGAAAAGAAGAAGACCCTACTGATGAAGTTCGCTTCCAAGATCAAGTAATCATTGTTCTGCTTGTCCCATCTCTGCTGCTACCTCTTTTTAGTATCCTCCGCTGCCTACCTTTCACTTCCGTATTTTGTATTTCCAACTTAGCGAGCCTTCAAAACCGAGATGACTATCCTAATTTGTGTCACTTGCCCACATTTTCAGAGCTCCCCAGGTTCCCCTCAGCCAGACCCCTGTTTTTGTTGTAGAATTTCTCTAATTTTAAACAAGCATTAAAAATGCAATAGGTCTCGCCTTTCATTAAGTTGAAGCCATTTGCTTTGCTATACAAAACCATTAGCAAAGCAAATGGCTTAAACTTAATCAAAGGCGAGACCTATTGCATTTTCAATGCATGTTTAAGCATGAAGACCAAAATAATGTTAATGAATAGGAAATACCATTTATTTCTAATGTTAACACACTTTAAGCTTCAAATAAAAAATAAAAAAGATCATGCATTCTCCCTATGTCCTTATGAGACTATTGCTATAATGATCAACACTATTTTAAAGGTGGGGTTTATTCTCGGATTGTTATTGTTTTCAGTGGGACACATTAGACCAGAGGTCTTCAAACTTTTTTAGGTTGAGCTCCCCCAGCTAATTTTTTTTTAAGATGTCGGGTCCGCCCACAACCTGACAGAAATTTTTGTAATCTGGTACACTATATAACCTTCCACCATCTTCAGGGGCAATTACAATTAAATAAAACACATATCCATCCAAATGCCCTTCCCAAACACCTAAGGATTGTTATTTAATGCACACCTCTAGGGGTGTAATCTATCCTTTGTTAACATGCATCCATCACAAAGTAGATGAGAAAAAAGTTAATGGAACATACTAAATGGAAAAAATTAAATGAAAAAGGTGAAAAAATTAAAAATGTGGGAAAAAACGACCGAAGCGTAGACACAAATTTCATGATGCAAATAAACTAAAACCTTTGAACCTCATCTTGATGCTACTCGATATGCTCTGTGTCAGTGAACTATCACCAGACAATAAAAACAAGCATTGGCATAGCCAATAGGTCTCGCTTTTGAGACCTTATGTGTTTATAAGTGTAGGCTATGTTGTAGAGTATTGTGGCTGATGTGTTTTATGTAGAAAAGGAGTATTAAAAGTGTGATACGTGGTAGTGGTATTATGTGTAGTGTATTGATGTTGCATTGAGTATAGTGTAATTATGTGGTGTGTAATTATGTGGTACTGAGTTATGTGTAGTGTATGTATATTTTATTGGTAGTTTTAAATTTGTGGTGGGTTAAATGTGGCACTGAGTGATATTATGTGGATTGTATTAATGTATTGAGTTGTGTAAATATGTGGTATGTAATTATGTGTTATTGAGTAGTATTATGTGGGGTGTATGTTGCATTTAGTAGAGTGTAATTATGTGGTATGTAATTATGTGGCAGTGAGTGGTATTATTTGGTGTCTGTCGTATTGAGAGTAGTATAATTATGGAGCATATAATTATGTGGCATTGAGTTGTATTATGCGGAGTGATTTTGTGTTGCATTGAGGAGAGTATAATTATGTGGAGTGTAAATATGTGGCACTGATTTGTTTTATGTGTAGTGTATTTATGTTGCTTTGAGTAGAGTGCAATTATGTTGCATGTAATTTTGTGTTAGTAAGTGGTATTATGCGGAGTGTGTTGCATTTAGTAGAGTAATTATGTGGTTTAATTATGTGGTTTTGAGTGTTGTGTAGTGTATTTATATTGTATTGAGTAGAGTGTAATTATGTTGTGTGTTAATATGTGGTATTGAGTGATTATGTGGATTGTATTGATGCTGTAATGAGGAGTGTAATTATGTGTTATGTAATTATGTGGCAGTGAGTGGTATTTTGTGGGGTGTGTGTTGGATTTAGTATAATATAATTATATGGTATTGAATGCTATTTTGTGTTGTATAGAGGATGTTGTAATTATGTGGATTTTAATTATGTGGCATTGATTGGTATTATGTGGAGTGTATTTATGTTGCATTGCGTAGAGTAGGTATGTGGCATGTAATTATGTGTCGTTTGTGGTATTATGTGGAGTGTATGTTGCATTTAGTAGTGTTTTATTATGTGGTGTGATTATGTGGTTTTGAGTGGTGTTATGTAGAGTTTTATATTGTATTGCGTAAAGTGTAACTATGTGGCGTGTTTATTATGTGATAGTGATTGATATTATGTGGTTTGTATTTATGTTGTATTGAGTAGTGTGTGAAAGATTGCAGTGTCTGTGGCATAGTTATTCAGATATATACATATAGATATACACACGCAAACATACACTGTCACAGAAACAAACCGGCGCACGCACAAAGGGTAGTGTATGCGAACATTCCGCGAAGTACACACACTCATACCTAAATCCACAGACACAAAAACACGCACAGAGAGATGTACAGTGCTCCAGTCGTACAAAACCAGAGATTAACGCACACACAATAGAACACACGTACACACGCACCCGTACACACACACACAGACATACTCACACGCACTGACAAAAAATGCAAGCCAGAACTATTAACTTTGTCAATCCTTTTTTTCCCGCTTTTTCCACACAGATAGCATTCTATCACAGCTTGTGAATGAGTCATGCACTCCGGTCTGTGCTGGCTAACCAATAAGAGCGCTAATAGGGCACTACTCCAAGTACAGGCATTTTCTGGGCAAATCACTTAATCTCCCCGTGCCAAACAAAAATGAATGTGTCCTTAACTGGTGCTCAAGCACCGGTGTTAATGATTAAATGCCGGTGCTGAGCATGGGGAACCACCGGTTCAAAGACCAGTGTTGTTCTTTGGGGCACTGTCACTGACGTACAGCGTCAGTCTAATAGCGCAATAGCACAGTCAGCATCGCACTAGGTCTGCGCATAACCATCGCTGACGCACTATTTGTATTTCCTTGGCGTATAATTTAACAAACACTGCCGCACAACTAATCCTCCATTGCGCTATATAAAACTTCGGCGAAAAAAATGCTTGTGAAAGATTGCAGTGTCTGTGGCGTAGTCAGTCAAATATCAACCCTAATGTGAGACTGACTCACTGGTTCCTTGCGCCCTCCAATTGGCACTGGTCTATGGCGCAGTCTCCCGATTCCTATAAACTACAATCCACCCCTTGGTTAATATGCTCATCAGGTAAAGTTTTCATTTACAAAGATTCTCGTATGATACATTAAATACAATACCCTGGATCAGCGCGGACAGAGAGAAAACATTGTAGAACCTAGAGAACAAATCGAGGTTAAAAAAAATCTCTCGATGTAGCCTGCGGGTTAACATGTGGGAGGGAGGAGTGGGAGGGGGGGCCAGGGGGGTTGTGCGGCCGAGAGCCCACACAGCGTTTCCCTTGCGGGACTGAGCAGGGGCACCATCTGTTTCAAGGTTAATTACAAACAGATGGTTTCAAAGCTCGCTCCCGCATGGGAATCGCCAAACGTGCACGCGTTGCCATTAAAAGCAATGCAAAGCGCGCACGTTTTTGGCAGAAAAAGTGAATCGATCACTAAATGTCTCCTCCTATGCAACGCATGCGCGCTGCGTAGGCGAGACCTAACAAATGTGCTGATATATCTCCGTGTTCAACTGGATCATCATTACAACAACGTGTTTCTAACTCACAACTTAAATGTGCAATATACCTTGAACCGTATCCGCGCCCCATCTTGCCAAATACAGAAGTGCTAATGTACAATTAAATGACTGAGCATCCCCAGAGTATTTGAATCCTCCCATGTGACAAAAAACCATGAAACTAAACAAAATACCATACCTCATTACGTGCCCCATCTCAAACCCATAAAAAATAAAAAATGAAACATGTAAACATTTCTCCTCGCCAAATGTTTTGTTTCAAAACCATAATCATTGACACAGAAAGAAAATTGCTTTAAACTTCGAACTAATGATAAATTCGTCCATGTACAATATGTCTGTGTTGCCAACTCAGAAAATGTCCACACTATCTTCATGAAATCGTTGCATAATTGAAACTGCAGGGAAAGCCAGCGGATGTGCTCAATGCCTCCAATTTTATCAGAGTATTGAATCTCCAGTGTTGTATTTTCCTTTAACTGTTTCTTTCACAAATGGCAAATGCTACTTACCCAGTATGCATCTGTTCTTGGCATTCAGAGCAGTAGAATCTCATGCTTTGCATAAGATCGCCATCTAGTGCTGGGTCCGGATGTTTGCACTTTATTTTTCTGGAAGAAGTTTTCCCTAATCACGAGGTAGGGGACTTCTCCCTTAGGTGATAGTGCGCATGGCCATATACTTCATCTACAGATTATTTTCTGCAGAGGGTGAGAGAATGGAGAAGTAGTAAAGAATAGAGATGTCCATGCGTAAGTATGTTTAGTAAAACAGAAAACTACAGCAGTTACAGGTACCCAGGGAGGTGGGAGGGTGCATGAGATTCTACAGCTCTGCATGCCAAGAACAGATGCATACTGGGTAAGTAGCATTTTCTGTTCGAGGCATGTGAGCTGTAGAACACATGCTTTGCATAGACTATGCAGCAGTCTCCCTGAAGCGGTGGCTATCCTTTAACTGTTGGAGTTTTCTGAAAGAACGTCTTTAGCATTGCTTGGCCCACATTAGCTTGTTATCTTGTGAACACAACTACACAATAGTGTTTGGCGAATGTATGTGGTGTAGACCATGCTGCAGCTTTGCATATATCAGTAATAGGGATAATCCCTAAGAACGCCATTGTAGCCCCTAACTTGCGAGTGGAATGTGCTCTAGGGGGTACTGTGAGAGTCCTTTTGGCTTTTTGAAAACAAATCTGAATACACTTAACAATTCAGCTAGCAATTCCTGATTTGGAAATAAGATATCCTTTGTGAGGTGGTGCAAAAGCTACAAAGAGTTGTTTGGTTTTACAAAATGATTTTGTTCTTTCAGTGTAATACAAAAGAGCCCTTCTGACATCTAAGGTATGTAAAGCTCGTTCTGCAACAGAGTCCGGTTGAGGGAAGAACACAGGTAATTCAACCGACTGATTGATGTGAAATGCAGATACAACCTTAGGTAGGAATTTAGGGTTGGTACGAAGAACTACTTTATCTTTATGTAACTGGAAAAATAATTCTTCTATGTTTAGTGTCTGTAGTTCACCCACTCTCCTCAATGAAGTGATTGCAATGAGGAAAGCTGTTTTCCAAGTAAGGAATTTGTGCATGGGTTCAAATGGGGGACACATTAGCCTTGTGAGGACTATGTTAAGATTACATACTGGGGTAGGTGGAAGTCTTGGCGGTATTATCCTTTTTAGCCCCTCCATGAATGGTTTGATGACAGGCACCCGAAATAGCGTTAAGTGTTGCCTATTTAGAAGGTAAGCTGCTATGGCAGCAAGATACAGTCTGATGGATGTATAGGCCAATGCTGACTGCTGCAAATGTAATAGGTAGCACAGTATGTTCTGTAAGAAAGCCTCAAGAGGGTGGATATGATGGTTATTGCAATAGATAACAAAACGCTTCCATTTGGCTGCGTAGCAGGCTCGTGTGGTAGGCTTTCTGGCCTCTCTAATAATGTTCATACAGTCTAGTGGAAGGTTGAGATAACCAAACTATGACTTCAGGAGCCAGATCGCAAGGTTCAGCTGTTGGAGGATCTGGGTGTTTGATTTCTCCATGGCTCTGTGTGAAGAGACTGGGAGTTAAATGTAATTTTTGGCATGGTACCAGAGCGAGTTCCAACAGGGTTGTGAACCAGGGTTGACGTGCCCATGTTGGAGCTATTAGAATTAATTAGCGTGAGTGATGTTTGCCTGAGTTTACGAACCACTGATGGAATAAGTGGGAGAGGCGGAAAAGCGAAGGCAAATATCCCTGACCAGTTCATCCATACGCAAAAAACTATTGATGGACAGAATGCAGAACAATGTCATACATTCACCCCAGTACAGAAATCTGGGTCTAAATCCATAGTTTTGTTTGCTCACCATGCCATTCCAGTTTGGACACAGCCATATGCAAATCAGTCTTGACCCTGTGCCCATTGGGAACAGTCCGGCCCAAACTGCAAGGCCAGGTCCTCCCTGGACTGGAAACAAGCATCCTAGGACCGGTTTCGGGGGGTTCACCCCTCTTCAGCCAGGATAGCTTGATTCCAGTGGCATGGAGAGCATAGGACTCACGTCTGAGCATACCCGTCCCACTCCAACCCCAACCCCGAAACCGGTCCTAGAATGCTTCTTTCCGGTCCAGGGAGCACCTGGCTTAGCAGTTCGGGCTGGACTGTTACCATGAGGCACAGGGTCAAGACTGATTTGCATTAACCCAGATCTCTTGACTGGGGGTAAATGTTTTGATTTGTTCTGCATTCCGTCCTTCAAATGTGTGTCTTTTGCTTCCTTGCCCTAAGTGCGCCGGGTATGCCCAGACGTGGGTCCCGGGCTCACTGTGCCACTGGATTCAAGCTATCCTGGCTGGGCTTGCCACGCTAGACGATGGCCGCTTCTTAAGCGCGCTCCTCCGGCTGCCTAACTAGCCTTAATCAATCCAGCACGATACGAGCACCGAGGTCCCCCCCGACTACCTTCGTCCGCGCCTTGCTGGGCTCCGGCGTCGCCCTGTGACCTTGCGGCTTTGGAGGCGGTGTGTGGGGCCTGCGCAAGGGACGCGCGAGAGGAGCAGCTACCTCGCGTGAAAAGCTTGCCGAGATGCAGGGAGCGCACGTCGGCAAGGCCCTCACCGCGCCCCCGATGGAAGAAAGTGGCTCTGTGAATTGTACCAGGTCACCGGCAACTCCACAACTACCGCACGTATACGCCGGCCCCCCACTGGTCATCGCGCTGAGTGGGGTTCTGAACTTTGTTCCACGACTGACGGATCACTCAGCAACAAAGAGGGCCTGACCATACAGACCATTGTCAGATGCCTGAGCTGGGGCTGTGCAGGGACGGGGAAATCCCCATGCTGCACGCTGAAGATGCCGGGGTGGTGGTGGTACATAGCCCACATTAGATGCCGCTGGAGCCCCCTGAGTGATGGGAATCTCGTGGACTGGCGCTTGTTGGGTGTGAGTGAGCGCCACACGACCCCCTCAGGCTGGGGGAGGACACAGCAGCGCTGGGAAGCCCCTGAGTAGACCACACACATAGGTGCTCCTGCGATGCACCTTTAGAGTACCTGACCTACCTAGAGGAGGCCACCCCTGCCCAGCGCCCACTCGCCACCACCTTCGCAATTGGCCCGTACATTGCACACCAAGGACTTTCAGCAAAAAGCAGAGCAGCGCACCAGCCCGGATACAGAGGTTGGTACTGGCGAAACAGCTGTGCCCTCTAAAAAGAACTGTGCCTTATGAGGGGGAGCCAGCAGCGCACGCTGGGACTGGTGGCAATCTACCCAGATCACAGAACCTCCATGATGATATAGCCCTACGTGTAGACCAACTGCTCTCCCTACTTTTTCCAGAGTACTGGGCACATCCTTCTACGGAGCCAAACGCCGACAGTACTATCTGAAGCACAATGGGCAAACCCGACAGGAACCAGCCTAAATTTACTTTTGACCAATCAAAAAAACATCGGAACACAGCTCGGATGACCAACCACTCTCACAGCAGGCGGTGGCACCTGCAAGCGGAGTCCCAACCGGGGATGTTCAGGCCATGTTCACTACGATCCAGGCGGCCCTCTCCAACATCGATGGCAAGATCGACTCGCTAACATACAGGGTCGATCGCATGGCGGAACGCCTGGACCGCCATACTGAGCAACTGGACATGGAGGAACGCCGCATCTCCGAAGTAGAAGACTCCAATACGCAAATGGAGACTAAGCAGGGGAAAATGGACAAGCAACTGGCGATACTGGCGGCGCGGGCAGAGGAGGCGGAAGCGCGCTCCCGCTGAAATAATATACGGCTGGTGGGAGTGGCAATAACAACTAACACAGGAAATATGGAACGCTATGTGGAAAACCTGCTTACAACCTTACTAGGCCGCAAGACGTTCTCAGAAGTCTTCATCATCGAGAGGGCACACAGATCGTTGGCTCCGGCGCCACCAGCCGGTACGCGGCCAACTCCGATAATAGCCAGGCTTCTAAATTACAGGGACGCAGCCCTCCGTAAGGCTAGAGAGCTCGACACGAGGGCATGGACATCTCACTCTACTCAGACTTCACGCCGCTGGTTCAAGAGGCGAGGAAGAAATTTGTACCTGTCAAACAGAAACTCTGGGACATGAACATAACCTACGCAAAGCTGTACCCTGCTAGGTTACAAGTATTAGATGGAGGGAAATCAAAAATCTATAATGACCCTAAGGAAGTACAAAAATTCCTACAACAGAAAGGAGCTCAACCCACACGTAGAAAATCTCAGAGAGGAGTGCCAGATGAACAGGCAACCAAACGTACGCTGGCACTCCCGCATCGCAGGCCGGATCTACAGCTACAACAAGCTTGAACACGTAACAGCTGCGGAGGTTGGGTCTCAATGTAAATAGTGCTCTCTCTGCACTGGCCTCCGCTCTACGAGTGCTGCAATGCTGTCTTGGATTTCCGGATGATGGACACCCACCTATGCACACTGCGGACGCAGATAAGTGGGCTACCGGGCGGGTGGGTTCTGGGTCAGTAATCATGTAAAATAATGTCAAGCGTTCCCTTGAAATACAGGGACAGAAGGAGATGTGCCCACTGCACTGAAGAATTACTGAAATGACTGGGGGATGCCCTTGCGGGCTTGATTGTGTTTAATGCATTACCTCTACGGCGGCTAACCCTGTGAACCACATCACAGGGCCCACAGGGCGGCAACTCCAGCCCACGTGTGTACACCACAAATAGTTAACTTGTTTTAGTTTCTGTTCTTGAGGGAAAATGTTGGGAATGTTCAAGGTTTTCGGGAATGTCTCTGCTGCAATGGGTATGCGGAGTGGGTGGGGGGGTTAAAAATCACAAAACACTGGTCGGAGTTCAAACAACATTATACAGATCGTGCAGGTAGAACGTGCGCTATGAGACACAGTTCAGGTCCCGTGAGACGGACTGACGCACATGAATAGCAGCTCACGAGATACTAGGCCTCTGGTGTTCCTGACCTGGAATGTGAGAGGCCTTCAAAACCCACAAAAGATTCGTAGGGTCCTGGCATACCTAGACCGCCACAGGATAGATGTGGCCTGCCTACAAGAGACATCTCACAGCCACCAATGAGGGGATGGTAGGCGCCAAATAGGCAATTTACCGCATGGCATCCTCTTACTCCAGCTACTCTAGGGGGGTCATGCTCATGGTAAGCCGCGGCACCCCCTTTATGCCCATTACTGCTACCAAGGACGACCAAGGGTGCTATGTTATAGTGCAGGACAACTTTGGTGGCATGGCACTGACCGTGATAAATACATAAGGCCCGAACACGGACGATCCGGGCTTTTATGCACATATCTGGGCTAAACTGCGCAAAAAACCACCCACCGCCATTATATGGGGTGGTGATTTTAACACCTGCCTTGACCCAGCCTTAGACAGATCCACGGGCAATGACCGGTATGGGAAACAATCTGCTAAAGCGCTTAGAGATGGAATGTTAGAGTGCGTGATGATCGACCTATGGCGCTTACGACACCCCGGCCGCAAGGAAGGTACTTGTACATCAACACACAGCACGTGGTCAAGAATAGGCTTCTGGCTAGCCACACACGACATTAGCACTTGGACCACGCGGATTGAGCACATGCCCAGGACACTGTCAGATCATGCACCCGTACGACTCGTGCTCGATATCCCCATGCACACTCCGCGCCAGTTCGCTTGGCGCCTGCAACAGGATGCACTCCTGGAATCAGGTATACAGTGTAGAGCTTCGCCAGGCCGTTGTGGATTTTTAAAAATTAAATGCAGGTTCCGTGAGCAGCGCGAAAACACTCTGGGAGGTCTTTAAAGTCACGATTAGGGGACACTGCATAGGCAAACACGTCGGCATCCTGTGAGATATTCGCCAGCAGCGATCATTGGCAGAACGTGAAATTCAACGGCTAGAGGCAGCTTTTGTAGATACGCAGGACCCCACACTACTAGCTGAAATCAGGCAGAAGATTGACAAATTTAATGAACACGTGGCGTCTGAGATCAAACACATTTCGCGCAGACATACTGCGCGCGCTTATGGAGAGGGAGGACACCCAGGTAGGGCGTTATCTTACTGACTCCGATCTACACATAAGGCGACCTACATTACACAGATCAGGGAAAAACACTGCCAACACACCTATGATACACCGACTATCTTGAACACCTTCGTTGACTACTACACTCGCCTCTACTTTACGCTATCGGTCACTTCCCCGCCCGAAATTAACAACTATTTGGATGACATTGCGCTGGCGTGGTTATCAGACACATCATAAATTAGCCACCACTTCACTCGGGATGAGATTATTGATGCTATCAACTCCCTCCCGAACAAAGCTCCGGGCACGGATGGACTCCCCGGGGAGTTCTACAAAGAATTCAGAGACATATTAATCACGTACTTAGCTGAGATGTACAAAGAGCTAAATGTGGGGGTCCCCCAGGGTTCCATTTGAGCCCTGTATTATTCAATCTTTACATGTCCCCCCCTAGCCAAGTTCGCGGAGGCGGGAGAGGCGAAGATTATATCTTATGCGGACGACACTCAGTTGTTGTTCACATGTAGGAAGGGGGAAGATTTTAATGGTCAGAAGATCAGAGATTGTCTGGCAGAAGTGTTCTCTTGGTTGCAATCTCACCAACTAAAATGCAACCCTGAGAAGTCGGAAATCATCTTCTTTGGCTCCCCTCCTCTGGACGTTTGGAAACAGTGGTGGCCTGACGAAATGTTGCCACCCCAGATGGCAGTTAACACAGTTAAAAATCTGGGAGTGAAAATGAATGACATGTTATCTATGAAAACTCAAGTTCAGACAGTGACTGGCACATGTTTTGGACTTTTAAAAAGAATTTGGAAATTTCTCTATCTATTACCAACGACACATAGTAAGCTAGTCGTGCAGGCCATCATTACTTCCAGATTGGACTATGTTATTGTCCTATATCTTGGCCTCCCGGAGTGCTTACTGAACAGGCTTCAGATTGTTCAGAACTCAGCGGCCAGAGCGGTCCTGAAGTTAGGAGCCAGAGAACAGATTTCCCACCATCTGAAGAAATTACACTGGCTCCCAGTCCAGTGTAGAATTCTCTTCAAAGCCCTAACCCTTGCCTTTAAAGCTCTGCATGGGCTGGGGGCACATTACATCCGGAAAATAATTTTCTACTACATCCCGCGCAGATCACTTAGATCAGCCCATCAATATCTGATAGCGCCGGGTTTCTGTAGAGCCCCCTGTGGAGGTCGGTCTTTCCATGTGCAAGTGGCCCACGCTTGGAATATCCTGCCTTTATCCTTGAGACAGACCACTACCCTTCTGGAGTTTAAAAAGCAGTTAAAAACTTGGATGTTTCAACCATTACCATAACTTATCACCTTAATTAATTTTGCTCTCAAAGTCTTTGCTCTTTGTCTCTTCTGTCACAGCGCCGGGACACTGTCGAGTAGCTGTGTGCTCTATGAATCCTTAATTAACATAACATACTACCGACTTCATTGCGAGAGGCGCTGTTAATTGCTGTCCCTAAACCTGATAAAGACTTGACCTATTGTGAATCATATCGCCCGCTGTCTCTAATAAATATAGATGTAAAAATCCTAGCTAAAATCATAGCGACGCGCATTCAACTACTGATACGGAATTTGATGCCACCAGACCAGGCTGGGTTTATACCAACCAGATCTACCACACAAAACCTACGTACCATCTTTACAATGTTCCACCACTTAAACCCTGAAGTGCCGGCTGCTGCGGCCCTCTTAGATGCCGCAAAAGCATTCGACTCCGTGGAATGGGTCTTCATGTTCACTGTCCTCCATCGGATTGGTTTTCCGGAACCTTTCCTGCTGTGGATAGCCCTTCTCTAAGCCGAGCCCAGTGCGCAAATTAGAATAAACGGGAATACCTGCGCCCCAATTACTGTCAGCCGAGGAACAAGACCGGGTTGTCCACTCTCCCCACTCCTCTTTACACTGGCGCTTGAGCCATTAGCCTGTAAGATTCGTCATAAACACCCGGAATCCGCACTGCAGTTCCAACTCAGGCCCATTGGCATAGCTCTGTATGCCGATGACATGATCCTATAAGCACGACATCCAGACTCAAATCTTAATCCATTTATCAGAGAATATATACAGTTCGAACATTACTCAGGTCTCTGCATTAAGTGGGATAAATCAATGGTGATACCACTCACTCCCGCCACGACCCAGCCAGTCTTGGACTTTCCACTACAATGGCACGATGACCCAGTAAAATACCTAGGTATCCGAGTACACAGTAACCCTGAATTGGTGATTAGAGAAAACTATGGCAGGGCAATAACGAAGCTGGAAGAACAGGTAGACCGCTGGATTTGATTACCGTTCTCATTGGCAGATAGGATCGCCATACCAAAGATGGTAGTGCTGCCCAGATTCCTTTATCTCTTCATGAATATTCCGATCTGGCTCACACAAGCTTTTTTCTCAAATTGGGGTCAATCATGCAGAAGCTTAAATGGGCTGGGAAGCAGTCGAGAGTGGGTTGGAAGACCCTCACAAAACCCTACCACCAGGGAGGCTTTGGGGCACCAGACCTCCAATTAAATTTTTACTGTGCTCAAGCACAACACGCTCACTACTGGCTACAGGCGTATGCGTTCATCCCCCACGTTGCTGTGGAACACGAAAGTGTTACCTACCCCGCTGATAGCCCACATATCCGACCCAAAACAATACACTCCCAAAGACAAAATACATCCAGCGTTCTGCACATCGCGAGCATGGCACGCACTAGCACACCGGGCACAGAAACTTCCAATATATGCCCCTGCACTTCCTATAGACCATCACCCGAGGATTACAGATACTCAAGAGAAAAATATGCTTTCTCTACTGAGGGAACATGGGCATAACTAATAGTTTCTTACCTGTCGGTGTAGTTTTGCAGCTTGAAGATCTTTCTGGATTCACTATGCTGTGCATTATTCCGCGGTCTGGTGGTTGGGTCCGGAATCGTAGACTTTTTTCCTTATTTTGTAGCCCAGGTGGGCGTCGACGTCCCACCATTTGGTGTACCTCTCGTGACGTCGGCACGCTTTCTGCGGAAGCTCCCACCTTGGGGCACCATCTGCGGATTCTTTTTTTTTGTGTTCTGTTTGTGAATCCTAGGCAATTTTTATTATTTTCTCCTTAATTATATCCTTTTACACACTTCTCTTAAGTCTATGCTTGTTCTCTATTCTCTGTCTTTCCACCTTCTTCTCCAGCCTCATCTTTCTGGCGGAGATGAGTGGGTTCACTAGTGAATCCAGAAAGATCTTCAAGCTGCAAAACTACACCGACAGGTAAACTATTCGTTTTGCAGCGTGAATCTTTCTGGATTCACTATGCTGTGCATAGACTTTGTAGCGGTTTGTCATCTTTGTGGCGGCTGGGTGGAAGATGAGCGTTGGTCGTTGAATATATGTTGAAGCACCTTCTGTCCTACTTGTGCTTCCTTGTTCATTTGTATATCCACGCAGTAGTGCTTAGTGAACGTGTGCACTGAAGCCCATGTTGCCGCCAGGCATTTGTCTTGAATGGGTGTGTTAGCCAGAAAAGCAATTGTTGCTCCTTTCTTCCTTGTGGAGTGGGCCCATGCCCCTTCTGATAGTTCTGGCCCTGCCTGTTTGTGGCAGAATTGTATCGTCAGTGCGATCCATCGAGCGATGGTGCTTTTTGTTACTGGTCTACCCAGGAAGCTGGTTGCGTAGGACACAAAAAACTGCTTCGTTTTCCTGTGCTCCTTGGGTCTCTCGATGTAGTGCATCACCGCCCTTCTTGCGTCTAGAGTGTGCAGTGCCCATTCTGCGCTTGTGGCTGGGTTCTGAAAGAAGCTCGGTATTTGTATTGTCTGGTTCATATGGAATGCCGACACCACCTTCGGCATTAAGTGTGGGTCCGTTCTCATTACGACCCTGTCCTTGTGTATTTGGATGCAAGGTTCTTGCAGTGTTAGTGCTTGCAGCTCGCTTACTCTGCGCAGCGAGGTTATTGCCACCAGAAAGGCTGTCTTCATTGTCAGCATTTGTAGTGAGGCCTTGTGGATGGGCTCAAAAGGTGCCTTCATAAGTTCCGTCAGGACTATGTTGAGGTTCCATGCCGGCGGCATCCTCTTTGGTGGCGCTATCCTTTTCGCCCCTTCCAGGAATCTCTTTACTACTCGTGATGTAAAGAAACTTTTCCCCGTCTCACCTCGTGTGTAAGCTACAATCGCTGCTAGGTGTACCCTTAGCGAGGATGAACATCGTTTAGCCTTTAGTAGGTGTGTGAGGTATCTCAGCACCGTTGATTCCTTTGTCAACTTATTCTGCAGTTTCTTTTTGCTGCACCATTGTGTGAACCTCTTCCATTTTTCCCCATAGCATTTTCGTGTCGTTGGTGTCCTTGCCTCCCGGAGCACTCGCATGGTGCTTTGTGGTAGCTTAAGGTGTGCAAACTGTCTTCAGGAGCCATGACGCTAGGCTGAGGCTCTCTGGCTCTGGGTGTAGAACTTCTCTGTTTTGCATGGAGAGTAAGTCTTTCCTTTTGGTGAACTTGTGGGGTGGCCCCTGTGCCATTACCATTATTTGTGAGTACCAGGTCTGTCTCGCCCACTGTGGTGCTACTAGGATCAGTGTCATGTTGCTGGTCCTGCACTTGTTGAGTACCCTGGGAATCAGTGGTATTGGGGGAAAAGCATAGGCAAATGTTTTTGACCAGCTTATCCATAGGGCATTCCCCTGGGATTGTTTCTCTGGTTGCCTGGATGCGAAGTTTTGGCATTTTGCCTTCAGGTGTGTTGCAAACAGGTCTATCGTCGGTGTACCCCACCTTCTGAATAGCCTTTGCGTTTCCTGTCCATTGAGCTCCCACTCGTGGGATGCTGAAGTCTGCCTGCTGAGCCAGTCTGCTTCCACATTGTCCTTCCCTGGTAGGTGTATGACCAGCAGATCTATTTTGAGTGGGATGGCCCATCTCCAAATCTCCTGTGCCAGGTTGGATAGAGGGAATGATTGGGTTCCTCCCTGCTTGTTGATGTAGAACATCGTTGTCGTGTTGTCTGTTTGTATCAACACCTTCTGGTTGTACAGTGTTTTCTGGAAGGCCTTCAGGGCTAAGAATACGGTCTTCAATTCCAGGTAGTTGATGTGTCTGACCGCATCTGCTGGAGTCCACAGACCCCTCACTCTGAGCTTGTTCATATGTGCTCCCCATCCTTTCTGGGATGAGTCTGTGGTGATGGTCACCGTTGGGCTTGGTGGTGTCAAGGGCTTCCCTATTGTTATGTTCTCCTTGTTCCACCACGCTATCTCTTCTTGCACTGCGTGCATTACAACCACTAGATCCTCCCAACTTCCGGTTGCTTGTGACCATTGCTGTTGCAGCCATTCCTGGAATGGTCTCATGTGTAGGCGTACATTGGGGACTAGGTGAATGCATGACGCCATCATCCCCATGATCTTGCTTGCTGTCCTCACTGTCAGAGCTCGACCCTTCTGGTAGAGGCACGTCTCCCTCAGCAGGGCCAGTGTTCTCTTGTCGCTGGGGATCACCGTTCTCTGTATGGTGTTGATCTGTGCCCCCAGTAAGATCTTCACCTGTTCCGGTTCCATTGAGGATTTCCCCCAGTGTATGGAGAATCCCAGCTTCATTAGCGTCCCTGTGACCCGCTGTGCGTGTTCCTCGCATGTTTCGCGTGAACTTGCTATTGTTAGCCAGTCGTCGAGATAAGGGTATACATGAATCCCTTCCCTCCGCAGGTACGCCGCCACTGCCGTAAGGCATTTTGTGAAAACCCTTGGTGCGGACTTTAGTCCGAATGCCATGGTTGTGAACAGGTAGTGTTCTTTGTTGATGGAAAATCTTAACAGATCTTTGTGCTGCCTGTTCATTGGGATGTGCAGGTAGGCATCTTTGAGGTCCACGGTGGACATGAAGTCTCCATCTCTCATATGAGGGAGTACCTCTTGTAGGGACGTCATTTTGAATTTTTGTGTCCTTATGTACTTGTTTAAGAACCGTACACTCCCTTGTTCCTTTCTTTGAATGGTACTGGTTCTATGGCCTCCTTTTGGAGTAGTTCTTGTGCTTCCTCTCGGAGTTGCACTAGCTCCTGTCTTGAGTGTTCCCTTCTCTTTGGTTTTCTGTTTGGTGGTTTCCTTTCCAACTCTATGCAGTATCCAAACTGTATGATGTTGAGTATCCATTTGTCTTATCTTTTTCCACTCCTGGAAGAAACGTCCCAGCCTGCCGCCTACTGGTGTTGCATGTTCGTTGGTGTTTGGTCTGTGTAACCCTCTCTTGTGGGTGAGCACGCTGCACCGGGCGGAGTCACTTTGAGGCGGGTTGTTCTCCCCCTCTTCGTCTTTGCCCTCATCCGTTCCCCCTACTGCGAAAGGACTGGCCCCTTGGCTGGTACTGCCAAGTTTGTTTCTGCTGCCCCTGCTGGCCGTGATGGTCGTCCTGGTGGCCCTGCTGGAATGTCTGGTGTGACGTTCCTGGCTGGTTTCCGCCCCTTCCGTATGGTCTACGTGTCAGAGTAGCTCTTCTCATCCCTCTGAATTGCAGGGCCCCCATGGACCTTGCTGTTTCGTTATCTTTCTTGAGTTGGGTGAGTTTTTCATCCACCGGGGCTCCGAACAGCGTATCCCCGTTGAAAGGGGTGTTCAGGATGTTGTTCTGGACTTCTGGCTTGAAGCCTGAGATCCTGAGCCTGGCCTGCCTTCTTTCCGTTATCCCTATTGCCATCAACCTGCTTGATGTTTCGGCTCCATCTAAGGCCGTTTTAAGGCAAGAATTCGCGATATTCTTCCCTTCCTCCACCAGGTGCGAGGCTCTTTGCTGGTATTGTTCGGGAAGGTGCTTGATTAGCTGCCCTATTTCGTCCCAATGTTGGTATTGGTGTCTGTTTAGTAGGGCATTGGAGTTCGCCATGCACCAGTGCATTGCCGCGTTTCTTTCAATCTTCCTCCCAGTCAGGTCCATCCTCCTGCTTTCCTTGTCTGGTGGTGGGCCAGAGGTTGCCGGGACATTAGCCCTTTTCCTGGCAGTTGACACAATGATGGAGTCCGCTGTGACGGATCCCTTGATGTTTATACTTCTTCTCCGTCCTAGGTATGATGGACCTGCATGTTGCTGGGTCCCTGAACGCCTCCTTCCCCTGGTCCATGACACTTTAGAGCATGGGGAGGAACTGGCTCCTCGTTTGAATGGGGAGCAGCGTTTCCAGTAAAAAGTCTGCTTTAGGCTTTTCTTCCTCCAGCTTGACCCCAAAAGCTGCAGCTGCGCTTTTGATGACCATATTGTAGGCCCCAATGTCATTGGGCGGTGAAGGCCTCGAAGGGTAAGTCTCCACAGGCTCTTCCGGGTTTTCGGCGTCGAGGTCCTGCCACTCCAGGTCCTGTGTCGTCGACGGCGCCGAGCCGTAGTTTGTTTGTTGGTCATCATCTTCTTCTCCCTCATAGTATAGGTCCTCTTCTTCTTCTCCGGGAGTTATCGACGGTTCTTCGGCGTCGAACTCCTCCTGTTCCTCGACGTCTACGATGACAGACGGTGGTTTCGTTGGAATCGTGTAACTTTTCATTTTATCATCGAACTCCTTCTTTCTTTGTAGGATGCTCTCCATTTCTACCTTGAGCCTCCTCTTCTTTCTTTCCAACTCTGTGGCCTGTTCAGCGTCGAGCGTGGGTCTTTTCGCCTGAGCCAGCATCGACGCGACCTTCTCTTTCGAAGCCGAGCGCCCCAGTTCTTGGCCTTGCTTCGACGACCTTGGCTTTTCGCCGGTCTTCGCCACCTGGGAGTCCTTTTCGAAGGATCCGCCGGGCCGTTCGTCCTTGGGTGCAGCTGCGGTCGTCGAAATTTTCGGCGCCGGTGCTCCTTTCGAGGACTTCGACTCTGATTTTCGAGAGTCTGACTCAGGCTTTCGGGGCCCTGTCGAGGGTTTAGTGTTCGACGTCTCTCCTACCTTATCAGACGTTTTCTTATCGGTCTCTGCAACCGTGAAGTCATCTGGTCCCTCGGCGACGTTGTCTTCCTCGTCGGTGGAGAGGCCCAGTTTGTGCTACGACGGGGTCTGTCCCTTGCCCTGCATGTTGTAATTGGCTCTCCTCTGTCTCTCTCTAACCCGGAGTGTCTTCGGTGTGAAGACGGAACAGGCGTTGCAGTCTTTGCTCTCGTGGTCGACTGGCAGGCAAAGATTACAGACCGGGTGTTGGTCCTTCTGCGCGTATTTATGGTGGCAGATACGGCAGAATTTAAAGGGTGTCTTGTCCATTCCTGCGCTCAGGGTCCCCGAGTGCGCATTCTCCGTTGGACGTCGAAGATCTCGAGGTTCTCCTCCTTCATCATCCCGGCTTGTCGATCTTGTTCTCTGTAGTCTTCCTCAACTTTTTCTCGATGAAACTCGTGCTTTTTCTTCTTTTCTTCCCAAAAAACTCTGGAGCTTCACGGTGACGATCCAGACCCAACGGCGGAAAAAAGAATCTGAAGATGGTGCCCCAAGGTAGGAGCTTCCGCAGGAAGCGTGTCGATGTCACGAGAGGTACACCAAATGGTGGGACATCGACGCCCACCTGAGCTACAAAAAATAAACAAGCATTTGCAATGCAATGGTCTCGGCAATATTATAGGTAGAGCTATTGGTATTGCTCATTATTTTTTTGTCATTTTTGTATCCCTAAATAAATGGCATTGTCATTTCTATTGGCATTAGCTTTTTTTTCTGCATATGGGATACCTATTGCATTAGCAGAGAGAGAGTGAGAGAGTGAGGTAGTGAGATAGAGAGAGTGAGGTATTGAAATAGAGAGTGAGGTAGTGAGATAGAGTGAGGTAGTGAGATAGAGAGAGTGAGGTAGTGAGGGAGAGGGATGTTGTGAGGTAGTGATATACAAGCATAGAGTGATGTTGTGATGTAGTGAGATAGAGAGAGGTAGTGAAAGAGAGTGAAAGTGAGTTAGTGAGATAGAAAGAGTGAGGTAGTGAGATAGAGAGTGCTTGAGGTAGTGAGTGAGAGAGAGTGAAGTTGTGAGGTTGTGAACTAGAGAGTGAGGTAGTGATGTTTTGAGAGAGAGAAGTTGTGAGATAGTGAGATAGAGTGGAGTAGTGAGGTAGAGAGAGTTATGGAAAACACAAATTATCTAAGGTGAAGAAAAATATAAACGGGACCTGCAGCGTGGACTTAGATGGCCATAAGGATTTTTAACGTAGTTGTTGACGACTTAATCAGTATTGTAGAGCACGTCATCTGAGTTCACGTATCTGCATGTATAGCGCCAAAGAACATTCTTGAAGTGTTCGCAGAGAACAGCGCTTCTTCATTCAAGACCTCTTCAGTTTAACGTTATTTATGTGGCAGGGGGAGCGGCGCAGTACTGCAAGGGCACCCAAAAAAAGGCAATGAACAAAATCAAAGAGTGAGCGAAGGAATCATGAGACCGCAAGGGAAGTATGAAAAGCGTGGGTACACATAAGGGGAAGGGTCACAGTACAAAGGCGCTGGTTGGATTGCACAGTTGTAAAAAAGGAATGTTGAAATAAAAGGTGCACTGGGTGTATAGAGGTCGGACGGTGGTAAACAAGCGGTTATATTTCTCATTAGACCAAAACAGTGGGACCAAAGAAGTGCATTCTGGCAAAGCTGTCCTCCTCGACAACCACATGCA
Source organism: Triturus cristatus (assembly GCF_964204655.1). Taxonomy (NCBI): domain Eukaryota; kingdom Metazoa; phylum Chordata; class Amphibia; order Caudata; family Salamandridae; genus Triturus; species Triturus cristatus. Next base: position 860,699,304 of record NC_140594.1, read on the forward strand.
CCTCAAGCCCTCTAGTGCACAGGTGTGTGCCTCTTACAGTTTGTGATATAATTGCAGCTCTGAACCCTGACTCACGCGTCACCAGCTAGGGCACACTCGCTGCTTTCACCTTAGAGCTTCTTGTCCGCAGCTTAGCCCCCCCCCAAAGGCTCTCAGAGTCCCGATGCTGCCGGAGAGCAGTGCGGCCATCACAACACCCTGTTTATGTCCTCTATGCAGCGTGCAGATTTCACCCTGCCGCCAGAGCAGAGATCTGAGTGCAGTTCTAAAGCATGCAGGAGAAAAGTCAAGGCACGAAGCGCGTGCGCACCCCTGCAGAACGCCTGTTCGGCGCATGAGCGGAGAAATGTAGTTTTATCTTCACGATACAACTGTCGTTCTACGTGTTACGCATGCGCTTGCTAGTGCTTTAAATTCTACGCATGCGCAATATAAGGGAGTGCAATTTATTTCTCTTTCTAATTTTGTAAAAAAAACACGTTTGCGTATTGAGTTATTATTGCGCTGTCTTATGCGTCTATAGTTATTAAAGAGTAGGTGCAAAGTGGAAACAATTACTTGTTGGAAATCAAAGCAGAGAAGGGAATAACTAATTGGATTGTCAGGACGTCTGATTTCTCTTTCACCTGACAACAAACAGCTCTAGAAAGGAGACGAGTCAATAGTCCAAAAATCCACGCATACCCATTGAACGTAGAAGGTCATGGCAAACAACAACATAAGGAAAGCAAGAACAAACACGTCAACACACGGGTCACAGCAACACGATTATCAGTGACAAGTCAGACCAGGGTGCAGTACTATGATTTTCAAAATATTGCATTAGGAGAAATGCTATTGGGCCACCGCGGTGATTTAAAGAGACGCTTAAGAATGTACTACGTCCATGACGAAATATGTACTGAACAAGCGCGGGACTGCAAAGGCAGCCCCATGATTATTTTCGCATCGCGCAAAAGTGAAAGCGCGATGCGAAAGTAAACACACGGCTGACTTTGCTAAAGGCAAATGGAAAAAAAAAAGAGCAAGGACGAACAAACAGGCAAAATGCCTTACCTATACGCACAACAGCAAGAAGATCCTCACGGCCGAAGGACAGCAAAAAAATGGCGGATGGAAGAATCGTAACTTTTTCGGATTCGGGGGCGTGTTCCTGCTGTTGTAAAAGGGCGTGGCTAAAAAGTGGAAAGAACAGCAAGGAACACGCCCCCGAATCTGAAAAAGACGGGAGCCTATTTGGAGGGACGGCTCTCTCCTCCAATGGCTGGCCTCCGTTTAGGAAGCCAGCCAATGGAGGAGAAGCTAAAAGAGAGGCGGGCTAAATAGCCACTCTCAAAAACATTAAATCTCCGACTTCCGGTTCTGCCTTCGGCAGACCGGTAGTCCTCGACCTAAAAAAAATAAAGGAAGAAAGACAACGATTCCGGACCCAACCACCAGACCGCGGAATAATGCACAGCATAGTGAATCCAGAAAGATTCACGCTGCAAAACTGAAATGTGTAAAGTTTTTCCATACAACCGATTCATCCCACAGGATGATCCGTCCCTTAGCACACATCGCACTCCACTGAAGATATTTGCATATTTGCGACTGCGCATGGCTATCAAGGAACTTTTCCCTACCTTTCCGAGCGAACCACCCCAGCTACACGCATTACAACTCCTATTACTGGCACCCACACGGTGGGGCCTGGTAACGAGTTTATATAACGCTTCACAGAGCGAACACCACCAGACGCAGAACTCGTCACTTACAAAATGGGAGCATTCAGTAGGAGAAACTATAGACGAAGGAGACTGGGATTATAGCTGCACGCAATTACACCTGTTGACCTCGTATTGTAACCTTCGCTTTATTCATTTTAAATTCCTGCATCAAATATACTACACTCCCGCGCAGCTACACAGTTATGGCCTTCGCGCAGACGATCGGTGTCATAGGTGCGGCGACCCCGGGGCAGATTTCTTGCACACAGCATGGTCCTGCCCCCATCTCCAGGCCTACTGGCAAGATGTCACTAATGCCCTCACGATTATGTTATCAGAAGTCATACCTTATGCCCCACTAACATGATTATTGGGAACCCACAAGCGAAGACTGGCCAAGAGACGGAAACTGCTAGGAGTGGCTCTGCTGCTAGCCAAACGTCGGATAGCACTATGATGGGGCAGCAAGCACCCCCTAGATTTAAGGATTGGATTGCGGACATGGCGTATTGCAAAGAGACCCTGGAGGTATATGCAGAGGAATTGCCGCAGACTTCCAGACCTAGGGACTTCTGGGAGCCTTTTGTCCAATACCTCAGCTCTACACAGGACGATGAGGCGGAACATCCGGATGGGACACCTAGCGTCTGATTTAAGTACTCCCCCAGATCAGCCCAGACAGGCCATACGGTTTGGTTGGAGGCGCTGGTTTGGGATGGCCGGGTGCGGTATGTTGCGTGGTGAGGGTGCTATTGTTATTGCTGTGGTGGGATCGATGTGTTACACCCAGGATTAGGGTCAACAGTACATGATGTATGTGTAGGGCATGGAAGTGTTTCAGCGCTACAACTGCATGTAACGTAAGTGATTGGTAATATGTACATCTGTATTTCTTTTTTGTACCACCTTTTATGCTGACCAGAAAAAAGAAATAAAAAAAATAACTAAATAAATAAAAATAAAAAAGCTACCCTGGCTGAAGAGGGGTGAAATCCCGAAACCGGTCCTAGGATGCTTGTTTCCGATCTCTTGACTGGGGATGAATGTTTTGATTTGTTCTGCATTCAGTCCATCATATGTGTGTCTTTTGCTTCCTCGCCCTAAGTGCGCCGGGTATGCTCAGACCTGGGTCCCGGGTTCACTGTGCCACTGGATTCAAGCTATCCTGGCTGAAGAGGGGTGAAACCCCAAAACCGGTCCTAGGATGCTTGTTTCCGGTCCAGGGAGGACCTGGCTTAGCAGTTCGGGCTGGACTGTTCCCATGAGGCACAGGGTCAAGACTGATTTGCATATGGCCAGGTCTAAACTGGGGTGGGACGGTGAGCAAAAGAATGATGGATTTAACCCAGATCTCTTGACAGGGGGTGAATGTTTTGATTTGTTCTGCATTCCGTCCATCAAATGTGTGTCTTTTGCTTCCAGTTAATCCATACAGCATTGCCATTGGACAACGGGTGTGGATACCTGGAGGCGAAGCTTTGGCATTTAGCATTTTCAGGTGTTGCGAACAGGTCTATGTGAGGGACTCCCCAGGCTGGAAAGTATGGTTGGAGAACTTGAGGGTGAAGTTCCCACGCGTGTATCTGATAACTTTGCCTGCTGAGGAGACTGCTTCTGTATGTAATACATAGCTGTCATGTTGTCAGTTCGGACTAGTACAGCTTTGCCAGACAGGTGATCTTGAAAGGGTTTGAGCACTAGAAAGATTGCCATGAGTTCGAAATGATTGATGTGAAGCAACTATTGCTGTATGCTCCACCACCCTTGCACTGTGTGTTGTTGAAGATGAGCTCCCCAGCCAGTAAGGGATGCGTCCGCTGTTAACACGGTCTGTCGAATGGGGTATATGAACGGCTGCCCTTTTGACAGGTTTTATGTGTCCTACCACTGCTGAGAGCGAGCGATGAGTATGGCCGCTTACCAACACTAGATCGGTTAATAGACCTTGTGATTGATTCCACTGGCTGGCCAAACACTCTTGAAGTGGACGCATGTGTAACCTGGCGTGGGAAACTATCATGATGCAAGGTGCCAACATTCCCGGCAGTTGCATAAATACTCGAGCTGGAAGTGACTGATTGGGTTGAAATTTGGGAATGAGCGCCTGAATGTTTTGATTTCTGGCTCTATTGGGATACACTAGAGCCTTTTGAGTGTCTAGAGTGACTCCTAGGTAATCCTGAACCTTCTTTGGCTGAAGATGTGATTTTAACACATTGACTGAGAACCCTAGCTGTTAAAGCAGCTGAATGGTTACTGAAGGGTGCTTGCGACATTGCTGATATGTGCTGGCTTTGATGAGCCAGTCGCCCAGATAGGGAAAGACATGTATGCTTTGTCTTCGGAGATGCACAGCGACTACCGCCAGACATTTTGTGAAGACTCTGGGGGCAGTGGTGACTCCGAATGGGAGCACCTTGAATTGGTAGGGTTGACCTGCTACCACAAATCTGAGAAATTTGCGGTGAGCCGGATGGATTGGAATATGAAAGTAGGCATATTTTGAAATCTAGAGGAGAAAGAAAATCGCATTTTGGCAAAAGAGGCAGTATCTGTTGCAGCGTTACCATGTGGAAGTGGTGTGACTATGTAAAGATTGAGTTCTCTGAGATCCAATAAGGGTCTGAGAGAGCCGTCCTTTTTGGGAATTAGAAAGTAAAAGGAATACACGCCCGACCCTTGATGTTTTGGTGGCACGGGCTCTATGGCATGTTTGAGTAACAGGGATTGTACTTTGTTTGAGAAGGTCTAGGTGATCCTGTGAAAGTCTGTGCAACTTTGGGGAAATGTGTGGAGGAGTGTTGATAAACTCCAGGCAGTAACCAGAATAGATAATTTGGAGAACCCATTTGTCAGTTGTTATTGAATGCCACTTCGGTAGAAAATGTGACAGTCGCCCCCTACAGGTGTTAAGTGGTCGGGGGGAGCTATGGCCAAGTCACTGTTTTGTATAGGAGGGTTAGGTACATGTATTGGAACCTCTACCTCTCCTCTGCTGTTATTACCTCTGTAATTGCGTCAAAAGAATCCCTTGGAACCTGAGGGTTGGTTATTGCCCTTCTAGGTGGACGTAGTGTCAGAGGAAGTATTTTTAGATCCTGCTCGATAGAAGGAGCGACAAAAGGAACCACGACCTTGTGGAGACTGAAGGGCTCCCATGGATTTAGCCACTTCAGTATCCTTCTTCATTTTATCCAATGAAGTGTCTACAACCTGTCCAAAAAGGTGTTCCTTGTCAAAGGGTGTGTTTAATATGGAAGTCTGAACCTCCGGTTTAAGCCCTGATATGCACAGCCAGGCTTGTCTTCTTAAAAGAATACTAGTGTTCACCGCTCTGGCAGATGTATCAGCAGCATCTAGGGAGCACCTACTTTGATTATTAGAAATTAACTGTCCCTCACGAACCAGGTCTTGCGCTTTGGATTTGTGTTTGAGGAAGAAATTGGACAAGTTGTTCCATCTCATCCCAGTGTGCGCGGTCATAGCGGGCTAGCAACCCCTGTGTATTGGAAATACGCCAGAAGTTAGCAGCCTGGGAGGCTATCCTTTTCCCTGAAGCATCAAGGAGTTTAGACTCTGTCTGGGGGTTGTGCGTCTCCATTAGTCTGGAAGTTTGCCCTCTTACGTCCATTAGAAACTACTAATGAATCAAATGGTAGTTTATCTTTTATGTAGACTGGATCCGATGGAGTAGGCTTCTATTTTTTATCTACCCTAGGGGTAAGGATACTTGCTCTAACAGGATCCTTAAAAATGTCATCCACATGTCTGGTCATGCCTTTCAACATGCGCAACATGTGTGTAGACGTGTGTAATGTGTAGTGTCTCAAAAAGGAAGTCCTCTTCAAGGGATTCTCTATGTAGCAGGGCTCAATGGTAAGTAGCAGCCCTACTTAAAATATCAACAAATCCTACACTGTCATCTGGTGGAGAGGGCCTGGTAGGATATATGTCTGGGTCGTGGTCAGTGGGAGAATCAATATTACAGTCATCCCACACGTCTCCAGGCTGATCGTCATCATGATTATCCCCATCACCCTGATTGTCAGGTGTGTGTGGTGGGGAGTGCTCAGGTGAAGTTGGCACAGGTATAGTCTGGGGTAGAGAAGGTGTAGGAAGAGGAGGTGGGGAAGGATTTTATGGCATGACACGGAGGCCAGCATTATGCAAATCTCTTTAATTGCAACAGCTCAGCAGTAACAATGAAGAGAATATAGAACTTTAAACAACATTCCAATACAGTATATAGAGCATGAGCACACATCCATCTTCCTTCTTTGTTGCTGCTGCTCAACGAGAGAAGTACCTCACTTTATTCGTGCTTATACAATTTATTTGTTTGCCTGCTTGTACAGGTTTATCACATTACTGGGTCCTAATGACCCTACTAAGCGATATCTGTTTAAAAATGTCTTTTTGAATAGCTTGTCAGTTTAGAGCTTAGACTCTTGCGTCTTTTTCTTTACCACTTTCCCCCTGGGTCTTTTAGACCCTTCAATTCTACCTTGTTGTGGTTTTATTTATTTTACACGGCGTGCCGAGCTATTAGCGAGAGTTAATGCTCCCTTTCACTGCTTTGAAAGACGCGATTACCTGCTGTTGCCTGGCAGCGCATTGAGCACGAGCCAGGCCTGTGTGATGAAGCGCGTCCCTACCTCCGTCACCCCGAACCCTAGACATAGTCTTGTCTCTTGCGGCCGCCCCAGCCTCATTCCAAATTCCTTTTCATCCTCCTGACTCACCGCAGCATGCTATTAGTCTTCCTTTCCCCACCACGATGCGTATTTCAAACGCGCGTCGTGGGAGGAGGAAGGTTAAAGGAAAGGCCCTAGGAAACAACCACGCACGCAAGAGATGTACGTGGTTGTCATAACTACAGCAAGCAACATTTGTCAGTTGCTGCTGTTAAACCATCGACGACATTTCTTTACAGGCTTGCGCTACTTCAACTATAAACCCAAAAATTAATCCCTTCCCACGTCCACTTATATCTTTGTCCTGAGTTTACTACAAAAAAAAAAAAAGATGATAACCTACCTAATTCTTATCAACCCCTTAATCTGTGCCTTAAAAAAAAAAAAAGGAGAGATAAAAGATTAAGATTATTATACCCGATTCAATACATTAATTATATATTTCCATACAATGTCTCTTGCTCCAGATTCTAACCTTGAAGGTAAGCTTGAATCAATGGTCTTCAAGGCCATGGATAAAGCTATGGTTTATTTTAATGAGACAATTAATAAAAAATTTGAAATGCTGTCAAGGCCATGGCCCTCCACCAGTACTGCGCATACTCCTGGCGCAAAAGAAGGGGCAGTTAAGGCCACAAAGGAAAGAACCGCAGCAGAACATCCTGTTCTTACCGCTAAAAAAAAACCTAAGAAAAACGGAAAAACATATGATTCACGCTTCTCAGGCGGTGACCAGAACGATGCCTTGGGCGTCACAGAAGGGTGACAAACTCTGAACCCCCTATACACATTGACAGCGACGAGCAAGATGAAGCAGAGATAGATCTCTCCTGTTCATCCAACTTTGACTCAGACGATGAGAATCTAGGAGACAAAACATTGGAAAGCTCTGAAGAGGCAAGTAAGGGCTCAGGCTCAAAAATGGGCATTACCGACCCCTTTGGGGAGAATATGTTTGATCCCTTACTAATCAAACACCCTCTATCCCCAGAATGGTTCCCTACCCAACATGTAGCGGACTACAGTACCTTCTGGCTCAGAAGAGAAATTCCTAAGGAAGTCAGATGAAGGCTGAGGTCTGAGTGCCCATGCCCATCCCTTCCCGATAAAATTGCTATGACCCCCTGAACTTGACCCTAAGGTTGTGGCTTTTATAGCCAAATGTGCCAAAGACCCTAGAAAAGGAATTGACAAGAGCCTAAGATCGTGTCAAGACCGCCTCTTGGACACAGTTGGCCCATTAACAATATTTTTTGAACTAGCCGAAAATGCCTATATTACTGGGACACCTATAGACCCTAAAGAGTTACGCCAGTGGGTCCAAAGGACAATCTGCCCGAATGGAAATGCTAATACTGCTATTTCTAATGAACGGAGAAAAGGAACTCTCCTAAAAATTGATCCAAAACTAATTGAATTAGTGAATAAAGAAGCAGGACCCTCTTCTCAAGGACTCCTCTTTTGAGAAGATTTTATTTGCGACATGGCCAAATATGTTGGGGCCTTTAGCTCTATTCAGAAGTTACAACGCAACATCAAAAAAGTCTTTTTTCAAGACAAAATGTTTGGAAGGGCCTGGCGAATGCAGGGTCAAGGGGACAAGGCTCAAGATTCCAACAGACATCATTTTATGGAGGCCAATCTTTTTTCCCCGCAAAGACAGAGAAACCGCACAAGACCATTCCGGGGAGAGCGAAGAAACAGAGGTTTCTCCTCGGGTAAGAACCTTGTAAGACCCTTCAGATACCCCTATAAAGGTGGGAGGGAGATTAGCCCTGTTCTCTGGGAATTGGACTATGATAACTCAAGACCCGTGGGTTCTAGATACAGTCAAGGGTTACAAAATAGAGTTCGTCGATACCCCCATTCAATCAAAGAGGCCTCGAGGAATAACCCTCTCTCAAGAACAGAGGAAATTAGTCTCTCAGGAAGTAAAAGACCTGTTAGCCAAAGGGGCAATAAAAAAGAGCTCCCAAACAGGTTTTGTTAGCAACATAGTCCTAGTAGAAAAGAAAACCAAAGGGCAGAGACCTGTCATAAAACTGAAAAGCTTAAACGAATGGGTAAAGTACGACCACTTCAAACTGGAGGGAATACACCTCCTAAGGGACGTTTTGAGAAAGGGAGACTTGTTAACACATCTAGACTTAAAAGATGCCTATCTGACCATCCCGATTTGGCACCCACACAGGAAATTCCTCCAATTCACATGGGAAGGAAAACTTTGGGAATTTTGCACCCTCCCCTTCGGTCTTTCTTCAGCCCCCTGGTGTTTCACCAAGGTATTGCGTCCAATAGTAGCATGGCATAGGGGCGTAAGGTTAATCATTTATCTGGACGATATCCTTATAATGGGTCAATCCAAATCAACGGTAGCTCGGCACACGGCTCTCACTATCCGCCTACTTCAAAATTTAGGCTTCGTAATAAACACAAAAAGTCATGTATAATACCAAGCCAAGAAACTCAATTTCTGGGTTTCATGGTCAACACACTGAATGCAGAACTGAAATTACCAAGGGAAAAGATAAAGAAACTTCGGAAAGAGCGCAGAAAGATGCTATCAATAGAATTTTTTCCCTTGAAACTTCTGGCCAGGAAACTGGGCCTCCTTTCTTCAACCTTCCAGGACCCCTTCATTGCAGAGCCCTTCAGAGAGAAAGCGAAAGCTCTCAGAACGAATCTCTCCTACTCACAAATGACATGTCTAGACAAAGACTCCAAGAAGGAACTGACTTGGTGGCTAAAGAATGCAGAAGCCTGGAATGGGAGAGCCATCTTTGGGGAAGCCCCAGAATTAATAATAGAATCAGATGCGAGCCTAGAAGGATGGGGCGCCACATGTGGGGACTCATCAATAGTGGGTCGTTTGACACATCTCGAGAAGGAACTTCATGTCAACTGCTTGGAACTACTAGCAGGTTATTTTGCGTTTCGAAGCTTCACTCAGAATTCAATTAAATGTTGTATAATGCTGCGCATGGAAAATGTCTCTGCAGTGAAATATGTCAAAACGATGGGGGACCACACTCAAAGGGTCTTAAGGAAATAGCGAAAGGCTTCTGGAGGTATTACTTGAACAAGGGACTCTGTTACAGCAGAGCACATTCCTGGTTTGAACAATGGCGTAGCGGATTGGTTTTCAAGGAATTTCAAGGATTCCAGCAACTGGAAACTAGACACAGGCGAATTTATGATAATCCAAGACAGATGGGGTCCGTTCGGGACAGATCTTTTTGCGGACAGACTGAACACCTAGTTAAAGAGCTTCTTCAGCTGGAAGCCGGATCCTCAAGCATCAGGGGTGAATGCCTTCCTCCAGAACTGGCGGGGCTTAAAGCCATATGCCTTCCCACCATTTGTCATGCTTCCACAACTTTTCTTGCATGACCGTCGTTACATACAGAACATGGTAGTGATAACCCAACTTTGGAGGTCGCAGGCATGGTTCCCAAGCATTTTAGAAATGACTGTAGACTTTCTAATTCTAATACAGCCTTTCAAACAAATACTTCTGGGTCCAGAGGGCGAATCTCACCCTCTCATAGACCAAGGTCTATTAACTTTGACGGTATGGAAGATTTCAGGCGACAATGGAAAATCCCAGGGCTTTCGCAGGATGCTTTCCAACTTATGAGTTTTGGGCATCTGGAATAAGGAAGGCATATCGACTGGCATGGAACAAATGGGTTCGCTGGTGTATTCAACAACACTACGATCCTGTTTCAACTGATTTAGTTCACGCAGTTAATTTCCTATCAGAACTGTTTGCTTCTAGCCTATCTTACAGAAAGGTTAATGTCTATAGATCAGCAATATCTACGGGTCACTCCCTAGTCGATGGTGTCTCGAAGGGACAAAACCTTTTAACAAAGAAAATTATGAGAAGTATGCGGGTTCTTTATCCTCCAACCCCTAAATATACGGCATTATGGGACGTAAGGAATATGCTACTTACCAGTATGCATCTGTTCTTGGCATGTAGAGCTGCAGAGTTGTACACTTAGCATAGATCGCCATCTGGTGTTGGGCCCGGATGTTTGCAGTTTGTTTTTCTTCTTGGACAGTCTTTGGAAGTCACGAGTTTGGTGACTCCTCCTTCGGTCCGTACTGCGCATGGGCTTCGGCTCCATCCTCAGATTGTTTTTCGCCAACAGGGAAATGATGGAGCGTAGTAATAACAGTGAGAAACCCATGTGTTGTATCTAAATAAGATGTACTGGAACGGATACAGGTAGCCGGGGAGGCGGGTGGGCGTGTACAACTCTGCAGCTCTACATGCCAAGAACAGATGCATACTGGTAAGTAGCATATTCCGTTCGAGGCATATGAGCTGCAGATTGTACACTTAGCATAGATTATATAGCAGTACCCAACCCTAGCGGCGACCACCGGTATCCGTTGCAGCTGTTTGAAAAAGTGTCTTTAGTACAGCCTGGCCCACCCTAGCTTGCTGCTTGGAATGCACATCTACACAGTAGTGTTTTGTGAAGGTGTGCGGTGTAGACCATGTGGCTGCCTTGCAGATGTCATCTAAGGGTATATTCCCTAGAAAAGCCATAGAAGCCCCTAACTTTCTTGTAGAGTGGGCTTTAGGGGGAACAGATAATGTTCTCTTTGCCTTTTGATAGCAAATTTCCTTTATGTGGTGGAGAGAAGGAAACAAACAATTGTTTAGTCTTCCTGAAGGGTTGCGTTCTTTGTATGTAGTATAGTAACGCTCTTTTTACATCGAGTGTGTGTAAGGCCCTTTCTGCAACAGATTGGGGTTGCGAAAAGAAGACAGGTAATTCCACTGATTGATTGAGGTGGAAGGGGGAAATGACTTTGGGCAGAAACTTCGGATTTGTGCGAAGTATGACCTTGCTGTGATGCATTTGTATGTAGGGTTCCTGTATGGTGAACGCCTGTATTTCACCAACCCTTCTAAGGGAAGTGATAGCTACAAGGAAAGCTGTTTTCCAGGTGAGAAACTGTAGCTCACATTTGTGCATTGGTTCGAAGGGCGGACCCATTAGACGTGTAAGAACCAAATTTAGATTCCATACAGGGGAAGGTGGTGCCCTGGGAGGAATTACTCGTTTAAGGCCTTCCATGAAGGCTTTAATAGCGGGCACTCTGAAGAGTGATAAATGCTGCCTGTTTTGTAGATAGGCAGCGATCGCTGCTAGGTGTAGGCGTATGGATGAATATGCCAGGTTACACCTGTAAAGATGGAGCAGATAGCATATTATGTGCTGTATGGATGCATCTAGAGGGTTGATTGTATTGTTACGGCAGTAAATTACGAATCTTTTCCACTTTGCGGCATAGCATGCTCTAGTGGTAGGGCGTCTGGCTTCCATGATGATGTTCATGCAATCAGGGGGAAGGTTAAGGTATCCGAATTCTAGGATTTCAGGAGCCAGATCGCCAGGTTGAGCTGAGCTGGGTCCGGGTGCCTGATTTCTCCATGGTTCTGGGTTAGGAGGCATGGGGATAGATGCAATTTTTGATGTGGTACCACTGACAGTTGTAGTAGCGTGGTGTACCACGGCTGCCTGGCCCACGTCGGAGCTACCAGAATGAGTGTGAGGGAGTGCTGTTGTAGCTTCCTGACCACTAATGGAATTAGTGGGAGAGGTGGAAAGGCGTATGCAAATCTGCCTGACCAGTTCATCCATATCGCATTGCCCTTGGACAATGGGTGTGGGTATCTGGCGGCGAAGCTTGGGCATTTTTTGTTTTCGTGGGTGGCGAAGAGGTCTATCTGAGGATGCCCCCACTGTTGGAAGAATGGGTGAAGAACTTGTGGATGCAGTTCCCATTCGTGTAGTTGTTGTGTTTGTCTGCTGAGCAGATCTGCCATGGTGTTTTGTACGCCTGGAACGTGCTGTGCCAGGAGAAAGATGTTTTGGGGAATTGCCCATCTCCATATGCTCTGGGCTAAGCGGGAGAGCTGGGGAGAGTGTGTCCCCCCCTGTGTTTGTATATAATACATCGCAGTCATATTGTCTGTGCGAATGAGGACTGTTTTGCCCGAAATCTGTTTTTGGAAAGATTTTAGGGCTAGAAAGATCGCCAAGAGCTCCAGGTGGTTGATGTGGAGCGATTTTTGCTGTGGCGTCCATAGACCTTGCATGGTGAGGTGTAGGAGGTGCGCTCCCCAGCCGGAGAGCGATGCGTCCGCTGTTAGAATCACCTGAGGAACCGGGTCCAGGAACGGCCGCCCTTTGGAAAGGTTTGTGGTGTTCCACCACTGCAGAGAGTGATGTGTGCGGCCGTCCACCAACACCAGATCCGTCAGCTGACCCTGGGCCTGGTTCCACTGTTGTGCTAGGCACTCTTGAAGTGGACGCATGTGGAGTCTTGCATGGGGCACTATGAAGATGCAAGACGCCATCATTCCTATGAGCTTCATAAACACTCTTGCTGGAAGAGAGTGTTGAGGAAGGAATGTTTTGCGTAAGGCTTGAATGCTTGTGATTCTGGCTGAGTTTGGATAGGCAATACCCTTGGAGGTGTCTATAGTGGCCCCGAGATATTGCTTTGTGTGAGATGGTATGAGGTGGGACTTTTGGTAGTTCACCGTGAAGCCTAGCTGGTGGAGCAGTTGGATGGTGCTGTTTGTATGCTGCACACATTGGTCGTAGGACGCGGCTTTTATCAGCCAGTCGTCCAGGTAAGGGAAGACGTGAATGTGTTGACGTCTGAGGTGTGCTGCTACTACTGCTAGGCATTTGGTAAACACCCGCGGTGCGGTGGTGACCCCGAAGGGGAGAACCGTGAATTGGTAATGTTGCCCGTCCACCACGAACCTGAGGTATTTCCTGTGAGAGGGGTGTATTGGAATGTGAAAGTATGCGTCTTTCAGATCCAAGGTTGTGAGAAAGTCTCCCTGGCAGAGGAGTGGGAGGACTTGCTGTAGGGTGACCATGTGAAAATGGTCTGAGTGTATGTAGGCATTTAGAGGCCGGAGGTCGAGAATGGGTCTGAGGGTCCCGTCTTTCTTTGGTATTAAGAAGTATAGGGAGTAGACCCCTAGATTTTGTTGATTGACGGGGACCTGCTCTATAGCGTGTTTTTGTAGGAGTGAGAGTACCTCTTGTTTGAGCAGTGTGGAATGTTCTTGAGACATTGGACGGTGCCTTGGTGGGATATTGGGTGGGGTAGATGTTAGTTCGAGACAGTACCCTGACCGAATGATTTGGGTTACCCATTTGTCCGATGTTATGGACTCCCATACGTGGATAAAGTTTTGTAGTCTGCCCCCGACCGGAGTGGAATGGTGTGGGGGGAGCGGAGGGGAGTCATTGTGCGGGGGGGGTGGCAGAACGGGTGTTGTTGGTTTTGCCCCTGCCCTTATTGTTGTTACCCCTGTAACCACCTCTCTGATTGCCCTTTGAAAAGGTATTTTGAGGAGGGGACTTGTAGGAGGAAGAGGCGTTATCGGTGGAGGAGCCTCTGCCTGTGCCACGAAAGGACGAGCGTCGAAAGGAACGTTTGGAGGCTTGTGTTTGGAGTGCCCCCATAGACTTTGCTGTGTCTGTGTCTTTCTTCATCTTTTCGAGCGCTTCGTCTACCTTTGGCCCAAAGAGTGTTTCCTGGTCAAAGGGGTGATTGAGTATGGATGCCTGGACTTCAGGCTTGAAACCTGAGATCCTGAGCCAGGCGTGGCGACGAAGCAGGACACTGGTATTTATGGCCCTAGAAGCAGTGTCGGCTGCATCGAGGGCACACTTAATGGAGGTGTTTGTAATTAGTTTACCCTCCTGTATCAGGTCATGAGCCTTGTGCTTGTATTTTTGTGGAAGGTGCTGCATAAGAGCCTCTAGTTCGTCATAGTGTGCTCTATCATATCGCGCAAGCAGTGCTTGTGTGTTTGCAATGCGCCACATGTTTGCAGCTTGGGAGGCGGTGCGTTTACCAGACGCGTCCAGAAGTTTAGATTCTTTGTCTGGCGGTGGGGCATCTCCTGAGGATTGGGAGTTAGCCCGCTTTCTAGCTGTGGAGACAACTAGGGAATCTAGGGGAGCAGGGCCCTTGATGTAAGCAGGGTCTGTGGGTGCCGCCTTATACTTTTTCTCTATTCTAGGGTTCAGTACTCTGGCTCTGACAGGGTCTTTGAACACCTCTGTAGCATGCTTGGTGACACCCTTAAGCATGGGTAAAATGGAAGTGGATTTGTCTTGTATATCAAATGTATCCAGTAGGAAGTCATCTTCTACTGGTTCACTGTGCATGTCCACCCCATGGTAGTGTGCTGCTCTCTGCACTAAATGGTGAAACCCTAAGGAGTCCTCTGGAGGAGACGGTCTTGATGGGTATAAGTCGTCCTGAGGTACATTGGGTATATCAGGGTTATTGTAATCCTCCCATGGATCTGGGGTCCCTGGTGGAGTGGGATCCATTGGGGCGTCCGCCGGGTAATTGTCCGGATCCCCATCATCCGGATCTGGGGATGGGGTCGGATCGTAGTGAGGTACAGGTGGCGGAGACCTGTGAGGTGGAGGTGGTGGAGGAGGTGGAGGGGGTAGGGGAGGCGGTAGTGGGGAGGGCACTCTGAGGGGAGAAGTAGCAGAGTCCTTCCTTTTGGGTGGAGGAGGAGGAGCCGGAGCATCAAGGCGTCTTTTCTTGGTAGTTAAAGTCAAAAGCCCAGTTTTAGGATCTTTGGACAAAGTCTTTTGTAAAGGGTCTGGTGTAAACAGAGCCAATGGTGTCGAGTCGTCTGTCGGCACCGGTGATTTCGGAACCGGGGGTTTCGATGGTCTGTGTGCGCCATGCTTTTTTGAGGTCTCCGGGTGTTTCGGCGTCGAATGATGTTTCGGCGCCGGAGCATCGGTGCCGACAGATTTGTGTTTGTGTTTGGTCGGCACCGAGTGTCCAGGCTTCGGCACCGGTGGTTTCGGAGTGGAGCTGGATTTTGCAGTCTTCGGTGCCGGATGCTGTTTTTCGGCACCGGGTGTCGGCTGGCTCGATCCCGAGCTGCCATGAGACTTTGGGAGCTTCGACACCGGGCCCGAAGGTGGGGTGATCGAAGTTTTGGTTTTGGTTTTGCCCAGGCCGGCAGGCGAGGGAGTAACCTGAGTCTCTTTGGTTTTCGGTGTGGGGGTAGGAGGGGGCATATTACTCACGGCCCGCTGCGCTGGTGTAATGTCCTCCACGTCGGAGTCGTCGGCCTCGGAAGCGCTGACGACGTCTTCCTCCTGCTCGGTGTGTGTTTGCCCCGAAGCTTCGGCGTCGTCTCCGAAGATGTCCGGTGGAGCTGCGGAGGATGAGTGCGCCATGGTGCGTCGAGCTCTTCGATCTCGGATGGTCTTCTTCGATCGAAAAGACTTGCAGGCGGGGCAGTCTCTAGCCTCGTGTTCCGGAGAGAGGCAAAGGTTACACACCTGATGGAGGTCGGTGTGGGGAAATTTAGACCCACATTTTGGGCACTTTTTGAACGGAGTCCTTTCCATCGGCCGGGACCGGAGTCGCGGAGGGCCCGAAGGCCGGTGTTGATGAACGGGATGGAGAAAGTGCCGCTTCGAGAGATGAAGATGATGAAGGAACTCGAAGAATCGAGGATTTTCCGTCGAGGCTGGAACCGTAGAAGTTCGAAGCCGGAGCACGAAGTATCACATCCGAGCCCGATGGCGGAAAAAAACAATCTGAGGATGGAGCCGAAGCCCATGCGCAGTACGGACCGAAGGAGGAGTCACCAAACTCGTGACTTCCAAAGACTGTCCAAGAAGAAAAACAAACTGCAAACATCCGGGCCCAACACCAGATGGCGATCTATGCTAAGTGTACAATCTGCAGCTCATATGCCTCGAACGAAATGTTTTACAACTTATATCCTCTTGGGGAGACAATGATAACCTTTCTCTTAAACTTATCTCTTATAACCTTACCGTATTGCTTTGCTTAGTTTAGTTTAGTTTCTTTTAGACAAATCTCTGATGTTAAGGCTTTAGATGTTACTAGCAGAGCTTATCAACCTGAGGGACTTTGTTTTTACGAACAAAACTATGTCATCTTCAATTTACTATCCTTTCTTCTCTTTGAATGAAAGTCAATGTGTTGTCAAATGCCTAAGAGTATGAAAAGAGAACTGCCTCCCTAAGAGGCATTTGAACTCAACTACCGATCTCTCACAGATCCCCACCCCCCAATAAAGCAGTTTCATCTCCCACGCTTGCAAGATGGGTGAAAAAAGTGCTGAATGAGAGTGGTGTCTATGTGTCTAGCTTCGGTGCACACTCCCTCAAGGCGCATCGGCTCCTAAAGCTTTTATGTTAGGTGGAGTGCTCCAGGATATTCTTAGAGCCGCCGACTGGTCAAATGAAAGTATGTTAAAAAAAAATGTTATTTTAGACCAATCAATAACGTGATTGACAACGTACTTAAATCACTTTAAACTTGCATAATGTTGGCCTCCGTGTCATGCCATAAAATTTAGATTTTTTACAGCCTGGTGGGCAGAAAATCTGGATTTTATTAAGGACACGGAGGCTAAGATTATCCCAAATCTTGTTAATCCTCCCTGGGTTTCTTCCTTTTGACCTATTGTGTCTTTTTCTTTCAGAATAAGTCGCCTATGGATTACTATTATTTAAAGAGAGTCCTTCACGTTATTTCAAAGTTATGTTTCTTGCTCGCAGCACCAGACTAAGACAAAGAAGGAAGATGAATGTGTGCTCATGCTCTATATACTGTATTGGAATGTTGTTTAAAGTTCTATATTCTCTTCATTGTTACTACTGAGCTGTGGCAATAAAGGAGATTTGCATAATCTTAGCCTCCGAGTCCTTAATAAAATCCTGATTTTCTGCCCACCAGGCTGTGAAAAATCTAAATTTGTCCCGGCAGTTCTCTTCTTCAATGATATGCGGTATTCCTCGTGTAGAAGCACCTCTCTTTAAAGTCACTTTAGTGGTGACGTGTCCAGTCTTTGGCTGAATAACCAGAAATTTTTGTTTTGGATCCGGTTTGTTTAGCGGATAACCAAAAACATGCTTTTGATGTGACTTTGGCGTGTCCTTGTGTTTCGACTCTGAATGTTTCGGTACCGATTGTTTCTTGGCCGGAGTTTTCGGATTCGAAGTTTGTTTCGGTGCCGACAGAGGGTGCCCGGTGCCAGACTCTTTCTTTGGCTCCGAAGTCTTTAACTCGGTGCCCGATTTGGCATGGGGCTTTTCAGAGCCGGAATGCTTTTTACTAGGCTTCGGTGCCGAGCCCAAAGGCAGGCCTTTGGAAGCTTGTTCTCAGCGCCCACCGGGGTCCAAAGGGGCAGGTTGGTCCGAAGCCTTTTTCTTAGATGGAAGTGGAAGGTGGGGCAAGGTACGGACTGTACATTGTCCATGCGGGATGTCTTCATCGTCGGAGCTATGTTCGGAAATGAAGAGGTCTTCCTGTTCCATAACGGCTCCGATGGGCTCGCCGCCTTCCTCCTCATAAGATTGAGGTCCGAAAAGGTCCGGAATGGAGCCTGTTTGCTGTCTTTGCATGTCGCGTTGTCGGCCCCGACGATCGCAAAGTCTTTTTTGAGCGGAAAGCTCGGCACGCGTTGCAGTGGTCTTCTCTGTGGTCGGATGACAAACAAGTTGCACACCTTGTGTGAGTTGGTGCGCGGGTATTTCGCATGGCACAGAGGACAGAACTTGAAGGGAGTTAGTTCCATCGACTGCGAGTTGAACCAGGGGCTAGGCCCGACGGCCTACCACAAGCTCTCTGATCGAAATTGTCTTTAAGAGTCACGGTCCACGAAGAAAGGGGAATGCGATCGTAAACAATACCGCGGAGTGTGAAGCGATACGTGCCGAGAAAGAAGAAGGATCGACATCGAACCGGAGCGCAGCGAGTTACATTCGAACCTGATGGCGGAAAAAAACAATCTGAAGAGTCGATGGCCATGCGCACTATCACCTAGTCCCCTACCTTGTGATTAGGGAAAACTTCTTCCAGAAAAACAAAGAGCAAACATCCGGATCCAACACTAGATGGCGATCTTATGCAAAGCATGTGATCTACAGCTCACATGCCTCGAACGTTCATTTTCATCACTATTTTAACATAGGGGTTCAACCTTACTGCTTGGACGGAAAGAGGTATATGTCAATTCTTCAGAAATTCCAAGGTGCATGAAAAAAGTTTATAACACAGGCAATTAGGTGTGCATTCTACAATTTCTAAAGAATTGACATACCCATACTTATGTAATTTAAAGAAACTTTGCCTCCTTTCTGTGAAGAACTAACCTTTCTGGGACAGTTCATTTCGAAAGCTGATATGCTTCAACTGCAGTGGGAGGCAGGGAGTCTCCTGTGCTGTGAAACCGAAAGCAAACTGCTTTCACAGTTTTCTTTAACAATTAAAAGTATGGGCACGTCGTGCCCCATCGATTAGGAAAGTGGGAAACAATGAGAAGTTAGGGTGGAGTGCTCACCCCCCTGAGATGGGGGCGCTTTCCACAGTTTGAAGAACTGTGCATTAGAAAAACAAATAATTATTTAGTTACTTGTTGCTTGGAAATATTAAAAGAAGATTCAAACTCAGATTTATGTGATTAAAGAATAAGATGGTTTCATAATTAACGTATGCACAGTGAGGTTTCAGATTGGTGCACTAACAATGAGATAGCGGACCTTGTAAGCAATCAGGCTTCACAGTGTCATTTATGGTGAAACAGAAATCCCGGTCCCTTGGCAAAAAATAAATCGTGGAATTAGCAAGACTATTCTTTTTAAAACAAATTACGATCTGCGTCTTTATGCCACTGGAAATTTACAAGTCAGAAGGGAAGGAGTATTATAAATTATAGCAGGTTTGACAGGAACACTAATGAGTTTTAATCAGTAATTAACACCAACTAGGAGATATATGTACCTGCTCAATCGGCCACTGCAACTTCATAGAAGTCAATCATAATGTCATCAAGAGTGAGGCTGCACGTTTTTACAAGAAGGCCAAAGTTTGGGTAAAACGGATTTTCTTTTTTTCTCCCTCACCGCTGTAGGTTCAATATTCATATGTTCACTGCCGTGAGAAAGTTGCAAAACAGACATGCCTAATGAACAAGTTACTTACCTTCGGTAATGCATTATCTGGTAGAGACTATCTAGCTGCAGATTCCTTACCGTTGAATTTCCCAGGCGTCAGGCTGGATCCTGAAACTTTTGCTGAGCAATACCCCTTGCGTGCGACGTCGGGTGGCTCCATTCGGCTCCGCGTGACGTTGGCGGTGTCGCCAGTATCGGTTAGGACGTCCCGTCCCTATAAAGGTGCCACTCAGGAGCGCAGACGTCGGTACTTTTAGTTTTTTTCCACGTCACAAGCGCAGAGCCACGAAGTAACTGACATAGTCGTTAACAAAACAAGGGCCCTGAAAGGGAGTAACAACCCTAGCCCTACAATATCAGTCCGCAAAGCAGGGAGGCATGGGTGGGGGCTGTAAGGAATCTGCAGCTAGATAGAGGCTCTACCAGTTAATGCGTTCCCGAAGGTAAGTAACTTGTTCATCTGATAGAGACTTCTAGCTGCAGATTGCTTACCTTCGAATTAGACACTCAAGCCATACCATCCCGGCGATGGGTTGCGGACTCACATCCTAAAATAAGAAGTCTTGCAGGACAGAACAGGCAAAATGCCTGTCCCTGCGTACTTGCCCATCAATTTTCACAAACAATGGGGTAACCCAGTATCCCTCAGAACCTGGGCAGTCTTATGTCAAAAAAACAATGGTTCTGTTGGGTGAAAAAAGATACCTTTCTATATACATTGCATGAATCATACGTTATTGAAAAATCATTTCAGTGAGTCACTGGTAACACACAAAATGAAACAAATTCTCTGGTAATTTAAGTTTTTATATAAATTGCATCATTCATATATATCCAAAAAATCATTTAGAGACGCCATCAAAGTACATAGTGATAACAATTCGTGAAAAGGTGACAAATGGTGCTCAGTGATAAAGTGCGTAATATGTACAGTATAGTTTAAAAAGATCGAAAGTTTTGTTGGCCAGAAAACAGATATTTATAGTAGATCCGCGAATTAAGTCAATTTATTTTGCGCAGACTCAAATTGCTGGTCCAGGGGATAGTGTTGACGTTTCAACCCAAATACTGCACTACTATGAGGTCAGTGCGGGTCTTCATCAGGACAAGGACAAGGAGATGATGGCCTGTAAGAGGTAAGATGACTAAATCAGGTGTGTTGCCAAAAGAGCAATGACTCACATATTAATAAGGTGGCATATCACTCACCTACGGTATGATACAGGGTTTAATGTGGTAAATTCACACCTAAATCCTTCCAATGTTAATAACTAGATCAGGATATCCGGTTGGAATCTCAAGATAGAGTTAATCAGATAGACTTAGACTGGGACACCCCGAGCCAAGGCCATAGTCTCAACCTTTCCCCTGGTGGAAAGGGCGCTTTTAATCGCTTAAGAGGCTGCTTCTCGGCAAAGGCATAACAAATTTTGATGCAGAGAACGACCCAGCGAGAGATGGTCCTTTTCTGCACTGCCCTTCCCTCTTTGCTCCCCCGTACCCCATAAAGAGTTGGTCATCCACTCGGAACTCTTTTGTACAGTCAAGGTAGAACGCCGCTCTTTTTTGGGTCCAGTCGGTGGAGACAATCCTCTTCCTTAGAGGGACGCGGAGGAGCAAAGAAAGTGGGCAAAGTGATGGACTGACCCTGATGGGGTCACAACCTTTAGCAAAAAGGAAGGTATGGTGCAAAGCACCACGTTGTCCGGAAAGGACACAAGGTAAGGAGGTGAGCAAGATCACGTCTGCAATTTACTAACCCTCCAGGCAGACGCGATTGCCACCAAGAAAGCTGTTTTGATGGACAACAGCCGGAGGGGACAATTGTGCAAATGCTCAAAAGGAGCACACATTAGATAGTTAAGGACCAAATTAAGTTCCCATTGCGGCATGACTAAGGGCGAAGGTGGAAATAAGTGAGCCGGCCCTTTAAGAAATCTATGTACAATGGGAGAATTTAAGAGAGAGGGCTGGTCTGGCAGCCGCAAAAAAGCCAACAGAGCAGATAGGTAACCCTTGAAAGTTCCCAAAGCAGAGTCCTGCTGGGCAAGGGTTAGAATGAATAAAAGGACAGTAGAAAGAGATGCAGAAAGAGGGTCAATAGAACTTTCTGTACAGTATAACAACTTTATGTTACAACAGAACAGACTTCGGGAGGAAGGTTAAAAGCTATCAACTGTCGCCACTCAACCTCCATGCATGGAGGCACGGAGTTAACAGGTTCGGGTGGAGAACCCTCCCCTGCGGCTGAGACAGAAGATCCTCCAGAAGGGGCAGCCTGATTGGAGAATCAATACTCATTCTCAGTAGCTCTGGATACCAGATTCTCCTCACCCAGTCCGGAGCCAAAAGAATGACTTGGGCCCAGTCGTTCCTGATCGTCTTCAGAAACCTGGGCAGAAGTGGTATGGGCGGAAAGGCGTAGTACAGGCCTGAGCTCCACTCATGACGAAAGGCGTCGCCAAGCGATAGCCGCCTAGGAAACTCCAGCACGCATCACTGCTGACACTGCGCGTTCTCTTCGAAGGCAAACAAATCTAACCAAGGTTCTCCCCACTGCTGAAAGAGACCTTGCACCACCTCCAACTGGAGACACCACTCATGATCCGCTAAGCATCGACAGTGGAGTTCGTCCACCCTGGCCTTCAGAAAACCTGCTGTTGTTGAAGCGACAGGGTTATGTCCTGCTGTTCCAGCCATGTCTAGAGACAAAGGGTCTCTCGACAAAGGGTCCACGACCCCACCCCGCCCTGTTTGTTGCAGTACCACATTACTGTGGTGTTGTCTGTCAACACCTGTACTAACTTTCCCTTGACAGAGGGAAGAAATGCTTTCAATGCCAAACGAACCGCTCGGAGCCAAATTAATTTATGTGGAGCCCCGACTCCACTGGAGACCAGTGTCGTCTGATCTCCACCTCTCCCAGATGGCCGCCCCATCTCAGAAGAGTGACGCATCTGTCACGACTGAGATCTGGTTGGGGAAGGGAGAGAGGTCTGCTGTTAACCCAATTGTGGTTCGTTAACCACCACTGCAGATCTTTTGCAGTTCCTTCCGAGATCTAATCCACTTTTCCCCGATGCTGTGCCCATTGGAACTTTGAGTCTCACTGCAGAGCACGCATGCGCCATTTGGCGTGTCTCACCTACAGGATGCAGGAGGCCATGAGGCCCAACAACATCAGAGTCAGTATTACTGAAATCCAGGATAGAGGCTGAAATATCAATCATAGCCAGAATATCCTGGACTTGCCGCTCGAGAGGATACGCACGAAAGAGCACTGTGTCTAGAACAGCACTGATGAAAAGGAGCATGTGAGAAGGAGTCCGGTGTGACTTCGGCATGTTTGCAGAGAACCCCAGCGAATGCTAGAAGGTTCCCCGAAGACTGAAGATGGGAGACAACTGCCTGGGGTGAGGACACCTTCAACAGCTAGTTGTTGAGGTACGGGAAGACTGACACCCCTAACCTGCACAGATGAGCTGCGACCACCGCAATCACCTAGGTAAAACACCAGAGGAGCACTGGTAAGGCTGAGGAAGAGATTGATAATCCAAAGATCTAAAATGGCTGTAGCCCCGTTTTCTTCTTCGGAATCATAAAGTAGCGGAAACAGCAGCCACTGCCTACTTCTGAAACCGGGACCCTTTCTATAGCTCCCTTGGCCAAGAGAGCTGTAACCTCCTCTTGTAGCAACTTTAAATGATCCTCCGTCAGCCGTTCCTGACTTGGCAGAATGAGAGGAGGAGAGGAAAGGCGGAGAATAGACCTCCTGGACGATCTGAAAGACTCACTTGTCCAATGTTATGTATCTCCAGTGGGGGACAGGATGACAAATTCTCCCACCAACTGGAGTAGTGTGGCACTGCATTATCAACCTAGGAGTGGCTTGGAGGCTGCGGCTGCTGGGGCAGTGTGGCTGACTACCTCTGGCCTCCATTGCGAGCTCGGAATGCACCACGTCCTCGCACGGCTTGGGCAGTCTGTGCGGGATGGTGGCTAGGAAAAGGGTTGACGCGACTGGGAACCTCTTTTGTTGCCACAAAAGGAAGACTAGCCACCGGAGTGGAGGAGAGGCCCAAAGATCTGGCTGTAGCTCGAGAGTCTTTAAAACTGACCAGGGCCAAGTCTGCCTTTTCCCCAAAAAGGCGGGTTCCATCAAAGGGCATGTGCATCAAACTGGCTTGGACATCGCCCAAGAAGCCAGTTGCACGAAGCCAGGCGTGGAGTCTTAAGGCCACTGTCGTTGAAATTGACCTGCCCAGCGAATCAGTCGTATCTAGGCCACACCATATGGTTAATTGTGCTGCATCTCTACCATCCTTGACAGCTTGCAAAAGCACAGCCCGGGCCTTCTCTGAGACTTGTGGCAGCACTTGCGCAACCATCTCCCAAAGGGAATGGGAGAAACGGCCCAATAAGCACGCAGTATTCACCAACCGCAAGGCTGAAGGAAGAAAACCAATTCTACCCAAATGCACCCAACCTCTTGGATTCCCTATCCGGAGGGGCGGAAGGGAATGCGCCTTGGGACGTAGAGGTCTGCGCCACCAGACTCTCTGGGGTGGGATGTTGGCTGAGAAATGTAGGTTCGCCCGGTGTTGGGCAATGGCGGCGTGCAATCGTCCTATTCACCGGAGCCCGTGCCAGGTTTGGAACATGTTCCCCGAAGGATGTCCATAAGTGCTTTATTAAAGGGCAACAAGGGTTCTGAAGTGGAAGCCCCAGGTTAAAGCACCTCAGTCAGGAGATTAGTCCTGACCTGCACAGAGGGGAGCTCCAGTCCAAGGACCTCGGCTGCACTCTTAACCACCATGGCATAGGATGTCCCCTCCTCCGTAGCCACTGTTGGCGGAGAGCGCATGCCAGTATCTTGATGAGTATCCAGTACACTGGGGGGGGAGGGGGGGTGGTGACGCGAAGCCGACTCAGGCTCCAGCTCAGAGGAACCGTGCTTATAGTGTCGGTGCTCCCTACCTCTCTCGACGATAGTCGCCAGTTGAGGTGAAGTCGAAGTCCGCTTGGACTTCTTCTTTTTATGCCTCTTTCCAGAGTGTCCCGAGGACCTCGAATGGGAAGAAGAGGACTTGGGACTCAGTGAGCAGTCCCGCGACCTCCTCCTCCTCTTCGATCGGGACCGTGACCACCTCAGAGTCTCGCTTGACGGTGTCGACTGTCAGGCAGCGAGTAACTTTATCGCCTGCTCCCTCAAAGTCTTCGGAGCCATCGCCCAACAGGCTGAACACGACTTTGTATTGTGGTCGCGCTCAAGATACCACAGACATACGTGGCGGTGACCGACATCATGCGGGAAGAAATCCTGCATGACTAGAAACCTGTCTTCCTCTAAGACATCCCTCGGACACAAAGTCTGAATTCAAAAATTTACAAAATTCGAGAAAAAGCCTGCCAAGCAGCGCAGAGGGGTAGCTCTTCCCGGATCGGCGCTTAACTGGCGCGGTAAGAAAAGAACTGACGTCCATGCGTCTCAGTGGCGCCTATATAGGCACCGCAATGTCCTAACCGACGCGGACAACTTTACGCGGAGCCGAATGGAGCCAACCGACGTCACGCGCAAGGGGTATTGCTCAGCAAAGGTTTCCAGATCCAGCCCGACACATGAGAAATTCAAAGGTAAGGAATCTGCAGTTAGAAGTCTCTAGCAGATATATAAATATTTAACATGTTCAATTAAGTCTCTCAGAAAAACCACTTTGACTATATGGTCCATTTCCATGGAGACTGCTAACAGTTTTGTCTTTTCATCTCTGCTTAGTGTGCTTATTACTCTCCAGGCCAGCAATGTAATGATTCCACATTCAAAAGTTTACCTTCATTTAGCCTTGGTGTCCCTTCTTTATCTACAGGCAGTCTTTCAAAGCTCTCAATCTCCTTCTGGATGGTCTGGTCTGGTTCTTTGGCTTCTTCGCTATGGCTCCCTTCGGAATCCGAGCGCTCTTCTCTATCCTCTGAGGGCTGGAAATCCAGTTCTTGCTCTTCAGGAATTGGTTCCTTCTGAACTTTCTAAGAAAGAGGAACAGCCTATTAACACCAGGTAGTTACATTTGCAAACTGGAGGGAAGGAGATCTCCAAACAGTAAACACAATGAAAACTGCAGTTTGGGGGGAGGGGTGGAGAACAGGAAAGCTCAACTATGAGACCTATGAATGGCATGAGATCAGTGAAGGAGTTGGAAAAGACATTGGCAAGCTAGTTGACATATCTTTTTCATGCAACTTTATGTCGAATTGCTAACTAATTACTTGATCCATGCCCAGTCAGCTTTTATCTTGTCCATCCAGTTAAATATTGTGCCTTGTGATTTAAGCTTCACCATGTGTCTCTATGCATCCATTGCATGACTGTTTGTGCATCTCCCACTGGTGCCGAATCTGTACTTCCCATTCCTTCCTTTCTATGCATAATTTCTGAATCCAAACCACTGAGTTGAGGACCAACTTTTACTCCATCGCCTCCACACCTTTACTATGTGTTTACTTCTTCCCTTCATTTATCAAGTTTCTTACCTTCACCTCAGTATCATTCCCTCGAAGCATAGTTCCTCTTCTCTTTGAACCATGTTGCCCAGTGGATCGTTGCATCAACATTCTCCAGGGTGAATAGTGGTCTCTTGTTCTATAGTCCCCAAAATCTTTGCTTTCTTTCTTCCATTTAATAGCTCATACGTGGATCCTTTCCCTGCACTCCCTGCTGCTTTCCCACCTGAAACAAGTTCCGCGTATCTGGTTTGGGCCTCATATCATATGTTCATAAACAGAAAAGGTACCATGTATTATCCTGGTACTTTCCCCATCTCATGTTGCAGCATGAGTATTCTGCCTACCTTAATCTGATAGGTCACCAAGTTACATTAGTTATTTTGGATAACTTATGTGCATGCTCCAACTCTTACTTACTTTGCTCAAAGGCGGCCTCTTCAATTCACTCTTATGCCTCCCTGCTGCTCTAACATTCCCTCCTCTCTGCTAGCACGGTCCTTTTCTCTTCCCTTTTCCTATAATATTGCTGCTGCCTGTATCATGTCTAGTCATTCACCCTCATGAATCATTTAAGTCTTAATACCATATTCCATCATTCGCCTTATTTTGCTAACAGCCCAGTAACTATTTATCATACGATACTTTAACTTTAGAACTAGCTTCTGCTTTCCCACAAAACCATTAGCTCCGACTGAACATTTCCAAAGTCCTTTAGTTCAACAGAGACGTTATAAGTGCCTAAAGCAAATTACTTTCTCAAGAATTTAAATTCATGCATTCGCCTCAGACCACTTCAGAAGCGTCCAGTACATTACCCTGGGACCATCTTTTCATTCCCAGTTACCATCACCCTCTTTCCTCAATAGAATGCAGAGCACAAGGGCTGTAAGACTTAGCAATGTGATCCGGCCAACTGCAATAACAAAAAATTAACTGAGACCATAATGAGGAGCTTTTCAAGTGTTTGGGAAGTCAGGAGGTGTCAAGAGGTAAATGATCAACCAAAGAGAGGATGTCCAGTAGGAGGTGCATCGACAGACTTACTAGAAAAGAGGAAGTGGACCTATTCACTTACTTGCTACAGAAAATAACTAGAAATGGAGGTCAGCAATTAATGGATAGAACTTTGCAGCGCATGAATTGTGACTGAAGGGTTGACTACAAGTGAGTGATTTGCAATATGAAACCTGATTAAAGGTCTGACGGAGTGGGTGAAAAATGCATGAGTGGTGACAAAAAGGATTAGTAAAGGGCACGCACCATCAGCAAAAGATGAATCATAAAATGGTCAAGTAAAGCGAGTGAATCAAGGAAGTCATAAATATGTGAATGCAACAAGACATCTTGAAAAATATAAAAAGTGATGCCAAAACGTTAAGTAAAACAAAACAAGTGGGAAAAGTAAAACATGTGCAGTTAGTGACAGTGCTAGAAAAGAACGAGAATGCTACAGACTATGAGCATGGTCACTGTAAGAAAAAACAAAACGCACCTTAGATGGGAGGAAGGCCCCTGAAGAATCAAACGTCCCAGTTTCTTCTTCTGTATCTTCAAAACACCATTCAGGGAGGCTGTCCTTGTCTTCATCTAAGCTGCCGCTGCCTGGCCGGACCCTCCTGAGACCTCGTTCATCGTCCCTTTCTCGAAACTCAAATTCAAACCTCCGCCGCCGTTCCACCTGTTCCCGCCAACCAGGCCCTCGAAGAATTTCTAATTAAGAAAAAAACAATGAAGACGTAAACAGAGGAGGAAGGCATCGAGGTTTCTTGCAAAAATGTATCATGGAAGCCCAATGAGAACCCATATAAACTTGTGGGGGATATATATACTGACACTCCAGCACTCAAGACCTAGACTGGAAAGCTCTTTAATTGCAGTGGGTTAAGAGTAGCAATTAAAGTAGCAAACCTAGTAAGTTGTGAAGTAGCTGAAAGAAGGGAAGCAAATTAGAGCGCCCAGGAATAATATCTACTTTCTAAAATAAAAAATTCTCTCTTAAAGTAGTAGTACTGTTGGCTAAAATGCATTAACAGTGTTGAGCCCCAAGTTAAGCGAAATTAATTCCATACACTGTTTTTCATCAGCTTGCCAGTTTGTGAAAAGGTATTTTTACAGCCTTTCGATTGTTATCTGTGAATTGGGCCTCACTGTTAAAAGACACAAAGCAACTAAATGAAGCATGATTATGGATGTTAGTCTATGCACAAAACAAACATTTTTCATAACGTTTAAGCCCTAAAACGGTCAATGGCAATTTATCAGGAACAAAAAAGGAATGTCTAATCTACTTGTGTGGGAACACTTGAAGTTCGCGATTAGAGAGCACCTATTGTGACCGAAATTAGAACGCGAAATAGTTTGTATGACTTTTTTCCTAATTAGGATGTATATTCCTATAAAGGCATGTGGCAAACTGTAGCACATTTATTTTTTGGTCCTGATGAATGGTAACAATATTATCCCATGATTTCCCACCGTATATTATTATTATTTTTTTTTAAACAAAGGCACCCTTGGAATAATGGTGTTTTGGGAGCCTTTAGTGTATTTTATTTCTCCAACTTTTTGACCCATCTAGCTTTTCTGAATTGCCCCCACAAAACTAGTGAACATTTATCTGTTAATACAGACTACTAGGCAAAGGAAAAGATCTGTGGCACAGACCCCCCCACAAGGGGCTCATTGGGCATTGCAGTGATAGCCCAACGATGACCACAACCCAATGCAGAAGTGTGCCAACTTGGTGGGTGAGGGTCTGTGCTTCCTATATAGGATGTCTTTACAGACTTGAACCGGTTCAGTGACCAAAATTTGGTCCAGTGGGCCATCATTTTAGAACTGCACACTCATTTTTTAACATTTAAATACATCTCCCATCACCAGTGCCTGCCTATTCCATCCAGTTGAATCTTGCATAGTCCCTGTTGTCCTAAAACAAGCTACTGTAAAACAGATTGGATGGACAAATCATCCAATTAAATATCACAAGCAATCAGTAAACACGTGTTTCAACACACAAACTTCATAATGATATAGACTCTCCCTTAATCAAAGATCAACATTATTAGTGTTGTTGATGGAGTTTGCAATCTTTCCAGCACTATCCTCCTATCTTTCCAGTAGCTTGCTTGTTTTTAGAAATGCAGAATTAAGCATGTTCAAGCCTTAAAATCTTAAAATCTGGCTGGTGGTTGCAGAATATCTATAATCCCATTTCCCGAAAGGAATGAATCATTCTGCATAGCTGCTGGCAGAGATCATTGACTTTTGGGCCTTTAATTCATCACCAGAAGGTTAAAGCTAATTTTGTCTGGGGGTGTTCGCGTTCCAAATTCCTTAGCTTCCACTGAATAGCTTTAATCATGTTCTCTCCTCCGTACCTACCCAGATAATCTGTCATTCTTGTCCATATCGCCTGTTAAAGCTAGGCATTCAAGTTCGACATACTATTGGATATTATGTTAATTGGCAATATAGAAAAACAAAAGGGCACCCAAAGGGATTAGACAGGGACCTTGGGAAGTTATTATGTTACAGGAAACAGTGGTCCCTGAAAGCGAAGAAATTAGTGATACAATGAATATAGCCACAATCGGTGCTATATTGCAGCCAGTGTCCAGCCGGACAAAGGCACCTTTAATAAGTTAAATAAAGTTGGTTAACAATAATCCAAAGAGTGCAAGTACAATTTCAGTGGGATACAAGCCTGTATCCTAAAACTTACATATCGCAAGGACAACATGCGAAAGACGTTCAGGCAATTTCAAGGATGTTTCTATCTGAAAATACTTAGAGTAGCGAAACATCAAATGCATATATGGTCACCTTCACATCACTTTATATGCAAAAAATAGAATGTGTAAGGTAGACAACTGTGTCGACGGCGTTTCGATCCTTATCAGGGGGATATCGGATCATCTTCAGGACTAATCAAATAAATTGCCCATGTTCAAAAGCCTGAATTACAATAAATAATTTTACAACATTGCAACAATTGAAGGAAAAATTGGAAGAAAGGGGAAGGAATAACACAGTAATTAATTCAACCTTCCAAAAGATAAAAAAGGCAGAGTAAAATCGTGCGTCAGAAAAGGCAACTATCTACATTTAAGGCAAATACTTTACAGCTCACAAAATGGTGGTGGTCAGAACAATGCAATTTGAAGTTCCAGAAGCACGGACATAATGAGGGGTGCCGGGGTGTGCGTTTGATAACCCATGAAGTAGCGTGAATAAGGTTATACAAAAAGGAGTAAAAAGGAGTAAAATAGTTGAAAGGAAATAAAGTAAGCTGCAGCATTTGGAGCACACAATGGCTAAGGAGGAGGAATAGCGATGTGACTGGAAAACTATATAATGAACAATTACTGATAAAAGGTAGAGCAATTTAATTACAGTTGAGTGATCTTACGATAAAGGATTGCGCCTTGCGGGATCATTAGGCTATGCGTGCAAGGGTAGGGCAACGGAGAGCGTCGTTAACTACATATAACTCATAAATGAAAAACGAAGTGAAGCATTTTGTTAACCACACAAGAGTGATCTTACGGTAAAGGAATACACATTTAAGGGAACAGTGAGAATAAATAGAAAGCCAGCCACTGAATGAGAGGTCATGCGAAAACGGATACCTCGCAGTGAAGGAGTGAAAGCAGTTGGTGCGAATCGGTGATGCCGTAACCATGCAAGGGTAGAAAAAGGGGGGGAATTTTTTTTTTTTTATTAATTACCTCGGATAACGAGATTCCGAAATACTGAGACTCGGAGGGGCGTCGAGGACAGGTATTGAACCCAGAATGGTCCTAATTGACGCGTGTCTATATTCAGAGACAGTAGCTCAATGCTTATGGAGAACAAGGGGTATGTGAGGGGGAGGTAGAGGGGCTAGAACTGGTGAAATCAAAGTGAGTTAGGCTTACCTACGGGTTTGAAGTTCCGGGAGTGATGGCCACGGTACGGAATATCGGATCGTCTGTAAGAACAGAAGGCAGCATAGTGTAGGTAGAAGAATGGTGAAGAGGGGGTGTCGGTGACGTGGGGGGGGGGTAAAAATTATGGGTCCTTACCTCGAAAATAAGAGAGAATGGAATTCCGTGGCCGCAACAGATACGACTCACTCGGACACCGCAGAATCGGAGCGATTGTGAGACTCCCGTCATGCGATTGGTATAAGGAGTCATGTGACCGGTCATGTGATCGGGAAGAGGAGGGCGTGTAACCAAAAAAGAATGCCGGCCTAGTTAGAGGGAAAAAGACGTGCGAATGCAGGCGCCATATTGAGAAGGTGAAAAGGCAAGGAAAAATTGGTTATAGAACCAAGAAGTTGAGGGAAATTAAAGTAGATGAGGGTTTCAACAAATTGTGTAATTACAGATGCGGTTAACATATCTACATGATATACGTGAAAGTATAAAGTATATAGAAAACCTGTGTAAAAAAATTACAGAAATGCTTGAAACTCGTGTGGCAAGAGCTTATCAACCGGATCAGTTACATCTCATTGCAACCCAGGAAGATGATGCACACATGAGTTGTTGCTTTTTTGTCCAGAGAGTTCTAGTAGAGCAGTCCAGTCTTCAAGGCGGTTAAGCCCTGTTTGAATGCTTCCAGTTTTCAAAATCCATTTTAATTCCTCTTTGTTAAGCAATTGTGAGAGATCATCGCCTCTCGGGGGGATTTTGACAACGGTAACCACTGTCCAGCGTATGTCATATTCAGTGTGGCCTAGAGCTTCAAAATGTTCGACCAATGGAGCATTTGGTGTTTTACATCGTAGTCTGCTCCTGTGTTGGCAGATTCTTATTCAAATTTTTTGCGTGGTTTGACCTATGTAGATCTTATCACAAGGACAAAAGATGGCATAGACAACATTGCATGTATTACAGTTACTGAAGTCCTTGTGTACATATCGAATGCTGCCAAATACAAACTCTTTACAATCTGAAGTAAATCTACAGGTTGAGCAATTACCACATTTGGCATGTCCAGTCAGGGGTGGAAGGCCCCAGTGGTCGTGGAGAGTGCCAGTATTGGTCAGGATAGGGAGTGCTGCTCTTACCAAGTGATCTTTGATGTTCTTGCTTTTTTTTAAAGCAAAAAGAGGTCTCTCTAGATTCAGTATGCCAGTGTTCATCACATTCCAGTGTTTGAGAATACTTTTCCGCAATTTGTTGGAGGAGAGGGAAAAAGTAGTGACGCAAACAATGCGGTTCTGTGTTTTCTTGGGTTTGGGTTCTAAAAGACAGTCCCTTGGGCAATACCATGCTCTTTTAAGAGCCCTGCGAATCAGTCTTTTGGGGTACCCTCTGGTGGCCAGTTTATTACTTAACGTTTTGGCTTCTGTGAAGTAATCTTCTTTGAGGGTGCAATTACGTCTTATACGCAAAAATTGCGAGTATGGTAAGGAGTCTCTTAATGCTCTTGGATGGTTGCTACTGTTCTTGAGCAGAGTGTTGCGTTCAGTGGATTTCCTGAAAAGGCTGGTAATTAGGTGTCCATCTTTGTGTACAATATTCAGGTCAAGGAATGATATAGATGTTTTATTGTGTGTGAGGGTAAATTTGAGCCCACCGCAGTTATTGTTGAGCCAATGAAGGAAATGTTCAAGCATGGTTTGAGTGTCATGCCAGATCATGAAAATGTCATCTATGTAACGTTTCCATAGTGACATTGCAGAGAAAAAAGGGTTCTACTGGACCAATATATGGTTCGTTTCGAGGGCGTTCATGTACAGAATGGCTAGATTTGTTGCAAAAACCGCTCCCATTGATGTACCTTTCGTCTGTTGGTAGAAATGGCCATCAAACAAGAAAAAATTCCTTGTGAGACAAATCTCTAGTAGTTGTAAAATAAAGATGGTGGGAACTGCGTGTGGTCTTATACGTGTGTCTAAGATTGCCTCGATGATGCGTAGAGAATCTAGTTGGGGAATGTTTGTGTATAATGATTCGACATAGAGAGTGCAAAGAGTGTCTGTGGAAGGGTCGAAGACGTGATTTTCAACCAGAGTAATCATTTGCATGCTGTCTCTCAAATAGTAAGGGGTGGACGGGACAAAGTCTCTTATGAAAAAGTCTACATAAAGACCAAGGGGCTCAAGGATAGAACCACATCCTGAGACGATAGGGCGTCCAGGTGGGTTCAGTATGTCCTTGTGAATCTTAGGGAGTGTGTAGATTACCGGCATACGTGGTGCCTTGGCATTAAGGAACTGGTATTCTAGTTTGGACAAGAAGCCTTGGTCCAAACCCGATGTTGTAACCTGTTGGATGATTTGTTTTAGTTCATTTGTGGGGTTGGTGGGAAGTTTACAGTAGTGGTCTGTATTCTCCAGTTGCCTTAATATTTCATTTTTATAGGTAGTGATTTCTTGTAATACTATTCCACCCCCTTTGTCCGCAGGTTTAATGACAATGTCATTGTTGGTCTTGAGGGTTTGGAGTGCCGATTTTTCGGCCAGTGAGATGTTGTATGGAATGAAATGGCGTTCCTTTGCCAGTTGTCAGAGGTCATTTAATACCAGTTTTTCAAAGGTGGAGATTTCAGGTGGGACCATATTGGCGGAAGGAGAGAATGTAGAAGCAGATCTCAAAGAAGTATTACAAGGTTTGGGCATCACCGATTCGCACCAACTGCTTTCACTCCTTCACTACGAGGTATCAGTTTTCGCATGACCTCTCATTCAGTGGCTGGCTTTCTATTTATTCTCTCTATACATTTAACCATCATTTCTGTCGCTCAACGCTTGCGCGCACAGCCCACTGTTCCCTTAAATGTATATTCCTTTACCGTAAGATCACTTGTGTGGTTAACAAAATGCTTCACTTCGTTTTTCATTTATGATTTATATGTAGTTAACCACGCTCTCCGTTGCCCTACCCTTGCACGCATAGCCTAATGATCCCGCAAGGCGCAATCCTTTATCGTAAGATCACTCAACTGCAATTAAATTGCTCTACCTTTTATCAGTAATTGTTCATTATATAGTTTTCCAGTCACATCGCTATTCTTCCTCCTTAGCCATTGTGCGCTCCAAATGCTGCAGCTTACTTTATTTCCTTTCCACTATTTTACTCCTTTTTGTATAACCTTATTCACGCTACTTCATGGGTTATCAAACGCACACCCCGGCACCCCTCATTATGTCCGTGCTTCTGGAACTTCAAATTGCATTGTTCTGACCACCACCATTTTGTGAGCTGTAAAGTATTTGCCTTGAATGTAGATAGTTGCCTTTTCTGACGCACGTTTTTACTCTGCCTTTTTGATCTTTTGGAAGGTTGAATTAATTACTGTGTTATTCCTTCCCCTTTCCCACCCTTCTTCCAATTTTTCCTTCAATTGTTGCAATGTTGTAAAATTATTTATTGTAATTCAGGCTTTTGAACATGGGCAATTTATTTGATTAGTCCTGAAGATGATCCGATATCCCCCTGATAAGGATCGAAACGCCGTCGACACAGTTGTCTACCTTACACATTCTATTTTTTGCATATAAAGTGATGTGAAGGTGACCATATATGCATTTGATGTTTCGCTACTCTAAGTATTTTCAGATAGAAACATCCTTGAAATTGCCTGAACGTCTTTCGCATGTTGTCCTTGCGATATGTAAGATTTAGGATACAGGCTTGTATCCCACTGAAATTGTACTTACACTCTTTGGATTATTGTTAACCAACTTTATTTAACTTATTAAAGGTGCCTTTGTCCGGCTGGACACTGGCTGCAATATAGCACAGATTGTGGCTATATTCATTGTATCACCAATTTCTTCGCTTTCAGGGACCACTGTTTCCTGTAACATTATGTTAATTGGCAGCAATTTTCTGAACTGATACCGGTTTTTATTTTTAGATTGCCTAACCTGAAGTTTTCACAATGGATATCTGCCTCTGCCCGATGGGCCTGTATTAGTTGACAAATACTTTCAAGAAAAGACTCATCAGTCCTCTCCATTGCATCCCAGTGATAGACAATTGTAGGAAACTGGGCCTTTTGTTGCAGTAGTCCCCCCATTTTCTACCCCTTTAACTACTAGATGCTGATTTTCAACTCTGACAGTGCCCCGAGACCTGCTAACAAGACCTCAGTGCTAGTGCTCCTTCCTTGAAAGGAAGTGGTGTTTAAATGTTCTACAATTAGTAAAGTATTTTATTACCCATTAGTCCCTAATAAAGGGTACCCCTGGCACCTAGGGCATGAGTACTAAAGAGGGTCCCCAAGGGCTGCAGCATGTCTTATGCCACCTTTCGGGACCCATACACAGATTCCACACAGACTGTCATTGCAGACTGCGTGGCATGGTGCAAACCATGTTTGAAAACACAACACAGCAAACTCCTGGGCGCCATGCCAATGACACAGCATGGGCTTTAATATGCAAGTCACCCCAACAGCAAGCCGTGGAGCCCTAAGGCAGGGTGCATTTTAGCACACGCGAGGACACATCTACACAAGCAGATGTGCCCCTGTAATATCTATCTCCATTGCTGGATATTACAAATGAGCAGGTAAGCCATCTTAAAGTATGTACTTGACACTCGTCAAAACGAGTTTCCCATCTACATAATGGCTTTACTGAAACCTAAGATATTTGGTATCAAACACCTTGTATTAATAAACCCACACTGATTCCTGTAATAAACTTATTAATACATGCACCCAGAGGATACCTTAGAGTTACCCCACAAACCCTACCAGCTCTCTAGTGTGCTGGATGAATGGACCTGTCAAGCCTGCTTTCACAGACGAGTCTAGAACACGTGTTATGTGTTTCAAGTGTACATCGTTTTCCAAGAATTTGGGCCCACACTTCAAATTGAGAAAAAGCAAAAACAGCTGACCCCCACATCGGATAAGTGGGTGTGTGGTCTACTTTAAAGCTTCTCTCTGGCACTATGAGAAATTGTTGCATGGGTGTATTAGGGGCGGTGCTAGGAGGGCTGCACATGGCCCCATGAAATGTTTACCTACGTGATAAAATGTAGGTTTCTCATAATCTTAATTTTTCAGGATTCATCAAGCGAAGTGGCTCTCTCCATGATTGCAGGGTTTGTACATAAAAACTTCAATTTCACATGCTGTAGCATGCATTCATGTGTATTCACTCTGCGGGTTCCAAGGCATTCTGGCCTTAAGGATTATGAGAACCCATCCCTCTAACTATAGCTGAATAGGTAGCAAAGTAGTTCTGGTTGGTTATATTATTTATTATTCGTTAAGGTGGACTAGTTCCCTTTACCCCTCTCTCTCTCCCCATTTGATTACTGTGTTTATCTACAACATACTTCTTTCGCTGAGCTGTGTGCATCAGTGCAGGCAGTTAGGTGCATGGCTTGACCACCAATCATTGTGGCAGACTCTGAATGGGCTCCACTAGGTCAGGACCATCCTCCCCATTGATGAGCCAACCTTTAAGTGACTTGACGATCATTGAGAGGGTGTCGGAATCATAAGAAACAGGCTCGAACATCCAAACTCGCCTGATGAGACTGAGGAGCCGACCTCCACACACCGGTCACCTTGTCCCAAGGAGGCATGGCCAGATCAAGTATCGCAGCCTTTGGGTGGAGCTCCTGGGATTCGTCTGAACATTAACCCCCCCAGATCTATGGTCTCCGCAGGGGCCTAGAACAGATGACGTAGCCTTTATTCTTGCTGGTTATAATTTTCAGCACCGAATGACAAGACACAGAACCACCGCACTAGTCACAGATATCGAAGACTACGTTTTGAAAAGTAGCACCACCATCTCAGAGTCTTTGAGAGTGTTTGACACCGATTCACTTCAGTGAATACTTCGTAGAATGAGCTCTATCAGAGATTAGCCTTTACTGTCATATATACGGGCCTGACAGCCTTCAGAGCTCCTGTGCATTTCCCCCGAGGGAATTTATAGATAATTTTTACACCACCACCACCCGGGATCCTTTCCCTTGCTCCTTTGCCATTTCATGCCATCACAAGACATTATGATGACCCATGCCTTGAGGTATTTACTCTACTTTACATGTGGCTCAGTGTGATCTTGGTATTTTCTACTATGCGGAGGGGGAGTCTGTTTTGATGATTTAGACATTGTTGAGTAATGTCTTACTGCAACACGCTTTTGGTTGCTTCGAACTGATAAATTATGGGACATCCGAAAAGCGCCACCATCTAAAAATACAGAGGTAAAACATCCCTTACAGGCCAAGGACATGGATTCTTCTTCCTCTCCAGGCCTTAACACCAACTCGGGGAGTTCACCTGATAAACTGGACAGGCTTGTGTCAGCAATAATGGACACTTGTTCGGCACTGGAAGCTAAAGTGGATCCTTTAACCACTGACTTTGCTCTACTGTGCAAGAATCAATGTCTACTGTCAGAGAAGGTCAACTAAATACTCTTGCTATCCAAGAGCTGCACCCTTGTACTATGGACTTATTCCAACAAACACAGCAGTCGGAGGAGGAATGGTGCAGTGTAGAGAGCAGGCTCAAGGATGCAGAGGGCCGCTCCCTACGCATAATGTCCTGACTGCAGGGATGCCTGAGGGGGCTGAGGTAAACGATGCTACTAGTTTCATTGAGACATCACTGAAGAATGATGTTGCCCCTGATTTGTTATTCCTTAATTTGGTGTGGAACGAGCTCAGAGTTCCAATTCGCCAACAACCACTGGGTTCTCAGCACAGACAGATTGCAACTAAACTACTTAACACTATTCGGCAAGAGGCTCGAAGAAGGGAGTGTATCAAGTTGGATATTGCTAACATGATGCTTTTTCCCCAATTATACTTTGGTGGTGCAATGCAAACGCTCCTCATTTGTGCAAGTGAAAAAAAGCTAAAATCCATCATACTTAAATATGCACTGCTGTTTCATAAAAATTAGGTATTATAGCTGGGCAACACTCACATTTTTTCACAGAACCCGTGCCAGCCTGTGACTGGGTTTTAAGCCCTTCATAAGGGTGCTCATGTGTCTCCTTTGGCTCCTTCTCTTTCACGCCACACCTCAACCATATCTCAGCTACAGTCCAAAGGGCACCATGGAGGAGTACCCGGGATGAGGGAACGTCCCCTTCTAAGAACCAACAAGAACAATGAAGAAAAATAGCCGTGCCAGAGTCCCTTTACTGTCTTTCTGCGACTCTGAACAGGGAGTCCAGCATATCGGATGATGGTCGAACGCAGGGAGCTACTGTCTCGGACACTAAGATGCACCAGAGATCACAGCACAAAGACTTACTATGAAGATGTTACAGCTTGGTTTTGCTGTAGCTCTGAGCTCCACACACGTTAGAAGTTTGTTTCTAGATGTTTGATGTTTAGGAATGAATGGCTGTGGGGTGCACTGTCAGGTTTGATAATCGCCGATTAGCTCTTTGAACTCACTGATTTCCGAACCCGGGAACTGGCTTCAGTTTAGACCTTAATTAGGGTTTGTGGCAGATATGTTTGGGCATCTACCCCATATGTGTTTATTGCTTTATTTTTGCTGCTCTCGTTTAGTATGTCAGTGACCCGATAATTCCGTACTCCGTTAGCTGTAGCCCATCTATAGTCCCTGTTGTTTTTCCCTCTAGGACTTGGGGCTAATACAAGGTGTCCAATTCTCATTAGATCTGTTTACTCTTGTTCGCTACTCCATTTAACCTAATCACACAGTATAAGAAAGTGCCCTCTTTTTGCATGGTTGCCCA
Source organism: Triturus cristatus (assembly GCF_964204655.1). NCBI lineage: Eukaryota > Metazoa > Chordata > Amphibia > Caudata > Salamandridae > Triturus > Triturus cristatus. The sequence continues at coordinate 860,737,918 of NC_140594.1, forward strand.
CATTTTTTGCCAAACTGTTGATGTGCTTTGAGTGTGCCCTGGGTTCCTGCCAACCCGGTACACACTGCCCAAGTCCATTCCCTAAACTGCATTGATACAAAACCCGATTGGCACTCTTCGGCGACATGTAAGTCAGGGAAGGCCTCTAAGGGCTGCAGCACTTATTGTGCCAACCATAGAGGCCCCGTAACTTTACACACACACAGCCATTGCAGACTGCGTATTTTGATGCAGAACAAAGTGAAGAGTCGACATAGAACACATCCCTGTGTGCCATGCCGACAACCCACTGCCCCAGCATAGATCAGCCACCCCTCTACTTGGGTGCACTAAACCTGTGGTGAGGGTACAGGTGCATGAGCCCTGTCCCCCTACAGTGTCTAAACTAATTCTTAGAAATTGTTAAGTGCTGTAATGTCATTAAGAGTATATGGTGCTGGGAGTTTGTCATTACGAACTCCACAGCACCATAATGGCTTTACTGTAAACTGGGAAGTTTGGTATCAAACTTCCCAGCACATTAAACCCACACTGATGCCAGTGTGGGATTTAATGAAAAATGCACTCATAGGGCATCTTAGAGATCCCCCCTGAAAAACAACCTAAGTGTTCTGGCTGAGTGGCTGCTCGCCAGCTGCCACCACCAGACATATATCTGGACCCCTGGGTCGAGAGCCTGCTGCTCTCGGGCATCTGAAACAATGCACATCCTGGGACGAAGTGCCTGGATGGGCAGGGTCCACGAAGGGGAAGCTTCAAAGACTTGCAGCCTTTGTGAGCAACTTAGCCATGTTCTGCTTCCAGGAACTGGTCCCCACCGGTTCTGACCACCACTTTGGGTGGGAGAATCTGCAGGAAAACCAAGTGAGGTAGGGAGGTGTGCCCACCTTTGCCAACCCCACCCCTCAGGTGGGGTAGGCGAGCTGAAGCCCAACTCGCAGTTCCCGCCATCTTGCAGATGGGGGGACCCAGCCAACCAGAGGCATATGCCCCCCTCCCACTGGAGGGGGGCATATGGCCAAATCCGCGACTCTGATCCACACCAGACACCCACGGCCGAGTTAGAGTGGCCCAACACGACGAGGTCTCCCCGGTGATCTCTGACCTGCCTTGAATATGCAATGGACGACTGCAGCCCCTTTCTAGAGGAACCCCCCGACCACGACCGGAGCTGGTAAGAAAACCAGACACCGAAAAACACCCCTGCACCCGATGTCCCACAGGGTTGGCCCAACCGACGGTGTTCCAGCATACCCAGGCATCCCAACTTACCTCTCCAACTGGATGTCGGCTACAGAATTTCTTCGTCCCGAGCCTGCAGTGTTTGCTGCAACTGTAGAATCCCCACTGAAATCAACAGGGCACCCAACACCCAAACAGCACCCTGCACCCAGCCACCCCTGTGCTGCTGCGGGTGCACCTTGTGGTGCGAAATCGGATCCCCCTTTGGCTTGAGCCCAACACCAGGAGCTTTGCTTCCACAACCTTGTGGCCTGCCTGTGAGCAGCCACCAACCAGAGGCCCCCTTTCTCCCATTGGATAGCATTGGGCCTCAGCACTCTGCACCCTGCCACCCTAGTGCCGCGGTGGGTGTTTAGAGTGTGTATCCTTGCACCTGGAGGAACCCTGGTGCTAACCCCAGAATACCACCTCCCACAACAATGTACTTACCTGTAAACCGATAACTTCAATTCCTACCATAGGACTGCATTGACTGCTTTTCTTTGAAAAATAGTGTGTGTGGAGTTGGTTTGTATGAAAACTTGAAATACTGCAAATATACAAAAACTTTATTACTTAGCTTTTGTCTAGGGGATGCCCCAGTGTAATATCTAGGCATACCAAACTGGTTAGCAAAAGTAACTTTAAAAGTAATCCAAGAAGTAAAGTGCACAGTAATCTGCAAAGTAACTTTGAACTGTTGACTTACCTTCAAATCAATCAACTGCATTTGAACCTGCATTCAACTGCAATTGACTGCATAAAAACTTGCAAAGTATTATTTCACTTACTTGCACTAGGCTTGGCTCTAGAAATAAAATAACTAAATAATATTTGTGATACAAATTGGTCCGAGTTCAGTCTTTGAGTGTGTGACATCACTTCTTGCCTAGGTGTGTACAACAAATGCTTAACACTACCCTCTGATAAAGCCTTACTTCTCGCCCACAAATAGAGAGTAAGGTATTATCTACTTTTACCTCTGTCTACCTTTGGGGTTCCACTGGACTCTGTTCACACTATACCTTACTTTGGTATAGTATATACAGAGCCAGCTTCCTACACATGTAGCATCAAGAATATGAGCTCTCCACAAAAGCAATGTAACATATACTCTGCTCTAACTTGTTTGAAAGCCCAAAGTGCTTTTACGAGAGACATCCTTTTTCAACGAGGGTTAATAAGCTACAATGCAAATGGGGGAGGTGGGGTGCACAAAAGTTTGGCACAGGCTATTCGAAATATCCAAGAGGGGCTTTGCTTTGGATTAAGCCAGGGGTCTCGTTTGAACCTAAATCTACACAAGTGGATGTAGACTGTCGTTAAGTTCTGGTTAAAGGCCACCTCAAAAGGAGGCCAATCGTCCTAAGGGTTCTTTATATTCCCATTGTCGACCAATCCAACTTTTGCAAACTGGTATCACAATTCCTTTCGGATTAGGCAACTACTCCCTAGATCACAGGTGGATTTTTTTTAATTGTGCTCTGTATTTTTTATTTTTTTTTAGATAGTTTGGTACCCCATTACCTCGGTCCCCTGCGTTTCATAATGCTATGGGTCTTCAGCAATGGATAAAAAGGGTGGATTCATCAAAGAAACTTAGCGCATTCATTACCTCTCACATCGTGATTACTCACTCTACTCTCCAGTACACAAACTGTATTCTAGGTTAGAAAGATTTGTATGTGTACCTGTGATTCATACTTGCATCCCTTCAACTGCGTATTTCCCTTAAGTATTTTCCAACCATAACCCCTTGTATATAGTCCTGAGTTGGGGACGGCTATTAACTCTGATGTGAACATGGCATATGCAAGTGGGCTTGTTGGAAGATAAGTAAATTGTAATTGTACATGATTAATTAAAATCTTTACAAAGTATCATAAAACATCGAAATAAGGGTTTTAAAATTTGTTGATACATTGCTTTAAGCTAAAAATTTACTTAAGATCAGTTAAGTAACCTTAAAATGTTTTTTTTTAGTTGTCATCAGGTGCTCTTAAGTCTTTTACACATTAAATCAAAAAAATTTACGACCTGGCAGTTCAGTTTGGTGTATTTCGGATTAAAACACAGTATTACAGCTTGTCTACAAGTCCGTGTGCCATACTGCTTAAAGAAAGGGCGTAGTAAGTTATGCCTTAAGTCATTCAATTTAGTGCAAATACAGATCACGTGAACAATGTCCTCCTGGTCAGTTTTGCACAGTCGGCACTGCTCTGAGGAGCTATTCCTCTCCCAAAGTGGCAAATGTGGGAGTATAGGAATCACTCGAGACGTAATTTCAGAAACCTCTCTTTGATTTTTATTTTCATGCCAGTACTAAGATATACTTGTGGTTGTACTGGCCCGTAATCACCCAGCGTTGTCCAACTGTGCGCTCTTTTCGCTAGATCATTCTTGTCTTCAATTACTGAGATAATGCACGCCGATTTTTTTGCGATTTTTTTAAAGGACAGGTGGTCTGTTGGAGTTTCCCATAAGTCTTTCAGGCCCAAGGCTTGAAGTGATTCAAATAGATAGTCTCTGGCCTATGATTTTTGATGTCGAAGTAGCTCCCCCCATACGTTGGAACTTAAGGAGCCAGTCTCAGCGGTGCGAATCTTGTGCCAGGTTCCTACATACGCGCACTGTGTAACGCCCTGAACGTCTCAGGATCGTTTAACAGACACGATAATGAGGACGCAACCACTTGTGAACGGTTAGTTATTTTAATGAAGGCAAAAATAATACAAAGAATAAACAAAGGTTATAGTCACTGGAATCCTCCAGGCTAAGTACGTTACCAGCCCACAGCACGGATGGTCCTAACCGTCCTCTGCATATACGCCGATCCCGGCGTATGCCAACAGAGGGCAGAAATGAAATGGCCGAAAATGCCAATCGGTAGGCTGTGAGGGGCACGAAGAGTGTTTGGGAGAATCGAGGAGTCAGGGAAACACCCAGCCGGGGCCTCTACCTGAAGGGAGCAGCCGCTCAACCTCTTCCTCAGACTGCACCGGGACGCGGAGTCACCTCCTGGTGATGCGTCACCGATACCCCAATCACAAGCAAAGAAGACTGAACCGAGAGCAGCCACTCGATCGATCCTGTGGACTTCCGAGTCTGTAACGCGGCAAACACCTCCTGGTGTGCGTTACAGCTGGCAGTCCCTGTATCTCTGGTCGGGCTGGGAGTTACGACTCCAACCAGCAAAAGCGCCACTGCGCTTTGACTCAGCCGAGTCAAAAGGTGAAGCTCAATGGTTATCCGGTAGAGCTTCCGGGTCCTTCACAGGTGACGATGGGGAAAGACACGGCCCAGGGAGTAACGACTCGACCTACCTCCGTTCTTGCCTTACTGGAGCACCACTCCGGAACACTGCTCTTCACTAAGCAGGTACGTCGGTGTAAACACAATATCCGACAGCGTTGTACCTCCCGGTTCCTCCCTTTATAGGGCATGTTTTCCTTGAGTTATGTAACAGCTCTCCTGTTTACATAAGGGCGTGTTTTCCTTGAGTTATGTAACAGCTCTCCTGTTTACATAAGGGCGTGTTTCCTTGAGTTATGTAACAGCTCTCCTGTTTACATAAGGGCGTGTTTTCCTTGAGTTATGTAACAGCTCTCCTGTTTACATAAGGGCGTGTTTCCTTGAGTTATGTAACAGCTCTCCTGTTTACATAACCTCTCAACCGCTAAGCATCCTGGGAGATGTAGTCCGTTTTCGCTGGTTACCGATTTCCTCCCCTCGCATGACAGGAATTCTTGACAGTACATCCTCCCTCTCAGCGGCTCCCCACGGGTCCAGCGCTGGCAGGAAAACGCCGATGGAACAAGGAGACCAAGCGCGGAGCATGAACCCCTTCAGCCGGTTCCCATGACTGCTCCTCCGGGCCATAGCCTTTCCACGCAACCAGGTACCACAGCTTCCCCCTGCGCCATTTGGACGCCCGTATGCCCGACACTTCATACTCCACCTCCGACTCCACGCATACCGGCCTAGGTGTCCCAGACGGCTTGGAGGGTGCTGGTTTGAGCAATGATACATGAAAGACAGGGTGTATCCGCAATGACTGGGGCAAGCACACCTTCACGTTCACGGGACCCATACACTTGGTAATTCGATAGGGGCCCATGTACTTGGGATGGAACACACTGTTCTTTCGAAACCTCATGTTTCTTGTGGATATCCAGACGTAGTCTCCAGTGCGGTACAGTGGCCCGGGCCTTCTCTTCCTGTCTGCCGCAGCCTTGTATCTTCTCTTGGCCTCTATTAGGACAGCCCTTGAGCGCATCAACGTGTCTTTTATGTGTGCCACCCTGTCCGCTGTGGCGGGAATCCTGTCCTCTCTGAACGGATGTAGAAATGGCAAGAACCTGGGATGTTGGCCATAGTTGCTATAGAACGGAGATGACTGTGTGGAGCTGTGAGTGGCGTTGTTATAGGCTCTCTCTGCAACCCATAGCAAGTCGACCCATTCTTCCCTGCCCTGGTCCACAAAACATCGCAGATACTGTTTGAGCGTTTGGTTCAGGCGCTCGGTTTGGCCGTCCGTTTGAGGGTGGTAGCTGGTGGACAGGGCGGTCTTAACATGCAGCGCAGTGCACCAAGTCTTCCAGAATTGCGCAGTAAACTGCGACCCCCGGTCCGACACGATCACCCCAGGTAATCCATGCAGTCGTACCACATTCTTTAGGAGTAGTGTCGCCAATTCCCCGGCCGTAGGGACTCTCTTGCAGGGGATGAAGTGCCCCATTTTCGTCAAGTAATCCACCACCACCAGTATTGCCGTCATCCCCTGGTCTACCGGTAGGCCCACCACGAAGTCCAGTGATATGCTATCCCATGGTCTATCCGGGGTCGGAAGTGGATGTAAGAGCCCTTGGGTTCGGCCATGGTCGGCCTTCATGGTAAAACACGTAGGACACTCCTGTCCCCACCTCCTGACATCCACTCTCATGGTTGGCCACCAGAAATGCCGTCCCATGCTAGCCACCGTTTTTTCAAAGCCCAAATGACCTGCGCATGGAGAGTCATGGCACCAGATGAATGCTTGTTTCCTTAGCCGAGGCGTAGGTATCAATAGGCACCTGCCCTTCAGGGGTATCCCGTCCTTCAGCTGCCATTCTCTGTGACTGAGGAGCCACCTCCGCCATGCGAATGACCTGATCCCTCTCTTTATACCCCTCAGGAAAGTATCCGGTTGGATAACCCCCAATACCATCCTCGGGGAAATGATGGAACGCTCGGTCGCAGGCAATGGTTCCTTAACTGCAGATTGACGGGACAGGGCGTCCGCCTTCCGGTTTTCCGTCCCCGGCCGATATGTGATGCGGAAGTTGAACCCCGCAAAGAAGATCATCCACCGCAGCTGCCTGGGCGAAAGGTGTCTTGTGGCCGTCATGAACTGTAGGTTCCGATGGTCCGTGTACACCGATACCACATGTCTTGCCCCATCAACCAATGCCTCCATTCGGTGAAGGCGTCCTTGATTGCGAGAAGCTCCTTCTCCGCAATATGGTAGTTGCGTTCGGCGTCGTTGAGTTTGCGGGACATGTACGCAACGGGATGAAGCACCCCTGTGTCGTGGTTGCGTTGGGACAAGATAGCCCCCAGCGCCACATCCGATGCGTCCGCTTCCACCACGTAGGGGAGATCCGGATCGGGGTGAGCCAACACCGGCGCCTTACCAAAGGCGCTTTTCAGGGCCTCAAAGGCTTTGTTCGCTTCAGGGGACCAGACAAACTCCTTGGACTTCCTCAGTAGCTGTGTGATTGGGGCCACCAATCCTGAAAATCCATCTATAAACCGCCTGTAAAAGTTGGCGAAGCCAATGAAACTTTGGACGTCCTTCACGCTTTGGGGCACCGGCCATTCTTTCACCGCCTTGATCTTTCGTTCTGCCATCTCCTGTCCCTCTGGACTCAGCATCACTCCGAGGAATTCCACGGATGTGACGTGGAAGTCACACTTGCTGAGTTTACAAAACAGCATGTTTTCCCTCAGCTTTTGGAGCACAGCTTTGACGTGGTGTACGTGCTCCTCCACACTGGACGAATAGATGAGGATGTCGTCGATATATACGACCACGTAGATATCCAACTCCTCTCTGAATACCTCATTCAAAAAGTACTGAAAGGCTGCCGGGGCGTTGCACAGACCGAACGGCATGACGAGGTACTCAAAAAGGCCGAACCTGGTCTTAAAGGCGGTCTTCCACTCGTCTCCGTCCCTCATGCGCACCAGATGGTATGCCCCTTTCAAATCCAACTTGGTGTAGATACGAGCTTTCTTGACCTGTTCCAGAAGTACACTAATGAGAGGCAAGGGGTACCGATTTTTTATGGTTATCGCATTCAATGCCCTAAAGTCCACACAGGCTCTCAGCTCCCCATTAGCCTTCGGGATGAAGAAGAGTGGCGAGGCGGCCGGAGACTTGGACGGGCGGATGAATCCTAGCTTGAGGAGTTTATCCAGGTACCCCCGGAGATGCACGTTTTCAGGCTCCGTCAGGGCATACAGCCTGCCGCTGGGAACGCTGGCCCCTGGCACCAGGTCGATCTGGCAGTCAAACTGTCTATGTGGTGGTAGCACTTCCGCCTTCACCTCATCAAATACATCCTCAAAACTGTGATAAGCCTGGGGGAGAGCCACATCTTTTTCTGCCGCTGTAGCCACCGTCTGACTCCCGCTCTCGTCTGCGTCAAGGGATTCCGTTTTTATTCCACAATGCAGGATGCAATACGGTGACGTCATTTCGATGCGATGTGTTGGCCAATCCACAAAGGGGTTGTGTTTCTGTAGCCACGGCAATCCCAATATGACGCCATATTGGGGCGCTCGGATGATGTTAAAATCGATTTGTTCCAAATGGTTCCTCCCATATCTCATCGGAAGGACCCCCGTGTGCTGCCCGATGGGCCCCGTCACCAATCGCCTTCCGTCTACAGCATAGACGTCTTCGGGTACAGCTTTGGGAAGAAGCACTAGCCCTAGCCTGCATGCTTCGTTGTGGTCCATAAACATGCCAGTGGCCCCTGAATCCACCATGGCCACAACGGGTATCCACTGGTCATGCACTCCCACGTGCACCGTGAGAAACAGGTGTCGTTGTCCCTTAGTGACCGAGTTGGAAAGTGAAGGGATGGATGAGTGACTCCGAGATGCCCCTTCTTTGGTCTGGGAGTCCTCTAGTTTTCCGCCGGTACGTCCACCACGGCTGTTACCGACCGGTTGGCCCGATAACGTGACGTCTTCGGTTTGGCAGGGCATTCACGTACGTAGTGGCCTTTTTTGCCACAATATAGGCACAATCCTTGTTTACGGCGTGACTCTTTCTCCATGGCTGTGAGGCTCGCTCGTATTGCGCTGATGTCCATGGGTTCTCCCTTGGATGCGGTGGAAGTTTCAGGACTTCCCACTGTCACATAGGATGGAAGGGATTTTCCTTTTCTCCCATGATCCCCCTTTCTTTCACTTAGCCTATGTTCCAGCCGTAATACCAGGTTGATAAGGCCCTCACATGTCTTGGGTTGAGGGTCAATATGAGCCACGGCGTCCTTGAGCTCATCGCACAGCCCGTGATGGAAGAGCGCCGTCTGTTTAGCAACAGGCCACTTGGTTTCCGCAACCAGCCTTTGGAACGCGTTGAGATACTGCACCAGGTCGTTGGATCCCTGTCTCAACTCAAGCAGTTCACGGTCCGCCGTGTACGAGTCAGCCCTTCTGTCGAATACCTTCAGGAATTCCTCGCGAAAAGCACCCCAATCACATAAGATGGGGTCGTCCCTGCTCACCAGAGGTACGGCCCATTGTGCCGCGTTTCCAGCCAAATAGGATACAAGGAAAGCCACACGAGCCTGACTCGTGGGGAACGCCCTTGGTTTGCACGATAAATGTAGCGCCACTTGTGTGAGGAATACCTGCACTGTGTTAGGATCCCCACTGTACCTCTCTGGTGTTGCCAAGGGGACGGCTACCGGCATTTCCACTACTACCGCAGGGGTCTGGTTCGTGAGGGAGGTGCTGGGCGTGAGCGGGTCCAATTGGATAGCATCCAGTCTGGCTTTTACATCGGCTGTTTCTTGCCTGGAGGCAGCCAATTCAACTTGCACGGTCGCTAAAGCAGCCAGCACATCATCAAGTGTTGCCATGTCTGTTATCGACCGGGAGACAGTTAGTGTTATTAAGGTCGGATATTTTGTAACGCCCTGAACGTCTCAGGATCGTTTAACAGACACGATAATGAGGACGCAACCACTTGTGAACGGTTAGTTATTTTAATGAAGGCAAAAATAATACAAAGAATAAACAAAGGTTATAGTCACTGGAATCCTCCAGGCTAAGTACGTTACCAGCCCACAGCACGGATGGTCCTAACCGTCCTCTGCATATACGCCGATCCCGGCGTATGCCAACAGAGGGCAGAAATGAAATGGCCGAAAATGCCAATCGGTAGGCTGTGAGGGGCACGAAGAGTGTTGGGGAGAATCGAGGAGTCAGGGAAACACCCAGCCGGGGCCTCTACCTGAAGGGAGCAGCCGCTCAACCTCTTCCTCAGACTGCACCGGGACGCGGAATCACCTTCTGGTGATGCGTCACCGATACCCCAATCACAAGCAAAGAAGACTGAACCGAGAGCAGCCGCTCGATCGATCCTGTGGACTTCCGAGTCTGTAACGCGGCAAACACCTCCTGGTGTGCGTTACAGCTGGCAGTCCCTGTATCTCTGGTCGGGCTGGGAGTTACGACTCCAACCAGCAAAAGCGCCACTGCGCTTTGACTCAGCCGAGTCAAAAGGTGAAGCTCAATGGTTATCCGGTAGAGCTTCCGGGTCCTTCACAGGTGACGATGGGGCAAGACACGGCCCAGGGAGTAACGACTCGACCTACCTCCGTTCTTGCCTTACTGGAGCACCACTCCGGAACACTGCTCTTCACTAAGCAGGTACGTCGGTGTAAACACAATATCCGACAGCGTTGTACCTCCCGGTTCCTCCCTTTATAGGGCATGTTTTCCTTGAGTTATGTAACAGCTCTCCTGTTTACATAAGGGCGTGTTTTCCTTGAGTTATGTAACAGCTCTCCTGTTTACATAAGGGCGTGTTTCCTTGAGTTATGTAACAGCTCTCCTGTTTACATAAGGGCGTGTTTTCCTTGAGTTATGTAACAGCTCTCCTGTTTACATAAGGGCGTGTTTCCTTGAGTTATGTAACAGCTCTCCTGTTTACATAACCTCTCAACCGCTAAGCATCCTGGGAGATGTAGTCCGTTTTCGCTGGTTACCGATTTCCTCCCCTCGCATGACAGGAATTCTTGACACACTGCCTCCCTATTGTCTGTTTAATTATTCCAAATTCCAGCCGAATCTGAGCAGGAGAAACGTATTTGGGAAGACACATGTAGCATCAAGAATATGAGCTCTCCACAAAAGCAATGTAACATATACTCTGCTCTAACTTGTTTGAAAGCCCAAAGTGCTTTTACGAGAGACATCCTTTAACAACGAGGGTTAATAAGCTACAATGCAAATGGGGGAGGTGGGGTGCACAAAAGTTTGGCACAGGCTATTCGAAATATCCAAGAGGGGCTTTGCTTTGGATTAAGCCAGGGGTCTCGTTTGAACCTAAATCTACACAAGTGGATGTAGACTGTCGTTAAGTTCTGGTTAAAGGCCATCTCAAAAGGAGGCCAATCGTCCTAAGGGTTCTTTATATTCCCATTGTCGACCAATCCAACTTTTGCAAACTGGTATCACAATTCCTTTCGGATTAGGCAACTACTCCCTAGATCACAGGTGGATTTTTTTTAATTGTGCTCTGTATTTTTTATTTTTTTTTAGATAGTTTGGTACCCCATTACCTCGGTCCCCTGCGTTTCATAATGCTATGGGTCTTCAGCAATGGATAAAAAGGGTGGATTCATCAAAGAAACTTAGCGCATTCATTACCTCTCACATCGTGATTACTCACTCTACTCTCCAGTACACAAACTGTATTCTACGTTGGAAAGATTTGTATGTGTACCTGTGATTCATACTTGCATCCCTTCAACTGCGTATTTCCCTTAAGTATTTTCCAACCATAACCCCTTGTATATAGTCCTGAGTTGGGGACGGCTATTAACTCTGATGTGAACATGGCATATGCAAGTGGGCTTGTTGGAAGATAAGTAAATTGTAATTGTACATGATTAATTAAAATCTTTACAAAGTATCATAAAACATCGAAATAAGTGTTTTAAAATTTGTTGATACATTGCTTTAAGCTAAAAATTTACTTAAGATCAGTTAAGTAACCCTAAAATGTTTTTTTTTAGTTGTCATCAGGTAATCTTAAGTCTTTTACACATTAAATCAAAATTTTTTACGACCTGGCAGTTCAGTTTGGTGTATTTCGGATTAAAACACAGTATTACAGCTTGTCTACAAGTCCGTGTGCCATACTGCTTAAAGAAAGGGCGTAGTAAGTTATGCCTTAAGTCATTCAATTTAGTGCAAATACAGATCACGTGAACAATGTCCTCCTGGTCAGTTTTGCACAGTCGGCACTGCTCTGAGGAGCTATTCCTCTCCCAAAGTGGCAAATGTGGGAGTATAGGAATCACTCGAGACGTAATTTCAGAAACCTCTCTTTGATTTTTATTTTCATGCCAGTACTAAGATATACTTGTGGTTGTACTGGCCCGTAATCACCCAGCGTTGTCCAACTGTGCGCTCTTTTCGCTAGATCATTCTTGTCTTCAATTACTGAGATAATGCGCGCCGATTTTTTTGCGATTTTTTTAAAGGACAGGTGGTCTGTTGGAGTTTCCCATAAGTCTTTCAGGCCCAAGGCTTGAAGTGATTCAAATAGATAGTCTCTGGCCAATGATTTTTGATGTCGAAGTAGCTCCCCCCATACGTTGGAACTTAAGGAGCCAGTCTCAGCGGTGCGAATCTTGTGCCAGGTTCCTACATACGCGCACTGCCTCCCTATTGTCTGTTTAATTATTCCAAATTCCAGCCGAATCTGAGCAGGAGAAACGTATTTGGGAAGACACATGTAGCATCAAGAATATGAGCTCTCCACAAAAGCAATGTAACATATACTCTGCTCTAACTTGTTTGAAAGCCCAAAGTGCTTTTACGAGAGACATCCTTTAACAACGAGGGTTAATAAGCTACAATGCAAATTTGCCAAAATTTCGAACTATTTTTCTGCTTCCCTTCATATTGGAGCTTTGCCCATGGCTCTTCATTCTGTTCCTTCCTTTTTTCCCATTTCATTCGTTTCAGGTGTTTTTTTGCTGTCTGTAGGACTGTTCGCAAACTGCAATTTGTTTGATCCTTTCGTAACAGCCTTAGTGTTTGATTTATTAGCCGTTTTTGAGTCTTCATTTCTAAGGTTACTGGATTTTTATTAGGGACTCTCTTCCCCTGGCGTAACGTGTTTGGCTTGTTGTTTATCAGCTTCTCGCTAATTTTTGTAATGAAGCTTTGCCAGTTTTCCAACGCTTTACATGAGGAATTGGCTGCTTGAGTGAAAAGGTTTTTTGCTGTTGTGCTTACTGACCTAATGTTGTCGATGTTGCATCGTAACCGCCGTAGGTTTGACGTGACTTCCAAGCAGGGGCCTTTGTATAATTCCTTTTCCAATTTTGAGGTGACTTTTATTGTGGTTTCTAAGGGTAGATGGTCGCTGAAGTCTCTCATCCCTATTCTGAACATTTTAGTCCAGCTAAACATGTTTAGAGATATAAACATGTAGTCAAGATGAGAGGTTTGTTTGTTGGAGTGGAAGGTTGCAACTGGTGGGTCGTCTTCGTCGTAACGCCCATTTAAGGCCCTTAGGTTGAGATGTTCCAAATTTTGGAGCAAGTTTTTTGAATACTTAGTTAGTTTGCAGTTTTTTACCGAGCCTTGTGTGGGAACGCCCCATGCCACATTCAGATCTCGAATAAGGTCATCGTCTTGGTCCTCGCTGATGAGAAGCATGTTAAAATCCCCCGCCATGATGATTAGGTCGGAGTCCTGTTCTTCCCTTATCTTCTCCAAGGCAGCTCCCAAATCTTTTGCGGCCTTTTGCTTGTGTTTTGGGTGTAAGTATACGTTGATTATGATTACTTCTTGAGGCAGGTTCCGTAACCAAAGTGAGATTTTTACCACCTGTATTGCACTTGGGGGAGATATGTGAGAGTCTATTTCTTTAACTTCACCTATGGTTTGTATAGATGTAAGAAGCATCAATCCTCCTGATCTCCGCCCAAAGGTGGAATTTTTATTAGCCAGGATACAACATGATGCAAACCCTAATAGATCAAATGCTTTTTCTTCCCATGTTTCTTGAAGCAATAAGAGATCAAATCTGTTCAGATATTGAAGAAATTCCGGGTCATTGCTTTTACTGGCTAAGCCATTGATGTTCCATGAGCAGATGCTGATATCCCTCTTCTTATTTGGAAGATTAGCTGGTTCTTGCCCTTTTTGTCAAGTTGCGCCTGTCGTTGTGCTAATTGTGCGTTGGATTGACTTCCAATTAGAATTACAATCTCGCGGAAAGTAAGTACTGTAGTTTGGATTTTGTCCTATTTGTAATTTCCTATTGTCTTTGGAGTATGCCCTCGGGGAATTACTCCTAGCACCCCTTAGAATTGAGTTGGTTCTTTTGGGTGCTAGAGACCTATTAGATGGTAACAGGGGTGTTGGAAAGCGGGGGCGCTGTTCTAATCTCAACTCTATCCCCCATTGTTGGAATGTTGCTTCTTCTTCCATGATTTTGCTCACTGTCTCGGCGGAGTTCCAGGTTGCTTTCGTTATTTCCGGGCGGTGGGGTTCGGTGTTTGGCTGAAACTCTATTTGTGCAAGTTCTGAAGGGCTAATGTTTTCTAGGGTAGTGACTGAGTGCAAGAGTCTCAGTATGTTACCCCTGTTCAATATATCATCCCTTCCTCTGGATGTATATTCAGGAATGAAAAGGATTGATGCCTGACTATGCAAGTGCTGGGGTGCTATTATATTTGAAAGTCCCGTGTTATCTTGGTGGAAGGGTTGAGGGGAACGTGCTAAGCGTGTTGTGTCTGAGTGGTTTAGTTGCTGCATTGGCTCATTATCTGCATTTTGTGGCCTTGTGTTGCTGTTTAAGTGCCATTTTGATTGAAGCGGCAACTCTGTTTTGGTGACTGTAGCGTTGACCGCACTTTGTATTGTTCGAGTATGTTCAACAAATGTTGGCTCAACATTGTGAGCATTATGTATCGATTGGTTTAGTTTGATTTGAGGGCATTCCTGTTCAGGTTCTTTTAGGACAATTTCCTGGGTCGAGCTGGATGTCTGCTTGTCGCAAGATTCTAAAAAAGGAGAAGTAGTGCTATCTGTGGTCTTATAGGAGGCTGATGGTTGATCATTGTTTTTTGCTTTTTGTCCGCTAGTTACTACTAAGGCGGGGGGGGGGGGGGGGGGGGGGGGGGGGGGAGGTACAGTTGTGTCTCTTTATAATGCCTTCCGTTCATTGACAGCCTGTTCCTTCCTTTCCTTCTTTCTACGAGTTTTTTTCAAAGCTTGGTTGTTTGTTAGAGTTGAATTATCTATGGAAATAATCGTGGGGGCAGTATCCAACCGGTCAAAAGGTGATGTTTGTTTTAGGAGTAAGTTGGTTGTTAAGCTCTGTTCGGCAGGCGGCTCATTCTCTCGATTTATGTATGTCGATAAGGATTCTGGCGGTAGATCCGAAGTTTGTGGAATCGGAGTTGATAAGGCTGTCAATTTTAAGTCGTTTATCAAGTCTCCCAGCATTGCTGGTAAAGATGATAATTTGTCCAAAATCGGGTCATAAGTTTGTAGTTGTGGAAAGTTTGTTTGGGACTCATAGACGGCGTCTTGGCCTCTTTTTATGAGACCATTTAATACTAAGATTTTCTGGTCAATTCCTGAAATTGTGTCGCCATTGTCTGCAGAACTATGAGTTGCAAGTCCATTTTTTGAGATTGAAATTCTAGAGCCGTAGTCGAATGCTGCAGAGTTTTCAAAATTATTGCCCATATTGTATCTTTGCCCAGATTGTCAATGGTGCTATTTTTATCCAGTTTTGGTGAGAAGTCGATAGGTGGACTGCGTCCGACTGATTCCTGATTGTAGGTTGCAACCAGTTCCTCCCATTCCTGTGCTGCTATGGAGGACATGTCGTTGTTTGCGTAGTTGTCTGTGGATTGAAGATCATTGTACTGTGGCAAGGTGCAACGTTGAGGTGAAGTGATTATTGCTGACCTATCATTTAATACAATTTTTCCTATGTTGCTTTTAAGATTTATTTGAGATGTCTGGTTTTGGATCAAAGAAATTTTGGCCGGTTGATGGCACTGGGTTCTACTTCCTGGTTCCATTATTTTAGTTTGCTGCAATGTTTGTATTTCTTTGATGTCCTGGGGTACATTCTTTGGTTTCTTTGGTTTTGGCGAACTACTTAATGGTTGAAGACGGTGTAAGTCTTTCCTTTCCTCCTCTTTATGGCTCTGGATCTCAGAGTCCTTGCTCTCACCATGGCACACTAGATGTTGGCGTTGGTGGATTACTGCCTCTATGGTTTCAACTTTCTTTGGTAGCCGCCAATTTTTGTTTACGGATATATTGGACGGCTCTTTCCCCAGATTTATGTGGCTGGAAATTGCTTGGACTGCCAAGGTTGCTAAGTGAGTAAGTGATCCCACTTCCCTGTTTTTTACCTTTGATGGAGATGGTACTGACCTTGCTTCACCTGCCTCAATGTTGGATGTATTCAAAGGCCCAGCTTGCCTGGGGGGGCCTGCTAGGTTGCTGTCGGCATTTTTTATATAGCTTTGATTGTGTTTGCTTGGTTGGAGCGGTGTATGGAGGCCCTTGATGTTCCCTGTCTTAGAAAAAATTACTGATCCGGGATCTTTTAGGAAAGAAAAACTTCATGTAAATCTTTGGTTGGAAGAAACGTTTCTTTTTCTTCACTGGCGTTCCCTCAATGGTTATGAGATTGTTTAAACCCATTGGTGGTGATTTTAATACTGAAGGCGGAAACACCTGGAATAATTCCTGTGGTTGCTGCAGTTGTTGAGGAGCTGTCGCTAGACAGGGTAATACAATAAGTTCCTTGTCGTTGTCGAGACACTTTGCGTTTGAGGATTTGTTGAAATCGAAAGTGGGAGTTAGTTCGCGACTGGTTCCTAGTTCGTGATTAATGACTGACATCGTATCTCCCCTGTTTTTTTGACTTTCTTCGTTCTTGGTGGAGCATAAGTTTATTGGTGAGGATACTGACTCTAGTTTCCTTTTCCGAGGTTTGGATGGAAGGTTGATTTTGAAATTTGATTTTATATTGGATGAGTTGGAAGGTGGTTGCCTCACTCTGCCTGATCTCATTGCTTTTTTTTTTTTTTGGACTCTTGCTTTGCAACTTTGCAACTGCCTCTAGTAGCAGCTGTGCTCGTGCATCGTTGTCTGCTTTACCCCCAGCACACTATAAAAGGTGTAATCTTTTGTAACAAAGAAGATAATTCTGGCTCATCGCAAAACACTCTGACTAATACCTTTCTTTTTTTTTTCAGATCATCTACTGCCGCGTCCAATTCTTTATCCAGTAGGGATTCTCCGACCACAATGTAATTGTAGATGTAAATGTAACTCGGGAGGACAAGGAGATCGTCAGGGCTGTGATCGTCAGCTTTCCACTTGCTGTAAGACTAGGCAATGGGCAACAGGCAGTGAGTAGTGCAGAACCTTTGGCAGATCAGACTCACCGGTGTTAGTTTGTCTCCTGAACCGCTCCTACTGCTGCTGCCTCCGCTACATCCACTGCTGCTCGCAGTGAGCGCTCCGCTCAGTTATCTGGCCTCTTTGCTGGCTTTCAGTGCCCTATGCACCTGTGCTCGAATCTGCAGGCACTCTTCTCTCCCCTGTTCTGCCGCCAGCCAGTGGGAGGCTGCTGGAGCCGCGGAAGCCGCCCAACACCGCGGGTCGGCAGTTTCACGTCCAGGGAGGGGATGAGAACAAGCAGGGAGCTAGCAGGTGAGACGGGAGCGGGAGCGGGCAATAGCATTCACTGAATCGGCTCCGTTTGGGCTCAGCTCTGAAGATGAGGGTTTCGACACGTACTGCAAGACCGCATAGATTTGTTCTTCCATGACAAAGGAACAACTTCCTCCTCCTCAGAAGTGTTCAAGATGGTTACTAGAGGTCTTTGTATTAAGATCACAGTAGGAGTCAAATGAATGCTCAAATTGATATTTTACAATTTGAACCAGCCATGCGCGATATGGAACAGTTTGTCTGAATCCAGGGATGGTCAAAAACCTATGTTGCCTGAAATCCACTTTATTGATACGTTGGAAATGAAGATGTGTTATGATTATTCTGCCTAACAAGCCTGGATCCATAGTGAGATAGATGGATCAAGTGGTCTCCTTGCTCACCTAGATAAACTGATGAGTCCTCAATGCACTTCCCTCCGCATACACTTACCATCTGATGAGACAGCCTCTATTCAATAGGCTATTAAGGCTGCCTTTTCAGGGTATAATACTACATTTCAAGCATGCAGATGAGACTAACACTATCTCCTGTTCGACTACCTCGACTTTCTACCTAAGTATCAAAAGATTAAGGCAATCCTTTAGGGTTTGCCACATGGAAAGACTATTGGCTCGGACGGGAACCCGTCTGAATTTTATACAACATTATCCTATTCTGTTTCATTATATACTACATAATTTTCTCCCGAGTCCCTTCCTCCCTCTTTGCAAGAGGCTATTATATTTCCACAATGCTGAAGCCCCATACATTTTTTATAGAAATGCCATTCTATCACCTTTTATCTATTCTGAATACAGACTTTAAAACAGTTCTAAATTATTGGCCTGTAGATTATTACCAGAGTTGCCATGCTTGATCCATACCAATCAATCTGGGTTCATGTTGAGGCCGAAATACCTCTGTTAGCTTGCAGAGGCTATGTGTCGCCTTAGATCTAGAGAAAGTTTTTGACTTCATTGGGATTATATGCATAAGATGTTGAAGCAGTTCGAGATTGGCCCTTATTGGCGCAAATGGGTACAAGTACTATATTCTAGATTCACGTCCAACGGCTAGGTAAAGATAAGGGGGTGGGAAGGCAAGATGTTGTATATCTGGCTCCTTTGTGGTGAGTATAGGCACCCATCAGGGTTGCTCTCATTCTCCAATGTTTGCCATGGCGATAAAGCACCTAGCTGCCCGGTTAAGGCTTCCTTGAATACAATGGGGAATACCCCTCCAAAAAGCTTTGCATTCAGTATCTTTTTTGTGGATGATATGCTTCTGTGTATTAGAGATGCATGAGGAGATCTTTTCTCTACTGCTCAACTCTTGGAAGACTTTGCTAGAATCTCCGGCCTCTGCATCAACTGGACCAAATCCTGCATCTTCTCTTAGCGAAGGGGATATGCACTTATTCAAAACTTACAATGACAGATTATCACATTCACTCATCATTTAAATACCTAGCTATTAACATTTACCATTCCTCTTACAATCTCCGCGAAGGTGATTTGAAGATGGCAAGAAGAGTACTCCATTAACTTTTTGGTCCACGCTGCCTAAAGCAGCAATAGGCCGGATAATGTTAATCAAAATGGTGGCTGTACAGCGCTCATTGTATTATTGCTCCCCCAATATGTATAGCAGTGGCTAAGTTTCTGGGGTGGGCCTGGAGTATAAGAACAAAAGCTCTGAGGTAAATCGCCAATTTTCCCCCCGTGTAATAGCATTGTATCCTGTAAATATTTCTTGCAGTAACTACCTCACGTATACAGCTAAAGTACCGGGTTTATAAAGTTATGTCTAGCTGCCGCCTGTATATTATAAGTTGATATGGGCTGGTCTCATTCTCACGTCTTGCTTTTTATTCACCTTTCTTAAAAAAAGTAATCAAGCTTGACGGTTATTTACATATTTAATTGCAATTATAATATTTTAGATAATTTATATGTATTTATATGTAATGTTTGTAAATGTGCTTTTATGACTTAATTGCCGAATAAAGCTAATTGAATTGAATTGAATTATTATTTTGCTATCCTTTCATTAGTGCTTTCTCATCCTCTATTTAAGAATATTAATAAACTACTAGGGGGATTCATATGGACTGGGTGAAGGGAACAAGGTGCTATATCAAATTTAAATCTCCCTATACTCGCTAACAGGAACATTGCGCAGAGGTGGGGGACGTCTCAACCTCCTGTGGTGGATGATTGGGAGAAGGATCTGGACTGGTCAATGTTCATGGAAAAGACAGTATACATGGCCGGGGTTGCCCTAAGAAGTGGACCAGAGTGTGGGGCAGATGGAATTACCATCCTGGGGACATCCGTCAACCACCCCTCACTACCGATAGTGAAGACCCCCCCCCTTCGCCC
This sequence comes from Triturus cristatus, assembly GCF_964204655.1. Classification (NCBI taxonomy): domain Eukaryota; kingdom Metazoa; phylum Chordata; class Amphibia; order Caudata; family Salamandridae; genus Triturus; species Triturus cristatus. The sequence continues at coordinate 860,757,513 of NC_140594.1, forward strand.
TTCCAAGGAACATTTTGTTTTGCCTGAATGTACCTACTGTACCCGTGTTGCCTGACTTACTGCGTTCTGTGTAATGTACTTGGTGAGCTGATGTGCGTTAATAAAAAGTTTTACAAAAAAAAATACATTTAAATCTCCCTGTTGAAAATGGAGCCCTTGGTCTTCCAGAATTCTATTATTCTAGGAGGCGTTATCGGTCGGATCTTCCTACACTGCTGAACATAACTTTATCTTGCTTACATCGTTCTAGGACCCTCACAGACCATATTATTCCTTATGCTATTTGTTTTGTGAGGCTTCCGTTTCAGATATACTGGATTCTTCCAAGTCAGATCCAATCTTGCCAGGTCTGGGGGCTAGGTGGACTAATGTAGGGGCCTGCGTTCGACCTCGTGGTCAAAGGTTCAAATTCAGACAGGTCCACTTTCATCCTTCTGAGGTTGATAAAATGAGCACCACTGAGTTGGGTAACAAACGTCTGTTATTCAGCGTCAAGATACCCTTGGGTTAACTGGGCTTCACAAATGCACGTTATGTTTGGATTAGGGATTATCCACAATACGCAATCTACTCACCAAGGACAAACTGATGGATTTTTCGACACTCATGCCAGATCATATCCCTCCAGGACATCTATCCTTCGTGACTGGTTTTGAATCTAATGGATGGAACCTTTCACTCATGAACTATTTTAGATAATATACACCATGAGGTATAGCAGAAAATAAATCAAATGACTTTATAGAGCTCATCTCTACCACAGGGATCACCCCTCTGATCATTATGGGAAGCATATCTGTCACGACCACTGCATGGCACTGAGTGCCAACAAATACTGCACTATTCACATAAGGTGTCGCGAAATGGCCACCTCAAGTATATTCAATTTAATATATTGAATAGAGCCTAACGCCTAAACGTATTAATAGGATTTACCCTGGGGATACCTATCTCCATCACATGCCTTGGTCTTGCTGGTCATTCTCACCCTATTGGACTGGGGTTGTAGAGTTGTTGTCCCAAGTTAGTGGTCGGATGCTAGTGAATTCCCTGGAATCATTAGTACTTGGCCCGTTCCCTTGACTGCAAACCGACAAAGTCTCTACCAAGTTCATAGACCTAGTACTGCTCTTGGCCAAGCTCAACATTAATAAGAATTGGAACAAACCTGCTCCCCACACTGTGGCTAACTGGGATACAGTTTTACTCCCTTGGCTTACATCAGAAAGTACACTTCTACATAGGGCAGAATGTGCAGGTCTGAGGAAATCTTTTATAGCTCAAGTTTGAGATCTTTTGTTGGAAGCATTTAAATCCTTTGTTACGATCAATGAAGGTTCTCAATATAACACTCCTGAATGCTTAATGTATATACTGTATATATTTTATCCTGTTGGTTTTCTCTACCCTCTTATGGCGGGAATTCCAAGGAGCTTCACTTATCTGGACAGAGCAAGGTTTACGCTGATGTTTTTCTTTTTCTGTTGCCCATTCCACAACTGCAGAATCTTATATTCATATTGGGACTAATTGGTGTGCTGTACAGGCAGGGAAATTTTGTTTGTAGGTGAGTGGGCCTGTGGGACCTGTTTTTCTTACAGTATACATAAGTGGTATATAATACTGCAATTTTCTGTGTAGCATTCTGCTGGAGTTACTATTGCAATGTATTCTTTCATTACAATGCAAATGTTGAAGGGGTGCATACCTATTTAGATGGTGTACCAATAAAAACATTTCTCTTTTTTTAAATCAACCAAAACAGAAATCTGAGCAAGCAGCTAGTTATTACAAAAGGATGAAAAAAGGATAACATGCTCCCAGCAGAGGAGGATGGACATGGAAACTGGAGTCCTGAACTTGGAAAAACAGGCATGAAAGCAGCTAATGTGTAGGAGAAGGAACACAAGATTTAAATAAAGCCAAAAACTGTATACACAGTAATAGGGGTGATCAACGTCGTGTTGAGGATGGGCAAGAAACTGAGGGCGAGGATGTGGCGTTCGTCTCAGCTGCTGACTTTGGAACTGGAGACCAAGTTTGAGTTTCAGGGTGGGCTCAAAATCCTCTGATTCTGGGCAAATCACTTCATCGCCCTGTGCCTTAAAAAAAACACCAAAAAGAAGAATGTGTCCTTGTGTAATGTAACTGGTGCTCATTTAAAGCACTCCATTACCTTCAGGTCGAGCTCACGCTATATAAAACTGCAAAGCAATGTTAGCCCATATTTTAATGAGGACACCTAGAAGTGAGAAAGGTTACACAAATATGCCCATTTATGTGGACTATGGTCCATTGCACATTAAATGTGGGAACTAAGAGAAGAAAAAAAGGGCCATAAAGTGATAGACCCTGCCCGCCTCCCCCAGGTCTGCTTCTGGGTAATAATAACAAGCACTGGCATAGCCAATAGGTCTCGCTTTTGGACCTTATAAGTGTTTAGCCATGCAACAGTTGATGTTGTTGCACCAAGGATATTGTGCTGCATAACTAAATACTTATAAGGTCCCAAAAGCTAGTTAACGCTGTCTGGGCATTGGTTGCACCTAGTTTGTACCAGTTAAATACCCAAATATATAACCATTATCAATAGAAAGGGGACTAGTCCTGTTTTTGCAAAGGGCCTTCCACTGCTCAGCAACACGTGTCGATGCATTTTCTTAAATAATAACTGTTTGATCTAGAATTATTTTTGTTAAAATCAGCAGATTATGTTGCAGAGGGTGTATTATGTGGCAAATGCGGCAAATCTATAACTATGCAAAATTATCCGTGGACGCACAATTCCATAATGCCACTGGCCATGACTAAAATACGCCGGAAGAGTGAGGCTGGTGTCAGAAATGTGATCCGAGTCAGTGCATGTGTAGGGAGATAGTTACGCATGGGACATATGTTGGCGACTGCCCATGCCATGGGAGGTGGGCGGAAGAACGGCTTTGTGGGTACCATCGCCCGTTATAGCAGGAGGCTGGGCAGAGCAGGGTGTGATGCCCTCCCACTGTGGGGTGCCTTACCCGACCGAGGCGGGGGCTGTGGCATCCCTTTCTTGTTCCCTGCCTCTCCCTATCAGCATAGGCTAGTGCTGCTCTGCACCAGGGTACAGGGGGCGGGTGGGGGTTTGAAATCTTATTGTGAAACAAGCCTCGCTCCAACAGCATCGGTGGTAACACCCAACCGGAACACAGTATTCGCAAAGCACCATCGTAAGCTCAATCCGATCGCGGTTGGCACTATGGAACCATTTGGAAACTCCCTCGCAGACTGTTTAAAGCGCTGCGAGGCCGTACAAATAGAAGAAAGAGCACTATACAGGAAGTCATTGTAATATTTGGCAATATTCTATGGGTCACATTCTGCTGGCTCAGGTCCGGCGCTTCCCCAAGATGAGCTAAGGAAATATGCAGAAGCCTTAGGACACCACCCCTGTGTGTGTGTGGGGGCCGGGGAGGTTGGGGGGGGGGGGTCGGTGGGCATTCACATTACAAGAAAAGGCCTGATGAAATGGCTTTTATTTGAGTGGGCTTTGCTATTTTGGATGAACAGCCAACAATTCTTACACCGTTTTCTTACGATGCTAATGTTGCATCTTCTAGTTTAGTTGGTGGCGCTGTTAAAAAAAAAAGTGGTTATGTCTTCAAGGAGCCCATTTTGGGGCAGCCTGCTGCTGCAATTGCATATGTATGTATGAATGCAGGGCCCGACGGAAATATGTATCGAAATGTAAGTGCGTCACTAGCTCTTATGGTCCCTGCAGTCCTGTTAAAACGATTTATTGTATTGCACAATTCGAGTGTGCAGGGAAATGTAAGGTGGAGGGGGAGAGAGCGAGTGAAAGGTGAGTAGAGGGAAGTAACTTCCATTGGTAACGTTTACAGTTTTTAGTCCTTTGGTGCAAGCCACCAATTAGAAAGCACCAACGCTTTCAGTGAAAGGAGGAACGTGTAAAAAGTGTTCGTCAACATCACACACACCAGATGCTTGCTTGGCACGACTAATTAACCATCTCACAAGGAATGGAGTCGGGCTGCAGTGTAACGAGGGTGAAGATATCTGCCCATCTGGCACAGGATTTCCAGTGTGTGAATAGGTGCATTGTGAGACTCGCAGTCCGTTTGCAAACCTGATGCCAATGACTTGTGAAACAAGCATTGGCCGCGTGGCCGTAAAAGTAACGCGGCACGGCCGTGAAAGCGAAAGTCATCGCTATCGCTATGACGCGCTCTGTGCAAAGCCCGCGAGGGATGCGCGCGCAGCAGTTATTGGAGAGGCAGAGCGTGGCGCGCACACTTGTGCGCGTGACCGCAAGCTTGTGGCCGCTTTGGTAGCACTTCGAAAAGCCGCTTACTAAATGTCTCGCCAGAGCAACGCATGCGCTGGCTCAGGCAAGACCTAATAAAGTGGCTTATAAAGCGCATAGGTACTCCCAGAGTAGTGTCCCAGCGCTAAGGTCAAATACAGCAACCGACAGCTCCAAGCACAACAAACAGCAGTCATCTAGTTAGCAAACAAATAGGTTTTTAGATTTTTCAGAAACAGACGTTCAGTCTCAGAATGCCTTTGCTGCAGAGGGAGAGTTTTCCATGGCCTGGGTGCCAGATAACTAAAGGAACTCCCACCAGTGCACACTTTCTTTACCCTCTGGACCTGGGTTAACAAGGTCCCAGAGGAGCTGAGATGCCTCTAAGAGGAATTGAATATGCTACTTACCAGTATGCATCTTTTCTTGGCATGTAGGGCTGCTGACATTCATATCTGTGCATAGATCGCCGCCTAGTGTTGGGTCCGGATGTTTGCACGTTGTTGTCCTGGAAGAGTCTTCGAAGTATCCTGAGATAGGTGACTCCTCCCCTGGACCACAGTGCGAATGGGAATCCTCTCCATCCTCAGATTGTTTTTCGCCATTGTGGCAGTGATGGAGTAGATATAGAAAGTGATGACCATGCTATGCAGCAATTCTGAGAGCTGCAGCTGCTACAGGCGCCGGGGAGGAGGGCGGGCGATATGAATGTCAGCAGCCCTACATGCCAAGAACAGATGCATACTGGTAAGTAGCATATTCAGTTCGAGGCATGTGGGCTGCTGAATTCATATCTGTGCATAGAATATATAGCAGTACCTCCCATTAGCGGCGGCCACCAGTGCCAGCTGCAGCGGTCTGAAAAAGAGTTTTGAGAACAGCCTGTCCTACAGCTGCCTGCTGACTTGAGTGTACATCTACACAGTAGTGTTTGGTAAATGTATGTATAGTGGACCATGTGGCTGCTCTACATATATCATGTAAAGGAATGTTTCCCAGGAAAGCCATGGAGGCCCCTAACTTACGTGTTGAGTGGGCCCGTGGGGGAATCGTTAATGTGCGTTTAGCCTTTTGATAGCAAATTTGAATACATTTAACGATCCATCTGGCTATACCTGCCTTGGAGATTGCGTTGCCTTTGTGTTGTGGGGAAAAGGCGACGAAAAGTTGTTTCGTTTTCCTAAAGTTTTTAGTTCTGTCTATGTAGTACATGAGGGCTCTTTTGACGTCTAGTGTATGGAGCATTCTTTCAGCGACATTTTGTGGATTCTGAAAGAAAACAGGCAGTTCAATGGTTTGATTCATGTGGAACTGCGATATTACTTTAGGCATGAATTTGGGGTTGGAACGTAGTACGACCCTGTTTGCGTGAACCTGTATGAATGGCTCTTGAATGGTTAGTGCCTGGAGTTCACTAACTCTTCTCAACGAAGTGATTGCTACTAGGAAAGCCACCTTCCAGGTGAGGAATTGAATCTCACATGAGTGGAGAGGTTCGAAGGGTGGACCCATCAGTCGGGTGAGGACCAAGTTGAGGTTCCACACTGGTGCTGGTGGGTGTCTTGGGGGAATCACTCGTTTAAGTCCCTCCAAGAAGGCTTTGATGGCAGGCACTCTGAATAAAGAGAGGTGCTGCCTGTTTTGGAGATAGGCTGCTATTGCGGTTAAATGGATACGTATTGAGGTGTATGCCAGATTGCATCGGTATAGGTGTAAGAGGTAACCGATAATGTTTTGAGTGGATGCGTCTAGCGGGTTAATGTCATTGTTATTACAATAAATGACAAACCTCTTCCATTTGGCTGCATAGCAAGCTCTGGTAGTGGGTCTCCTAGCTTCCTTAATGATGTCCATACAGTCAGGTGACAGGTTTAGGTAGCCAAACTCTAGGACTTCAGGAGCCAGATTGCCAGGTTCAGCTGTTGCGGATCTGGGTGCTGAATTTCTCCATGGTTCTGCGTTAAAAGCGCGGGTATGATCCGCAGCCTTTGATGCGGCACCACGGAAAGTTCCAGAAAGGTGGTGTACCATGGCTGGCGTGCCCATGTTGGAGCAACCAGGATGAGTGTCAGTGAGTGCTGTCGCAGTTTGCGTGCCACTAGCGGTATCAACGGCGCTGGGGGAAAAGCGTACGCAAATCTGCCGGACCAGTTCATCCATATCGCATTGCCCTGCGACTGTGGGAACCTGGCGGCAAAGCTTTGGCATTTTGCGTTTTCCCTTGTGGCGAATAGGTCTATCTCCGGATGACCCCACTGCTGGAAGTATGGTTGGAGTACTGATGGGTGTAAATCCCACTCGTGCATTTGGTGGCTGTGTCTGCTGAGCAGATCCGCCATCTGGTTGTCCTTGCCGGGGAGGTGTTCCGCCATGAGGAATATGTTCCTCTGGATGGCCCACTTCCACATGCTCTGAGCCAGATGAGACAACTGTGGAGAGTGTGTTCCTCCCTGCTTCTGTATGTAGTACATGGCAGTCATGTTGTCCGTCCGGATCAACACGACCTTGTTGCACAGGTGTACTTTGAATGCTTTCATAGCCAGGAAGATTGCCATCAGTTCCAGAAGGTTGATGTGCATCTTCTTTTGTTGTGTAGTCCATAGTCCCTGCACTGTGTAATTGAGTACATGGGCTCCCCATCCCTGGAGAGACGCGTCCGCTGTCAGTATTATTTGTGGAACAGGCTCTTGGAACGGTCGGCCCTTGCAAAGGTTTTGTGGATTCCACCAATGCAGAGAGTTGTATGCCCGACCGCTCACCAACACTAGGTCTTTTAATTGCCCGTGAGCCTGATTCCATTGACGTGCTAAGCACTCCTGAAGCGGGCGCATATGTAGTCTCGCGTGTGGGACTATGAAAATGCAGGAGGCCATCATGCCTATCAACTGCATGAACACTCGCGCAGGAAGGGAGTGTTGGGGTTTGAACTTGGAAATCAGCATTTGCATGCTGTTGATCCTCACTAAATTTGGCTGAGCTGTGGCTGCCAGAGTGTCTATGGTCGCACCTAGGTACTGTTAGACGTGTGCGGGTTGGAGATGTGATTTCGGGTAATTTAGTGAGAATCCCAGACTGTGAAGAAGGTGAATGGTGCGGGACATGTGGCTGGCACATTGCTGGGCTGACTTTGCCTGAACAAGCCAGTCGTCCAGGTAAGGGTAGACGTGAATGTGTTGCCTTCGTAGATGTGCAGCCACGGTAGCTAGGCACTTTGTGAAAACTCTGGGTGCTGTTGTCACTCCGAAGGGGAGGACTTTGAATTGATAGTGCTGCCCCTGAATGGTGAACCGGAGATATTTTCTGTGTGACGGGTGTATGGGTATGTGGAACTACGCATCTTTGAGGTCTAGCGTGGCTAGGAAGTCTCCCTGTTTGAGCAGCGGGAGGACTTGTTGTAGGGTGAGCATGTGGAAAAGCTCTGAGAGAATGTAGCGGTTGAGGGGTCTCAGGTCTAGTATAGGTATGAGTGACCCGTCCTTTTTTGGTATTAAGAAGTACAGGGAGTACACCCCCGTACCTTGCTCGTGGACGGGTACGACCTCTATTGCGCCTTTTTTCAGCATACTTAGCACTTCCTGCTGTAATAGCGCTAAGTGCTCTGAGGACATAGGACGGTGTTTTGGCGGTATTGTGGGTGGAGTGGAGGTTAATTCTAGGCAGTAACCGTGTTTGATAATATCTTTGACGCACCTGTCCGTGGTGATTGAGTTCCACGTGGACAGGAACCTTTGTAGCCTCCCCCCGACAGGTGTTATGTGGTCGGGAGGAAGAGCGAGGGCGTCACTGTTTGTTCTTGGGGGAGGACCTGATATTGCCGTATGCTCGTCCTCTGCCCTTTGTGCTGGAGAAACGATATCCACCCCTGGTGTTTTTATCGTAGGTACTTTGTGTGTTGCCCTTGTTGTAGGTTTGCTGTGACCCCTGTCCTCTACCTGCTCCTCTATTTCCGGGGCGACGAAAGGAGCCACTCCGAAAGGTCTGCGTTTGGAGAGCCCCCATGGACTTTGCAGTGTCCGTGTCCTTTTTTATTTTTTCTAGGGTGGTGTCAACCTCTGGTCCAAATAAGTAGTCGGGGTTGACCGGTTGATTGAGAATGTTATTTTGAACCTCAGGTTTGAATCCGGAGATTCGTAACCAGGCGTGTCGTCGTAACATGACGCTGGTGTTTATTGCTCTGGCAGCTGTATCTGCGGCATCCAGTGCACACTTAATGGATGCGTTTGTGAGGAGTTGTCCCTCCCTGATGAGGATCTCTGCTCCCTCTTTGTATTGGTCAGGGAGATGTTGGAGTAGGGTTTCTAATGTGTCATAGTGTGCGCGATCGTAGCGAGCTAGGAGCGCCTGGGTATTGGCAATACGCCATATGTTAGCTGCCTGGGCTGCAACCCGTTTGCCGGAGGTCTCTAGCACCTTGGACTCTTTGTCCGGGGGAGGAGCATCCCCAGTTGTCTGCGAGTGCGCCCGTTTGCGAGCATTAGCGACTACGATGGAGTCCAGAGGCAACTGGCCTCTAATGTACGTAGGGTCCCCAGGCGCCGACCTATATTTTTTGTCGATCCTGGGGTTTATTACTCTTGCCCTGGTGGGTTCTTTGAAAATGTCCTTTGCTGGTTTGAGGACACCTTTCAACATGGGTAGAGTTTTGATATTCCTTTCTGAGGATGCGAAAGTATCCATTAGAAAATCGTCCTCGATTGTGTCAGAGTGGAGTTGCACACCATGATTGGCCGCAGCACGTTCAATTAGGGCGTTGAATGCGGCAGTGTCCTCTGTGGGAGACGTTTTTGCGCCATATAGCTGCGTGTCCTGTGTATCCATAGGTGTACCCGTGTCCACAGGGTCATCCCAAGCCTGGTCAGGGTCCTGTTGGCCTTCAGGGTCCATCTCTCTGGGGTAGGGGACGTCGTCACCCATATAGTCCTCCAAAACGTCGGTTTCGGAGTGTGTCGGAGAGAAGGACTGTGGATCTGGGTAAGAGGTATGGAGACGTTCGTAAAGAACTGGTTCCGAATCCGCTGGCAGCTTTTTCTTTAGCGGGATCCGGTAGGAGTCCAAAGTGTGTTCGGAAGATATTCTCCGCTTGTGGAGCATAATTCTGCCGGTGTTGGCATAGATGATGTGGGACGGTGACGTCTCCGTAGGAGAGCGTTCGGCAGGTGTGATCCTAGTTTGGGTGACACGTGTTCTTATTTCAAACATTTTGGGCGCCGTGGATGGCGGCAGGCCAAAAGTGATATGGGGTGGTGCTGGAGAAGCTTTCTGAGCTTTTTTCGGCTCGGAGCCTGACGTGTCCTGGAGGGCAGCCTTTTCTTTGATGCGTTGCAAGGACGATGCAACTTGTCGCACCTGGAATGCCGACGGTTCTTTGGCGCCGAGCGGTTCTGTAGAGGCAGGCGTGGACTTCTTCGGGGCCACGGGGTCATCGAGTCGAGGAGAGGTAGTAGCCATCGACGGCGTCGATGATTGGGCCTTAGGTGCTGCTTTCGAAGCGGTGTGCGACGCAGCGGCCATTTTGACCTTCGTGGCTGGAGCCGATGGATTCGGTGCCGGGGCGGTTTGGCGGTACCGATGGCCTTTTTCCGTGTGTCGGCGCTGACGTCGGCTGCTGCGAGTTCGGCACCGAAGTCCCGTTTGGTGCGGTCGGTGCCGACGGGTTTGGCTGGCGTCGAAGGTGTAGTGGGCTTCGATCCGACCAGTGTCACTTTCAGTTTCGGTTTCTGTGGAACCGACACGACTTTTGGTTTCGGTTTCGAGGAAGGGAAGGGAAACCAGTCGTTTTGGGTACTAATGGCTGTCGCTGAATGTCCGAGGGCGGGGCCGAAGAACTGCGGTCTTGGGTAAGGCCCGAAGGCGATCCCTCGACCGGAGCCATAGATTGACGCACTGGGATATCCTCCGTCTGTACGGGTAGGCCTTGCTCGTCACCGGAGCTACTTTCTTCGGCCCCTAAGGCCTCATCGTAGTCTCCTACCTCGGTGTCGGCTTCATCTCAGTGAAAGAGTTGTTCTTCGATGTCTTCCGATCCGGAATCGTGTTCGGAAGCGGGGCTGGAGGGTAGGTTCTCCACGCCTTCCACATCTTCGTCCTCGGCGCTGAAGATGTTGGTTGGGGCCGGTGCCGCTTGCTGCGCTTCAAGTCTCACTGCTCGTCGATTCCGGAGAGTCTTTTTGGATCGGAATCGGGCACAGGCCATACATGTGGATTCGTCGTGATCCGGTGAAAGGCATTTGTTGCACACCGGGTGGACGTCGACATGGGGATATTTTGCATTGCAAACAGGACACCGCTTGAATGGTGTCCTCGATTCCATCGTCGATGTGGGGTCGATGGTCGGATAAGATGCGAAAAAGTTGGTTTTGTTAAGTCAGTAAACTAACAAGTAACTGTCGATACCGATCGGGAACAGTACCGACGCGAACTAAAGGCCTTTTGGCCTGAAAAAAAGTTTTCCCTAACTTGAGTCAAGATAAGCACATCCGAACCCAATGGCGGAAAAAAACAATCTGAGGATGGAGAGGATGCCCATGCGCACTGTGGTCCAGGGGAGGAGTCACCTATCTCAGGATACTTCGAAGACTCTTCCAGGACAACAACGTGCAAACATCCGGACCCAACACTAGGCGGCGATCTATGCACAGATATGAATTCAGCAGCCCACATGCCTCGAACATGGCGTGATAAGAGGGTGCAACTAGGTAGTATTACACACAATGGAAAGTCCACAGGGTTGGGGGAGACAGAGTACAAAGAAAGGCAATTAAAAAGTGCCTTCCTATCATTAGCACAAGTGTGAATGTCCTCAAACGTCACTTTGGGAGTGTGGCGTTTCAAAACTTTCAGAAGCTACAGCTGTTCAGGGTGGATATTAAAAATGTCACTGACAACACCAAGAAACGTTTCAACATAGTTAAGGAATTCTCCAACCTGACAGCCAGCAAAAACAACATCACAACCTCCTAGTAGCAGTGTGACAACCTCACCCAATTCTTCCACAAGATCGCAACCATATAGAGAAACTTAAAACCCCAACCCACACCTAAGGACTTCCTCGACCGATACGCCAGCACCACAACCGACACGAACCACACATTGACCACATGAACATCCTCTCCACCCAGGACATGACCACTATATAATCCATCCACTTAGGATCTCCCACAGACCCATGTGTGAACCACATTTTCAACCTCAGAAAACAAAGACCTCTATCACCACCACATCATTCCCCGATGCCTGGAAACACACAGAAGTCAGACCACTACTCAAAAAAAAATTGCCGGCCGCAGTAAACTCAAAAACTCCCATCCAGTACCCCTGCTCTCATTCCCAGCGAAGGTACTTACTCAACATAATCAACAATCAACTCATGACACCTGGAGCAGAACCAACTACTCGATGCCTCCCTATCCGGCTTCCGCAGAAATCACAGTGCTGAAACCACCTGTATTGCAGCCACTGGTGACATCCGAACCCTCCTTGATTGAGGAGAATCAGCAACTTTGATCCTCCTCGCCCTCTCGGCAGCCTTCAACACCATAACCCACCACACAGTGATCGAAAGACTCCATCACATCAGCATCCAAGGGGACTCACTCAGATGGATCCCCTCCTTTCTCCCTGGAAGAACGCAGAGGATCCACCCCCCACCTTTCTCCTCCGAACCCAAGGAGATCACCCGAGGGGTCCCTCAGGGCTCACCACTCAGCATGCTCTCCAACACATATATAACCCCGCTGGCCAGCATCGTAAGATCCCACGGTCTCAATGTAATTTCCTATGCAGACTACGCCCAACTCGGTCTCTTACTTACCGACTACCCCAGCACCACCAGATATGCATGATAAACGTCGCCGACTACATGAAGAACAACTGCCTGCAGCTGAGCACAGACCAGACAGAAGTACTGATCTTTAGCAACAGCAACACATGGAATGACTCCTGCTGGCCTTCAGACCTAGGACACACCCAAACTCTCCAACCACGCCAGAAACCTTGGAATCATCATCGACAAGCAGCTCACCATGAAATCACAGATCAAAGCTGTATCCACCTGCTTTCTCACTCTGCTCACGCTATACAAGATCTTCAAGTGGCTACCACTACTACACACGAGACGCACTGTGACACAAGCCCTCATCACCAGCAGACTGGACTATGGCAATGCCCTCTACGTAGGAATCGCTGCACATCTTCTACTGAGACTTCAGACCATACAGAATGACGCAGCCACCCATCCTCAGCCTTCCCCAACAAACTTCCATCACACCCCAATTCAGGAAACACCACTGGCTCCCCGTACAGAACAGAGGCCAATTCAAGATGCTGACACATGTACACTAAGCTCTACACAACCAAGGACCCCACCTACATTAACCACTTGAACTTCCATCAATCATCGAGAAGTCTATACTCCACCTCCCTTTCACTTAACCATACTCCCTGCATCTACCAAAGTAGAAATGGAGGAACTTCCTTCTCCCACATTGCACGAAAGACCTGGAGCAAACTCCCCACATAGCTCCTGTCCATCACCTTACTTTCAGAATTCCGAATGGCCCTCAAGACCTGGTCTAATAAACCTCCAGGGCCTGCAAGCGTCTGGATATCCTATTGGGTTATTTGCAGCGCATTAAAAATTCTGATTGATTTGCTATTATTCACAGTGCAAACCAGTTTGGAATGTTTTCCCTTAAAGATAAATAAAATTGTTGCAGGGTTGTTGTTTTCTGTGAAATGGGTGACTTTCTATTTTGCAGCAGGAATTACTTTTTTCTGTCTAGAGTGTCGCAGTAGATTCCTTTAATCACCTTGTTTGTTGTAGTAGATGTCCTAAGTGGGACAAGACTGCCCGGTTCTATGTCTGCTGTGTCTCAACTACATCTGCACTACTAGACTGAACAGGCCAAACTCACTGTAGGATTGCATGCATTTCCATATGGATGAGGGCATGCCTTGCAGTTCAAGCTTGACTGTCACCACTGGAGGAGAACCAAGACTCATTTGTATATGGAGGGTCTCTAGCTAGGCTGGCATAGCGAGCGAAAAGTTATGGACTGGAATACAGCCCAAGAATTAGCCTGTGGCCAAGATTAATTCTAGCATTTCTTCCATCACCTTTTTTGTTTCTTGATTTTATACTCTACAAGACCTACTTGGCCTTACATCTCTCTGCAGTAGGAAGAGCAAGTGATTAGGCCAAATCTACCATGCACTACTCAAAAATACATCTCATGCCATCCGTCAAGAATCTAGGTAATGATAAGAGACGTTAAGAGTTCTTTTTGCAACTGCAGAGTCTGGACCTTTTCAGGCCGCGAGCCAGACACTACCCCTTTAAAGAAACTAGGTAAAGGTGAGAGAGATTAGGAGTTCCTTTTGCAAGTTTTAAGTTTGGCCCTTTTCAGGTCTTAAGCCAGGCACTACCCCTTACAAGAACCTAAAGATCTCTAAGGAAGGACAACTATCTCATTTTTCCTTGTGAACTTTGTTCACAAACTATCTCTCAATGGACAACCATGTCCATGGGTACACAGTTAAGTACACATTATGAAATAAACATCCATAACAAGCTCCAGCTGTCCCACTACCTGAACTGAATAATTACTACTTAACATACCAGTCAAATGTACCCCAGTTAGCCACTATCCATTGAGCATCATTACTAAAAAATAAGGAAACATTAAGGGCACAGATCACATTTGCCAGATGAGAATACCACATCAATAATTGGTGCTTAGACAAAGCTGCCACTGGCCACAGACGTGCGGTATATAACCACTCGCAAAACAACATCCCGGTTTAGTGAGTCATTAAATAAGAACTTTTCCAAGCTAAAAAAGTACTTTTAGATCATGCTTCTTTTAATTTGTGTCTGAATGGTGCGCTCTCCTGAACTATGCTTCACTGAACTGTTCATGAAATTGGTCACTAAATTTCTGCTTTCCACAGTGCTACCTTGAAAGTTGCTCCTCACAAATCTGTTCCCCCTCAGATGGCTCACATCACCTCCGAGAACAATTGTCACTCTAATTATTCCTCCAAAAGCAGCGGTTCTTAACCTTTGGTCAGGGGAGCTCTGGGGTTTGTAACGCCTATTTAGGGGGTCTGCCACTTTTCATAAAATTAAATATTAAGAGCTGAATAATAAAATCTATAGACCTAAAAATGCAAAATTAAAAGTTTTAAAACATTCTGTATACGCGAAGAAAATTGAAATTGGAAGCTAAATATTAAGCTGGTATAAACATCTTGATTTGAGGGTGTAGCACAAGTACAGCAAACTGAATCTCGCATGACTACCTGTGATCAGTTAAAACAGCAATGGTATGCGTAAAAAACAGCATTTCAAAGGAGCAAAAAAAAGAGTGATATGCTGGGCACTACCATATTGCGTTGTATTTTTGAACTAAAAGTAGATTAGGAAAAAACTTTCCGATTAAAATTTAAATTACTACTTTCACTTCTTTGTAAATTAAATCATTTCCTTAAATTAGATGTCGGATGTATATTTATAAGTGTAGTATTGTAAGGTTCAAACCATAGAAAATGCTTAGGAGGCGTTCCAGGCTTCCAGTAGAGATTTATTGGGGGTCCATGGAAGTCCACAGGTTAAGAACGGATCCCCATGAGAATACCTTCTCAGTTCTGAATAGACCCAAACCAAATTTAATTTGACTGAAGCTAAATTATTCTTCACACCAGTATGTGCATGTATTATGAGAGTGGACTTTTCACTGTAATTCTACATCAGGACCAGAGATAATTATGCATTTCTTTCCCACTTTATTAAACTCTGTACCCATCCCTCATCAATTAAAGTCAAGTACATAAGCCTGAAACCAACTCACCAATGAGTCCCCAGCAACAAGAGAAACATCACGACAATTAAACAGTAAGAGTGCAGACATATAATCCTCCACACGGAACAGCACTTTATCTTGCTTGTTTGCTAGGTTTCTAATACTTCTGGCCACCTCCTCAACACTCTGCCCATTCTAACAAGATCAATGTTTTCACTCAGCCCAGAACTTACACTTGTAATTGCTGCTATGTGCGATTGGCAACAACGACAAAGTGTGTGTGTGTGTGTGTGTGTGTGTATATATATGTGTATATATATATATATATATATATACATATATATATATATATATATATATATATATATAATCTACTGGCGGTCGCCAGTAGATAGTTAGGACCGTGTTTCCATAGGAAATCCGCAACATTCTATTTGGAATAACTTTGGCGCCGGTTGACGAATCCTCGCGAAATTTTCAAACTAGGTGGGGCGCTCCGCTCCGCTCCTACCCTGAAAGTCTTGGGGGGGGATTCGTCAAGCGGGGGCTGAGAAAAAAGGGGGGTCCCAAAACACGTTTTCCCCATGCAATTTTCCATAGGGACCTTTAGTCCAAGGTACAGCCCGAACGGCTGAACAGAATTACTTGAAATTTGGCAGAGAGGAGGTCCTCAGGTCAGGAAAGTGCCTTTTGCAGGTCTGGTGTCAATCTGTTCAGTAGTTCCTGAGAAAATCAAAAGTAAAATCATATATATGTGGGCGGAGCCTAACCACACATCTCATCCTGAGATCTGATTGGCTGTCAGCACTTCATCCAAGAAGTGTTGGCAGCCATCTTGGGACAAATATACAGGATAGCACCTCATTAAAAAGCATTGCAGTTAATAGAAGGTTTTAAGACTTTAGTTACATTATAAATCATTTGTTGATGGTACCATACTCATTTTAGGAATTGTGGTATGTTCTAAGGTGATTTCACCATGTGAAAAAGCCTTCTGCTGGGATATCATGATTGAGAGAAAAATAATTTTCTCATGCTTTTCCCACAGAGGTTTGGAAGGTGATCTATAAGCTAAACTGAGAGCTTATTTTCTGTAAATTCACATTAACTTTCTCAGTCATGTGAGAATGAAGTCTGACAATCTCAGTAAAACATGTACATCCAACAAGGGCAGAGACCGTCAGTTGATTCCTTTGTGTTCTACTGCAGCTTCCCAGAGTGTTCCAAAGAACAACTAGAGCGCTAACAGTCCTACTTATGATAAACGTATGGCACACCTGAAGTCATCTTGCTTGGATTAAAGTGGTAACTCTTAAAACATTTAATTTAAAAAGGAACAAAATGAGGGGGTTCATTTTTCCATAAAAAGTATGATTAGTGCTGCAGAAAGAAAAATTAGGGCACATTTTGAGTGACTTCTCAAATCCTCTTCTATTTCATTAAAAAATTCTGACATGCAGACTGAAACATGCACTTTCAATACCAGCAGCAGTTTTCCCTGGTGAGCAGTAGCTTTACTACAGTGATCTAATGAGCAAAAAGAGTGCTAACATTCTGAATTTATGGCAAATGTGTGATACATCTGAATGC
Source organism: Triturus cristatus (assembly GCF_964204655.1). Lineage (NCBI taxonomy): Eukaryota > Metazoa > Chordata > Amphibia > Caudata > Salamandridae > Triturus > Triturus cristatus. The sequence continues at coordinate 860,774,202 of NC_140594.1, forward strand.
CTTCTTGATGGAATCAAAGTAAAAAACTGAAAGCATTTACTACTGAGGAGACTGCAGTACATGAGGAAATTAGGAAACTTCCTAACAAATAAATCTCCCAAGATGGCCACTGGAGACAAAAGAGCCAAAATGTAGCCCAAAATCACCCAGATGTAGCCCAAATATAGCCCAATGACAGAAGTGTGCAAAACACTTATTATTTTGTGTTTTTGCAGTGTTATATAGTGCAGACTTGTCAGGTATTGGAGTGCTTTACATGAGCATTGGTTACATCACACAAGAACAAATTCATTTTGGTTGTAGACATGGGGAGACTAAGTGATTTGACCAGAATCACAGAATGTCGAGCTGAAGCAGAATCTCCAACCTGGTCCCCAGTTGCAAAGTCTGCAGTTCTGGAAGTAACACCACATCCTCTCCCCTAAGTGCAACATTTAATCAAGTGGTCAACTGGATAAAAAAACAAAGATAACAAATAATTTAAAAGTGCTTTGTCGCTATTTGAAAACTCAGAAAATATGTCCTTATTTTAGTCTTTTAGAGCACTAACCATAATTTTGATGCCAATAAGACCCTCTCATATATGTAATTTCTAAAGGAAATGCTCTAGGTATTACAGTTTTGATTACATCAAGATGATGTCAGGCGTTCCACGCTTTTGTAATAAATATAGAATGTTAGCAATCTAGTTGTTCATTAGGATACTGTTGAGAGGCAGAGGCCAGGGGCACGGACTCTGAAAATTGAAGGCAGGTAGGAGGGTGCAAAGGCAACAATTTAACCACACTGAGCAGGCAGGAAGGGCCGTGGCAGCACAACAGACTATGGAGGGCAGTGGAAAGGGTGGCAGGGGCAACAAACCAACCATACAGGACTTGCAAGAGAGGCTGTGGCAATGTAATAGACCATTGTGGGCAGAAGGAAGAGGCAATGGTAGTACAACCATACATGCCAACAGACCCGATTCAGCCAGGAAACGTCCAATGTTTTTAAGCTCAAATGGGCTTTATTTGATCTGTCTCCTGTCTACAATCTCCTCTTTTTCAATGTAACTCAAAGGGGAAAATCAATACCCCAGTTTTTTTTCAAAATCTCCCTCTTACCAAGTTCAAAATGTTCGCAAGTATGGTACATTGGATCATGGAAGGAAATGGGGTAGGGACATGGACTTGGATAACAGAGGACAGGAGGGAAATGGAGAGGTGCACCAAACTGACCCTGCAGGGCAGGCATCAGGGTTTGCAGCAGCACAATACACCACACGGGGCATGCGGGACGGGAGTGCAGCACAACAATCCATAGAAAGCAAGAGGGAGGGGACAGGACCATGCACATGGACAACAGAGAACAGAGGGACAAGAGGCAGGACCATAATGGACAGACAGGAGAGAAAGCTGCAGCATAACAAACCATAAAGGGCAGGAGGGACGGATCAGGGGCATTACAATGGAACAGACAAGCCAGGAGGGAGGGAGTAGGGGTCTGCACATGTAAACAGAGGGCTGGGGGCAAGGGGGCAGGGCAGGAGCAGCAAGATAGCCATGGAGGTCAGGCAGGATGGGCACTAGAAGCAAGACACACCATGAAGAGCAACACTGAGACTGTGATGGCATACACACAGACCATGAAGGGAAGGTGGGAGGGGGTCAGGGGCAGCTAACTGACCACACAGGGAAGGTGGGAGGGGCCATGGCAGCACAGAAGACCATGCATGGCAAGTGGGAGGGTTAGTGGCAGCACAATGGCTATGATGGGCAAGAAGGAGGGTGCAGGGGCATGCACAAAGGACGATGGAGGATAGAAGGGAGGGTCAGGACCTGTGCACAGACAAGAAAGTTCAGGGGAAGGGGCCTCACAACAGACCGCACGGGGCAGGCAGGAGGAGCAGTTGCAGCACAACAGACATGGGAGGGCAGAAGGGTGTGGCAGTACAATGGACCATGTAGGACAGGAGGAAGAGGATAGGGGCATGGTATGTGGACAGGCAGGGTGGAAGTGGAAGGGACAGGTTACAGTCATCTGACAATGCTAGGCAGGTGGGAGGGGAGTGGCAGCTCAACAGAACACTCAAGAGTAGATAGGAGTGGCAGGTCCATGGAACATAGTGGGCAAAAAGGATGCACAAAGACATTGGAGGGCAGGGGGAAGGAGAATAGGGGCAGCAAGCTAAGCACAGAGTTTAAGCAGGAGGTCAATGATGGGGCATAGAATTGGGCAATGGAGGGCAGGAGGAGTGGACTGGTACATCATACTAAATTGAGGGCAGTGGCAGCACATCAGACCATGCATGGCAGGAGGGAGGAGGTTAGTGCATGGATTCACACAACAGAGGATAGGGAGGAGGGGGATGGGGCAGCAAGCTAACTGTTCAGAGAAGGCGGGTATTTGGAACTTTATTGTTTTTAAAACGTGTGTCTGTGCGAACTACTTAAAATATGAACAAGTATGCAGCATAATCTCACTTTTATTCAGGAAGAAGAGGACGTTTGGGACTGTGACTCCGGGCTCACTTGGAAGAAACACCCCCTGACCCTCCACCCGCTATCGCAAAATGTAATGCCCGTGAAAAGGGTAGGTGAACACAGTGTTATATAGAACATAGTCCTGAGAGCACGATTGAAAATGAAAACTAGATATAGTGTATGGTATAAACTATGCACCAAAAAGTGTGATACAAGATGAACCGGGCGTGAAATATAATATGATATGCAATACATTGCGCGCAATTGCAGATTCATTGGAGAGCGCGAGATAGCACAGGCGCTAGCGCGTGCTATGCGATATGCGCCTTGGAGTGTAATATGCACAGGGCAGTGTTGTGTAACCTAACTAGTCTCTAAAGTTGTAATATAAAATATGTGCTGGGGAGTGTAACGTTGCATATGCACTGTGACAAAGATATGGATCCCAGATTGTAATATGTATGGCATAGCACTGTGCGTTATAACATAGGCATCGAGGAAGGCACGTTAGATGGGGCAATATAACCCGTGCGAAGACAAGTGTGGCATGACATATTCACGGGGTGGTGTTACAGTGCACATGGGCTAGAGAGTGTCATAGCATATGCACTAGCTAGTGGAATACAACACAGAGGTGTGTGGCACTCAGCAGGCAATGGTGGGTGTAACACAGCATTGGGCTCTGCCAGGAGCGCGCTGTGACTCAAGTGATATTCGTCCCCTTTCCGGAGAGTAAAATAAAAAGTATTACACATCCGGCAGTGGATGTGTGTTTTATTAACCGTGAGAGGGGTTTCTTGCATAGTTTGTCGAATTTTTGTCGAATCCCCTTTGAATGGCTTGGTGTGCATGTGTATTAAATGTGCCCGTCAATAGCTACCCAGGTTTGTAAAAATAAACGACAAGGGTGTCTACCGGGATTAGGCACGGTAGGGCATCAGACATGTCAGAGCTTCACTAGTGGTGTAAATACATTCCACGTGGATTCATTGTATGCATAGTCACCTTTTAATGAATATCACGCAAATCGTCATGGTGATAGGTACGTACGGTTTGTCCAGCATGTCCTAGGTGTGTCTATATATAGATATTTTTTAAAAATAATAAAAAAAAAAAAACAGTGGCCGGCCCTGGGGATTGGGGTCAAAAAAATATAATTCGGAGACAGGCCCTGGGGGATGGGGTCATCAGGGCCAATAAATTAGAATAAGAAGGGGAACCACACAGCCCCCCTTCTTAAAAAATTAAAATAAATAAAAGACTGGCATCGTGCCGGAGGCCACGCCCCCTCCTTGCAGCACTCTGCAAACGCGCCCCCTGGTGAATTGTAAGTTGGGGAATTATTTCCTCTTCAATACGGAGGGTCCCTGAGGGCCAACTAGCCCAACAGGCATCTCCAGTATGCGCCAGGGAACTGCGCTGCAGACAGGTGTTCTGAGGCCAAGCCCCTTTTTACACCTCTCTGCAACGCAGCTCTGTGGCGCTTACTGGAGGTACCTAGCGGTCTAGTTTGACCCTAGGGACCCTTAGGATTCAAGGGGACTTAATCTCTCAACTTAAAACAGCCACAGGGCGCGTTTACACAGTGGTGAAGGGAGGGGACGGGGCCTGAGGTAACGTGTGCAAACACGCACTATGGCATGTTTTAAATTGGGGATATAATTTCCCTTCAATACTGAGGACCCCTTGGGGCTAACTAGCCCACCAAGTGCTTCCAGTAAGCGCCACTGAGCTGCATTGCAGAGAGGTGGTCCAGGCCGTGCCACTTTTTACACCTCTCTGCAACGCAGCTCTGTGGCACTTACAGGAGGTACCTAGTGGGCTAGTTGGACCCTAGGAACCCTCGGGATTCAAATGAACTTAATCTCCCAACTAAAAACGGACACAGGGCGTGTTTACACAGTGGTGAAGGGAGGGGACGGGGCCTGAGTTAACGTGTGCAAAAACGCCCTGTGGCCTGTTTTAAGAGGTAGTTTTAATCCCCCTGCCCTATTATATACTAGAGGCTTACAGAGGAGGTCATGCTAATCACAGGGGGACCCCAATGCATAATATTCCCTAGTGTATGTAGGTGTTTTCACTGTATTCTAAGTGTCTTTTAACATAGCACTGGCTCTAGGACTGGTTAGTCAGACTCAGTTACCACCAGTATCCGTCTGAAAAAGTTGAGGGTACAGGATGATTTTGCAACAAGGCTTCTTTCTGCTCTTCTTTTTGTTCTTTCTGCATGTTATCCTTCTTCCTGCACTTTTCTTCGTCTTTGAGTACTTATGTTGCTTCTTTCTGCATTTCTTTTTTATTTATTTCTGTGCGTTTTTCCTTCTTTCTTCACATGTCCTATCTCTGTAGGCATAGTTAGAAATTAGCATTTAAAAAACCTTTGAAATTCACAGAAAAAAACCATAGGTTTCAGGGGTGTTCTAGTTAGCTGGACTTTTCACTTGTACAAAACCATTGAAATTCCCCCGTTATAGTTAGTTCAGCTAACTATAACTCGCGCGCCCGCAATGCACTGCTGATGACGTCACATATCACATCACTCATGACATGGTCAGTGACATCACTGATGACATCTCAAATGACATCACTGATGACATCACTGATGACATCATCCTTGTGATAGAGTGGCAGACCTCCTCTCACCCTAATATAACCTTTGATACACACATTCAAAAATAGAGACTAACATTTTCAAACCAATGGACATACCAATACCAGTTACAACAACCTCTTCAGTAATTCTAAGATCCACATACACATCCACTCATTCACCAACAGTCCTATACAGTCACTCATACATGTACTCACTCATCATATGTACTCATACACCTATACATCCTGTTACAAAATGCCACTCATCCATAGAGTTACCAACACACATAGTCACTCATGCTAATAAAGGATCAAACATACATTTACTTGCATATACAGTTATACACACACCACCACACTTACTTCTACGGAAACTTACACATACTTAGTCTTTTAAACAATCACTTATAGAAACACATACTTATTCATACAGGAACTCTTTCAAAATCTCACTCTCACATATACTCACTTATATACACCAATAGTCACATATACTAGTTTAAAACATATGTAGTTACTCATAAAGACACTATTGAGACAGTCATTCACTCACTAACACACACTCATCCACCCATACAGTCCTGCACACATGCTGTCTTCAACACATACAAACAGTGAGTCACTCATTCATGCACCTATGCACTACGTAATACCCCCCACCGAACCATGCAGACACTCAGACTGATACTCAAAAAACCAACTAATAACCTATATAGACACCCATGTAGCTACTCACCAACCCATGCAGCCACTTATACACAAAGTGAGAGACTGATACAGATATTTACATATTTAAACTTTACTCACTAAGCCATGTATTCACTATGATACACCTAATCAGTCAGTTACACAATCAATTTTTCAAAAACAAATCATCCATTTAGACACTTATATACCCATGTATTCTTCCATCAACCTTGAGATATACATATATAAAACATTTAATTTTCAGAAAAACACACATTCACTGGATGATGTCATGAGTGATGTCATGAGTGATGTCATGAGTGATGTAATATGTGACGTCATCAGCAGTGCATTGCGGGCGCGCGAGTTATAGTTAGCTGAACTAACTATAACAGGGGAATTTCAATGGTTTTGTACAAGTGAAAAGTCCAGCTAACTAGAACACCCCTGAAACCTATGGTTTTTTCTGTGAATATATATATATATATATATATCAAGCTCCACCATTTAGGAAATTATCGCACTCTTGTGGACATATAACTAATTTAAAACCTCTCATGTTGTCAAGTTTTAGTAGCATTAGAAGCTAGTCTTTGCTTATGCATTGATAAAATGACTCCGGGTTTGACGCTAAGGTGCAGTACCATATACTATTCTGTTCACTGTGGCAGAACTGAAAATTTAAAAGTTTTACCTAAGCACTGTCCTAGAAGTAGTCTGATTATTTAGTCCATTTCTATGTACCAAATAGACTGCTTCAAATGTCTATGCAGTATGCATGTAGTGTTCTAACATACTATACACTTGTCTTTTACACCTTGAATTCCCTAGTCCGTATCCATACACTTCCAGGAAATATCCTGACACTTCCTTTGCAGTCCTCTAGAGACCCATTCAACAGCATGTACTAATCCATTCACTGTGCCAAAACCCAAACACTTATAAATTCACCAAGACACTCTCTTTCCAGTACTCTAATGATTCAGTCACTGCATAAGTATTCATGCACAGAGCCAGGTCTTAGCATATGGACTTCTTCAAACCCCTATCCACTATGCATGCAGTCCTCTAAGCACCTACACACTTGTCTTTCACACCTTCAATTCCACAGTCAGTATCTGTTCACTTCCAGCAAACACCCTGTCACTCCATTTGCACTCCTCTAGTGACCCATTCAGCATCATGTACTAATCCATTCACGGCGCCAAACCCTAATAAATTCACCCAGGCATTCTCCTTGCAGTACTCTAATCATTCAGTCAGTACCCAAGTACTCATCCAGTGACCCAGGCCTTAGTATATGGACTGCTTCAAACCCTTATCCACTATGCATGCAGTCCTCTAACCACCTACACAATTGTCTTTGGCAGAACTGAAAATGTAAAAGTTTTACCTAAGCACTGTCCTAGAAGTAGTCTGATTATTTAGTCCGTTTCTATGTACCAAATAGACTGCTTCAAATGTCTATGCAGTATGCATGTAGTGTTCTAACATACTATACACTTGTCTTTTACACCTTCAATTCCCTAGTCAGTATCCATACACTTCCAGGAAAGACCCTGTCACTCCCTTTGCAGTCCTCTAGTGACCCATTCAGCACCATGTACTAATCCATTCACTGTGCTAAAACCCAAACACTTATAAATTCACCAAGATACTATCTTTGCAGCACTCTAATCATTCAGTCAGTGCCTAAGTATTCATACACTGAGCCAGGCCTTAGCACATGGACTGCTTCAAACCCCTATGCACTATGCATGCAGTCTTCTAACCACCTAGACACTTGTCTTTCACACTTTCAATTTCCTAGTCAGTATTCATACAGTCCAGCACTTGTGACTGCCTTTGCACTCCTCTAGTGACTCATTCAGTACCAAGTACTAATCCATTCCCTGTGCGAAAAGCCTAGCACTTATAAATTCACCTAGGCACTCTGCTTGCTGTACTCTAATCAGTCTGTACCCAAGTAGTCATGCAGTGAGCCAGGCCTTAGCACAAGGACTGCTTTAAATGCCTATGCAGTATTGATGCAGTCCTCTAATCACCTACACAGTTGTGTTTCACACCTTCAATTCCCTAGTTAGTATTCATACTCTTCTAGCAAACACCCTGTCACTCACCCAGTGTGTCTCCTTATAGTACTGTAATCATTTAGTCAGTTAGCATGTCGTCTTTTAGTGAGGTAGGCTTTAGGGCATGAACTGCTTCAAAGTAGTATGCACTATGCATGTAGTGATTTAGTGATCGTCACACTTGTGGTTCAGGGCTATAGTTTCTTAGTCAGTTTTTATATAAAATGTGTTTGTACAGTAATGGAATAGTATAAATTTGAAAGTTATTAATATACATTTATTTGTGATTCTATTTTACAGATACAGAACAGGAGTGTTTCTCATCTGTTTGCACTCTTCTCGTGCAAGATTGTTTGGATGAAGGGTCCTTAGGTGTTTCATCATACTTGCTGTGCCGCACGAGTATTTTTTGTTAGGATCCCCTCGTAACAGAACTCTTTGGCAAATCTTGCGAATGAAGAAGGTGGCATTGGTCTTAGTTTAACCCTTGGAAAAAGTTTTAAAAATTTCTTCACCACTGAAGAAAAACGTTGTGGGCGTGGTGCCTTCTGCAAAAACAATACCTCAGATTCGGGAAATATTTTAAAGCGGCAACATTTACAGTTTTTGTAAGTTAAACTTATAAAATTTTGTTAGCTGTATACATTTTATATATATGTGATTGGTTTCTTTTGGTATTTTGTTGAGAATACCATGTTGTTTTTTTTTTTAACAATCTTTTTGATTTTCCAGGTCTGTCCTCTACATCCGTGGTTCCCGCAGGAGTGTTCCGCCTTGTTGTTTTGTATTATTGTTGTTACATTTAGTTTATTAGTTTATTGTTTATATTTATGTTAATAAAATAAAGTTTGAAAATAGTTTTTCGTTTATATATTTATTATTATAAAAAATAAAGTTTGAGAAAAAAATTAATAATATTTTTGGTTGTTCTCAACTGCTGTGTGACTTTCTTGTTCTTATTACTGTTATTTGATGGAGTCCACCATGGTGTTAAATTTTGGGGCACTTATCGCTGGAATACTGGTGATATCTGCAGTTTGCACCAACTTCTGAATAGTGTGTTAGATTTATCTCAACTTTACTTCCGTTAAAGTGCTGATAATGAAATGGAGAGTAGCCGTTCCCGTGCAAAAAGACATGAGGTGCACCTTTGCGATTTATTCTAAATACTAAAATCCTGTATTGTATTGCACTGAGGTATTGGCTGCACTTACAGTGTACCCACAAAATCTATTAAGAAATCTCATTGTATTTATATTGATTGGGAATAGTGCGTCAGGTGCTGGATCTTGACGAGATACACTGCTCAGTTTGTATATTGTTGTGCACACGAAAAAAAATCACATCACAACTTTCACACCAATTGCAAAGCGAAACAAATTCCGGCGATAAGACACGTTAGCACCAGGGATTTTACACCTGCTTTCTACTGGTGTTAAGCAGGACAACTACCTGCACCATGAAAGAGAACACAGCCAAGAGCCACACCAGAACACCCACAGGTGCCATAGAGTCAATGAGCATGATACAGGGATACCCATGAGGGCCAGAAGACTCATCTCAACAACTCCAGGACCGCCAATGCCCCCCAAACCCATATCTTAGTGTGTCCCTGTGGTCATTATCTTAGCATGATAGGCACGAGCCCTGCAACATCATAGTGTGCTGTCACCTCGGCGTTGGCAGTGAGCCTGGATGTGTAGCTACGTACGCATCCTCCTGCATGCACAACTGGCGTGTGCTGGTCTGTTGTTCACAGGTCAGTGCAGGGGTGTGCCTATCCGGCAAGGGGAACGGGGTGTCTCGGACATGTCCGTGTACAGGAAGTGCGGTAAGTGTGTCTCTGTGTTCTGGTGTGGCCTGTTACAAGAGCCGCAGCAGTCGATGTTGTAAAGTGGCATGCACCACGTCCAAATGGCACTGTGATGTAGTTGGAATGTAGCAGGACATGCGCAAATAGGCATTACAATGGCGTGCCGTACGAGTGCACGAGATACAACAGCTCACCGTACAAAAGTGTGGGGGCTCGTGGGAGGGAGGAGCAGCCGTTTGGCAACATAACACACAGTGAACTCGACCATGTGCCACATGCTGGGCATCTCATCCATGATCACCACGGTCGCAGACATCCCACAACACCAACGACTGGCCTTTGTACAAATCCTGTATGAATACAGCGTGGTTTTCACTTCTATGCTTGTTCAGTGGTGTGATGTTGGCAGGTTGTGTGACTTGTGCTCCTTGTTGGTGTGTTTCATTTTGGCCATTGTTAGTCTATATGTGTGTTGTACTTAATTGTGCATGTGTTCCATTCTGCCCATCTCCCCCACTCCCTGCTTCCTCTTCCTAGTGCTGTTGTGTCTATAATTTTGTTGCTGCACACATAAATACATGTAAAGAATAAATTAGAATAGTTCCTTGATTCTTTTAGGTTTCAAAACTTCTCTATTGGTTTCTTTCATTTTCCATATGAACCATTTTTTTAAATATTCAACACATAGAAGTCAGAAGTGCAACGTATTCTATCAACACACTTTCTAGAACATTCTACAATACGTGCAGGTTAAAAGTTCATCAATTTTTTTAAACTTTACGATTTATTTTGTAACATTTTCTTTAACATTTAACGGCACATGCAGGTTAAAAATTGACGATTGTTTTAAGTTCGAACAGTGCCTTCCAAATGCAAGTAGCAGGTGTGGTTGAGCTGAGCAAATTTTATCCTATGATATGTACTCTACGTTGAAACTGCTTTTTCTAAACCAATCACAAAGATGCTTTTGCACAAAACTAATGTGCACCCTACTTTTAAAAAAGAATGCTTTTCATGATATTCTCAGAGATAAGTTATAGATAGGAATTAGCATTTAAAAAACCTTTGAAATTCACTGAAAAAAACATAGGTTTCATGCACGTTATAGTTAGAAATTGCCATTTAAAAAACCTTTGAAATTCACTGAAAAAAACAAAGGTTTCAGGGGCGTTATAGTTCGGAATTGGCATTTAAAAAACATTAGAAATTCACTGAAAAAACAATAGGTTTCAGGGGTGTTATAGTTAGCTGGACATTTCCCTCGTACAAAACCCTAGAAATTCCCCTGTTATAGATAGTTCACCAATGGTTTTTTCAGTGAATTTATATATACATACATATATATATATATATATATATATATACACACACATACACACACGTTCAAGCTCCCAGGTGTCCAACAGTTTAAGAGGCACTCGGACTGCGTTGTGTTGCGCAAAAGCATTTATTAGGTATGGTCAGGTTTCATCATACCATTTCCTCCGACAGCTACTCAACTCATAGGTTTCAGGGATGTTATAGTTAGTTGGACATTTCACTCGTACAAAACCATAGAAATTCCCCTGCTATAGTTAGTTCAGCTAACTATAACTTGTGCGCCCGCAATTCACTGCTGAGGACGTCACATATTACATCACTCATGACATGGTCACTGACATCATTCATGACAACACTGATGACATCTCAAATGACATCACTGATGACATCCAGTGAATGTGTGTTTTTCTGAAAATTAAATATGTTTTATATATGTACATCTCAAGGCCGATGGAAGAATAAATGGGTATATAAATGTCTAAATGGATGATTTTTTGTGGGTAAAATTGATTGTATAACTGAGTAAGTGCATCTTAGTGAATACATGGGTTAGTGAGTAATGTTTAAATATGTAAATATCTGTATCAGTCTCTCACTTTGTGTATAAGTGGCTGCAGGGGTTGGTGAGTAGCTACATGAGTGTCTATATGGGTTATTAGTTGGTTTTTTGAGTATCAGTATGAGTGTCTGTATGGTTCTGTGGGGGTATGAGTGACTCACTGGTTTTGTACGAGTGAAATATCCAACTAACTATAACGCCCCTGAAACCTATGGTTTTTCAGTGAATATATATATATATATTCAATCTCCCAGGTGTCCAACAGTTTAAGAGGCACTCGGACTGCGTTGCACAAAAGGTGTGTGGGGGTGTGTGTGTGTGTGTGTGTGTGCGTCTGCGTGTGCGCCTGTGCGTGTGTATATTTACTCCAGGCTTACCCTCCGGTTGAAAACGCACTCCGACAACCATCATATTACCGGGTAAAAGTAGGGTCAGCATGCCGAACGTAACAGTCCGCTAATCTTCCTGACGCGTTTCAGTGCTTCCGCACTTCTTCAGAGGCGTGGCAAATGCAGTCCACATGTCCGCCCATTTTAATTAATCACCCTCCAATGGGCAGCTCAAATGAGCCCACATGGAATTGTGGGACATGTAGTTTGTTGTTGCAGCATTTCAAGCCCTCCGATGGGCCTCGGCATGCGGGTCCCGCATATTAATCCCTATGGAAGTCCCCACAATGAAACTCCATTGGATATGGAGCCCCATGGCCCCCATAATTGCGGGGTGGTGCATTTTCTGCAGCTGGGCTGCTGCAAAACATGAAAGCTCTAGGTTTACCCTCCGGTTGAAAACGCACTCAGACAACCATCATATTCCAGGGTAAAAGCAGGGTCAGCATGGCGAACGTCGGTTGTCGGAGTGCGTTTTCAACCGGAGGGTAAACCTGGAGCGTTATATATATTTTCACAGAAAAAACCATAGGTTTCAGGCACGTTATAGTTAGGAATTAGCATTTAAAAAACCTCAGAAAATCACTGAAAAAACCATAGGTTTCAGGGGTGTTATAGTTAGCTGGACTTTTCACTTGTACAAAACCATTGAAATTACCCTGTTATAGTTAGTTCAGCTAACTATAACTCGCGCGCCCGCAATGCACTGCTGATGACGTCACATATTACATCACTCATGACATGGTCAGTGACATCACTCATGACATCACTCATGACATCACTCATGACATCTCAAATGACATCACTGATGACCTCACTGATGACATCATCCAGTGAATGTGTGTTTTTCTGAAAATTAAATATGTTTTATATATGTATATCTCAAGGTCGATGGAAGAATAAATGGGTATATAAGTGTCTAAATGGATGATTTGTTTTTGAAAAATTGATTGTGTAACTGACTGATTAGGTGTATCATAGTGAATACATGGCTTAGTGAGTAATGTTTAAATATGTAAATATCTATCAGTCTCTCACTTTGTGTATAAGTGGCTGCATGGGTTGGTGAGTAGCTACATGGGTGTCTATATAGGTTATTAGTTGGTTTTTTGAGTATCAGTCTGAGTGTCTGCATGGTTCGGTGGGGGTATTACGTAGTGCATAGGTGCATGAATGAGTGACTCACTGTTTGTATGTGTTGAAGACAGCATGTGTGCAGGACTGTATGGGTGGATGAGTGTGTGTATGGGTGTGTTAGTGAGTGAATGACTGTCTCAATAGTGTCTTTATGAGTAACTACATATGTTTTAAACTAGTATATGTGACTATTGGTGTATATATGTGAGTATATGTGAGAGTGAGAGATTGAAAGAGTTCCTGTATGAATAAGTATGTGTTTCTATAAGTGATTGTTTAAAAGACTAAGTATGTGTAAGTTTCCGTAGAAGTAAGTGTGGTGGTGTGTGTATAACTGTATATGCAAGTAAATGTATGTTTGATTCTTTATTAGCATGAGTGACTGTGTGTGGGTAACTCTATGGATGAGTGGCATTGTGTAACAGGATGTATAGGTGTATGAGTACATATGATGAGTGAGTACATGTATGAGTGACTGTATAGGACTGTTGGTGAATGAGTGGATGTGTATGTGGATCTTAGAATTACTGAAGAGGTTGTTGTAACTGGTATTGGTATGTCCATTGGTTTGAAAATGTTAGTCTCTATTTTTGAATGTGTGTATCAAAGGTTATATTAGGGGGAGAGGAGATCTGCCACTCTATCACAAGGATGATGTCATCAGTGATGTCATCAGTGATGTCATCAGTGATGTCATCAGTGATGTCATCAGTGATGTCATCAGTGATGTCACTGACCATGTCATGAGTGATGTAATATGTGACGTCATCAGCAGTGCATTGCGGGCGCGCGAGTTATAGTTCGCTGAACTAACTATAACGGGGGAATTTCAATGGTTTTGTACAAGTGAAAAGTCCAGCTAACTATAACACCCCTGAAACCTATGTTTTTTTCAGTGAATATCTGAGGTTTTTTAAATGCTAATTCCCAACTATAACATGCCTGAAACCTATGGTTTTTTCTGTGAATTTCAAAGGTTTTATAAATGCTAATTTCTAACTATGCCTACTGAGATAGGATATGTGAAGAAAGACAAAATGCACAGAAAGAAAAAAAAGAAATACAGAAAGAAGCAACAGAAGTCCTCAAAGACGAAGAAAAGTGCAGGAAGAAGGATAACGTGCAGAAAGAACAAAAAGAAGAGCAGAAAGAAGCCTTATTGCAACATCATCCTGTACCCTCAACTTTTTCAGACGGATACTGGTGGTAACTGAGTCTGACTAACCAGTCCTAGAGCCAGTGCTATGTTAAAAGACACTTAGAATACAGTGAAAACACCTACATACACTAGGGAACATTATGCGTTGGGGTCCCCCTGTGATTAGCATGACCTACTCTGTAAGCCCCTAGTATATAATAGGGCAGGGGGATTAAAACTACCTCTTAAAACAGGCCACAGGGCGTTTTTGCACACGTTAACAAAGGCCCCGTCCCCTCCCTTCACCACTGTGTAAACACGCCCTGTGTCCGTTTATAGTTGGGAGATTAAGTTCATTTGAATCCTGAGGATCCCTAGGGTCCAACTAGCCCACTAGGTACCTCCAGTAAGTGCCACAGAGCTGTGTTGCAGAGAGGTGTAAAAAGGGGCTTGGCCTCAGAACACCTGTCTGCAGCGCAGCTCCCTGGCGCATACTGGAGATGCCTGTTGGGCTAGTTGGCCCTCAGGGACCCTTAGTATTGAAGAGGAATTAATTCCCCAACTTACAATTCGCCAGGGGGCGCGTTTGCAGAGTGCTGCAAGGAGGGGGCGTGGCCTCCGGCACGATGCCAGTCTTTTATTTATTTTAATTTTTTTAAGAAGGGGGGCTGTGTGGTTCCCCTTCTTATTCTAATTTATTGGCCCTGATGACCCCATCCCCCAGGGCCTGTCTCCTAATTATATTTTTTTGACCCCAATCCCCAGGGCCGGCCACTGTTTTTTATTATTTTTAAAAAATATCTATTTATAGACACACCTAGGACATGCTGGACAAACCGTACGTACCTATCACCATGACGATTTGCGTGATATTCATTAAAAGGCGACTATGCATACAATGAATCCACGTGGAATGTATTTACACCACTAGTGAAGCTCTGACATGTCTGATGCCCTACCGTGCCTAATCCCGGTAGACACCCTTGTCGTTTATTTATACAAACATGGGTAGCTATTGACGGGCACATTTAATACACATGCACACCAAGCCATTCAAAGGGGATTCGACAAAAATTCGACCAAAACTATGCAAGAAACCCCCCTCACGGTTAATAAAACACACATCCACTGCCAGATGTGTAATACTTTTTATT
This sequence comes from Triturus cristatus, assembly GCF_964204655.1. Classification (NCBI taxonomy): domain Eukaryota; kingdom Metazoa; phylum Chordata; class Amphibia; order Caudata; family Salamandridae; genus Triturus; species Triturus cristatus. The sequence continues at coordinate 860,789,525 of NC_140594.1, forward strand.
TTACTCTCTGGAAAGGGGAAGAACATCACTTGAGAGTCACAGCGCGCTCCTGGCAGAGCCCAATGCTGGGTTACACCCACCATTGCCTGCTGAGTGCCACACACCTCTGTGTTGTATTCCACTAGCTAGTGCATATGCTATGACACTCTCTAGCCCATGTGCACTGTAACACCACCCCGTGAATATGTCATGCCACACTTGTCTTCGCACGGGTTATATTGCCCCATCTAACGTGCCTTCCTCGATGCCTATGTTATAACGCACAGTGCTATGCCATACATATTACAATCTGGGATCCATATCTTTGTCACAGTGCATATGCAACATTACACTCCCCAGCACATATTTTATATTACAACTTTAGAGACTAGTTAGGTTACACAACACTGCCCTGTGCATATTACACTCCAAGGCGCATATCGCATAGCACGCGCTACTGCCTGTGCTATCTCGCGCTCTCCAATGAATCTGTCATTGCGCACAATGTATTGCATATTATATTTCACGCCCGGTTCATCTTATATCACACTTTTTGGTGCATAGTTTATACCATACACTATATCTACTTTTCATTTTCAATCGTGCTCTCAGGACTATGTTCTATATAACACTGTGTTCACCTACCCATTTCACGGGCATTACATTTTGCGATAGGGGGTGGAGGGTCAGGGGGTGTTTCTGCCAAGTGAGCCCGGAGTCACAGTCACAAACATCCTCTTCTTCCTGAATAAAAGTGAGATTATGCTGCATACTTGTTCATATTTTAAGTAGTTCGCACAGACACACGTTTTAAAAACAATAAAGTTCCTAATACCCGCCTTCTCTGAACAGCTAGCTTGCTGCCCCATCCCCCTCCTCCCTATCCTCTGTTGTGTGAATCCATGGACTAGCCTCCTCCCTCCCGCCATGCATGGTCTGATGTGCTGCCACTGCCCTCAATTTAGTATGATGTACCAGTCCACTCCTCCTGCCCTCCATTGCCCAATTCTATGCCCCATCATTGACCTCCTGCTTAAACTCTGTGCTTAGCTTGCTGCCCCTATTCTCCTTCCCCCTGCCCTCCGATGTCTTTGTGTATGCCCCTGCTCCATCCTTTTTGCCCACCATGTTCTATGGACCTGCCACTCCTATCTACTCTGAGTGTTCTGTTGAGCTGCCACTCCCCTCCCACCTGCCTAGCATTGTCAGATGACTGTAACCTGTCCCTGCCACCTCCACCCTGCCTGTCTTCCTCCTGTCCTACATGGTCCATTGTACTGCCACACCCTTCTGCCCTCCCTGGTCTGTTGTGCTGCAACTGCTCCTCCTGCCTGCCCTGTGCGGTCTGTTGTGAGGCCCCTTCCCCTGAACTTTCTTGTCTGTGCACAGGTCCTGACCCTCCCTTCTATCCTGCATCGTCCTTTGTGCATGCCCCTGCACCCTCCTTCTTGCCCATCATAGCCATTGTGCTAACTCTAACCCTCCCACTTGCCATGCATGGTCTTCTGTGCTGCCATGGCCCCTCCCACCTTCCCTGTGTGGTCAGTTAGCTGCCCCTAAATCCCTCCCACCTTCCCTCCATGGTCTGTGTGTATGCCATCACAGTCTCACTGTTGCTCTTCATGGTGTGTCTTGCTTCTAGTGCCCATCCTGCCTGACCTCCATGGCTATCTTGCTGCTCCTGCCCTGCCCCCTTGCCCCCAGCCCTCTGTTTACATGTGCAGACCCCTACTCCCTTCCTCCTGGCTTGTCTGTTCCATTGTAATGCCCCTGATCCGTCCCTCCTGCCCTTTATGGTCTGTTATGCTACAGCTTTCTCTCCTGTCTGTCCATTATGGTCCTGCCTCTTGCCCCTCTGTTCTCTGTTGTCCATGTGCATGGTCCTGTCCCCTCCCTCTTGCTTTCTATGGATTGTTGTGCTGCACTCCCGTCCCGCATGCCCCGTGTGGTGTATTGTGCTGCTGCAAACCCTGATGCCTGCCCTGCAGGGTCAGTTTGGTGCACCTCTCCATGTCCCTCCTGTCCTCTGTTATCCAAGTCCATGTCCCTACCCCATTTCCTTCCATGATCCAATGTACCATACTTGCGAACATTTTGAACTTGGTAAGAGGGAGATTTTGAAAAAAAAACTGGGGTATTGATTTTCCCCTTTGAGTTACATTGAAAAAGAGGAGATTGTAGACAGGAGACAGATAAAATAAAGCCCATTTGAGCTTAAAAACATTGGACGTTTCTTGGCTGAATCGGGTCTGTTGGCATGTATGGTTGTACTACCATTGCCTCTTCCTTATGCCCACAATGGTCTATTACATTGCCACAGCCTCTCTTGCAAGTCCTGTATGGTTGGTTTGTTGCCCCTGCCACCCTTTCCACTGCCCTCCATAGTCTGTTGTGCTGCCACGGCCCTTCCTGCCTGCTCAGTGTGATTAAATTGTTGCCTTTGCACCCTCCTACCTGCCTTCAATTTTCAGAGTCCGTGCCTCTGGCCTCTGCCTCTCAACAGTATCTTAATGAACAACTAGATTGCTAACATTCTATATTTATTACAAAAGTGTGGAACGCCTGACATCATCTTGATGTAATCAAAACTGTAATACCTAGAGCATTTCCTTTAGAAATTACATATATGAGAGGGTCTTATTGGCATCAAAATTATGGTTAGTGCTCTAAAAGACTAAAATAAGGACATATTTTCTGAGTTTTCAAATAGCGAGAAAGCACTTTTAAATTATTTGTTACCTTTATGTTTTTTTATCCAGTTGACCACTTGATTAAATGTTGCACTTAGGGGAGAGGATGTGGTGTTACTTCCAGAACTGCAGACTTTGCAACTGGGGAACCAGGTTGGAGTTTCTGCTTCAGCTCGACATTCTGTGATTCTGGTCAAATCACTTAGTCTCCCCATGTCTACAACCAAAATGAATTTGTTCTTGTGTGATGTAACCGATGCTCATGTAAAGCACTCCAATACCTGACGAGTCTGCACTATATAACACTGCAAAAACACAAAATAATAAGTCTTTTTGGACACTTCTGTCATTGGGCTATATTTGGGCTACATCTGGGTGATTTGGGGCTACATTTGGGCTCTTTTGTCTCCGGTGGCCATCTTGGGAGATTTATTTGTTATGAAGTTTCCTAATTTCCTCATGTACTGCAGTCTCCTCTGTAGGAAATGCTTTCAGTTTTTTACTTTGATTCCATCATGAAGGTATTCAGATATGTCACACATTTGCCATACATTCTGAATGTTAGCACTCTAGTTGCTCATTAGATCACTGTAGTAAAACTACTGTTCACCATGGAAGTCTGCTCCTGGTATTAAAAGTGCATGTTTCAGTCTGCATGTCAGAATTTTTTAATGAAATAGAAGAGGATTTGAGAAGTCACTCAAAATGTGCCCTCATTTTCTTTCTTCAGCATTAATCATAATTTCTATGGCAAAATGAACCCCCTCATTGTGTTCCTTTTTAAATTAAATGTTTTAAGTGTTACCAGTTTATTCCAATCAAGATGGCTTCAGGTGTGCCATACTTTTGTCAAAATGAAGACAGTAAGCGCTCTAGTTGTTTTTAAGAACACTCTGGGATATTCTGTCATTGGGCTATACTTGGGCTACATCTGGGTGGTATTTGGGCTACATTTGGGCTCTTTTGTCTCTGGTGGCCATCTTGGGAGACTTATTTGTTATGAAGTTTCCTAATTTCCACATTTACTGCAGTCTCCTCAGTAGGAAATACCTTCAGTTTTTTACTTTGATTCCAAAGGCATTCAGATGTGTCACACATTTGCCATAAATTCAGAATGTTAGCGCTCTTTTTGTTCATTAGATCACTGTAGTAAAGCTACTGCTCACCAGGGAAAACTGCTGCTGGTATTGAAAGTGCATGTTTCAGTCTGCATGTCAGAATTTTTTAATGAAATAGAAGAGGATTTGAGAAGTCACTCAAAATGTGCCCTAAGTTTTTCTTTCTGCAGCACTAATCCTACTTTTTATGGAAAAATGAACCCTCTCATTTTGATCCTTTTTAAATTAAATGTTTTAAGAGTTACCACTTTAATCCAAGCAAGATGGCTTCAGGTGTGCCACACGTTTATCATAAGTAGGACTGTTAGCGCTCTAGTTGTTCTTTGGAACACTCTGGGAAGCTGCAGTAGAACACAAAGGAATCAACTGACAGTCTCTGCCCTTGTTGGATGTACATGTTTTTTTTTATGAGAATGTCAGACTTCATTCTCACATGACTGAGAAAGATAATGTGAATTTACAGAAAATAAGCTCTCAGTTTAGCTTATAGATCACCTTCCAAACCTCTGTGGGAAAAGCATGAGAAAATATTTTTCTCTCAATCATGATATCCCAGCAGAAGGCTTTTTCACATGGTGAAATCACCTTAGAACATACCACAATTCCTAAAATGAGTATGGTACCATCAACAAATGATTTATAATGTAACTAAAGTCTTAAAACCTTCTATTAACTGCAATGCTTTTTAATGAGGTGCTATCATGTACATTGGTCCCAAGATGGCTGCCAACACTTCTTGGATGAAGTGCTGACAGCCAATCAGATCTCAGGATGAGATGTGTGGTTAGGCTCCGCCCACATATATATATGATTTTACTTTTGATTTTCTCAGGAACTACTTAACAGATTGACACCAGACCTGAAAAAGGCACATCCCTGACCTAAGGACTACCTCTCTGTCAAATTTCAAGTAATTCTGTTCAGCCGTTCGGGCTGTACCTTGGACTAAAGGTCCCTATGGAAAATTGCATGGGGAAAACGTGTTTTGGGACCCCCCTTTTTTCTCAGCCCCCGCGTGACGAATCCCCCCCCCCCCCCGAGACTTTCAGGGTAGGAGCCGAGCGGAGCGCCCCATTAGTTTTGAAAATTTCGCAAGGATTCATCAACCGGCGCCAAAGTTATTCAAAATAGAATTTTCAGATTTCCTATGGAAACTCGGTCCTAACTATAACTATCTACTGGCGACCGCCAGTAGAAAAAAAATATATATCTATCTATATCTATCTATATCTATCTATATCTATCTATATCTATATCTATATCTATATTCACTGAAAAAACCATAGGTTTCACACACGTTATAGTTAGGAATTAGCATTTAAAAAACCTTAGAAATTCAGTGAAAAAACCATAGGTTTCACACATGTTATAGTTAGCTGGACATTTTACTCGTAAAAAACCAATGAAATTGCCCCGTTATAGTTAGTTCAGCTAACTATAACTCGCGCGCCCGCAATGCACTGCTGATGACGTCACATATTACATCACTCATGACATGGTCAGTGACATCACTCATGACATCACTGATGACATCTCAAATGACATCACTGATGACCTCACTGATGACATCATCCAGTGAATGTGTGTTTTTCTGAAAATTAAATTTGTTTTATATATGTATATCTCAAGGTCGATGGAAGAATAAATGGGTATATAAGTGTCTAAATGGATGATTTGTTTTTGAAAAATTGATTGTGTAACTGACTGATTAAGTGTATCTCTCACTTTGTGTATAAGTGGCTGCATGGGTTGGTGAGTAGCTACATGGGTGTCTATATAGGTTATTAGTTGTTTTTTTGAGTATCAGTCTGAGTGTCTGTATGGTACGGTGGGGGGTATTACGTAGTGCATAGATGCATGAATGAGTGACTCACTGTTTGTATGTGTTGAAGACAGCATGTGTGCAGGACTGTATGGGTGGATGAGTGTGTGTATGGGTGTGTTAGTGAGTGAATGACTGTCTCAATAGTGTCTTCAGGAGTAACTACATATGTTTTAAACTAGTATATGTGACTATTGGTGTATATATGTGAGTATATGTGAGAGGGAGAGATTGAAAGAGTTCCTGTATGAATAAGTATGTGTTTCTATAAGTGATTGTTTAAAAGACTAAGTATGTGTAAGTTTCCGTAGAAGTAAGTATGGTGGTGTGTGTATTACTGTATATGCAAGTAAATGTATGTTTTATTCTTTATTAGCATGAGTGACTATGTGTGTGAGTAACTCTATGGATGAGTGGCATTGTGTAACAGGATGTATAGATGTATGAGTACATATGATGAGTGAGTACATGTATGAGTGACTGTATAGGACTGTTGGTGAATGAGTGGATGTGTATGTGGATCTTAGAATTACTGAAGAGGTTGTTGTAACTGGTATTGGTATGTCCATTGTTTTGACATTTTTAGTCTCTATTTTTGAATGTGTGTATCAAAGCTTATATTAAGGTGAGAGGAGGTCTGCCACTCTATCACAAGGATGATGTCATCAGTGAGGTCATCAGTGATGTCATTTGAGATGTCATCAGTGATGTCATGAGTGATGTCACTGACCATGTCATGAGTGATGTAATATGTGACGTCATCAGCAGTGCATTGCGGGCGCGCGAGTTATAGTTAGCTGAACTAACTATAACGGGGCAATTTCATTGGTTTTTTACGAGTAAAATGTCCAGCTAACTATAACATGTGTGAAACCTATGGTTTTTTCACTGAATTTCTAAGGTTTTTTAAATGCTAATTCCTAACTATAACGTGTGTGAAACCTATGGTTTTTTCAGTGAATTTCTAAGGTTTTTTAAATGCTAATTCCTAACTATAACGTGTGTGAAACCCATGGTTTTTTCAGTGAATTTGCAAGGTTTTTTAAATGCTAATTCCTAACTATAACGTGTGTGAAACCCATGGTTTTTTCAGTGAATTTGCAAGGTTTTTTAAATGCTATTTTTTTTTTTATTCTTCATTTTTTTCAAACATATTTTTAATTTAATTTTCTTATCTTTTATAAAGACTATGCTTAAATTTTTAAAATCCTTAAATATTTTTTTTATATATATATTTTAAAATAAACATGTAAAATTTATTTCCAGATTTTTTTTTTTTTTTTTTTTTTTTTTTTTATAGTACGCGTACCGTAAGCTCACGGTAAGCGTACGGTTTACGCAACGTCCGTAAACTATCTACGCTGCTTGCGCATAGTTACGTACTTTGCGTAGCCGCGCGTACTGCGCGTGGGACGCGTGCGCGCTTACGCAACACGCGCACGTTACGCGGAAGTGCCGGGAAATGACTGTTATGCGCATGCGCGCAAGCGCGTGTCTTTTTTACGCGCACGCGTACTTTTTGCCGTAAGCGCTCCGTAAGCGTACCGTAAGCGTACGGTAGGTCATGTGATCATGAAACACAACTTTTGATTGGTGGAAACTACTTTCAGTTCTAGAACTCTCCTACACCACACCCATTCCCCTCATTTCTGCTTGTGATCCCTTGGAAGAAGGAGCTGGTTTGTCTTTGGGATACGATGGCAGAACAGCAGAGCCCTTCTGAGAGTGAGGCTAGCACCAGCAGCACTGTCTTGAGGCAGAGAGCGAGGAAAGTAAAGCCTTCTTATGTTTGGGATTATTTTACTTTTCCAGAAGGCCAGCAAAAGGTGAATGCACCCTTAGTTACTTGCAGGCTGTGTCAGCGTGTACTTTCTAGAGGTAATCCTGACAGGAAGTATTCCTTTGGGAATCATACCATGATCAGACACCTCAAGGATGTACACAAAAGGACACATGGTCATCTTTTTGGAGGTAACTCTTCAGAAAGACGAGCCAGTACATCCACAGCAGCTCAGCCTGGACCATCATCTGCAGGGCAGACTCCTTCTTCTGCAGGTCAGGTGAGCCCTTCATCTGTGGGGGGAGAATCTCCTTTTGCTGGCCCTCTGGAAATTAACCCTCGGTTTGCGAGGGTTGAAGTACGGTGCGCCACTTGTCACGATCTAATTACTTATAGGGAGACCAGTATTTCCCTAGTGAACAATAAAATAGATCAGCACACTTGTCGTACCGTCTAATATTCCCAATCTTTCTTTCCTCTGTCCCTGCATGAACACAACGGCTCTTTTAAGAGCCAACCTTATCTTTCATCTTTTTTTTACATATGTTTTTAAAAACTTTTTTTTATTTTTTTTTTACCGTACGCGTACGGTAAGCGTACCTTTTTTATTTTTTTTAAAAAAAACACTAAAAATCATTTATCACATTACATTGACTTACCATACTCACTCAAAAAAATATTTATTCATTTGTTTTTTTAAAAAATAGTTTTTAAAATGGTTGTAGTTTTCAAAAATTTTCTATATCGATCTGAAAAAAAAGAAAAAAGTATTAATATTTTTATAACAATTTATAATACAGTACACATATTTACATTTTTTTCCCAAAAATATTTTTGCCTCTTTTAACAATTGGAAATCACTTTTACAGACTGACACATTATGAAACCACTATTTTTGATTTATTTAATTGCACGTGTCCAAGCTGTTTTTTTTTCAGACCACCACCATGTGCATTCTCTGTGACTGCCTACACTCCACCAAGGGCAACCAGCCTTAGTGATGCTGAATGTATTTGCATTACAGACTTAAACCTGAAAACCCCACTGGCTTGTAAATACTGTGCATGACTATACACGGCAAGGACATGGGTGTGTGCTAACCCTCTGCTTATTCCCCCAAAAATTCGCTCCCCCTTTCCATCTAATGCAACTGTGAAATCACCAGAGCAAGACGCAATAAATCTCTGCCTATAATTCTTCTATGCACACAGAGTCATATTTTCACATTAGTCCCAAAACGAAATTTCTTTGCCAATTTGAAAGCACACTTACTGCTCTTTTTTTTTTCAGGGGCAAGTGTAAATCACTTTTACACACTGACACATTATGAAACCACCATGTGTAACTACAACAAAAACAATTCCCATTTCTATTTTTCATTTCTTAAGTTACCACATACATACCCTCTCAAACTGTAAACTCACCTTTAAAATTAGTTAGTTGTGAAAGAAATGTGACACTCAAACAGCAGATTATCAGAGCCAGGATCTCTGTTGTGTTCACCTCTCTCCTCTCAGCAGAACCAGATAATGGCAAACTTTCCCTCTATTTTTCCACACATATACATGTAAGTTTCAAATCTCAGTGCTTCCCCCTTTTTTTCAAATGTAATCACACATTTCTATTGGTTGAAAACCAACCCTTTTCCAAAAGTACCCTTCCCCCAACTTGACTTCTGCCTAGTACCCTTCCCCCAACTTGACTTCTGCCTGCTACCATAGCAACAGCTCATGGAACACTGCTGTGTTCAGTTAGGTCAGAAGTTCGACACACAATGTTTCAATTCCACAGAGCAAGAGTGCTTGACTTTTCAAACCTAACAGCAAATCCATAGTACTGTTCTTTGGTTACACATTTTTTTGTACCAATACAAAACATGCTTCTATTAATTTACACATACAGCCTAGTTTTTATTCTGGAATGGTATGAAACAGCCAATCAGTTCTTTTTGTTTTGAAAAAAATATGTATGCCTCCATTTCCAAACTGTCTTTCTTTTCATATTGCCATTCTACTGAAAGACACCTCCTGAGTGCATCCAGATCTCCTTTGAAGATGTTCACAGTGTGGATTGTAGGGCACAGCTATGTCTTCTGGAGTGAAAAGTTTGCAGAGAAAACAGATATGGTGAGAGACCTTGCTTTGCCAAATGTAGACATTAAATGGATTGGTCAGAGAGGGTTAAAGTGGCACCAATTGATGCCATTGGTGAAATCCTTCATGCAAATCCAACACCCTGACCTCATAATAGTGCACTGTGGTGGCAATGACCTAGGCACTTTGACTGGGGTAGGTCTGGAAATGCTTATGAAGGACACCTTTGCACAACTGTTTTCACTTTTCCCTAAAACTGCCTTTGTGTTTTCCAACATATGCCAAAGGCAAAAATGGAACTGGTCCAATCATTTCTGTCCACAGATTGACAAAGCAAGAAAGCACGTCAACAAATCTGTTTCTGCTTTCCTCCGTGACTATGGTATGGGTGCCATTTACCACAACAACTTGCGTTACGACATGCAAGACATTTATAGAGGAGATGGTGTGCACTTCAATGATGAAGGGAACAGAGTCTTCCTCTTGAACCTTAGACTCTGCATCGGTACTTACTTGTAGGTACCACTAAAAAAATGACTCCATAAACACAACAGCTCTTTTTAGAGCTCCCTAATTTCTAAACTCTTAAATCTGCTTTTCATTTATTTATTTTTATTTTTTTTACCGTACGCTTACCGTAAGCTTACCGTACGCGTACCCCGTGATTTTTTTTAAAATCAATAAATATTTTTTTTGTACTTTTCTGTCCATCTTTGACCCCCTTACAATTGTTAGGGGGTCTGTAACTCTCCTCATTGCCCCCTTTCCTTGTTTTCACTCTTTTTTTTCAGAGTGAAATACACAAAATGGCGGCCGCCGCTTCCTGGTTTCGGCCGATTCGAATGTTTACTAAGATCTAAGAGCCAATCAGAATCGCGCTCGCGCACGCCACCGTACGCTTACCGTAAGCGTACGGTAAGCGTACCGTAAGCTGGCTCAGATATATATATTGATTTAAAGGCTATTTTCTCAGAATCTACTGAACAGATTTACACCAAACCTACAAAAGGCACTTCCTTGACCTAGGGACTACCTCTCTGCCAAATTTTGAGTAATTCTGTTCAGCCGTTCGGGCTGTAGCTCGTTCTAAAGGTCCTATGGAAAAATGCATGGGAAAAACGCGTTTTGGGACCCCCCTTTTATCTCAGCCCCCGCTTGACGGATCCCCCCGAGACTTTCAGGGTAGGAGCGGAGCGTAGCGCCCCACCTATTTTGAGAAATTCGCGAGGATTCGTCGACCGGCGCCAAAGTTATTCAAAATAGAATGTTGAGGTTTTCCTATGGAAACGTGGTCCTAACTATAACTACCTACTGGCGACCGCCAGTAGGTAATATCTATATATCTATATATCTATATCTATATCTATATCTATCTATCTATATCTATATCTATATCTATCTATCTATCTATCTATATCTATCTATATCTATCTATATCTATCTCTATCTATCTATCTATCTATCTATCTCTATCTATCTCTATCTATCTATATCTATCTATCTATATCTATCTATATCTATCTATATCTATCTATATCTATCTATATCTATCTATATCTATCTATATCTATCTATCTATATCTATCTATCTATATCTATCTATCTATATCTATCTATCTATATCTATCTATCTATCTATATCTATCTATATCTATCTATCTATATCTATCTATCTATATCTATCTATATCTCTATCTATCTATATATATATATATATCAGAAAACAATTCCTTTTGAAAAAAGGAAAGCCGACGACTTGTCTGTTGTGCTCAGTTTTTTATGGTCAGCACAAACGTTAGACGCGTTTCGCCTGTGAAACAGGCTTGTTCACTAACAGTTCACATAAAGTTTTCTGCCATTTTTAAACACAACAGTGATAACGTGACACGTGATGAACTACACCACCATGAATAGTGAAAACAGACTAGTAGTTTTTTACGAAAATTTCTCGCGCGTCAGTTCTCATAATAATATTACAACAATGAGTATACCATCCAGATTATTACGTGTCTTAGAACCAATTTTAAATAAATGTGGTCATTAAATAACGATTTTAGAATTTAAACAGACACTTCAAATTCTTAAATAAATTTTGCTAGTATATCCGGATGTGAACAATGGTCAAGTATATCAACAATCTTACTCAGGCCAGCCCCTGTGGGCTAACCTATTGCCATAATAGACTAATTGGTATACATAATTTTTGATTAAACCATGGTTATAAACAGTCTAGCCCAAGTGGGCAACCCTGACATTGCGCTAAAAACATGAGCAAGTTCATCAAAACCACCTTTAATTTACATTAATCTGTGTAAAGTGCATGTGCTAAAAAATTAGTAAAGGTTCACCAAATTTAATCTTTAAAAAGTTACTTTACAGATAATAAGGCTGGCGAGGAAGCGGAATCATATTCATAGGTGAGTATGGAAGTCTTCTTCCATATTAAGACCCTCAGGTATCTTAGTATTCAGACGAATAATGTAGCTCGACTCTAGTTTTCTCAATTTTTTCAATCGATCACCTCCCCTAACAATCATGGGGACTGCGTCAATCACACAATATTCAAAGCCCACAGTACTTCTGTTGTGGTATTGGTCAAAATGTCTGGCCACGGGATAGGTCTCATCTCCGTTCTTAATGGCCCTTAAATGTTGCAGGATGCGCTTATGCACAGGCAAGATCGTACTGCCTACATACTGAAGGCCACATGGGCACCGCAGCACATCGACAGCAAAATCAGTCCTGCACGAATATTGACCTCTAATCTTACTTACATGGGGTAGTAAACCACCCGAGAAAGTAGAAGTGTTTCTGCCATGAATACAGGCTTTACATTTTGCGCATTTTACAAAGCCATCTTTTCTTTTAAGCCATGTTGTGGGTGCCTGAGCCTGTGTTGTTGGTAGCATGTTAGAGACCAGTGATTGTTTCAGGGATCTTGCCTTTCTAAATGTTATTAGAGGTTTGCGTCCCACTTGCTTCTTGAGTATGGGATCATTTGCAATGATGTGCCAATGTTTTTGCAGGATCTTACGTAGACTGCCCTCTTGTGTATTATAGTTAGTGATTAGTCTACACTGATCATCCTTGGCAGTTGCTCGTCTATCTAACTGTTGCTCCCGGCTAAACAGTATTTGTTCCCTTGATTTCTTTTGGCCTTTCATGATTGCTGTTTCGACCCACGCCCGGGGATAACCCCTTGCTGAGAAGCGTTCCCTCAAACATCCTAGCTCTATGTTCAAATCATGGGCATTGCTACAGTTCCTCATAGCCCTAAGGCATTCACCATAAGGAATGCTTCTCACCAAGTTCTTCGGGTGGAAGCTGGAGGCATGCAGCAGGGTATTGCCATCTGTGGCTTTGCGATAAAGTTTTGTCTCTAACTTGTTATTTGCAATAAAAACAGTTACGTCCAGAAAATTAACACTAGCCTCACTGATATCGTATGTTAATTTGAGATTCAACTCGTTGGCCTGTAGTCCATTAACGAAATTGCTGGCACTGTCTCGACAACCCTTCCAGATGACAAATAAGTCGTCTATATAACGACACCAAAAAATCACATTGTCTTGCCATTCCCCAGAGAACCGCGATTGGACCACCTGCTCCTCCCACCAGCCCATATGCAGATTCGCATAGCTGGGAGCGAAGCAGGTGCCCATCGCAGTCCCGCAAGTCTGGTGAAACAATTCGCCATTAAAAAGAAAGTAGTTATTATTGAGCAAGTGGAAATCATTGTTAACAACATCTGGGTATGGTGCCATAGCTGTAATGGCCTATCCCCCAGATAGTATTTCACGGCATTAAGGCCATCTGCATGCCTAATGCTCGTGTACAAGGTTGTAGCATCGATTGTCATCAAAAGGTAGTCTGGTTCCCATGGTATATCGTAGATTTTGCGCAAAAAATCACCCGTATCCTGAATAAAAGACGGGAGTTTCTTTACAATGGGGGCTAAAAAGAAATCAACATACTTAGATGTGTTTTCAAAGGCACTTGCAATTGCCGAAATAATCGGCCTACCAGGGGGATTTTTTATGTCCTTGTGCACTTTGGGTATTAAATACATTACTGGTGTTGTAGGGTTATTGATTAAGAAATAGCATTTCATCATTGCTAATCAAACCACATTTGAACCAATCCAAAAAAAGATCATTATATTTCTCATGACTGGCCTTCATCGTACTGCTGCAAACTTTCACATAGTTAGACTTATTGTTTAGTTGTTTGTACACTTCTTTAAGGTATTGGTCTTTTCCCCACAGAACCACATTGCCCCCTTTGTCTGCATCCCGGACAATACATGCGTTGTTATTAGTTAATTTCTTTACTAAAGCATGATACTCTTTGTCACGTTTATTGAATGCTCGTTTTTTAGCCTTTGCTGTGCAACATAGATTTTTTACATCATTAACCACTAAGTCATTGTACACATCTACCGAATCCCTACCAGTCATTGGGGTAAATTTCGATTTTAATTTGAAGCTAGTCGGTGCCCTTTGCTCAATCTCTAGATTCTCATTGTGTGCTAGATTGAGTGCCTGCTGCAATGTACTCTATGTTTCCCCAGTACTAGGCATATCCTGGCTAGTGTCATTATTCAAACTTGCTATTTCTAACATCAAGTTCATATCATCCACGGCTAATATGACAGGACTATCATCCGGTAGTCCATCCTTTTGCCCAGCCGGGCGCTTAGATGATCCAGCAAAGAATTTTATTAAGTTTTAGTGTTCTTGTGAACTTAAAAATGTCCACTCTGGTCTGCACATAATCAATATCAGCTCTAGGACAATAGGATAAACCCAATTTCAGAATCTCTTGTTCCTTACTAGATAGTACAATGTCTGTGAGGTTAACAACTGTTGCAACCTGGTTCAGTTCTATTTGTTGGTTATCGTTGATTTCTTGCTGCCACTGTTTGAATTGTTTTGCGCCTTGGCGCCGTCGCTGCCTCTGCCTCTTCCTCTTCCTCTTCCCCTTGGGGGTCTTGCAGATGGCATTGGCCGCGGGCGTAGATTGAACCGCCTTTCTTCTCTTCTCTTTTTAATGGCGAATTGTTTCACCAGACTTGCGGGACTGCGATGGGCACCTGCTTCACTCCCAGCTATGCGAATCTGCATATGGGCTGGTGGGAGGAGCAGGTGGTCCAATCGCGGTTCTCTGGGGAATGGCAAGACAATGTGATTTTTTGGTGTTGTTATATAGACGACTTATTTGTCATCTGGAAGGGTTGTCGAGACAGTGCCAGCAATTTCGTTAATGGACTACAGGCCAACGAGTTGAATCTCAAATTAACATACGATATCAGTGAGGCTAGTGTTAATTTTCTGGACGTAACTGTTTTTATTGCAAATAACAAGTTAGAGACAAAACTTTATCGCAAAGCCACAGATGGCAATACCCTGCTGCATGCCTCCAGCTTCCACCCGAAGAACTTGGTGAGAAGCATTCCTTATGGTGAATGCCTTAGGGCTATGAGGAACTGTAGCAATGCCCATGATTTGAACATAGAGCTAGGATGTTTGAGGGAACGCTTCTCAGCAAGGGGTTATCCCCGTGCGTGGGTCGAAACAGCAATCATGAAAGGCCAAAAGAAATCAAGGGAACAAATACTGTTTAGCCGGGAGCAACAGTTAGATAGACGAGCAACTGCCAAGGATGATCAGTGTAGACTAATCACTAACTATAATACACAAGAGGGCAGTCTACGTAAGATCCTGCAAAAACATTGGCACATCATTGCAAATGATCCCATACTCAAGAAGCAAGTGGGACGCAAACCTCTAATAACATTTAGAAAGGCAAGATCCCTGAAACAATCACTGGTCTCTAACATGCTACCAACAACACAGGCTCAGGCACCCACAACATGGCTTAAAAGAAAAGATGGCTTTGTAAAATGCGCAAAATGTAAAGCCTGTATTCATGGCAGAAACACTTCTACTTTCTCGGGTGGTTTACTACCCCATGTAACTAAGATTAGAGGTCAATATTCGTGCAGGACTGATTTTGCTGCTATGTGCTGCGGTGCCCATGTGGCCTTCAGTATGTAGGCAGTACGATCTTGCCTGTGCATAAGCGCATCCTGCAACATTTAAGGGCCATTAAGAACGGAGATAAGACCTATCCCGTGGCCAGACATTTTGACCAATACCACAACAGAAGTACTGTGGGCTTTGAATATTGTGTGATTGACGCAGTCCCCATGAGTGTTAGGGGAGGTGATCGATTGAAAAAACTGAGAAAACTAGAGTCGAGCTACATTATTCGTCTGAATACTAAGATACCTGAGGGTCTTAATATGGAAGAAGACTTCCATACTCACCTATGAATATGATTCCGCTTCCTCGCCAGCCTTATTATCTGTAAAGTAACTTTTTAAAGATTAAATTTGGTGAACCTTTACTAATTTTTTAGCACATGCACTTTACACAGATTAATGTAAATTAAAGGTGGTTTTGATGAACTTGCTCATGTTTTTAGCGCAATGTCAGGGTTGCCGACTTGGGCTAGACTGTTTATAACCATGGTTTAATCAAAAATTATGTATACCAATTAGTCTATTATGGCAATAGGTTAGCCCACGGGGCTGGCCTGAGTAAGATTGTTGATATACTTGACCATTGTTCACATCCGGATATACTAGCAAATTTTATTTAAGAATTTGAAGTGTCTGTTTAAATTCTAAAATCGTTATTTAATGACCACATTTATTTAAAATTGGTTCTAAGACACGTAATAATCTGGATGGTATACTAATTGTTGTAATATTATTATGAGAACTGACGCGCGAGAAATTTTCGTAAAAAACTACTAGTCTGTTTTCACTATTCATGGTGGTGTAGTTCATCACGTGTCACGTTATCACTGTTGTGTTTAAAAATGGCAGAAAACTTTATGTGAACTGTTAGTGAACAAGCCTGTTTCACAGGCGAAACGCGTCTAACGTTTGTGCTGACAAAAAACTGAGCGCAACAGACAAGTCGTCGGCTTTCCTTTTTTCAAAAGGAATTGTTTTCTGATATATATATATATATATATATTTTTTTTTCTACTGGCGGTCGCCAGTAGATAGTTATAGTTAGGACCGAGTTTCCATAGGAAATCTCAAAATTCTATTTTGAATAACTTTGGCGCCGGTTGACGAATCCTTGCGAAATTTTCAAAACTAATGGGGCGCTCCGCTCGGCTCCTACCCTGAAAGTCTCGGGGGGGATTCGTCACGCGGGGGCTGAGAAAAAAGGGGGGTCCCAAAACACGTTTTCCCCATGCATTTTCCCATAGGACCTTTAGTCGAAGGTACAGCCCGAACGGCTGAACAGAATTACTTGAAATTTGGCAAAGAGGTAGTCCTCAGGTCAGGGATGTGCCTTTTGCATATATGGTGTCAATCTGTTCAGTAGTTCCTGAGAAAATTGCAGTTAAAAGCACATACATATCTATAGCCGCGCACCGTGCGCGCACGGTACGCGCACGGTGCCGTGCGCGAGCGTAATACTGATTGGTGGATTCATGACAGTCAACATTCGAATCGGTCGAAATCAGGAAGTGTCGACCGCCATTTTGTGTGTTGTGTGTGTGACAGGGAAAAAGAAAGGTGGAGAACGTGGAAAGGGGGCAGGGTAGAGAGTTCCTGACCCCCTAGCCTTTGTCAGGGGGTCCCTGAAGGACCCCGAAGGGTGAAAAAAACTTTTTTTTTTTTTTTTTTTTTAAATCACGGGGTGCGCGCACGGTGCACGCACCCCCCTGCAGCCATTTTGAGTTTTAGAGGCAGAAGAGAGCTAAAAACACAAGTGAAGAACGTGAAAAGGGGGCAGGGTAGAGAGTCCCTGACCCCCTAGGCCTTCTCAGGGACCCCATGAAAGACCCCTTAGGTCACAAAAAATAAAAAAAAATAAAAAAATATCGCGGGGTGCACGCACGGTGTGCGCACGGCGGCAAAAAAACCATAAAAAAATAGAATTAAAAATCAAGTTTAAGTGTTTAGATGTTGGTTGGCTCTAAAAAGAGCCGTTGTGTTCATTGAGTGTTTTTTTGTACCTACAAGTAAGTACCGATGCAGAGTCTAAAGTTCAAGAGGAAGACTCTGTTGCCTTCATCTGTGAAATGAACACCATCTCCTCTATAAATGCCTTGCATGTTGTAACGCAAGTTGTTGTGGTATATAGAACCCATACCATAGTCTCTGAGGAAAGCAGAAACAGACTTATTGACGTGCTTTCTTGCTTTGTCAATCTGCAGACAATATTGGCTGGACCAGTTTTACTTTTGCCATTGGCATATTTTAGAATATACAAAGGTAGTTTGTGGAAAAAGGGACATTAATTGCACAAAGGTGTCCTTAACAAGCATTTCCAGACCTACCTCAGTTAAAGTGCCTAGGTCATTTCCACCACAGTGCACAATTATAAGGTCAGGCTCTGGGAGATGTAGAAAGGATGTCACCAAAGGCATTAATTGGTGCCACTTTAACCCTCTCTGACCAATCCATTTAATATCTACATTTGGCAAAGCAAGGTCTTTAACAATACCTCTTTTTTCTGCATACTTTTCACTCCAGAAGACATAGCTATGACCTACAATCCACACTGTGAACATCTTTCAAGGAGATCTGGATGCACTCAGAAGGTGTCTTTCAGTAGAATGGCAATATGAAAAGAAAGATAGTTGTAAAATGGAGGCTTACATACTTTTTTTTTTTTAAATAAAAAGAACTCATTGGCTGTTTCAGACACTTCAACGCTAAAAACTAGGCTGTATGTTTGAATTTTTAAAAGCATGTTTTGTATTGGTTCTGAAAAATGTGTTCCCACAGAACATTACTTTGGATCTGCTGTTAGGTTTGAAAAGTCAAGCACTCTTGCTCTTTGGATTAGAAACATTGTGTGCTGAACTTCTGACCTCTCTGCTTACACCAGTGTTCCATGACCTGTTGCTATGGTAGCAGGCAGAAGTCATGTTGGGGGTAGGGATCATTTGGAAAAGGGTTGACATTTGCAACCAATAGAAATGTGTGCTTCCATTTGAAAAAATGTGGGAAACACTGTGATTTTAAGTAAACATGTATATGTGTGAAAAAAGAGAGGGAAAGATTGCCATTTACTGGTCCTGCTGAGAGGTGTACAGTTCAGAGATTCTGGCTCTGATAATCTGTGTGAGTGCCACATTTCTTTCTCAACTAACTACTTTTAAAGGTGAGTTATGAATTTGAGAGGGGATGTATGTGGTGCATTTTGATATAAAAAATATAAATGTGATTCTTGTTTTAAAGTTGTGTTTTACATTTTATGTTTTGGAAGATATTTAACTGCCTTGAACTTGTAAGATATTATGGAGTATGTCTTCACCATAAGTTAAGGTGTACTGGTATCATCCAGGAATACTGTTTTCTGCCTAGACTCACACCATGAGTCTGTGTGCACACAGGAATTGTTGTCAGAGATTTAATTTGTGTTGGTCTGGTTCTGTAAGACTTGCATTCGTAGGAAAGGGGCAGCTTGTTTTCTTGAACTGTGATGGTTAGCATACAGCACACATCACTATCTCACAGATGAAAGGCAAATGCAAACACATTTGAAAACAACAGGGTAGCTTTTCCTTACACTCCTGCAATGGGTGAGGTAGATCCTACATGTTCAAAACTCCAATTAACCCTTACCCCACATGTACTCTTACATACATCTCTGCAGTCTTCATGCAGTTGTGCAAGCATCCATGCAGATCTCTCTTGCACCTGACAATACACAGTCTCCAGAAGCACACTCTTAGCACACAGCCGGCTGCTTCTCCTGCACGCTCATGCTTACTATTCAGCACTGTGTGGTATGGTATTTCAGATAGCAGTGAGTAATGCTAACACAAACAATATCACTAAGGCTCATTTCCTTTGCTCTAGTCTAATCACTCACCCAGGTTCCACACGCTCATGCTCTCAGGTAGCTGTTAGGACATGTGCTCTTTTCTGCCTCTCTAAACTATAAGGAAAATGTGTCAGGCTGTTACAGTAATTATCACTTGCAAAACCACAGTAGTAAATGTGCTTTGAAATTGCCAATCAAATATAGTTTTCTGCCTAGAATCACACCATGAGTGTGTGCACACAGGAATTGTTGTCAGAGATTTAATTTGTGTAGCTTTTATTGTGTAAGACTTGCAGTCGTAGGAAAGGGACAGCTTATATGATAGGTTTTGAAAAGCTCATAAAAAAATATAGTAATATATTTAAATTACATAAAGGTATTTTTTTTTTTAGTTTCTTTCAGGTATTGCTGAACAACACTGAAATAAATTAAAGATGCCTATAAAATCAAGAAAGAGAAAAGAACAGCAACAACATCTATATTTGAAGACAATTGGACAACAAAAATTAGTTGAAGAACCTCATGTTGGAAAAAAGAAAAAGCCTTCTGGTAAGCAGACTAAGGATTTTATAAAAAATATCCTCAAGCAAAGAAAAAATGTAAAAAATATATCCACTGGAAATAGTGTTTCAAGTAGAAAACAACAAGACAATCGACAGAATATACTAAATGTTAATGTACAATCAGAACTAAGAAAGAATGACTTAAAAAGAAAAATAGATTTTAAAAACATTCGTAGAAAAATGTTTCAGAGAAGAGTGATGTTCAATTTGCTAAAGGATGTCAAAAAATATAGGAAGAAAGCCAAATTTTATAAGAAAAAGAAACATATTGAATCAATTGTTGCAAAGGCTTTGGAATTAAAAAGAAAACTATTCATTTTAATTTTGAACAGGATCCGTACATTAGATAAATTAGTGAATGTAATGAAGTCAAAAAGAAAAAGAGAAGTGAAAAAAAAAACTTTTGTAAAGTGTTCTTAGGAGAATGGAAGCATAGTTCAAGTACTGAACCATTTTTTAATGAAGAGAGTTATCTTCAAAGTAATAGTTTGCTGCATGCAGTTGACACCAGTGGTCGAGCATATGAAGTTAAGGATGGTTGTGTAATGGAAAAGGAGAAAATGGTTCCAAGAAATGAGGAAGAAGTGTTAGCTGATGAGGTTATGGGGAGACGTCCTAAATCCCCAGTGTACACTTGGAATTGTAGTAGTATTTGTACTGTACGACAGGAATCTATTGATAAATTTCGTGACTTTCTAAGAGAATATAGCAAAAAAAGTGTTAAACAGAAGATTAAGGTGCTTCAAAGACTAGATCCATGCAGAGTGAGAGAGAATACTGGTTTGCAAGGACATTCTCTGGCTTGTATTTCTAGGAAAGTTTGTCAAAGTGTTTTTCACCATTTTAGGATGCTGGCAGTTCATCATACTGGAATGAGAAAGTTTGTGAGAAGATTGTATTTTGCTAAAAGTCCAGCACTAAAGTTACAGGAGTTGAATAGTGCTCTGTTCCGTGGATCTGTAACAGATGTGAAGAAGGTTTGTGAGGATATTGAGTTTTGTTACTTTGGTCCAGAGCAAGAAAGTGCAGGAAATGACACAGTTATTGAAGAAAATGTGGAAGCGAATGTAGAACCCACTGTTAGTAAAACATTTGAAGATCAAATGACAAAATTTACTATCATCTCTAATGGAAGATCAAATATTACTTGTATTTGTTGCCGGAGAAGCCATTATAAAACTCAAACAAGGAATGTTGATCTCTATAAAAAAAGTGAAAAAGAAAATAATTCTAAGTGGAAGGATTTTGCTACATATTTGTTTCTGGAAAATGGTTTTGAATTGGGTGAAGATCAGCGTATTTGTAAATACTGTTATAACAAGTTAGAAGAAAATAAAATGCCAGCTAGAGCTGTACATAATAATTTAGAATTGGTTGATATTCCTGCAGTGATTTAAATACGTATGAGTCTATACTTATTCAATGTGTCCATCCGTTTCAGACTATAGTTCGAATGGAGCCCAAAACAGGTAAATTACCTCCTTCAGATTTACAAAGAGGTTTAAAAGGAAGAGTTGTCTAATTGCCATTAGATTTGAAAATAAATATTGAAACAATTGATGCAGATAGTTTGGAAACTGAACCATTAGTTATTCTGGTTAATGGTGTACCTACAAAGAATAAGAACATTTGGCAGGAGCTGGTAGATGTACGAAAAGTACAAAGAGCAAATTTATATTTGAAAAGAAATAATAAAATGGTATGAATCAATTTATATGGATGAAGATGAAGTTTTACTAGCAGACACAGGAATACCAACTGGGCAAATTGAAAAAGTGGAGAAGTCAAAAGAAGAAGAAATTTATGAACATTTCAGCATACATCCTCTTCATTCTAAAGAAGATACGGGAAACACTATTGATCTGTTTCAGATGAAAAAAGCAAAAGGAAATCCCGTGAGTGTATGGGAGGAGAGCTTGGAAGCTCGTTGTTTTCCTGAGCTGTTTCCTACAGGAAAAGGTGGACGATATGATGAACGTCCAGTACAGATTCCTGCTTCTGAGTATCGGACTACAAGATTATATGCAGAAGATCCAAGATTTCGTCAAAGTATTCCTTATTTGTTCCATCTTTTATTTGAAAGTGACTTATCTGCACTATTTTATGCAGTAAATCACATTTTAAAAACTGGAGTACATCTACATAATGTGTCTGCAAAGGGTTTTCTGAACAAAGTGCAACAGCGAGATGATCATTTGGAATCTCAATTGATTAATCTGATGGCTTGTCAGCGTGGGACTAATGAATATTGGTACCGACGCCATGGAGAATTGAAATGTATGTTACGGAATTTAGGAACTCCTACATGGTTCCTTACCCTAAGCTGTGCTGAGTACGCTTGGGATGATTTACTGGATTTTCTTCGAGAGGCAAAATCAAATATTGAAAACCTCCAATACAAGACAGCAGGAGAAATGAGCTCATTGGATCCGGTTAATGTTTGCAGATATTTCAATCATAGATTTCAGGCTATGATGTCCTTCATCTGCAATAAAAAAAATCCACCTCTTGGAGAAGTTGTGGATTTCTTTTGGAGAAAAGAGTACCAAGCAAGAGGTGCTCCTCATATTCATATGCTGTTGTGGATCAAGGATGCCCCAAAATTTGGAACAGATTCTGATGATGCAGTTTTATCTTTCATTGAAGGATATGCAACATGTGCTATACCTAAAAGCACATAAGAAAAAAACTTTAAAGAGCAAGTTTTATGTTTCCAAAGTCATCGGTGTGGAAAATACTGTCGACGAAAGTACAAGAGTAAAGATAAATTCTACACAAAATATCGATTTGGATTTCCACGACCTGTACTTTCAAAAGGAAGAGTAAACAGTTTTATGTCAGCTGTGCAACATACTATTACAAGAAAAGCGCCTAAAAGTACCTACAGCCTAAGAAGAAAAGAAGAGTCAAAATATATAAATGACTACAACCCAGTCATTTTATCCATGTGTAATGCTAACATGGATATTCAGTATGTAGCTGACAATTCTATTGCTGTTGCTCGGTATGTTACATCTTACATCACTAAATCTGAGAAAACGGAATTGAAAGAAATGTGGGAAGAGATTATTCACGAGAAGACTGTCAGTAAAAAGCTATACAGTTTCAGTTTAAAGATGTTATCGCATCGAGAAATTTGGTCATACGAATGCTCAGATAGGTTATCATCTGCAAGTCTGTACTTCAAATCCAGAAGAATAATTTGGGTAAGTTTAGGCCTTGCAGGGATGCGAAATCGGGTATTGAAATCTATTCGAGAAATTGAATATTTAGCAGAGTATGAACCAGAAAGTACAGACATTTTAAGAACAAACATGTTGGACACATATTACCGAAAGAGAAGTCATCATCTTGAGAACATGTGTCTCTATGAAGTGCTGCAGAACTACATTTTTAAACGGAATACCACAGAAGACATCAACAATGGAAAATATAAGGTCATTGGTGAGGAAGGATGTTTGGTAAAACAAACAAAAGGAAGTTTGATTAATCACAGAAAGCTGAGTTGCGACACTACTGACAAGAAAGAATTTTACCACTTAGCACTTTTACAGTTGTTTAAAGCATGGCGTTCAGAGGATGAATTACTTGGACATTTTCAAAGCTATGAAGATTCCTTTAATGCATGCAAAGATACCATAGAATGCAGTACTTTCACAACTTATGTACAAATGTTAAATGAAGAAATTAAACAAGAAGCAACAATTGCACCTGAAGTAGCTAGAGACAGTTCTCAAGACAGTCAAAGTTCTGGGACGCTCAGTCAAGATCCTCTAGGACAACCAATCGTAGAAAATGAAGCTGCAATAGCCATGACTGAAGTGGAAACAGCTATGAATCAAGCTCAGGAAGATTTAATAAACTTACCAAATTTGGAACAACAACTGAATGATGAACAACAAATTTATGAGGAAGTCACAAAACAAATTGATCATGGATTACTACATGAAAATAAAGAGTGCTCATGCACATCATTTGAACCAATCAGAATGTATGCGAGTGGACAAGCTGGAACTGAAAGAAGTTTCTTAATTAAAGTAATTAGAAGCTACCTACAGAAAAAAACTGATTCAACTTTGTCTTGTGTTGTTACTGCTCCAACTGGGTTAGCAGCATATAACATAAAAGTAATTACCCTCCATCGTTTGCTAATGTTACCAGTAGAGCATGAGAACAAAATACAATACCACAAGCTAACAGGAGAAGCACGTTTTGAAGTTTCAAGAGTATTGAAAAAAATGAAAGTTCTCATTATTGATGAGGTAAGCATGGTATCAAACTTAATGCTTGCCTTTGTGCATTTAAGAATGCAGCAAATTCTAAAGACAAACTATGACGTGCTATTTGGAGGAAAACATGTTATAGTTTTTGGGGATCTACTGCAGCTCACTCCAGTTAAAGCGGTACAAAAGGGGGTGGTGATGGACGGAGCATCAGAACCAATCAAACACTCACACCCAGTCGACAGATCCGGGTTTGATCCATCACCGTTCTTTAGCCCACTCTGCCACCCCAGTTCAGACATGGCCATATGCAAATCAGTCTGACCCTGTGCCTCCAGTTAAAGGACAACCAGTATTTCATACTCTTACACATGAAGACACGAAAAAGTTGTTAGGAAGTATAGGTAATGTGAATATTTGGACATACTTTGAGTACAAAGAACTCATTACCAATACGCGGCAAGCAAATGATGAGGATTATGCAAGTATTCTCAAAGATATCAGAATTGGACTACTCACAGAACATGGCAGAAAAGCTTTACAGAGTTGATTGCTATGTAATGTGTTTCCAACAGAACAAATAGTTCCAGAGAAAATATACAAGAAAATTGGTGGAAAAAATACTGTAATCTGCTTAATGCCAACACTACATGAATGGAAAATGAAGAGATTATAAAACTGGAAGCTGTGGATAAAATACAGCATGAAGGAATAACTATTATATTGACAAGCAAATTGACAACTAAATTGGATTCTCTAGAGAAAAACATATCAAAAACAGCTGGTTTAGAAAATAATCTTTATGTATGTATGAACTGTCGAGTAATTTTAAGACGTAATTTGGATGTAGAAAAAGGTTTAGTGAATGGAGCTATGGGTAAAGTTGTGGTTTTTGTTAATTACCAGAAAAAAGATGGAATTGAATTTTTAAAAATAAAATTTGATCAGATTGAAGAGGTTAAAGACATTAGTCGTTGTTCAGTTAGTTTCTTGCTTGTGAAAGACTTATATGCACGTAGGAAGCAGTTTCCGTTTTCTCTAGCATATGCTGTAACTATTCACAAATCTCAAGGATTAACTGTAGATAGTGCTTTTGTAAACATTGGATCTAGTGTGTTTAAAGAAGGTATGGCATATGTTGCTTTATCACGGGTGAAAAAAATATCTGGTTTATTCATGATAGACTTTGATAACTCAAAATTAGTTAAAGATGCAAATCACAACAAGGAATGTTCTCAATGTAAATCAGAAAAGTTATCAACATTATTTTTAAAGAAATATGGACAGTATGTAATTTTAATGATGCAACGTTGTAGAGCTGATGGAACAAAATTGGACACTTTAATAAAGAAGTTTACAGGAAATCAATTATCAATATCAGGAAAAAGTTTTGTTGCAGTTGCAATAATTTTCCATGATGGACCTTCTATAACTTCTGGTCATTACACAGTTTATCTAAAATGTGAAAAAGGCTGGACACTGTATTGATTCACAATTGATTTTCAAGCAACGTTTGCCTGCAAAATTACCAAATTCCTACTTAATTTTTCTAAAACCAAACTTTTAGATACAAATTGCAGCATCTGAAGAAACCATTATTTCGATTTTATAGGATTACCATTGGATATTTCACCAAAAAAGAATTTAAAAATTACCATTTGGCGTCATGGAAAGGTAACTGTTTCTATTGTGGACTTCTTTGACCGATATTATTTTGGTGTATGAGCTTAAGCAACAAGATTTACAGACATTATTTATTGCAAATAGTTATTGTTCTTAGATTATATTTTTAATATATAGGTTACATTTCTATCAAGGTATGTTTTGTTGAGGAGAGATTCAGGGCTTTTTTTAAACAATCTTTCAGATTGTTAATTTTTTTGCCCGCTGTTAAGTGATGAATGCAATTGATTTCACAATTTGCAGTGAAATTCAATATATTCTGAAAACAGCAAAAAAAGGGCAAAAAATTACTTTGTTAAATATTAAAATATGTGTACTGTATTCTAAAATGTATTGTTAAATATTACTACTTTTCTTTTTTTTCAGATCGAGAAAGAAAATTTAGGAAATGTAATCCTTTTTTCTAGCAATTAAAAAAAACATTTATTTATAATTAAGTTATTTTGTTGGTCAGGTAAGTTTGAAATATCTGTATTTCTCACCCCTTCACTTTCATGCTCCCTTTTCTTCACTTCTCCTCACTCTGCTTTTCTCATTTCCCTTCTCTCTCTCTTCTTCCTTTACTGCTCTTTCGTAACTCCCTCACTCCTTCTATACTACTACCTAGGTTTACTGACTCCATCACTACTTTTTCAACCATGTATCTCTCCCTGTCTCCATGTGTCTCAGTCATTCTAACTGCCTTACTCCTTCTCAGTTCCTTGCTCTCTGTCTCGGTTTCTGTCTCTCTCCCTTTGGCTGTCTTACCCTTAATTTGCTTAACATCTCTGGGGAAGATTAAAAAGGCCCCTGCGCCACCACTACGTCACTTATCATAACGTACTGGTGACGCAGGGAGCTCCTCCATATTTACAAGGAGACGAAAAGCCAGCCTGCGTGACTTTTCCTCTCCACATAAATACAGCCACTTCACCCGCAGCACTGTACGTTGAAGGGGCATTCCATGGGTGGTGTTATGGGTGTTCCCACGCAACACACAAAGAACTAGACACATCTCCAGGTTTACGTGAAATCGTAACTCTGGAGATACGTGTGAATGCTACGCCACCCTAGAGGTGGTGTTGCGAGGCACAACGAGGAGAAATGTTTTTATTTCTCCTCGTTTTTTCCTCTTTTAGTGCGTCCTCCATTCTACAGCACGCATTGAAAGAGGAAAAAGCCTCTTTTGATTGTTTTTGTGCAGGAAGGTGTCCCCTTCCTGCACAAGAACAATCTCCCCACCACGCAGGCATCCTTGAACCATGGTGCAAGGGAGCCTGCGCCGGCGCATGTCTGCAGTTTGTACGCCTGCGCAGGGGAAGCATAGAGATGCGACAAAAAAATCGTATAAAAAATAGAATTAAAAATAAAGTTTAAGTGTTTGGATGTTGGTTGGCTCTAAAAAGAGCCATTGTGTTAATTGAGTGTTTTTTGGTACCTATAAGTAAGTATCGATGCAGAGTCTAAAGATCAAGAGGAAGACTCGGTTCCCTTCATCTGTGAAATGTACACCGTCTACTCTATAAATGCCTTGCCAATCCCCTCACTATTTCTTCTTATTTCGTGGGACAAGGAGCAGAACAGGTATCAATTTTAGTTGTAAATGGCAGAAGAGCACTCTACTTCAGGGAGTGAGGAGGACATCTGGATGCACTCAGAAGCATTGGTTCATAGTAGTTTCTCTTCCAGAATCTTCATACACCATAGCCACTCCCCTCACTATTTCTTCTTATTACCTGGGACAAGGAGCTGAGCAGCAATCAATTTTAATTGAAAATGGTAGAACAGCAGTGTATATCAGGGAGTGAGGAGGAGACCTGGATGCACTCTGAAGGTGTCTTTCAGTAGAATGACCAAATGAAAAGAAAGGTAGTTGTAAAATGGAGGCTTATATACTTTTTTTTTAAAGAAATCATTGGCTGTTTCAGACCATTTTACAATAAAAACTAGGCTGTATGTTTACATTTTTAAAAGCATGTTTTGTATTGGTCCAGAAAAATGTGTTCCCATAGAACATTACTTTGGATTTGCTGTTAGGTTTGAAAAGTTAAGCAATCTTGCTCTTTGGATTAGATACATTATGTGCTGAACTTCTGACGTCTCTGCTCACACCAGTGTTCCATGATTTAATGCTATGCTAGCAGGTAGAAGTCATGTTGGGGGTAGAAATCATTTAAAAAGGGTTAAAATATGCAAAAAAAAAGAAATGTGTGTTTCCATTTAAAAGAAAGGTGGAGAACGTGAAAAGGGGGCGGGGTACAGAGTTCCTGACCCCCTAGCTTTTGTCAGGGGGTCCCTGAAGGACCATGAAGGGTGAAAAAAACATTTATTTTTTATAAAAAAATCGCGGGGGGTGCGAGTACAGTGCGCACATGGCGGGAAAAAAACCATTAAAAAATAGAATTAAAAAACAAATTTAAGTGTTTAGATGTTAGGTGGCTCTAAAAAGAGCCGTTGTGTTAATTGAGGGACAGAGGAAAAAAAAGACATGGCAAAAATTATAGGGTGCCGCACGCGTGCTGCTGTATCTTCCTCTCTATTAGCGGAATTACACCGTATATGCACCCTCTCAAACAGAGGGTGTATATCCAGAGGAACCGAAGAAGGTGAAGCTGCCGCCGCAGATGAAGTGCTCGGCTGAGCTGCTGCGGATGTGCTCGGCTGAGCTGCTGCGGATGTGCTCGGCTGAGCTGCTGCGGATGTGCTCGGCTGAGCTGCTGGAGGGTTTTCTCTAGCAGCTAGAGCATAAGCCACAGGATGTACATCTCTAACGTGCCTGATCATAGTGAAGATACTAAAAGAGTATTTCTTTTTAGGATCTCCTCTTGATAAGACACGATCACAAAGAGTGCAGGTGACTTTGGGAGCATTCACTTTCTTCTGCCCCAGTGGAAATGTAAAAAATTGCCATATAAAAGAGTCTTTCTGTTTCCTCTTTCTCTGTCTCACAAGGGTCTCCTGCTCACTCCCAGAAGATGACTGCTGCTCTGCCATTCTGAAGTACTGAAGTACTAGAAAAGCTGCTCAGCTCCTTCTCCCAGGGAATCAGAAGTAATAATGAGGGGAGTGGGTGTGGTGTTGGAAGTTTCTGAAACCAATGAAAAGTGTTGTTTCTTGATCACATGACTTGCCGTGTGCGCACCGAGCGCGTACGGTGTGCGCACGGAGCACGCACGGTACAAGCACGCATGCGCGTACGGAGCACGCGCGTACGGATCACGCACGAAGTACGCATGCGCACGTGGAGCACGTACGCATGCGCACACGGAGCACGTACGCATGCAAGCACGGTGCACGCAGTCAAAAACCCTTAAAAAAAATATATATATATATATATATATATGTTTAGAGGTTTATAGAAGATATTAACTATGGTGTTCAACTATATCCACAAAAAAAAAAAACGGAGCCATTCTATATTGCAGGATACAGTAAATCTATAATTATATACATAGGTAGCTTATTGTAAAATAAATAATTAAAAAATATAATAAAACATTAATAAATTAGCATTTAAAAAACTTTCGCATCCTAGTAAGCCTTAGAGGCAAACGCAGGACCTTGGTCAGAATGGAAGGTGCCACAGGCAAATGTCCGGACAAAGACACACAAATCCATAACAGTTTGAGCGTCAGCACTACATTGTGGCCAAACCCAAAGGATACTAGAGCACGAATCCACTGCAAACACAATATGTTTGAAAGCTGTGGCTGACACTGCGGCATGCGCAGAAGCTAGGTCTTGATGAGCTGCAATAATTAAAGAAAGTCTGCGGCCCTCGTTGGGAATCAGCCAATCTCCAACGGACGGGATAGTTGCAAATGGGACTTGATCAGACGACGAGTGGCATGTGTAACGTGAAGGGAAACCTTGGGGATACTTCATTCCCTCCTTCGTAACTGCAATAGCTGCTACAATTTCATCATCAATTTTAGTCAAGGAACTAGTGACTGCTGCTACTGAACAAGTGGCTACTGTAGATTTGTCTGCCTCAGCCAGTGAATTACCAACAGCGTGTGCTCCCACACGTTGATGGCCCAAGGTTTGAATAACATGTGAGTGGCAAGCACGCCTTAACAGCAGCTACTTTAACCCAAAGTGTTTCATGCTTAGTTGTGCTACCTTTAGAATCACGAAAATCATTGTGTGTCCAGAAAAACAAGTGGTCATTGAAGGATTGTACAGAGTAAAACGAATCACACACTATAAGCGTAGGAACATTTGGATCAGCAAATTCAAGAGCCAAAACCAAACGAGGTAGCTCCGCCAATTGAGCGTTGCTGTCACCAAGAGACTGTGTGTACCAAGGAGGATGAAAAAATAAGCGTCAATCTCATATGCCACAATTGCGCAGGCCGCGGAATGAGCATGTTTAGATCCAATAGCGGGCTGTGCAGATTCATCAGTGTAGATAATGCATTTGTACTGATCAAGAGGAAGCAATGACAGAAGAGGCGGGTGAACATGTTCATATTTTAAAAGCTCCTTTGTCTGCAACGGGTAAAAGATAAAGTTGACATCAGCCAACGTCAAAGAACTAGCCCATTGTATCCAACGTGGATGTAAGGCTTTAGAATTTCGAACACTAGCCTTTGTAACAGCTTCCAAAGCAGGAACAGGCGAGACCATGAAGATGCGTTTTCCCTGTGCCAGAGAGCGTTCTTTCAGAATCGGCATCTTGACAGCAGTCAAAAAATGTTCTGTATTAGAGAAACGCATCTCTGCCAAAGTGTATAAGGAATATGCTACTTACCAATATGCATCTGTTCTTGGCATGTAGAGCTGCAGATCTACACACTTTTGCATAGATCGCCATCTGGTGTTAGGCCCGGATGTTTGCAGTTTGCTTTTCCTCTTGGAAAGTCTTTGGAAGTCACGAGGTCGGGGACTCCTCCTTTGGATCGTATTGCGCATGGGCTTCGGCTCCATCCTCAGATTGTTTTTCGCCAGCAGGGAAAGATGGAGCGTAGTAACAACAGTGAAGAAACCCATGTATGTTGTATCTAAATAAGATAGACTGGAACAGATACAGGTAGCCGGGGAGGCGGGTGGGCGTGTGTAGATCTGCAGCTCTACATGCCAAGAACAGATGCATACTGGTAAGTAGCATATTCCGTTCGAGGCATACGAGCTGCAGATTACACACTTTTGCATAGACTATATAGCAGTTCCCAACTTTAGCGGCAACTACCGGTATCTGTTGCAGTGGTTTGAAATAGTGTTTTTAGTACAGCCTGGCCCACACTAGCTTGTTGCTTGGTTTGCACATCTACACAATAGTGTTTAGTGAAAGTGTGCGGTGTTGACCACGTAGCTGCTTTGCAGATATCATCTAGTGGGATGTTCCCTAGAAAAGCCATGGAAGCCCCCATCTTCTGTGTAGAATGGGCTTTAGGGGGAACAAAAAGCGTTTGTTTTGCTTTGTGGTAGCAAATCTGGATGCATTTTACAATCCACCTAGCTATCCCCGATTTTGAGATGGGGTTGCCCTTGTGTGGTGGAGAGAAAGAGACAAACAGTTGTTTGGTCTTTCTGAAAGGTTGTGTTCTTTGGATATAGTAAAGTAAGGCTCGTTTTACATGTAGCGTGTGCAGAGCCCTTTCTGCAACAGTCTGAGGTTGCGAGAAAAATACTGGTAATTCTACAGATTGGTTTAGGTGAAAAGGGGAAATGACTTGTATGGTAAGTGCTTGTATCTCACTGACCCTTCTAAGGGAAGTGATGGCTACAAGGAAAGCTGTTTTCCATGTGAGGAATTGCAGTTCGCATTTATGCAAAGGTTCGAAGGGAGGTCCCATCAGCCTTGTGAGCACGATATTTAAGTTCCACACAGGTGAGGGTGGTACTCTGGGGGGAATTATCCTTTTGAGGCCTACCATGAAGGCTTTAATGGCAGGTACTCTGAAAAGTGATAGGTGCTGCCTGTTTTGTAAGTAAGCTGCAATTGCTGCGAGGTGTAGCCGAATGGAGGTATAGGCTAGATTACACCTTTGTAGGTGGAGTAAGTAGCATATGATGTGTTGTATAGACACGTCTAGAGGATTGATTGTGTTGTTATGGCATTAAATAACAAATCTTTTCCACTTGGCAGCGTAGCAGCCTCTAGCGGTAGGGCGTCTAGCTTCGATGACGTTCATACAGTCGGGGGAAGGTTTAGGTACCCGAATTCTAGGATTTCAGGAGCCAGATCGCAAGGTTGCACTGCGCTGGGTCCGGGTGCCTGATCTCTCCATGGTTCTGGGTAAGGAGGCATGGTGAGAGGTGTAGCTTTTGGTGTGGCACTACCGAGAGTTCCAGCAGCGTGGTGTACCACAGTTGTCTAGCCCACGTTGGAGCTACTAGGATCAGTGTGAGGGAGTGCTGTTGTAGCTTTCGTACCACTAATGGAATGAGTGGGAGAGGTGGAAAAGCATACGCAAATTTGCCTGACCAGTTCATCCATATCGCATTTCCTTTGGACAATGGGTGTGGGTATCTGGCGGCGAAGCTTGGGCATTTTGTGTTTTCGTGGGTGGCAAAGAGGTCTATCTGTGGATGCCCCCACATTTGAAAGAACGGATGAAGAACCTGTGGGTGAAGTTCCCATTCGTGAATCTGTTGCGTTTGTCTGCTGAGCAGATATGCCACGGTGTTTGGGACTCCTGGGACATGTTGAGCTAGGAGAAAGATTTTGTAGGGAATTGCCCATCTCCATATGCTCTGTGCTAATTGAGAGAGCTGTGGAGAGTGTGTGCCGTCTTGTTTTTGAAAATAATACATGGCCGTCATGTTGTCTGTGCGAATGAGGACTGCCTTGCCTGAAATCTGTGGTTGAAAGGATTTCAGGGCTAGAAAGATAGCTAGTAACTCCAGATGGTTGATATGGAGTAACCTTTGTTGCGGCGTCCATGTGCCCTGCACTGTGAGGTGTAATAGATGAGCTCCCCAGCCAGAGAGCGATGCGTCCGTTGTTAGTATTATTTGGGGAACCGGGTCCAGGAGTGGTTGACCTTTGGAAAGGTTTGTGGTGTTCCACCACTGCAGAGAGCGATGGGTGCGACCGTCTACCAACACCAGATCTGTCAGTTGCCCCTGGGCCTGGTTCTATTGGCGCGCTAAGCACTCTTGGAGTGGACGCATCTGGAGTCTTGCGTGAGGCACTATTAAAATGCAAGAGGCCATCATCCCTATCAGTTGCATAAACACTCGTGCTGGAAGGGAGTGTTAAAGTACGAATTTTTGTCGTAAAGCCTGAATGCTTGCAATCCTGGCCGGATTGGGGTAGGCTATTGCTTTTGAGGTGTCTATGGTGGAACTGAGGTATTGTTCTATGTGGGATGGTGTTAGCTGGGACTTTGTGGTTCACCGTGAAGCCTAGTTGGTGAAGTAGTTGGATTGTGGTGGCGGTGTGGTGTACACATTGGTTGTATGAAGTGGCTTTTATCAGCCAGTCGTCCAAGTATGGGAAGACGTAAATGTGCTGTCTTCTGAGGTGTGCCGCCACCACTGCTAGGCACTTGGTGAATACCCGTGGTGCTGTTGTGACTCCGAACGGGAGCACTTTGAATTGGTAGTGTTGTCCGTCCACTACAAATCTGAGGTACTTTCTGTGAGCATGATTTACTGGAATGTGGAAGTATGCGTCTTTCAAGTCCAGTGTGGTGAGAAAGTCGTTCTGGGAGAGGAGCGGAAGTACCTGCTGAAGCGTTACCATGTGAAAATGGCCTGAGTGTATGTATGTGTTTAGGGGCCGGAGATCTAGAATAGGTCGTAGAGTCTCGTCCCTTTTTGGTATTAGAAAATAAAGGGAGTAAACCCCCAAATTTTGTTGATTGACAGGAACGTGTTCTATTGCGTGTTTTTGTAGGAGGGAGATTACCTCCTGCTTTAGCAATGTGGAATATTCTTGTGACATTGGGCGTTGCCTGGGTGGAATGTTTGGGGGGGTAGATGTTAATTCCAGGCAGTATCCTGACTGAATTATTTGGGTCACCCATTTGTCTGAGGTGATGGTCACCCAGACATGAAGGAAATTTGTGAGTCTGCCCCCGACTGGAGTGGAATGGTCTGGGGGGAGCGGGGGGAAGTCATTGGGTAATAGGTGTGGCAGAAGGGGCGATGTTTGTTTTGCCTCTGCCCTTGTTGTTGTTACCCCTGTAGCCGCCTCTTTGGTAACCTTTTGTAAAGGTGGTCTGAGTAGGGGACTTGTACAATGTGGACGCTGTGTCTGAGGAGTAGCCTCTGGATGCACTCCGAAAGGATGAGCGGCGAAAGGAGCGTCTGGGCGGGTGAGACTGTAAGGCTCCCATGGATTTTGCTGTAACCGTGTCCTTTTTCATCTTTTCAAAGGCCTCATCCACCTTTGGCCCGAATAGATGTTCCTGGTCAAAGGGATGGTTAAGGATAGAGGCTTGTACTTATGGTTTAAACCCAGATACTCTTAACCAAGCATGACGACGGAGAAGGATGCTGGTGTTAATGGCCCTGGAGGCTGTGTCTGCTGTGTCTAGGGCACAACGTATAGAGGTGTTTGTGATTGTTTTACCCTCTTGAATCAACTCGTTGGCTTTACTTTTATATTTTTCGGGGAGATGTTGCATTATGCTCTCTAATTCGTCATAATGAGGATTGCGCGTCGATCGTCGAACTGGAAGCTGTTCGGAACCGGAGCGCGAAGATCACATCAGAGCCTGATGGCGGAAAAAAACAATCTGAGGATGGAGCCGAAGCCCTTGCGCAATACGATCCAAAGGAGGCGTCACCGACCTCGTGACTTCCAAAGACTTTCCAAGAGGAAAAACAAACTGCAAACATCCGGGCCCAACACCAGATGGCGATCTATGCAAAAGTGTGTAATCTGCAGCTCATATGCCTCGAACATGCAATTTATATGCAATGGGGACCGTGTCCCCCTCATTGAACGTCATGCAAGGAAACACAACGCATCTGGTACAATCCGTAAGACCAAATTTGTATAACTGTTTTGTGTCAACGAGAAGTTGGTCTCCAGCAGGTCAGACTGCAGAGACCGAAGAATTTGTTTATGTTCCGGAAACCAACAGGAAGCCGAAAAAGAGAGTTGTATCAATGAGTACAGTGGTTTGATATGCTGGGTATAATCAGGAATGTATGTCCACCCGAAATTTAAAAAAAACCAGCAAAGATTGCAATTTCTTAAGAGTAGAAGGAGGTTGCAATTGAGCACATTTCTCCAGAAACAGGCAATATGCGACTTGGCAAAAATGAATTTGTACCCCAAGTCTGCAAAAGACATTATGATGCGGTCCACAGCACAAGATGCAGTTTCAATTCATCATCTGTCAAATAAATGTCATCGACGTATGAGAAAGAATCAGGGTAATTTCATGTAAAACAGACACTATGCGTGCTGCAGAAGCACCCAGACTATTTTCATATCACATAGGCAGGCACATATAGCTATGGTGGTAAACCCAAAACAATACAATATGAACCGTCCAGTTTCAATTTCGGAAAAAGAGGATTATTCATCGAAGAAACACAGGGTTCAATCACACCCTGATATTCAATGAGGCCAAGATTTCACTTACGGACGCTTTCGCTCGCTTAATTGGAAATTGTGGTTGGGGTTGTGGCATTGATCACAAAGGAATTTCATGTGCCGGCGAATCCCTATCCCAACCCACCTGATCTTGATAGACTGCAGGAGCAAGGGCTAATCCCCACTCCAACACGCAAGCTTGTTTAGCCTCCTTCTAAACATAATGCAAAAAACTAAGGAGAACAACATCCTCCCCCTTAGAAGATGCCAAAACAAACGGGGGAGGCCAATCCCCCTCCGACAACAAAATATCACAGGAATAAGTAAGCTTGCCCCAAAAGACCGCCTTGGTTGTGCCTTCAATTTGGAGGGCCTATCTCATGAAGCCAATCCGGGGTGCAGCTCATGTATCGGCTGTTTCCACTGTAATGAACGTGTCAAGTGCTTTCGCCTCGAGACACTGATGGAGTGCCTCCCGCACTATGGTAATAATGGGGCACGATATTAAGGTGGTCCCTCCTGTTTGGTTTTTACATCAAACTGGTGCTGCGGGTCTCGTTGTGGTTGTGCAGACTCGCCTTCTCAGCGATCCTGTCATCCTCTCCCACTGAACTGTTGATCCAACTATTCCTGAAAGGAACGAGGAGAACGAGGATCAGGAACCTGAAACCTCTTGGGGATTTTTATTTTAGAGCGGTCAAGCAAATCATATCTATGGTCAGAAGCGTCCGGTGGTGGCGAATCAGCACAAGAACCAGGTTTCTGTTGCTGCTGCTTCATTTTTTACCCGAGTAGATGGTTTTACTCCCAAACTTTTGCGACCCAACGATGTACACACATCCACAATAATAATCGGCAACTGCCAGATAACATCTGCAACCGCAGAGAGGCGTTGACGCACTTGCAAGCTAAGTGCCTCACCTTTGACATTTGCCAGAATCATATCGGAGACAATAGAGAACATGCCCACTAATCATACCTAACTCAAGGGCTGGACCAGCCCCATGTTCATCCTGAACCTTCTTCAGAACGCTCAGTAGAACGCTCATGGAGGGGGTGCCAAAGCACAGTGAATACACCACAGCAAACACCGCTCCGAGGTGGTGCAATCAGCTAAAGTGGGAACAATACCACTCTGTAAACTCATCGTAAGGATCCTGTGTTCCTCAACAGGTGTAGTATGCAGAAAAACAGCCTCGAGTTGCTCAAATTTCTCAGCCAGCCAATAAGGTAAAATCATCTCTATTCTGAGGATGCTTGCCCATCACTGAATTAATCATGATGCTACTTATAACAAGACCACCACCAGGTGGTTGTGGAGCGGCTCCGCCAGGGCCATTTGAATATTTTGTGACATAAATTGTATGACACTTCTGTGTATATGAATCCGGGTTGTATGTAACTGACGCAGCTCTGAGAGTGTAACATTAAGATAATTTGGATTCTGTGTAAAACCAGCCAAAACAGGCCACGTGGCCCCAGCAACTGATAAGGGGCCTAAACGCACCACAGAATCAGGGTGAGGAAGGCCACCATTAAACCAAATGGTATGCTCCCAGGCTGTCAACGTAACTTCAAGCAATTGGTAAGGACGATAATTCCACGGAACCACGGCCGCTGTATAGTCATGAAACAAATCATTCCCATCCACTGCTGGAAATGTAACCCAAAACTAGAAAACTTTGAAGCGGTAAGCAGCATCTGCCTAGACTACAAAAATGAAATCAGCGCCCGCAGGAGGGACTCCATGTTGAGTCAAATGGGCTGGGACCACAGCGCGGTTATGAGATGCAATAGAGACTGCCATAATAACCGCGAAAAAGGATAAAACAGTAGAACGGTAGCGCAAAACCGGTCCAGACAGAGAAACAAAACCTTTCAATTCCAAGCTTGAAAAACCTATAAAACATCAATATAAGATAATAAGCCCTCACACCACGGACGTCTCCGGAAACCGGTAAGAAAGGATTGTGGACAAACAAGCGCTACTCGGGGGGTCATGTTGCAGGGATTCTGCACTAACATAGAAGTATGTGCAAGATTATGGGAACTTAGTGTATAGGGACTGGGTCTTCCTACCACCTTATTTTAACTAATGTGTCCTAACATGCAGTATACGTGCCACCACAAGCAGGAAAATGCATAGTACAAATATTGTCAGCATAGCAGCTACTCCATACATATATCATGAAGGGAGATGTCATTAAAGAAAGACAATGGAAAAAGGACTATAGCGCCTAACCTCCCTCCCCTCGCTAAGAAGTATGATTATATTATAGAATATCTCTGGGCTTTGTCAGCATACCCCGTACCTCAACCTATAGATGGTAGATCTACATCATAGCCGCTGTCTTGCTCTTCTCCCTGGAAAGGTCTCTCTCCAAGTGTTTGTCACCAATTTGTGTACTGCACTAAAAACCTATGTATGCTGTCCAAACAGCTGCATCGTTATTTTTAGTCTAACGACTTCGGTCTGTCCAGAACAAAATAACAAGGGGCATTGTTGTTCGACCTTGCACACACACAATGTTCAGTCAACATCCCAGGAACATGCAGAGAGTGAACACAGCTATGAGTTCTCATATGAAAGCAATCATTAAAAGTACTGCAAAAATAAAGAGGTGTAGTAACAGGTGCAAAAGCAGCAAGCAAGCTGCAATGTGCTCATGCTAAGTTAGTGAAAAACGACAATGTCCCTATACGCCACGTGACAACACTTAAAGCCTATAAGTCACCCCTAAGGCAGGCCTTTCAATCCTGTAGGCAGGGTGCTCGGTTCCAAGTGTGAGGGTGCCCCTGCATAAGCATGGTCCCCCTACAACCTTCGGAGTCCATTCTCTCGGGTTGTAAGTGCATCAGCCATTACGACAGAGTGGCCATGCGTCATTACGCAATAACCATCTCTAAACTGGCTGTAACAAACCCTGTCATGTTGGGTATCAAACATGTTGGAAACATACCCCCAAACCGTAAACTGCATGGGAGGTATGATTCTATACCCTGTAAAGCTCCTCCCAGAGGCCCTCAGGCCTCCAAGTACCAGTCTTCCAGAACCGGACAGCAAGCTAGGGCTGCTGTCGGCCAGAGACATCCTCCTGCTGCTGAGCCAAGCTCAAGCAGGGTGAGGCAGAACAATAGATATTCTGGCACAAAAAGGTGTGACCATCTCCCAGACAGGGTTTAGTGTATTGGGGCAGGATGGGGGCACTTGTCAGAGCAACTGAGACTGCTTAAAGGGCACATTTGGTGCTCTCTTTGAATACTCCAGTTCAAACCAGTTGAGTTGGTTCCTGCTCTGGCGCAAAACTGGACAAAGGACATGGGAGTATCCTCCCCACTGTCCGGCCCCTCCTCAGGGAGGGACCCCTGAATCATCCCAATCCTTTCCTTAAAGTATTTAAGGGCTTACCTGTGGATGGAACCTTAGATTCGTCATGGGATTCAATTCAGATTCAACTCCACGTCCTCTTCAACCATCTGGACACTCTGACCGAGTCGGACTGACCATGTCGAACTTCGCTCTAAGAACGGAGACTGCAACCGGGAAGGCTCCGACTGCTCCAGGTCTCCACGTCCTGCAAGTCCACTGCAACGTCCGTGTCCATGCTCCATACAGGTCCCTCACAGGCCCTGTGGACATCCAAGAAATCCAAAGGAATCTCCCTTAGACTGAAGGAGTCACTCCCCTGCAACGTAACTGACTGGTTTGCTGATCCTGGGCACCTACGGACTTCAACAGGTTCAGTAACACAGGTGGCAGTTCTATACCTCCATCGAAGTCTGCACTGTCTTCAAACCGAGTCTGTAGCCAGTATCCCACATCAGCACCATTGGAACCAAAGCCCTGTGCACTGCGTCTGCTGGCCGTTGCCAAGACTGGCGACTCTGGTCTCCAGAGATCTTCTAGTCCTTTTCAAGGGACTTCTTTGATGCCAGTGGGCTCCCCAGATTGCTTTGGGCCTACCCCAACTCCCCTGCTTGTGGTGAGTCACTTGGATCTTGCTGGTCCTAACTCTGTACCTTTTTCGCTTGCCACGTTGTTTACGATTGCCAAGGTTTGTTGGTGCTCCTGGACACCAACCCCTCAGCTCTTGTCATTTGGCGTGGGACAGCTTGTAATTGGTTCCTTATCTTCCACAGTGTCGCCTGGTACACACAGCTGCAGCTCCAAGGTCAACATCAACTCACCAGTATCTTCTGGCATCGGTGGGCATTCGTCTCCTAGGCCCCCTAGTCACTCCTGAGTGGCATGAACTCTAACCCCCTCTGCTTGCACGTACTTTTCATCTTGAATCCACCTTTGGGATCCACCGGATACTTTCATCTTCTTCAACAGCAGCATCTTCCCTCCCTTGTGTTAGATGGCGGTTTCCGATGCCACTTCACACCTATGCACCTGGCTTCCCTGGTGTAGGTATCCAGGAACCTAGGGTATCCACGGATGGGGTGGCTCTCCAACCTTCTGTCTTCCACGGGGTTTCTTCAGGGTACACCGAGAAGGGTTCTTCTTTAAAATTGCAACTGACTTACCCACGGACTGTAACGGAGTATGCGGTTGTGTTCCCACACTGCACATGGCCACCGTGGGGTTTCTGGGTAATTACCTCAGGTGTTTCCAGGGGTCCCCAGCATTTCTACATCTTCTGGGTATAGTCTTGACTCGTCACAATTCGCATCCCTCTATTTTAGTATATGGTTTGGTCTCCTCTGGCGACCACTGTGTATTCGTGTTACTTACCTGTTTTTATTGCAAAGCATTGTGTGCACAGTGTTATATCTCTGGGTAGGAGATATTAGTAAGTGTTACTGAGTGTCTTATCATAGATACCTATTTTTATAAAAAAACTGTGTTGTTATTTTTCACTTAACCTACACCAATAAGATTCAGATGTGGTAAAACAAGTTGCTTTACACTCCTTCTGGACTAAGCCTGAAGGTTGCTCTCCCTAGCTACCACTTCGAGAGCTTTCTAAGGTGGTGATAGATAGATAGAAGACACTGACCAATGGTGCAAAAAACTAGGGCCCTGAAAGAATAGAATAGATACCCCAGCAATACCAACCCCGGTGGTGGGTCAGCGAACCAAGTTCACACCAGAAAGTCCTGGAGAACAGAACGGCCAAAGAAGCAGTCTCTCCAGACTTGACTGTCCAGGTAGTAATGTTTGGTAAACGTGTGCAGCGATGCCTTCATAGCTGCCTGACAGATGTCATTCAGAGGAACGCCGCTTCCCAAGGCAGTAGAGTGGCTGCCGTCTCCCTGGTGGAATGGGCACGTAGCCCCACTGAGGCTCCATTTTAGCCAGAGAATAGCATGCTTTTATACACAAAACGACCCATTGAGAAATGGTTCTCTTGTGTACAGCCCGACCTTTCTTGGCACCCACGTAGCCAACAAAGAGTTGGTCATCCACCTGGAAATGTTTTGTGCGATCCAGATAGAAAGAAAGAGAACGTTTTGGGTCCAGACGTTGGAGCCGCTGTTCCTCTTTCGAAGGATGCGGAAAGAAGATGGGCAAAGTGATAGTATGCCCGATGTGGAAGGCAGTGACAACCTAGG
Organism: Triturus cristatus; assembly: GCF_964204655.1. Taxonomy (NCBI): domain Eukaryota; kingdom Metazoa; phylum Chordata; class Amphibia; order Caudata; family Salamandridae; genus Triturus; species Triturus cristatus. Next base: position 860,830,376 of record NC_140594.1, read on the forward strand.
GCAGTAAGGATGGACGAGTCCCAAGGACAACTTTGGCCAGATGTATAGAGAGAAAAGGAGGCTTAGAAGAAAGCGCCTGGAGCTCACTCACTCGTATGGCAGATGTGATGGCCACCAGGGACGCAGTTTTGAGAGTCAAGAGCCTTAAAGGACAGTTGTGAAGCGGCTCAAAGGGAGCACACATTAAAGAAGTTAAAACCTGGTTCAAGTCCCACTGAGGCATAACAAAAGGAATAGGAGGAAAGAGATGAGTTATGCCTTCTAGAAACGACTTGCAACCGGGGACTTAAAAAGGGAAGGCTGATCTGGAAGCTGAAGTAAGGCAGAGATGGCCGAAAGATAGCCCTTGATAGTTCCCAGAGCAGAGCTCTGCTGGGCTAGAGAAAGAAGAAACAAGAGAACCTCAGAAAGAGAGGCAGAAAGGGGATCCATAGCCTTTGCTGTACACCAAGCCACAAGCTTGTTCCACCGGCAGGCGTATACAGAATTAGTGGAGGGACGCCTGGCTGCCAAGATTACATCACAGACTTCAGGAGGCAGGTCGAAAGAAGTCAACTGCCACTGCTCAATCTCCACGCAAGGAGGTGGAGACTGGAAAGGTTTGGGTGAAGGACCATCCCCTGCTGCTGCGACAGAAGATCCTCCTGAAGAGCAGTCTGATCGGAGGATCGATGGCCATGTTGAGCAGCCCGGGATACTAGACTCTTCGTGTCCAATCCAGAGCCACAAGAATGACTTTGGCCCCGTCGCGCCTGATCTTCAGCACTTTGGGCAGAAGTGGTATAGGCGGAAAGATGTATCACAGACCACAACTCCACTGGCAACGAAAAGCGCCGACCTAGCGAGTGTCGCCTTGGAAATTCCAACACGCAGAATTGCTGACATTGTGCGTTCTCTTCGGTGGCGAATAGATCTAACGAAGGCTCTCCCCACTGTTGAAAGAGACCTTGCACAACCTCCGAGTGAAGACGCCATTCGTGATCCATCATGCACCTGCAGCTGAGATCGTCCGCCTTGGTGTTCATAGAACCTGCCAGGTGTTGAACCACCAGGGAGATGCCCTGATGTTCCAGCCATGTCCAGAGGTGGAGGGCCTCTTGACATAGGGTCCACGACCCCACCCCGCCCTATGTGTTGCAGTACCATGTGGTGGTGGTGTTTCCGTGAACACCTGCACTACTCTTCCCCGGACAGAGGGAAGGAATGCTTTTAGTGCAAGACAAATCGCTCGGAGCTCCAGAAGGTTGATGTGGAGCCCGGACTCCGCTGGAGACCAGAGGCCTCTGATATTCGCCTCTCCCATGTGGCCGCCCTTTCCAGAAGGGAAGCGTCCATCACCCCAGTGTGGTCTGGTTGGGGAAGGGAGAGGGATCTGCCATTGACCCAATCCTAGTTCATGAGCCACCACTGCAGTTGTCAAGCAGTGCCGTCCAAGATCTGGAAGCAATCATACAGATTCCCCTGATGCTGCGTCCCCTGGAACTTCAGTTCCCACTGCAGAGCCCGCATATGCCACCTGGCATGATCGACCAGCAGGATGCAGGAGGCCATGAGGGCCAGCAGCCTCAGGGTCATTGTGACCGAAACCAGGTAATCATAGCCTGAATATCCCGTAATCGCTACTCCGGGGGAAAGACCCGAAACCGCGTCGTGTCCAGAACTGCTAAGGATGAAGAGGAGCTTCGGAAAGAGAATCAGGTGTGACTTCGGCACATTGATGGAGAACCCCAGCGAATGCAGGAGGTCGGCCATAGTCTGGAGGTGGGAGACTACTGCTTGGGATGAGCCCACCTTCAACAGCCAGTCGTCTAGATAGGGGAAGGCTGAAACCCCTGATCTGCGCAGATGAGCTTCGACCACCGCCATCACCTTCATGAACACCAAAGGGGCGTTGGTAAGGACAAAGGGGAGCACCGTAAATTGAAAATGGTCGTGGCCTATGGTGAACCGTAGGTAAAGCCGGTGGGCCGGCAGGACGGGGATGTGAAAATAAGCGTCCTGCAAGCCCAACGCTACTATCCAGTCTTCCGGGTCGAGGGCAGACAAGACCTGAGCAAGCGTCAACATTTCGAGCTTCTCCTTCCGGAGGAAACGGTTGACGTCCCTGAGATCCAAGATAGGCCCTTGTCCTTCTTGGGAAAGTAGTGGGATTAACAACCACAACCTAATTCTGGGACAGGAACGAGCTCAATGGCTCCCCTGGCAAAGAGAGCCGAAACTTCCTGCTGGAGAAGGGTTAGATGATATTCCGACATGTGGCAGCATCTTAGTGGCCTGGCTGGAGGCATAGTCTCGAAGGGGAGGGAGTAGCCCGTTCGGACTATTTGCAAAACCCACCTGTCCGACGTGATGGTGCACCAGTGTGGGAGGCGATGGCGAATCCTGCCGCCTACTGGCATTAGATGGGCCTGAAAGGTCAGACTAGAAGGGTTTGGAGGCTGCTGCAGAGGGGGGGTGTGGGGGGTTTGGTGGACTGGCCCGCCCGCTGGCCCCCGGAACCACGACAGTTGTTCCCACGTCCCCGGCCACTCGAAGGATGGGTAACTTGCTGCGGCCTGTGGCTCTGGGCGGGACGTAGCGGGGCACCCCTTCCATAGCCACGAAAGGGGGAAATAGCAGACTGAGCAGGGCTGGTGGAGAGGCCCAAGGACTTGGCCGTAGCCCGTGAGTCCTTGAAATGCTCTAGAGCGTGGTCTGCTTTGGTGCCAAAAAGGCGACAGCCAGCAAAGGGCATGTCCATCAAGGTGTCCTGAACATCCCCAAAAAACCAGTTGACCTCATCCAGGTGTAGCGACGAAGCGCTACTGATGTTGAAATGGTTCTGCTCAGAGAGTCGGCGGTGTCCAGCCCACAACGTATCACAAACTTCGCTGCATCCCTCCTGGCGGCAACAGCCTGGGAGAGCACTGCCCGAGCCTCCTCCGGACACTGACGCAGCACCTGCGCCACCATATCCCACACAGAGTTAGAATAACGGCCCAAGAGACATGCAGTGTTTACGACCCGCAGTCCTAAGCTGGGGAAAGAGAAAATTGTCTTTCCAAGATGGTCCAGCTTCTTGGATTCCCTTTCCGGTGGAGCGGTAGGGAAGGCGCTTTTGGAAGTGGAGGCTTGGACCACCAAGGGTGGGGTGTTGGGAAAGGAGAGTGGAGTTGCCCGGAGCTGGGTGGTGGCGTCGGGCAATCATCCTGTCCACGGGAGCCCCAGTGTGGGGCCTGGACCATGTGCCAAAAGGATGTCGGTGAGGGCCTTGGTAGCAAGGGCTTCGGAAAGCTCGCAGTCGGTTGAAGCACCTCTGTCAGGAGGTTACTCCTGACCGCCACCGTAGGAAGCTTGAGGTTGAGAGCCTTGCCCGCCCTACGCAACACCACTGCATACGACGCTCCCTCCTCCGTAGCCACGGTAGGAGGAGACAACATGCCCAAGGTAGGTGTCCAAACCACTGGCATCAGAAAGTTCCTCTCTCCAGTCCTGTTCACTGTCAGCTAGAGGGTCACCTGAACCACCCCAGTCCTCCTCCTCATCTTCTGGGTGCCATTCTGGTTGAAAAGGAGCCCCACGAGTGAACGGGGCATAAAAACCCCTCTCGGCGCTGGATCCGGCGGACAACACCGGTCCAGCTACCGGTCCACGTAGGGATGGATGGCGGGGGTCGATGCTGGCCGGGGGGGCCAACCAGCGGCCAACGCAGCAGTGGTGCCGGAGTAAGCGGCGCTAGTGGAGGCATAATCAGGTCAACCGGCACCGAGGGGGCCCTACCAGAGAAGGCCTAGGCCCCCCCCAACTGAGTCCGCAGGGCCCGAAGGCGCGCCGGCGGGTTTGGGCCGCCCAAAGATGGCGTGCATCACCTCGTAGAACGTACGAAGCTGGGCGGGAGTCACTCTGGGTCCCGGGAAAGGAAGGACAATGTAGAGTCGACTCTTAGGGCTACGCGTGCGGAGCCGCATGAGGGGAAACCACCCCCGCGTCCCTCGTCGGGTCGGCTGACCGACGAGTCGAAGAGCGAAGAGCGATGATGCTTCTTCGACTTCTTCTTATGCTTCGACTTACCCGACCCAGAGTGCGATGACTTCAAAGACTTGGACGAATGGTGGTGGCTCCGCAACCGGTCCCTCGACCTCCCTTGCGATCGGGACCTCGAACGGCGCGGAGCAGACTGCCGGTGCTCAAGCAGCTTTCGGGACCGCTCCCGCAAAGCCTTCGGCGCCATAGACCGGCAGTCGGGCTCCAGGCAAAAAAATTAAAATAAAAACACAAGCGGTGCGGATCCGTCACAGACATCGATGACAGGAACCACATGGCTTGAAGCACCTTAGGAGACGAAGTCTCGAAAAAGAAGTTGACAAAAGTCGAGAAAAAGTCAGTCAAAAAGTGACTGCAGGTACCACTCTTCCCGGATCTGCGATGGCTGGCGCGGAAAAAGATAGAACTGACGTCAGCGCGCGAGGGCAGCATTTAAGTAGCTACCGCATCGTCCTCCCGGCGACCATGACGCCAACGACAGACGCGGAGCAGACAGACACCACCTTCCGACGCGCAGGAGTACTGCCGACGAAAAAAATTCCGGATCCAGTCTGACGCCTGGGGGTAATTCTAAGGTAAGGAATCTATAACCAACGTGTTTCTTTCAGAGATATATATATATATATATATATATATATCCAAGGCTCTTCAATGATGAGGCCCCCCAAATCCGAGGGCATAGAAGAAGACAGCACAGCAGGTTGAAAGTAGTCCTTTTATTTAGGTGTTAGCCAGCGACAGTGCAAATAAGAGCCCATGTATATATTTAATATATTTCAATGCATTTTGGCATTTTATCCCTTAGTGTTCTAGGCTGCATGCATGTACATATGCATTTATATATGTGTGCATTTACATGTATATACATGTATGTGTGTATGTATGTATACATGTGTATACATGCATGTGTGTGCACGTAGGTGGGACTATTCAGTGCTTATTGATGAGTATTCCTTAGAAGAGAATCATTTTCTCCTTGCGTATTTGTAGATATGGTTCCTGTTTTGTTAGTGCTTACAATTCACTCACTCTCCGCAGTGAAGTGATGGCAATCAGGAATGCTGTATTTAGTGCAAGTGATCTGAGATCTGCTTTGTGCTGAACTACATTAGTACTGTGTTTAAGCTTTACAATCGGTACTGTGACCGTTATTGGCACGGCAATTCTTTTTTGATCCCTCTAAGAACCTTTTCACCACTGATGAAGTGAAGAAACTGTTACATGAAGTTACCCAGGAGTTGGCTAATATTGCTACCAGGTGTACTTTAAATGTTGAATAGGTTAAGCTGCTATCTAACAGGTGAGTAAGGTAAGTTATTACAGTTAACTGTCCTGGTATCTTTTCTACGTTGCTGCATAACATTTTCTTGTTGTAGGCTTTCCTGCTTCCATTAGTATGCCCACGGTTCTGGGAAGAAGTTGTAGATGTCCAAACTATTTAAGAGCCAGGCTGCTAGGTTGAAAATTGCTGGTTCCGGGTGGTTTATCTCCCACTCCTACATTGCTGGCAGCTCATGTTCAGTCTTTGTATCATTTGTTCCCAGGACATCTCAGGTGTTACCAGGTCTGTCTAGCCCATTGTGGGGATAGGAGGATGAGACTTGTCCCTGGCTGTCTGGCTATTTCCAGTGCCTTGGGTATTAGGGGAATCAGTGGAAAAGTGTAAGCAAGTCTCCCTGACCAGTTTAGTGACAGGGCATTCCCTTCTCACTAGCGGTGATGAAACCAGGAGACGAAAATGTTGGCATTTTAGGTTTTCTGCTGCGGTAAACAGATTGATTGATGGACTTCCCCAGACCCTGAAGCTCTTCGCCAGTGTCTCCCGTTTCAGATCCCATTCGTAGGAGCCGCTTCCTTAGTCTGTCCGTCTCGGTGTTGTCTTTCCCCGGTAGGTGGACGGTTAGCAGGGTGATCCTCTTTGATTTTGCCTATTGACGTATTTCTTGGGCTTGCCTGCTCAGGGTGAAAGATTGTGTGCCTCCGATTGTTCAGGTAAAACATGACTGTGGTGTTGTCTGAATTAGTACAGTTCTTCCTGTAAAGTGTGCATTTTAGGGCTTTCAGAGCTAGAAAAGCTGTCTTCATTTCCAGGAAGTTCATGTGTTTCAGCACATCTGTGTTGTTCCATTGTCCCCATACCTTCAGGTTGCCTGTGTGTGTGATCCCCATGCCTAGTGGGATGCATCTGTTGTGATGCTCACTGTTGGAGTTTGTGTCTGGAATGGGCACGTTCTTTGATGTTGACCATTGTATTTCCTTTTCTATTTTTGATGCGACAACCACTAGATCCTCCCAACTCCATCTGGCTGGTTACCAATTGTTACATATCCATTCTTAGAACCTTTCTGTGCCACCGCCTTTACCTTTTTCTGAACAGGGTATGCCCTTTGCTGTCCTTTAGTTCAGACTCTCCTCCAGAAACACCTTTTCCTGTTGTGGTGGTGATGTCTTGTGAATTATGGACAAACCCAGTTGTTCTAGAGTTTTAATCAATGTTTGGATGTACCTTTGGCATTTGTTTTGTTTTTACCTTTACTAGCCAGTTGCCTAGATAAGGGTATACAATTATTCATTATTTCCTTCGAAAGGCTACGACTGCCATGAGACATTTTTTAAAGACTCTTGGTCCCGACTATGCCGAACGGCAGTACTCTGAATTGGTAGTGTACCTTCTCCAGTACAAACCGTACACACCTCTTGTGTTCTTGATTCATGGCTATGTGCAGGTGCACATAATTGAGATACAATGTGGCCGCATAGTCCCTCTTTTATAGGAGTGGGATTACTCCCTGAAGTGTCATCCTGAAGTGTGTGTAAATTAACTGGTTTATGAACCAGAGGTTCATAATTAGGGTGAGGTCTTGTTTTGGACCAGGAAAGTTGTTGAGTGTTTTCCTTGTTTTGTTCCTTTACGGATACCCTTTCTCTTTCTTTTGTAAGGGTTCTTTGATCGCTTTACTGGGTTGTATGATCTTGTTCCCTCACTATCTTTTTGGTTTGGGGGGGGAATTGGTGGTGTTTTTTTGAGCAGTTCTTTGCAATAACCATGAAGTATCACACACAAAATCCAATTGTGTGAGGTGATTTCTTTGTTTCCCGTAGGTAATCCCACTATTCTGCCTCCCGCTGGTGTTTTATAGGAGTCTGCTTGGTTTGTCAAGTCACCTACTTGTGACTCCTCCCCCTCGGGAAGTATGCCCTCTTCCTCTCCCACAAAAGGGCTGCCTGCCTGGGTGCTACCACTGTTGATAAGTGGTCTGTTGCATTGCCTAGTTTGAGCTGGCTTGCATCTGTTGCGGTTGATGCCCCATTGTGAAAGATGCTCTGCCTTGTGCTTCTACCCCTTCAGAATGAGTCTGTATATTGCAGGGCTCTCATTAGCTTTGCAGTTTCATTGTCTCTTATTTGCTTTTAGGACTCATCGACTAACTGGCCGAATTTGCCCCCCCCTGTGAAGGGCATGTTGATGATAGTACCGCCTGCTTCAATCCTGACACTCTCAGTCTGGAATGTCTTCTAAACATTGTGCATGTGCACATTTGTCTGCTGGACGTGTCGGCTGCATCTAGTGATGACTTCAGGCATGTGTTGTATGACTGCCTTGGCTCTTTCTGTCTTCCTCAGGGAGCTTTTGAATTAGGGACTCAATTTCGTCCCATTGCTGTTGACAATATCATATTCAGCAACAGATTTGAATTGGTAATTCTCCACTGTCTTGTAGCCTCCCTCACCATCTTCCTTCCCACAATGTCAAGCCTCTTGCTCTCCTTTTGGATGGTGGTCCTGTAGATGTGTGTATTTTGCTTCCTTGCAGAAGCAACAACGATTGAGTCTGCTGGGGCATTACCCTGTATGTATTTAGGGTCCTTTGTCGAGAGCTTGTATTTTATTTCCACTTGTAGGGGTCACTGCTTTGGCAGGTTCCCGAAAGGCTTCTTTGTCGTTGTCTAATATGCTGGGCAGAACTGGAAGGTATAAGTTACCCTAGTTGGCAGACATTGCTGTCTCTAGGAGAAAACAGGAGTCTCCCTTCTTCAATTAAACCCCATGTGTCTCTGCAGCCGTGATGACCAGGCTGTTATACATTGGGAGGTCGTCATTTGGTGTTCACTTCAAAGGGTAGTTGTCAACCTCATCGAACCCTCCTGCTTTCTAAGGTTCATAGAACTCTTTGAGTTCTTTAAGTAGCCCCGGTGTTGCTGGAGCCTCAAATGCAGATGCCTCCTCTTTGGTGTCGAGGGCCATTGAAGGTTTACTCGGCATTCGAAAATCCCTTAAGAGTCAAATCCTTCTTTTGATGAAGACAAAATGCTGTCATTTCTGCCTCGAGGCTTCGCTTCTTCCTTTCGACTTTGAGCCTTTTGTTCAGCGTCGAACATAGGCAATGTTCTTTTCTTTAGCGTGGCTGGTTCACCAGTCTCCGAAGGTTTGGCTTTTTTCTTCAGTCTCTTGACCTAAAGGTGTTGTCTAAGTTTTCGGCAATTTGCCAGCATCAGTATCCTATGGTCGAAGGACGCTGCAGACGCGCTGAATGGCGCGGAGAGGCTGCTCGCGAGATTTGGCAAGATGTCGGGGTTGCAAGTCAACTAGTCCAAGACTTGCTTGTTTCCGCTACGCCAGGGTGAACCGAGACCGGACGTCCGACCAATGCTCAATTGGGAACCTAGCTGCCTCAAATATTTAGGGGTACATATATACCACTCCGCTCTAGATATGCTGGAGGGCAACGTGGGACGCTGTATAAGAGCACTGAAGGGTAGCATGTCCTTCTGGGCCACACTCACGCTCTCGGTGACAGGACGCATCTCATTATTGAAAATGATAGCCTTACCGCGCCTCTTATACTACTTCCGCACGCTACCGGTGTGGATACAGAGTTCTGTTTTCCGGCAGCTGCGATCATTATTAGTGTCGTTCCTCTGGGGACCGGGAAGGCGCAGGATTGCGTTGGCAACCCTGACCCGGCCAAAGGACGAGGGGGGCCTAGCGGTCCCGGACTTTGAGTTTTACTATCTGGCGGCGCAGTTACAGATCTTTACACAGGAGGTAGCCAGAGTATATCGAGGCCCGGAGCAAGACAGAGAGGGGGGTACCCCCCGACATGTGCTGGCGTATATTACACTGCAGCAGCGTTTGGTCGTCGGGGACTTGTCCACGGAGGAACAGACATTCAGGCAATGCTGGAACCGAGAGCAGCGTTGAGCGGGGGTGCGGCGCCCATATGCGCCAGAGATACCGTTGGGTATGGTGACGGCGCTCCCGCACGGAGGAGATTGGTCGGGACTACAGGCGTGGAAGGAGGCGGGCCTTCAAATGCTGGGCGATTTGTATGAGGAGGGAGCGGTGCTCCCTTATCAAACCCTGCAGGAGCGGTTCGACCTTCTGAGGGGAGATTACCTGATGCACGCGGCAGTGACTGGAGCGATACAAGAGCACTGGGGTGAGGGGCTCCGCGAGCCTACTACATCTGCGGCTTGTCAATACGCTATGATGTCGACTGGCACCTGCAAAGCGGTGACCTGTCTGTACTCCAGAATGATGAGCGAAACCTTACAGCCGATGGCAGCTCTAAAGGCAAAATGGGAATTGGATCTACAAACGGAGATACCTGACACTACGTGGGCAGGTTTGGTTAGAAGGGCCAGATAGAGCACAAGGAACACACGCTTCCAACTGATACACTTTTATATCCTCCACAGGGCCTACCTCACACCAGGTAAACTTAGGAAATATTTCGGAGCGGAGGAGGCGGCGTGCCCTAGATGCGGCACGATTGGAGCGGAGCTGGGTCATATGCTGTGGGACTGCCCTCACCTGCGCGACTATTGGAGGGAAGTGGGCGAGACACTGACCGAGGTAACGGACAGGGATTTGCAATATAGCAAAGCGGTCTGCGTTCTGCACTGGTTCCCACACACGCCCAAGAACAAGACCAAGACCACGAGTAGATTCATAGACATGGGCCTCCTTTTAGACAAAAGGGAAGTGACGAGACTTTGGAAGTCGAAGGTGGGTCCTACGCATAGGAGATGGATTAAGGAGCTGCAGAAATGGGCGGCGAGTGAAAGTACACTTAGATACCAGCTGGCGAGCCGTAGGGAGGATGATAAGGCGCTAGAGACGGCCACAGCATGGGAGGTGTTGGTGCAGGCCCTGCGCAGCAGTGCGATTGGGGAGGAAGAGGGACCATCGGACCTTGAGGATAGCCCCCCGAGCAGTTCCGGCCACACACACGCAGTAGATAGTTCTATATTTCTGATACGTACCTGAGTCAGCATACTTAGGCCGAGACCAGTTGTAGCCGAGCGCACTGTTGGGTGGGGAGGGGGGGTGTTGGGGAATAGGGACTGGGGAGGGGGTATGACGGGGAGGGGGGGAAGGGGGGAGGAAAAAATCTCCAAAGCGGAATGTAGACATCCTATGAGGATACAAACAATACTATAGGTTGACATAGGTTATGTATACTGGCCCACATGTTGTCGCTGCCCGGCCTCCGGGATGTGGGCTAACAAGCTGTGTATGAAAGCCTTCTGGCACAGAAAAGAAATGGCACTGGCGCTAGCGGTGCAGGGCCACTATGTATGTACGATGATTATCCTGTGATTCTGCAATAAAAACGGTTTAAAAAAAAAAAAAAAAAAAAAAAAAAAAATCAGTATCCTATGGTCGGGATCTGTGGGCCTACTTCGCTTGCGGCTGACCTTCGGTCGACGTGTTCTTTAATGCCAAGGCTGCCTTGTGTGACTTTTTTGCCGGAGGGTTTAGCCTCTGGGCCTTTCATCAGTCTCATTACCTTTTGTCTCTTCTTTTCAGTGTCCTTTGTCGATTTATTTTCTGCCTGCTTTTTTGCCACATCTCCCCCCAGTGGTTAGACATCCAAACCTCTGTGTGCTGTCTTTGCTTCCACATTATCATCATCACTGGACAGTCCGAGATCTTTAAGCGACCTCTCTGGCTTGTGGTTGCTAAACATGGTGGTATAAAGTTTCAGTCTTTGCCTTCAGCATACCCTCAAGGTCTTTAGTACGAATGCGGCGCAAGACTTTCAGTCCTCACCCTGGTGGTCCTTCAGAAGACAGATTCAGAACTCATGGTGGTCTTGCTGCGTAAATTTGTGGTGGCAGTTTGTGCAGAATTTAAAGGGTCTTTTTTTTCCATGCCCCTTGCCTTGCCTCTTTCTCCCACCATGCGCCTGGTTCCAGCAGGATCCCCAGTCGGCTTCTCCTTTCCCAGTCTTCAGCAAATCGGTGTTAATCTGTAAACTTTGAGCTCCTTCGGAGCTCCTCAGTTGCTTCCAGGCTCAACATCGGACAAAAAATCTGAAGATGGTGCTGTCTGACATCATACATGACCCAGACCCAACTACTAGATGGAGGAACAATACACAACATAGCATGTGAATCCAGACAGGGATTCTAGCTGCAAACCTGGTATTTTGTCATTTAGGAGGTTGAGATTTATTGTGTTTTTCCCAATTGTCAGGGTAAAAAGGAAAATTAATCTAGTACAGGGGCCTGTGAAAAAGAAATTTTTATACAAACCCTTTTTCTGTTCCTGCATTTGTAAATAAAATCAGTAATGCTTTGTGAAAGTCGGATCTGAAGCCCATGCGTCTAATTTGCATATTTACTGTTTGGAGACGTTGACTATAAAGGCTGTAGAAGCTAATTTTTTTTCTGGCAGAATGACTCTTTGGCTTAGTGAGCAAAGGTTTAGTTGCTAGCTCGTAGCAAATCTGAATAGCCTGCACAATCCATCTAGTTACAGTATTTTTCAGCTGCAGCTGTCCCTAAGGCCGAGTTGAATGTCCAAAGAAGAGCTGTTTTCCTGATTTTATGTGTTGCTTGTATATAGTTCATCACCACCCTCCTGATATTCAATTTGTGCAGGCCCTTCCTGCCGCATCTAAAGGCTTTTTCGAAAAAGCCTGGTATAGTGATAGCTTAGTTTATGTTAAAAGTCAAGACGTTTAATAAGAATTTTGGTGGGTCCTCATTATTACCGAATCCTTGTGTGTGTAATTATGTAAGGTGGTGACACCGTAAGTGCCTGTACCTTTATCTACTCTTCTTAAAGAAGCGATAGTCACCAAGAACACAGTTTTAATGTAAGATGCCAGAGTATGGCTTTATGCATGGGTTTAAAAGGAGCTTTCATTAACCCTGCTAGTACTAACTTAAGATTTCATGGGAGCAGGGAGGTACATCCCTAGCTGGGAAAAGCCTCTTTGCCCCTTACATGAATCTCTTGATCAGTAGGATTGCAAAAAAATTACTTTGAGTGAGTAGTACATTTAGGTAAGCTGTGATGGCTGAAAAATGAACCCTTAGTAAAGCCTAGGCAAGTTCACACTTAGTGAGATGCATTAGATCTAGAACTAAGACTGTCTTTATGAACTACGCGCCACATTTTCTTTCATACTGTGTTACAGATTTTTTACATTTGAAGGCGTAACGTCTTCTGGTGGAAGGTCTCTGTGCTTCCCAATGATACGCAATGTAGTGTTTGGTAGTTACAGGTGCTCAAATTTGGCTATTTCAGAAATCATGCTATCAATTGCAGCTACCTATGGTTTGCATGGTTAGAGTGTCCGTATGTAGTGGGATTTTCATAGACTGCTGTTTAGATAGCTATACAGATGTTCACACCATGGCTGTTGACACCACCATGGAGCAATGAATCTTTCTCATGTTGGGGCTTCTGAACTACTGGGATTAGCGGTATGTGGGAAGGGGGGATGTATGGAAATATCCTATATCAGCTTATCAACAGAGCATTCCCTAGCAATTGTGGATGGTAGTACCTGGATGTGAAGTACAGGAATTTTACATATTCTAGTGTTGCAAAGAAGTCTACCTCTGGTTTCCCCAATTGCTGGAAAAGCGGGTCTACTATAGGTTTCTGTACCTCACAGTTGTGTGTATAACTTGTTTGCCTGCTTAGCCCATCTGCTTGAATGTGTTCCTTCCCTGGGACATGATTTGCTATTAGTGAAATGTTCTTTTTAACTGTCCATTTCCACAGTGGGTATGATACTGTCCCCTCTAGTTTGTTTAGGTACAACATTGCTGTTATGTGGCCCATTAGGACTTGTAAACATTTCACCTCCACCAGGCTTTGGAGGCCTTTGGTACTAGGAACACTGTCTTCAGCTCAAGGAAGTTCATGTGTCTAATTGCATAGTATGCTGACCACAACCCTCTTGAGTGTCCCTATAGGCGCCCCCAAACTCAGTATTTACGCAGGGCCGTTTCTACCATTAGGCAGGACTAGACTGCCGCCTAGGGCGGCAAAAGGGTGAGGGCGGCAAAATACAAGTTCTTTTAGATCTAAAGAGGGGCAGCTAAAATGCACCAGTGATACCTGCAGTGGCAGCCTGGTCCTCCTGACAGGCTTGGGGGCTCTGGCTCAGCTGCTAGAGCTCAGCCTACAAAGTGGTACAAAGTAATTAATACATGTCACAGTCAGAGTTGTTTCAGAAACAATAGGCGGGTCGCCGTGGCAGTTCTTCTGAAGTTTTGGGCTGCTGCGCAGTGCACCTCAGGCGCAGATCTCACTCAGGCCTCACAGAGTGTGCCAGCCAGAGCCAGTCCCAAACTACGATCAGAACAAAGGCGGCAGCCTGCAGAGGCTCCCTCCCAGCCACCGCCGTCACGCCCCAGAACTGATACCCAGAGGGGGTGCTGATATCGCTGCCTGCGGCCCCCAGCGCGCGTCCCTGTGCTGCATAGGAGGTGAGACGGCTGGGAGAAGCTCCGGGTGGTGGCAACTAGGGCAGCGGGGCTGATTATATTGCACCATTTGCAGGGATTGGCTGAGCTGCTCATCGACTCCTGCTTCGGGCACCTGGACTCGAGCAGGAGCTGCTGCCCCGACTCTTTGAGGGGGGCTAAGGGGCAAAGCAACTGGTCCGCACGGCAGCAGGGATACGGTGGAGCGTGGAGGCCACACACTGCTTGGTCTTGGGACCGATAACCTGCGTGCCTGGATTGCAAAGCAGAGAGAGTGAGCAATGCAACGCACCTTGCCCCTCAGCAGTATCAGGGTCCAATACTGGCGATTCCTGTGATGGACTTGACCCGCCTCAAACCACCTGGCTCAATGCTATTGGCGGCACACTCTAGCCTGCTGCCTGGCAATTAATATGGCATTGGCAGCACCGCATGTCAACATCCAATATCCTGCCACCGAAGGACCTAGCTGAAACAGTTTGTCTAGTGTGCTGTCCTGTGTCCAGCCGAGAGCTCAGTGCCGAGCCAGAATTGCCACGCTGTGACTCGGGCACGCAACACCCATTGGGCTCAAAGGGCCCCTCCCCCGTCGTGTGTGGCAGCCTGGGCTGAGACAGCTTCCCGGGTACACACACAGCCGCACCAGAGTACTTCACAGGTCTTTAAATGACCATTTACTTGCTAACGAGGCTTTGTTGTTTATTCACCCCTTCTCAGAGTACCCCTGCATCTCCACTCTGCCTACTGCTGGAAGAATTAGCCCCCCCACCCCCCGAATTTTTTCTTAGCCCCTCCCCCGAAATTTAGAACTAGTTGCACCTCTGCTGTGACTCCATGCGGCCACCACGAGGCCCGCTAATTGCCGTGGCGCAGGTTCGCTTGCAGGCCTCCCGCCTCTGAAAGAAGTAAGAGGACCCTCAGAGCCCAGTATCTAGTTACACTTGCTAATTGTAATGGGTGGTATAAAACCTGAGCTGCCTGTTGTGCCTCTGTAGTCTGAGAGGTGTGCAGTCACGTAGTCTTTCTCTGCTTAGTTTGTGCAGTGACCCGTTAGCGCACTTTAGTGTAGTGTAACTGAGTCGGGGTAGGGTGCCTGTGCGGGTTGACTAGTGCTGCTTACAATTTGCCTAGTTATAGCGCTGTGGGAGGTGCCACACGCTAGACAAAACAACGATATCTCCAGCACGGAGCCGTTCTGCCCAGCTTAACTGTATGATCACGTTACAAGGGCACTACGTCAATGCCCTTAAATTTCTGGTACTTTGATACAGTTTTAAGATCCTCTTAGAGCTTCTCATTGCTCATATTGGTTTAATTTCTGATATTTATGTTTCCCTCGTCTTTATTGCTGGATTGTGCTCGCAAGAATGTGTCACACAGTCGTTAAAATGTCACTCATAATTAGCCTGAAATTATGAAAATGTCACACATGGCAATCTGAAACCTTGGCAGCTTTGCCCGGCGCTTGACAGCTGAGGCACTATAAGGCGTGACATTGCATTTCAGTGCGGTGATGCAGACCACTAAACTGAAATGCGTTAGTCTAACGCCCGATGCGTGATTCTTGACAGGGCTGAATGCATTCATTCTTCTTGCCTGGATGACAGGGGGAGAGAGTGATCAGGCCCGAAAGTGTTGGTAGTAAAAGGGACGGGGCGGCATTTTTCAATTCTCACCTAGGGTGGAAAAACACCTAGAAATGGCCCTGTATTTAGGTGTCCGTGTTTATTATGGCTTATGGAAGTGGAGCCTTGAAGGGGCTCCCAATAAGCATGTTCCCTACGTTCCACTACCTCAGTTCTAAGCTGACCTTGTCAGTTACAAGCACTTTATCTTCCCAAGTTGTTGTCTGTTCCCATCAATTGTTCATCCACTCTTGTACAGGTCTCATGTATGGTCTTGTGTTGGGAATGAGGTGTATGCATGACATCATCATCCCTAGGAGTTTCATTAATATCCTCTATCGGCCATTCTAACCTAAGTAGTCTGGTATGCCAAACCTGTGTACATCTCGGCCCCTGGAAAAAAAAAATCCTTTTTTCTGGGATAGGGCAAGATATTTCCCAATTTTCTGTGAGCTCTACGGTGTGTAGTAGAGATACTACTTTTATTTTCTCCTGACACAGTTGGCAGGAGTTTGCTTTCACAAGCCAATAATTCAGGTAAGGATAAACACGCATGGCATGTCTTCATAGGTGTGCCACTACTATTTCTAGCATCTTGATAAAAACACTTGGCAAAGACTTTATCCCAAATGGTAGAGCTTTGAATTAGTAATGTTCTCCTTCTACTACAAACTTTAGATTTAGGACTTGTTATTGTTAAAGAGTCTATGCAGTAACGGTGAAAATTATATTTAAAACCCACTTGTATGTGGAAATGGCCTCCCAGTTTCCTATGAAGTCCTGTACTCTTCCCCTAAAGGTGACTAATGTGCAGAAGGAGGGATTTTAAAGTCACTTGGAGGAGCCAGAGGCAGATCCCAAAGTTTCAATCTCTTGGCTTCCTTCTTCAACAAAAAATGGGGTTTGGTTGCAGTTGCCACTGCATTGAATAAGAGAACTGTGCGAGATCTTGTTGTCTTTTTCCATGTGTTCCAAAACCATGCTTCCTCAGAATCCCCCTATCCGGAGATTTCCTCTTCTAAAGGTTGGCCTATTTAGCTAGAGGGCTACAATCGCTTTTGCTATCTTAATTTTTTTTTCCATCTCTTTCAGTCTGGTACACTTTTGGACAAAGAGCTGGTTCCCTGTTAGAGGTATATCAATAATATTGGCTTGGATCTCTGGTTTATATTCTGAGGTGCGCAACCCTGTGTGTCTCACTTGTGGATGTGCCTGTTGCTAGCTGTCTGCATTATCAGCTGCATCAAGGGCCGACTTGAGGCAAGAGTTGCTAATGTTTTTTCCACCCTCCAACACTTTTGCCAGGTTCAACTTGGCTTTGCAAATATTTTAGATCTTGAGGGGAAGCTTTATATTTCTTCTCAATGTGTGGGCAGACTGCTTTCACTATAGCCAGCCTTGAGAACACCTCCTTACTCAGCAGAATACTGGGGAGAATAGGAAGGTACTGTTTTTTTCTATAAACTCGACGTAAAGTTTCCACACGAAACTATTTATCATCTTTCACCACCTCCATTTCTACTCAGAAAGCCTTTACAGCCCCTTTCCCCACTACATAATAGTATCATTGAGCGGAGAAAACCTTGAGGTATATGCCTCTATTTCCTCCTGAGGCGAGTCAACCTAGGCATCTTCCCATGTTTCCTCATGTGGGTAGACCAAAATCTAAGTCTTCAGGATTTGTGCTAAAAATACACCCACGTATATATCCTAATCTGCCGCCGGTGTTTCTTCCTGTTCTGTCCAGCGTATCTCAGTGTTAGCCTCTTAGTGCCTAAAGGTCATGGTTCTTTCAGAGGCGTTATGGCTTCCTCAGAAGAATTCTAGTAGGATGAGGACATTTCTTGCTCTCTATCAACAGCTTTTCTCTTCAGCATCGAGGGCTTTATTTTTTGGGACTCGCTCAAAGGCCTGGTCTTTGCAGTCTTGGGCATATGCTTAGAAGCTTTTCTTTCAGCATATCTGATTTACGGGCATGTGGCACTGTGCTTTTTTAATTTCCTATACCTCAAGCTCATCTCTTGGTGTTCTGCCTGATACTCCTCTGCCGTCAACCCTTCGCTGTTGGAGAAACCCATCTCCTCCATTGACAAAACACCCCTTCTCTGACAGCCCCGCCATGTTTGTATTCAACCAAATAATTTTATTATAGAGTAGCAGAGTTTTCGGTTTAAAATAAGAGCATGGAATGCATTCCTCAGAATTATGGTCTTGTGGAAGACAGAAAACATAGTTTTGAAGTGAACCTCCGATGGCAGTTAAGCAACACATCAAGAATATGCTCAGTCTAAAATGGCAGTGAAGAACCCTAGGGATCCCACCTTGACCAAATATTTTCCTTGACCAAATATTTTCCGACTGTTGATCTCTCTGACAAACCCACTAAAAACCTCTCTCCATTATCAGGACTGCTTCGGTTATTCGCCAGGGGCTCTTTCGACGACGTTTGGCAAAACAAATAAGGAGCTTTCAAATGCACCTCCATACCAGATGGCAGAGAAGAAGAATCTAACATGGTGGGCACGCATATGGGCATTGTAGGATTATGGTCAACGTCAGTCCCACTCACAAGCTAGCATATTAATGTTTTTAGTAAAACAGACACTTCCGGACCCAACCACCAGATGGCGAAATTGTGAAAAGTATATGAATCTAGAGGCGATTTCATGCTGCAAAATCTCACCTGGCTGCCTACAGAGCTTTCACATGGGCCTGTGGTTACATCACGATCGGTCTGAGTGATGTTCCGGAGTCAAGGCAGGATTGGTCATTCTCCACTTGTTGGCTGGCGGTAGTTTCCATCCATGTAGGGTCCTAACTCAGATAACTGTACTCATCCATTCAAGGTTAACCTTATGATCTGGGGTTGCATATCGTGTTAACTTTCCCTGAGGGAGAATCTGCTTAGAATTTTTGCACAGCAGGAATTGAATGAAGGCAGGCTGACAGTGTTGCAAGGAAGTTGCAACATTTGCTTGGTTTTAATCAGAGCACAGGAGTCAAGAACCTGACCTAGCTGAATTGAGGGAGGAAAAAGAACACAAGCCGTTGATTGTGGCAAGCAGGTTGCAGTCCACATCAATCGGTGAAAGAGAGGCACTGAAAAACATGTCCTCAATAATGGGAAAATAGAGACTGGCTACCAGCTTTTTCACACAAAGGTATCAAAGGAAATACGCAGCTGCCTTCAATAGATTTTAGAGGTTTTCGGTCATGCAACTGCCAAAAGGAGTACTGTCTTGTATTGCAGGGCGACTTTTATATATCACTTACTATCCTCTCCTATGCCAGTGGTCTTCAAACCCCCAGAATTTTTCACATTTATTCTATTAAGTTGCATCTATTGAAAGTATCACAGTGTACGGCAGGGGGATTTGAAGAATATTCGGAGTTCTTGCCCTTTTGACACATACTTCCAACTAGGATATAAATCACAAAGGATGTTCGTGATGACCCCTTACAGAGCATAATGCTTCTTTTGGCCAGAGCCTGTAGCCCCTGCAGGGATCAACCGAGCCACCCCCCTCGAGGACCCACCCCCCAGTTTGAAGAACCCCTGGTGTAGCATGTACAGTTGGAAGCGAGTTGTCTTTGTTTTAATCCTATGTGGGAAGTGTTTCTATGTCATTCGTGATGACGATTGAGGCACAGTTATCGTGCTATGGAATGCAGCTTAATCGTGTGATGGATGAAGAAGTGTGAGACAGGCATGCAGTTTATGGTTTTCATTAAGCTGGCAGCTTTAAACATCTCTTTAGTTCCTGCTATGGTATTTTGTTATGTTCATAATCCAATTACCTGGTTACTTGCACTGGGATGTCACTTCTCAGATATTTTGTTTAAAGCTTAAGGTGCTGAGTAGGCATAGGTTAATAGTAGAAATGGTGGAGTGATCTGCTGATATGGACATTTTTAATATCATCCCATATCGGATTGCTACTGTGAGACGTCAAGAAGAGGCCGTACTATGTAGCTATTTCAAATCTGCATTAGCAAACCAAATTAAAGTCCTCAAATATACAGTGGCACAAACTCTTCAGTCATACCATGCTTGTTCAGCTAATAACGGGTGGTTTACTGTTGTGGACTGGTACAGTACTGGGTGATGGACATGACCCTTAAAAGCTTTATCTTGGGCGAGTAAGAGCATAAAATAGTAAGAGGGAATTATTATGGTGTTAGTATTAGTGTGGGTTATACATTGTAATGAATTGTAATTGCATTTATATAGCACTTAATACTCCTGATGAGGTGTTGTAGCTCTGTATGCCAGGTAGCAGCACGCTGCTCCATAAGCCAGGTTGGTGAGGTTTTTTTTGTTGGTTATTGGGATTGTTGCACTCTTAAGGAAACCATGCCATGCATTTCTACAGTTTCCATGTATTCAATAAAATTACGAGGAGTTAGGGGTGATCTTTAGTGTGAGCGGGTATGTGAATTCATGCATTGGTTGGCTACATACACACACACATATATATATATATATATATACACACATACATACATACACACACACACACACACATATATATATATATATATATATATATATATATATACACACACACGCACTACCCTATTTCTCACCATATACCTCTCAATATATCCTTCACCTCCACTCTCTCATTCATCCTAAACCCCATACCACTACTATGATCCCCAAAAAAGCCCTTTCTAGACTCTTCCCTACTATGCCCCTCCTTACATCAACTCATACCTCTTACTATTCCAATCCTCGAAAACAAGCCTTTCTAAACCCTTCCCTCTGACTCTTCCCCCTCCACCTCCCTGTTACTCTTCTCAAGACTCCTACTGCTATGAGCTCCAAAACAAAACAAAATTCTAAATCCTTCCCTCTTCTATCCCTCCACTATCATTTTCAATCCAAATAACAGACCAACATGTCCACCACTCAAATTAATTTCATATTTCACTATACTAATTCACCACTAATCCTTTATGGGTTCAGGAGTAGCATGCTACTTGCCAAAAAATCACTTCAACACCTCATCAGGGGTAGCAAGAGCCATATAATTGCAAACCTTTTTCTCTCTTCTATCCCTCCACAATCCTGCTCAACCCAAGTAACTGACTAACATAGCCACCACTCAAATTACTTTCATAATTCCCTATACTAATTCACCACTAATCCTTTATGGGTTCCTGAGTAGCATGCTACTCACCGAAAAAGCGCTTTGACGCCTCGTCAGGGGTAGTAAGTGCTATATAAATGCAATTACAATACAATACAATACATGGCAATCACTCATTCTCTCACTTCAAAAATAGGCTGAAATTTCTTCTCGTCAACCAATACCTAAACACTCCCCCCAATCCACTGGACTGGTCTATTTTGATCCCACCCTGTACTATGAGCAAATTTGAGCCTCGCTACTTTTGGAAAAATGTTGCCTTTCTCCCCCCACTGTCTCAAGAACCTACCCTAACTTCCTCAGTACCTTAGTGTTCATCTATATTACTGTTGCCAAAATATTACCTTTATAATTGCTACTATGTATTTCTATTTACAACACTTGAAACCTCGTGCAATTACTTGTGTGATAGGTAAAGTACTGTTTACATATTTACCATATCTATCTCAAAACCGTATCAGCATCTATAGCATAGCGTCCATCTATTTACCTAAAAACTGCACCTGCAACTATGTCCAAATGTCTTTCGTAAACTTTGTTTACATACTGTCACTTTGTATTTTTATCTAATCCAAATGTATATCATATAATGGGCAGTATACAAACTATGTGAAGCGCTCCGATATCCTTGGGTCAAGTTAATAAAAAATAAAACTCAATAAATAAAAAGTGGGCTGAAACCAAGTAAAGGCATTTAGTGTATTCCAAATGCTTACTCTGTTCTAAAGAGGTGAACGCTGTAGTCTTATTTCTGGATACAGGGGAAAGCCTATAAACATCTTGCACCTTAGATGGGAGGATAGGTGGAAGTCTACTATCGTAAAATCAAGTGTAGTCAAATATATTCTTCCACTGATACAGTGGAAGATAACTGGTGTAGTGTAAGCTTACAGATATTTTTGTTTCGAACGTCTTTGTTAAATGGTTGCGCACCAAATATCACTTTCAGGGTAAATTATTTCTATGGGATTATGAAAAACAAGAAGTACACCTTTGCTTCCTTCAAATGTGAGGCATGATACCAAAGACAGCTTCCTCCGAGAGGGTCTTGAACTCAACTGGGGTGAGAGACCATATCAGTCTGTTCCACATCATAATGGTGAAACCTATTGTGCCTAATTATCAGTTTATATGCTTTAATCGGTGGTTAGATCTGCAGTAGTTTTTATCCACTTCTGTGCTATCAATTATAGTCTCGTCTGAACTTATTATCATGACTGAGGAGTTTTAGAAAAGGCAGAGAGCGTTTAGAGTACAGCACATTTCTCCAACACTTCCTAGGGGCATCCCCAGGTGCATGTCCAAGTTTGTCTCAGTAGTCTATCAACATATGTAGTAGGTAGAAAATTGGCAAAAGGTAACACTTTGCATCTTTTTGAGCACAGAAAAAAGGGTTTTCTGCTGTCTGACTATCACAGATTTCACACTTTCAATCTCTGCTTTAATTTCATGCAGAATGTCCTATCTGGTGACTAAACAATGCCTTCCCATCTAGGAGGTGGTAATCACCTGCACTTCTGAATCTGATGTAGATTAACTCTACAACATGCATCTGCATCTACTGCTACTCTTAGCAAATACTAGGATTCAGTTTGCGTTAGTCAATAATGGTTGCTATAATGGTTGATCCACAGAGAGAAAAGCAATATGTTTTGTGATCTCTCACTGATCACAAATCTACTATTAAAGCTATACAGCAAATTAACATGATACTCACTGAATGTCACACAACTTCCTCCTCCAAACTTCAATGTCTGCTGAGATACCGATTTTTAAGTAAATTCATGTATCTTCTATCATGAAACCTGCTTTTGGGGGACCCTTAAAGGATGTTCTATGTTTCATTCCCCCACCCCCCCCAGAGTTTCCATAAAGAAGCATCTCTGTATGTATGCATATGGTAATTTTTATAGCCCAACCTAGCCAAAAGTCAGCAGAGTACTGTACAGGGCCCAAGACAAGCATAAAGTCAACAAGCAATAGGAGAGGAAGCTAGGTTGTGGATGGTTAATGCATTGAGATGTAGTGTTCTTTAAGGAAGTGAGTTTTCAACTCTTCCCTAAATTGAAGCAGGGGTGGGAGGTCCTGATGTATACAGGGATGTTGTTCAAGATCCTGGGTGCATAGAGGCAAAAGGCCCAGAGCCTTATTTTTTCTGTTTTTACACTTAATTTGCAGTCCGGTGGTGTCCTGGCTGAGGGGGTGCTGAGAACAGAATTACTGTATCATCGTCTTAGCTATTGATAAGTCATACTGAGTGGATGCTGCCTGCATGATCTAATTGAAAGCCACGCAAAGAAATCAGAAGAAAACTTGGGATGGTGCATTGTGTAAGTTGCCGTATCAGCTGATAATACCTTAATGGATGAGTACTGGAAGTCCAAATAAAACTTTGTATTCTTTTGTTTCCTTTTAAGGAGATATATTATTAACAGTGCTACAAGATCTTAGACACGGGTAGGGTAATTCACTGCTTTGTGTTTATCCTACAATGGAGCCTACTGATGAGCAGTTGCTGCTGCAAGTAACAGCCAGGAGCTAACTTGCAGCCGACACACAATTCCTTCTTTCACTCTGAAAAAGTGTACTCCTGTCAGAGTGCTTTGTGTGAAACAAGTCACCTTGTAAGTTATATTTAGAAGTCATAAAGGTATATCAAGAGTCTTGCAATAGGTCGAACATCAATGAACATAATTCTCAAACACCTCCGGTTTCCTTGAGCTGGGAATTCTGTGAATGCATGCATCATTACATGTGAAATGGTTGCCAGTGTTTTCAAGTCTGGATAACAAAGTGGTTATTTACCAGTTTAAGTAATTTTGCAGCTTAAGAGTTTCTGGATTCCCATGCTGTGTATCATTCCACCTTCTAGTGGTTGTGTCTGAAAAGGTTTTTTTGTGTCCCTTTTAGAGATATTTTTAGGTCTCACCTAGCGACGCAGCGCATGGGCGCTGCTCGCCTTGGCGAGATCTATTGTTGCCGCTTTCTGTGTCGAAGAGAGACAGGAGATGTGCACGCGTACAGACAGGAGATGTGCACGCGTACGGACAGGAGATGTGCACTCCGTACGCGTGCACATCTCCTGTCTCCGGAGGCTGGCGTTAAACAGCGCGCGCATCCCCCGCTTTCACTTTCCCTACCATTACAGGTGTGCATGTGTGTGTGCGCCTGTTCCTGTGCGTCTTAAAAGTCCCCCCATCGCTGTCACTCTGCATTAGCCTCCCATATCCCTGTTACTGATCTGTTTGCGTTCCCTGGTTGCGTGGGACCCCCGCCCCTTCCCCTCACCCGCTCTCCGGTCGCCCAACCGGTGTTCGCTGTGTGCGCGTCAACCAGACGGCCTCGTTCCTCCCGTCCCGTCCTCTTTTATGGAGTCCAGGTTTTGTGTTTATTAGGTGACAGAAGGGCCCCGTGCTCGACAGCAAGGCAATCTGTCAATGCCTCTGCAGACAGATTTCGCACAGAGCCCTCCGGTTGGTAAGTGCGCCGCACCCCCTTTGTTTCCCTGCTTCCCTCCCCGGGTGTCTCCCCTGCGCCTTCCTTGCCCTTCCTGGCCTTTGTTCCCCCTTGTTTTTGTTATGAGTAATTTTTTGCAGCTGCTAAATGGTCTCCGGTACGGAGAAGTACATGAATTCAGTCCTGATACCTCATTGGACAGCATTTGTCTGCCAGCACGATGGACGAATGCGTCCTATAACAATTCTTTTCTGGTAGAAACAATCCCAGTGTCTGCAGCTATACCAATTCTCTCTTGCTGAGCTTCGTTGCCTCCTTTTAACAGAGTACAAAGGATTTAACCATCTCGTCTTTCACCATTGTAGACCTGTTGTTCTGCTAATTTTATGTTATGGAATAAAAATGTTTCTTCAGGTAGCTTTAAAAGGTCACATGCGCATTTTTAAGCCTTTAGGCTTCATTTGGCATGTAAGCATATAGTAATGCACTCCCTTTTGACTTTATTTTAAGCGTTAAGGATGCGACCACGAGTCTGCAATGCCAGAAGAATGTTGAACAGCTTTGTCCGTTTGCTGTGAAAGGAGATAGCTACGCTATAAAAAAAAAAAGCACATCAGCATAACTGGTCAAATCTCTATCGGTGCTAACACTAGCATATGTGTTGTCTTGGCACATAAACTTTGTGTGACCATTGTGCGACCAATTCTATTGGCTTACAATGCCAATAGCTCTAACTCTCGCAAATGCGAGACCTGTTGCATTGCAAATGCTTGTTTTAAATGTATTTGAAATTGTGGCTGTATGTGCCACCCTGATAATGTTCTACATACCTCCTAGAATACTCTGTATTTGGTAGCCATTCTCTGATTCTATTTTTTTCTCCTGCCCCATTGCAAAGTCTCTCACCTCAGAAGAGGAGGGCAGGTCACAGGTGAATTCAGAAACTCTTCAAGCTGCAAAACTATTCCTACTAATAACTATTTAGTTTTGAGATGTGAAACATTTTTGGATTCACATGCTGTGCATTGACTTTGTAGCGGTTTGTTCATTCACTTGGGAGGTTAATCTACGATCAGCTTGTTTTTGCAAACGGGTGCTTTAGAACTCTGTCCCACCTATGCTTCTTTGTTAGCTCGGTCAGCCATACAGTAGAGTTTGGTAACAGTGGGCTTAGATGACCAAGTGGCTGCCTTGCATGAATCCTAGATGGAGACATTATTAATAAAATGAGGGTTGATCCTTTCTTTCTTGTTGATGGGCTCTTTGCCTTTCTTCAAGGGCAACTCATGCTGTTGCGAGGCATCTCTGTATTGTCTCAATTGTTAATCTTGCTATGGCGGTCTTGCTTACTAAAACTGTGGCGAAAGGGGATGACAAAATGGTTCCCTTTATGAATGTTCTCGTTTCCTGAATGTAGTACATCAATTCTCTTTGTACTTGTAGCGTTTGCAGAGCCCTTTACGCTCTAGACCTTGGAATTTGCAAGTAAGCAGGAAGGTGTATGCTTACATTGACGCGGAAGTTTGAAACCACTTTAACAGAAAAAAAGGGTTTCTGCGCATCACTACCTTGTCCTTGTGAATTTACAGGTATGGTTCTTGCACCGTGAGGGCTAGCAACTCACTGATGCGGTGCAGTGATGTGATGGCCACCAACAAAGCAGTCTTTAGGGTTAAAAACTAACGGCATACTGTCCTCTGATTCGAATGGAGGCTACACGAGTTGTGCAAGTACAATGCTGAGGTTCCAAGTAGGTGTCGTGGCTCATCTTGATGGTGTTATTCTCTTTACTCCTTCAAGGAATATCTTGATGAACAGATTTTGAAAGAAACTTCTGCTTATTACTCCTCTAGAGTGTGCCACAATGGCAGCTAGGTGTACCTTGAGCGTGCCAGATGATAATCCTGTTGATGAGATGTGTGAGGTATTCTAACATGGTTGCGTCGTGTTTCCAGTCTTGATTTGGTGCTATTGCAGTGTACCAATGTTTGAAGGTTTTCCATTTTACAGTGTAGCACTGCCTTCTGGAGGGTCCACTAGATTCCTGTAGCACTTCCATGGTCCTCTGTAGCAAGAGTAGGGCTCCAAACTAACTCTTCAGAAACCATGCTGCCAGGCGGAGTGTGTGCGGTCCTGGGTGGCTCACTCATCCCCCACCATCATTACTATGTGTTGTAGCGCTGACAGGATTATCCTGCCCTGTGCCGGTTCTGTTAGAACTGAGTACCAGGCCGGTCTTCCCAACAGCAAGCAGATTAGGATTAGTGTAACTGCTTGGTTGTACTTTTCTATTACTAGTGGTATCAAACGAATTGGTGGAAAGTCATATGAAAAGGTCTCTGACAAATCCATCAAGCAGTCACTACCCTAAGTTTGTTGTGTTGGATATCTGGCAGCGAAGATCTGGCATTTTCTGTTCTCCAGAGTTGAAAAGAGGTCTATTGTTGGTCTTCCCCACTTCCTAAATATCATGCCCACCACCTTCTGCTTTAACTCATGATCATGTGAGACACTGGCTTGTCTTGTTTGCCTCGGTCTCCTGGTAGGTCTATCGTGACTAGGGTGATGTGCCTCTGAATGGTCCATATCCATATCTCTTGTCCTAGCATGGGCAGTTTGTGGGATCATGTCCTTTCTTGTTTTTTGGGGTAAATCATGGTTGTGGTGTCTATCTGTTCCTCTGTTTCCCCCTGATCTGTGTATTAAAGGCCTTTAGTGTCAGAAAAACTGTCTTGAGTTCCAACATGCTTATGTGCTTCACTGTCCACGGAGGGCTTCATACGACCCTCATTCTTAACCTGTTCATGCAGGCTTGCCAGTCGGATTGTGAGGCATACATTGTGATGGTGACAGAGTTGAGTTTTGAAAGGTTCTGCTCATCGTCAGGTTTGTTATGCTCGACCACTGTAGTTCTTTGTCTGTTAAAACGACTAGATATTCCAACTCACCGTCTCTAGTGATCAATCTCTCTGTAGCCATTGCTGTGCGTGTTTCATATGTAGCCTTGCATTTGGAATGATGGGAATGCATGTCCCGGGTTGCACCTTCTGGAAAAGGGGTCTCTGCTCTAATAGTGCATCGAACAGGAAAAGCGCTTGCTTGTCTGGAGTTCAGCTGTGCTCCCAGAAATATCTTTTTCTGTGGTATTGGGGCTGACTTTTCTTAATGTATGGAGAAACCCTAGGTAATGAAGGTCTCGAATCGTCATTAAGTCATCTTCCTCTTTGAGGTGTCCTTGTTCTTTGGTGTTGGCTGTTCTTGCACTTGGTTTATTATTTGGAGGCTGTTTTAGCAATCCAATATCCATGATGGATAAAGTTTAAGATCCATTTCCTGGAGGGGATGAAATTCCATTGTTGGAGGAATCCTCCGATCCTTCCCGCCGCTGGTGTTCGATGTGGGAAGATCTCTAGTGAGGAGTCACTTATTGGAGGGCCTGCCCCTCTCAGGGCTTATCCTCTGCCCCAGCTCTTCCGCATGCTTGTGAACTAATATTGGGGTGAGGTCCCAGCGGAGGGGATTGGGTGGTGGAGGGATTGTGTCGGGTTGTTGGTTGTGCTCCTCCTCTGTTGGGCTGATCTTTACTTGTTGCTGAGGATCCACTGATAGGTCCTCCTTATTGTAGCCCTCCCATCTCTTTTGCCGCCTCAGTGTCTTTTTTCATGCATTTCATAGCCTTATCAACTGATGCTCCAAAGAGTGCATCTCCGGTGAAGGCATATTGATGACAGCAACCTGCACCTCGGGTTTAATCCCAGACACACTCAAGCATGCATGCTTTCTCAAGGTGATATCTGTTCCTGACTGCCTGCTGGCAGTGTCAGCTGCATCCAGAGCAGACTTCAAGCAAGTGTTGGTAATATTCTTGCCCTCAGCAATGCCATTCTTTGCCTCTTTCTGTACTGATCTGGTAGCTGTTGCACCAGATCTTCAATTTCAACCCACTGCTGGTTATCATAACTGTTGAGGAGCGCATTGGAGTTGGCTTGGCGTCATCGTATTGCAGCCAAGCTCTCCATTGTTCTTCCTACCATCTCCAAGCATTTGCTTTCTCAACAGGGTTTTGGTCGAATGGTTGCTAGGACATTGGTTCTCTTTCAGGCTGCGGTGAATAACATATCCCGGATGTAAGCTGGGTCCTGGAAAGAGTGATTTCATTTCTTTTCATCCCTAGGGGTCATGACTGACTGTAGCAGGTACTCTGAAAGCCTGCCTCTCTTTGTAAAGGATGTTCAGCAACATGGAGAGGTACTGATTTTTCCATTCTGAGTGTATAAGTGTTTCCAGGAAGAAACAGAACTCAGTCTCATCTTCTTCGAGCTTCACTCCATACTTGCCTGCTGTACTCTTGATGACCACATTGTAGACAGATATGTAGTCTGGCGGGAAAGGCCTTGAGGTGTATGTGTTAATAGCCACTTACAGGGAGTCTGTCTTGATGTCTTGCCAACCTTCATTCACTGAGCTTTCAATGTCAAACACTTTGATGTTGTATTGTTCCTCACCTCCCTTTTGTATAAGCATATATTTCCTCCTCCGACACCTCTGCAGAGTCTCGGGTTAGTGGTGGGTTCAAATCTATTTGCTCTGGTTCTGCCAGTAGAAGGCCTACTTGGAGTGTTTGAACTTCATGGCTTTTGTTTCAACACACGAGCACAGTGTTGTTCCTGCTGCTTCTGTCCCTTGTGTTTGGGGTTTTTCAGCATCTTAGGCCTTTCAACGGTCTCCTCAACGTCCGAGCTTTCCAATGTGCTAGTTCAGGGCTGTCTGGGGCCACCTCATCGCTCGAGATCAACAGGGTCTGCTTCTTGAGTCTGTGCAATGGCGTATGCTCACCTTGGTTTCTGCCTTGCTTGTGGGGACTAGAGCTGAAACTCTGAGCAGGCTCCACAGTCCTTAGCTCAAGGTAAAGATTGTAGACTTTGTGGATGTCTTTCTTTGCGATTTTGCCTTGGCACTTCAGGCAAAACAGATCGGGGTGTGTTCCATACTCTTCAAATTTTTCAGCCCACGTGGTCAGTGCTCCATGTGAGTTTGCCTGAACACCCTTCTCCTGTTTTTCCATGTCTTACCTCAATTTCGGTTGTCAGCGTTGTTTATCCTCCTACTGGCATCTTCTTTTCAGTGTTTACTTCGTTGAGAAAAAGCTACTTTCCTTTCGATGTACCCGGAGCGCATGTCAATGCATACAGGCCAGGTGGCAGAAAACAAAATCTTAAATGACTACAACATACAGAGGATTCTAGGAGGTACGTCTGAAGTAACTAAGTTGGGAACTACAGCCACTTGATCGACAATTTAAAAAAAATAAAAAAAGACAGCATTCTGGACCCAATCACTACATGACAGAATAATGTACAGCATGTGAATCCAGAAAGGATTCATGTTGCAAAGGAACTGTTTTATGACGTCCATTTATAGGGGCCAATATGTGGCATTGTTCATGAGTCTCTTCTGCCGACACTAGTTCCAAAGCAACAAACTTGTTTTCTACCAAACAAAGAAGATTGCTGATGTGTGCAATAGATTTGGTTAGATACTCAGTCTTAAAGGAGTGATAATTTAGGTTTCCTTTTATAATAGGCTGCTGGTCCGTTGCTTCACTCATTTAGTTCAGTGAGCAGGAGTTTCAGTGTTCTCTAGAGTGTGTTTCTGCAAGCACAGAGGGTTTTTAAAGGAAGTTTTTTTTTTTTTTTTTACTTTAGTGCTCCTCTGTTTTCACCTTGAAAGTGTGACACACCCACATCATCAGAAAAGAGCTGGTATTTGGATCCTTGCTGGAGCATGAGAGATCGGCTAATGAGGGAAAAACAAGAGAGACATTGCAACCTCTTCCTGCAGCGCTGAGTTTTGAATTATCACTTTGGAGGTGCGCAGAATGGCAGTGCTTGGTGGTTCCAGTCATCAGTTAGGCATTCAGCATATCCTCCAAAAGGCCATTCAATTGCGCATATTGTGATAATTAATGCTGTAGAAAGGCAATAAAATGGATTAGAGCATAAACATGTAACTGATCCTCTCCTATCAGCACTTATTCTCACGTTCATCAAAGTGGCTTCCATTCCTCTAACGTATGGAAGGGCTGCTTCTGTTCCGCATTGACAGCAGAGCCCGGACTATGCGTCACTGAGTTGTTGTTCTGTTAGGTTAAGGAACAGGTGAATGTCTACTACCACCTTGGGGAGAATGGCTAGGCAGATGATGCCAGAGGTTAGTCTATAATTTTTCAAATACTTGGGATTGGTATTTTGCTTGTTCACCATCTGATTTATTGAGAGCCAGGGCAAAAAGGTGGTCACCCCATTATTTTAACAATACATTGATAAGTTCTGTGGTAACTGGTGCAAGACTGGGTTGACAGATTTTCATGGATTTTGCGCTGAATGTTATGAAGGGAAACACAAAGATGATGGACGGAATGCAGATAAAATCAAACATTCACCCATAGTCAAGAGATCTATGTTAAATCCATTGTTCTTTTGCTCCCCATGCCACCCCAGTTTATACCCAGCCAAGCGAAACCAGTCTTGACCCTGTGCCTCATGGGAACAGTCCAGCCAGAACAGCCACGCCAGGTCCTCCCTGGACTGGAAACAAGCATCCAGGGACCAGTTTCAGGGCACCACCCCTCATCAGTTTGGCGGGCTTGAATCAAGTGGCACAGTGAGCCCGGGAACCACATCTGGGCATACCCGACGCACTTAGGGTGAGAAAGCAAAAGAGACACAGATGATGGACGGAATGCAGAGCAAATCAAACACTCACCCCACTGGAGTCAAGCTATCCTGGCTGATGAAGGGTGAAACCCCGAAACAGGTCCTGGGATGCTTGCTTCCAGTCCAGGGAGGAACTGCCCTGGCAGGACTGTTCCCACTGGGAACAAGACTGATTTTAATATGGATAGGTTCAAACTGGGAGGGCATGGGGAGCAAAAAAAACGATGGATAGTGGGCCCAGATCTCTGTACTCGGGTGAATGTATAACATTGTTCTGCATTCTGTCAATCAATTGTTCTTTTTGCAAATGTTAAGGGGGCATAAACTTTACTGCATCAAAGATCTTGGATACATCAGCTTTTGGCAGCATGAAAATTGGTTGTTCAATGAACACCACCAAAGGTGGACAATATCTTTGGGCTAATGTTAGCAGTGATAGTGGCTCATATGGTGTCAGATTTGATTCTGTAGTGCCACGTGAGGTGTTCACACAGTTATTGATTTGGTGTCCTACTAGATATAGCTGAAAGTCATTTAATCTATTGATTAGCTTCTGGTATGTCTACTTGAAGGTATGTAATGTTTTATATATTCCTGATGCTTCAAGAAGCCAAATTCCTCTAAGGACTATCGAGTTTTCTGTGACGTTGGCAATTTTTACTTGTGATGGGTGCCACTAAGTAGAGGATACCTTTCGAACCATCAGGCAAAATCTGCTGAAGGCAAATTTGAGAGAATACAAATTCCAATACAACACGGAACAGGGAATATGTTCCAACAGTTCTTATGTTTTGGTCTACAAAATAAATTATCTGGTTTGGTGGAGAAACTAATGAAGGTGTGATAAGACCAGGCTAGTGGGAAGTAGTCAACCATCAACCACTCAAATTACTTTCATGTTTCACTATAATAATTCAACACTAATCCTTTAATGGGTTACAGAGTAGCGTTCCACTCACCAAAAAGGCACTTTAACCCCTTCGCTGCCGCGGACATTCCGCTGCAGCGCTGGGGGGGGCAGGGGGGCAGCGCGGTGGGCCTGTGCTCATGACGGAGCCGCTCCGTCATGAGCCACAGTTGAGCTGTGCTCATGACGGAACGGTTCCGTCATGACTCCGCCCATTTGCGTTGTCGCCCCGCACAGGCGGGGAAACAGCGCCGCGCAGGCGGAGCGGCCGCCAACAGGATTGTCATGACGGAACCGTTCCGTCATGAGCACACAGCAACCGTGGCTCATGACGGAACGGTTCCGTCATGAGCGGGGAAGGGGTTAACACCCGAACAGGGGTAACAAGTGCTATACAAATGCAAACCTTTTTCCCTCCTATATCCCTCTGCTATCCTTCTCAATCCAAATAAGTGATTATTATCCACTGTAGGAAAGTGGCTCTGTATATACTGTTCCCAAATAGGTACAGTGTGTACAGAGTCCCCAGAGGTTTGGCAGAGGCTAAAGTTAGATAAAACCTTACTCTCTAAAGTGGTAGCTTGGTCGAGCAGTAAGGCAGTATCAGAGGACAGTGTAAAGCATTTGTTGTACATCCTCAGTCAGCAAATGGTCTCACACACTCAAGAACTGAACTCTAGGCCAATGGTTTGTATAAATAAATATATGATTGTTTTATTTTAGAACCAACAATAGGTATCAAAATATACTTTCTCAGAATGAAATGCTTTAGTTAAATACTTTGTAATAGGCAATTGACTTTTGAATGCAATAGTTAGTTTGTTGTAGGCAACACAATTTCAAACACAATAATACATTGAGCTCAATGGGAATTTTAAGTTAAATGCAATTGATTACTTTCAGGATTACTTTTCTAACTCCAGGACTGGATCCTAGATTCAGTCCTGGGACAGTTCTTGGAAACTAGTAAATACTTTTTCGTTACTGTTGTGATTTTTAAGCAATATTTTGGTATTTTAAAAGTTGACACTTAAACTTTCTCATAGAATCACCAATGTTATCCTATGGGAGGAATTTCACTTAGCAGGTAAGAGGGGTTATGGTTACGTTTTCGGGTTCAGTGTTGGATCCTGGATCCAGCACTAGTATACCACCTGTAAGCAGTTGATAGAATGTGTTTAGGTTACACAGGCGATTTTCAACAAATATTTGTACGTTTGCAAAATCGACACTTAGAAGAAATTTCACAGAAAAACAGTCAATGATTTCCTATGGGAGAAAGTTCAAGTTACCGGTAAAGTATGTTCTCGTTACTTTTGTAATCCAGTGCTGGGCTCCTAGGCTCAGTACTGGGACACCTATCTAAAACAGGTAAGTAATTACGTTTTCACAGTTGGAACGATTTTTAAACAATATTTGTAGTTTGTTGATTTTTAAACAATATTTGTTTTCGACACTTAATCACAGAAAAACAATCAATGGTTTCCAATGGAAGAAAATTGAGTTAGCGGTAAGTATGGTTTGTAATTACTTTTCAGGGTCAGTGCTGGACACCAAGATCCAGCACTGGGATCTCTCCTAATAGCAGGTGAATATTTCCGTTTTCGTTACTCGGTTGATTTTAGGTGAATATGTTAACCCCTTGTGTGCCCATGACGAGCTGGACTCGTCATGGGCCGCGGTTGCGCTGTGCCCATGACGAGTCCAGCTCGTCATAAACCCCGCCCGCTAATGTAACGGCCGGCACAGGGCGGGGAAAGGGCGTGGCACACAAGGGGTTAAAGTTTAGAAACTCCACACTTAGAAGAAATTTCAAGTGAAACCAGTCTATGGAAGAAAAGTGAGTTATCGGCTTTTGGGTAAGTACTCGACTGGCAGAGTTAAGGTTCTGGGCATAGACTCAGGGGTCTCCCAGGGTCAGGTACGTACAGTTGTTACACCCTCAGCGGCACTGGGGCAGCCGGGTGCAGAGTGAGTTAGGCCCAATGTTATCCTATGGAAGGCAGGGGGCCTTTGGTTGGTGGCTGCTGGCTAGCAGGCCACGCGGCTGTGGGAGCTGGGCTCCTGGTCACTTGCTCAGGGCAAATGGGGAAGTAGGTAGGAGTAGAGGTTGCACAGCCAGGGGCACTCGGGCGGCTGGGTGCAGGGTGCTTTTGAGCCGTCGGGCGCTCAATGGTTTGCAAAGGAGAAGCTCAAGAACGAACAAAGGCTGCAAGCTCGGAGACTAAGATTCTTCAGGTGCGACCACCACTTTGAGAGGTAAGTTGGGTAGTTGGAGGATAGGCAGGTACCCAGGAGTTGGGCACAGGGGGCCGCAGGGCGCCGGGTGCAAGGGAGCCTTTTAGTGTCGGGAAATCTTACCCTCGGTTGATCGCGGTTGGGGGGGTCCCTGGTTCTGAGGCTGCAGGCGTTGTCAGGAGCATCGAGGTGGGTCCATGGGTGCCGAATTTGGGGTTACAGTGGCCGGGGGGATGTCGTCTTGGTCCACTCCAACACAGGCCAGGCTTGGCAGGTGCAGAGTGTGCAGGGTTCGCGGTTCCTGGCTGATGCCAGTGGTCAGTTACTTGCTTTGAGCAGTGCCACTGCTTGTGGGAGTCCCAGATGCTGCTCGCCACGGGAGATGCCGGGATTTAGCAGGAGCAGGTTCGAGGGTCGACAGGCCGGTAGTGCAGGGGCAAAAGCAGTTGGTGTCTTCCTCTTTTTTAGCAGCTGCACGGCAGGTCTTCTTTCTTCTTGATCTTCTTTGCTGTTTCGGAATCTGGATCTAAGGAAGGAAGGTGCAGGGGCCCCTAAAGACTAAATTTAGGGGCGATACAGGTAGGTAAAGGGCAGGGAACACTGGGTCCCTGCCATGGGGTGGGTACACCCCGTATCCTGCCACTCTCCTGTGGGAGGGGGCAGTGGCCTAGTCCTGATTGGGCAGGGCTCTCCATCTTCAAGATGGCGAGAGCCCGGAGATGTGCTTCACCTCGCCTCCCCACCTGAGGGTTGGGGTTGGCAGAGGCTGGCACACTCCCTGTCCTTCCTTGGGGTTTCCGGCCAGTCTTCCCGCCAGAGTGGGGGTTTAGAACCGGTAGGGGCCAGTTGCTGGGTACAGCAAGTGGCTTGGAAAAGCTCACAAAGGCAGCATGCCTTTGAAGCTTCCCCTGCCCATCCTGTGGGAGGAGACCTAGTACCTCGCCCAGGATGTGCATTGTTGCAGGCCCAGGAGAGCGGATGGCTCTCTACCCAGGGGTCTAGCAACATGTCTGCTGTTTGGCAGCCTAGGCAGCCCCTCAGACCAGATGTGGATTGTAGGTTAGGTTCAGGGGGCTTCTCTAAGATGTCCTCTGTCGTGCATTGTACATTAAATCCTGCACTGGCATCAGTGCGGGTTTAATGTGCTGAGAAGTTTGATACCAAACTTCTCAGTCTTCTGTGAAGCCATCATGGTGCGGTGGAGTGCATGTTGACGATCTCCCAGCACCATATACTCTTAAATGGCAGCACTGCACTTACAGTGCCCAGGAATGGACCTGGGTACTGTAGGGGCACAGGGCTCATGCTCCTGTACCCACACCACTGGCTTAGGGCACCCAGCTAGAGGGGTGGCTGATGTATGCCAGGGCAGTGTATGTTGTGGGCATGGCACACAGGGATGTGTGCCATGTCGACTGTTTTGTTCTATACCCAGACACTCAGCCTACAAGGGCAGTGTATTTGAGTCACGGTACAGGGCCTCTAAGGGTGGCAAAATAAGTGCTGCAGCCCTTGGGGGCCTTCCCTGGTCACAAGGCCCAGGCCCTGGGTACCTAGTGTACCATTTACCAGGGGCTGACATGTTTCCAGGGTTTGCCAAATTGGGCTTTAGGTTTCAGCACAGTTTTTAGGGAAGGAATATGGGCCTAGGGCACCTGATTGGCAGGAGCCCAGGGCACACTCAAAGTACATTCAGCAATTCAGCAAAAAGTGGGGGCATACATGCAAGAAAGATGGCACTTTCTCACATCCACCACTCAAATTACTTTCAAATTTCACTATACTAATTTACCACTAATCCTTATGGGGTCCGGAGTAGTGTGCTACTCATCAAAAAAGTGCTTCAACACCTCATTAAGGGTAACAAGCGCCATATAAATGCAAACTTTTTTTCCCTCTTCTATCCCTCCACTGTCCTTCTCAATCCAAATAACTGACTAAAATCCACCACTCAAATTACTTTCATATTTCACTATACTAATTCACCACTAATCTTTCTAGGGTTCCAAGTGGAGTGCTACTCAACGAAAAAGCACTTCAACGCCTCGTCAGGGGTAGTAAGCACTATATAAATGCAATTACAATAAAATTGTAAGATTTAGCATCTGAGAGGTCAGTTCAGGATTACGTCAGCTTTCAGACAATGGCAGATAACAGAATTTGAGAAGCAAAGACAGTCCATATCTATCAAGGATTCATCGCATATATGAAATGGCTCAATTTTCCACACAAATGTTTAAGTCTCCTAAAAGAGGCACCTTTTCAAGACAGTCAGCATAACATTGGGACAGATCAAAAATGTTGAAAACAAACACTTCTTGTGTAAGGAGCTTGGTAATGGAAGCTCAAGGCAGGTGATGTATGTCATAGGCAGCCACTCAAAGTTGTAAACCGGGCCTGACAAATCTGTACTCAACAGAATGGATCCGCAAAAAGGCCCCCCCCCCCAAAAAAAAATGGTCCTGTGAATTAAAATGGAGCTGGGTGAGTGGAAAATACAATATGGGAGTGTAAGAAAATGGGCTATTTGCAGGTGTCCCCTTTCTTTTTGCCTCCATTTGGACTACTAGATGCGGGTTTCCCACTCTGAAAGTGTACTGGAGCCTGCTAACCAGGCCCCAATGCCAATGCTCTCTCTCCCTAAAACTGATACATGTGAATTGGCACCCCAACTGGCAAGAACTTATACCCCCTTATAATTCTCTGGGAAGTGGTACTAGTGGTAACCAGGGCATGGGAGTTGAAGGGGTCACCAAGACCTGAAGCATGGTTCTTGCCACCCTGAGTGACTCAAGTAAACAGATGACAGCAGTTCTGCCATTGCAGACCGCATGAGAACTGGAAACAGCTCAAACTCAACTTTGCCCTCACCATGTGTGGCAAGGTCAAAGCACTATTTTTTATAAATGCCAGTCACCCCCTAAGGAAGGCCTCCTAAGCCCAGGAGGCGGGTTGTATTATAATAAAGGTGTTGACATATAAGTGCAAGGTTACATGTCTCTATAGTAGGCTCATTCCATTAAGGACTACCATAAATGATCAGCGGACCATAGGATAACATGAGCTGGCATCCGGGCACAAACTCCATTATGGTACAGCTAAAATATGTCATGTTTGGTATCAAACAACATGCCTTATCACCCCCTAACATGATTGTGTCAGAGTCGACGAGGTATGCGCCCAGGCAGCTACCTTAGATGATGCCCATCTGGTTGGTGGGTCGCTCATGGTAAGTTATGCAAAGCAACAAAGGAGTGGAGGAGTGAGAGGAGACATCCAGCATAGGATGGGCAAGCCTAGGCTTGCTGGTAATCCACAGTACACTCTAGCGAATAGTGACAGCTATTTATAACAGAGGCCTGCCCTGTACCCATTAGCAGCTTTCTGTTTTCTGCTGCATGGCGTTGGTTCTGTGTTTTTGCCCTACCTTCCATTTAATGTTTCCAGTCTGTTTGGTTTTCAGATTTTTTTTGTGATGGGTGCTAGTTATACTTCTGCACTAATCTAAAGTGTTAGAGGTAGTTCTACTAGATAGAGCCATTGTCCCTTTCTTGCTGTAGTGTGCTGTGATGATTCTAATGCTGGGGTTGGGCTGCAAGCATGCCCTCCTCCAGAGCCATTAATAACTTCTAGTTCATACACAATACTGCAGTCTCAATGCTGCCGAGAACTGGTTGTGATGGGTGGCACCGTGGGTCCAGTTCTGGATACCGATTAGATAAGTTGTATTTTACATGCACACTATTCACTGAACTGATTTTATGCACAGTCCTCAGGAAGAGACCGAGTGAATAAGGTGAGAACAGATGAGGAAGTACGGCTTGACAAACAAATGGATATGGGATGAGGGAAACTTTAGGAGGAAAAGCAAGAAGAAGCAGTTGTGAAATAGCAATATTTTTGTACATGGCAAGAGACCCTTCAAAAGGGGAGATCTGTACTTTTACTCACAAGGCCACCATGACTATTCTGTTAGCAAATAATGGTGACCTGGTGACTGGGGAGAGATGTAATAGGTGTAGCTCTGGCCCTTTTTTGCCTCCATCCTCTGATGGATTCTACTATTTACAAAAAACACAAGAGACCTCAATCCTGTTCAGAAAAAGTGCTTTGTACTTACAGGAGCACTGTAAAAACAAAGCAAAAACAAAAAACACAAAAAAGTACATCTGAAAGCATTAAATGACAGCAGCAGATGATAGTTATCTGTTGCTTTCCCCTTTGGCCCCTGTACTTGTTACTCTATTTCACCTTTTTTTCCTTTGTAAACCTACTCCAAAATGGCCACAGGCTCAAAGCTGGCCACTGCATGCCGAAGCATAGGCACATGATAAGTTTTATAAATGCCGGGCCCTTGTTTGGTATTGAAAGCCTGCCCTATTGCCGTGCATGTGCTCCAGTCATCCCTAAAAAATCTGAGTGTTACACACACATGATAGTCAGCAGCTTGCAAGCAGGTCAGGCTCTCTGAAGAAGCAGCATCCATGCAAGCAATGACAACTAACCTGAGGGGGACAACAGAGAGGATGACAAACAAAGGGCTTGAAATAAACAGCAACCCTCATTCAACCATTCATGAAATTATAAAGGGCTCAGTTTACTAAAGAGTGAAGACTGTTCTGCAGTGGAACACAGTACATCAATTCAATGTATCCTGCACTTGTCAACTTTCATGTACTTGTCCCATCGGTTTCTATCTTCATTATAAACATTCATCAAAAAAGCAGAATACATTTCTCTGCTTTTCTTTCACTCTGCACACCAGACCTTAGGGACTCACCTGGACTGTGAGGACGTGCCCAACGCTCTCCTTCTTTTCGAGTCCCAGCTGGCCGCCAGATACCACCATCTTCGTCCTCCCGCCCGTTAACTTCCTCTTTCAGGTGACGCCAATTATCACTCTCTGATCGAGTGAACTCATGCTTTTTGCCTGCACCCATTATGCCACATTCCTCAAATGTGGGTCTTCCTACAAAGAAACAAGAGCAATGGACAGCAACTAAGTCAGAATCCTAAAATGACAACATAATTGTAAAGAAAGGAAGTTGAAAAAAAAAAAAACTTTCCAAAACAAGTATGAAAAGCATTGACCTTGTGAAGAATAACAGCACAATGAGGCGGCTGATTTTCTAACAAGCTCTTTAAACAGAAACCATTAAATCAAATGACACGGTTACTAATGTAGCACACTTGCCTGGTGATGGGAGGTCAGATTCTGGAGTGGATTTATTCCTATCTTGACGCAGATATTGCGTTAAACTTAACTTCTCCCATTCTCATCCCGTCCCTGCAATATGTTATGCTTCAAGTATTCTAGGCAGAATCCATGACTTAATCATGTGGAGGCAATCCTGGAGTGAGGGTGCATCTCCACATGCCATAATGCAATTAATACTCCATTTTATCTGATAACAGTCTTTCCTACAGTGCTTAATTTGAATAATAGATGTACAATGTTACTTACCCTGCAACCATCTGTGTGTAGTGCCGTAGATTCACATGCTATATTTACTCTGGCCATGAGTGTTGGGCCCTGACGTTTCCAATGCATCTTAAGTCTGAGTCAAAAGATCTGTTTTAACTCCATCTTTGTTCCACAATACACTGGCTCCACTTCAGATTGTTTTCTGCTTAGTGTGCAAGTAATACAAGTAGAATGTCGAAGACAGGTTGTGTGGTGCACAGTAGAGCGAGTAAAAGGGCATAGGGAACATCTGTGATCATCACTTTCTTCCAGGGAGAAGGGTGGGTGCATGTGACTGCAGCACTACACGCAGATAGTCACAGAGTAATACTGTCCGCTTGTAGCATGTGTGGCTGTAGATATACATGTTCTGTATGAATATAAAGTAGTACTCTCCAAAGCGATGGCTAGCCAGCCGTTGATGCAAATGTTGTACAAATTGTGTTTAGGACAGTTTAAACCACTAAAGCCTGTTGAAGTGATATAACCCAGGCACTCATATCACTCTCAAAACATTATAATTCAAATATTTACCTAACTGTTTCATCATTCGAAGAAAAGACTGCAGTTTATTCAAACACAATAGGCTAGTCATAGGCGCCTAATACACACGGCAAGACAAATTTCTGGTTGCAAAAACAATTAATCAACCGATTCAGTGTTAACATAAAAGTGGGATTGCTTACCAGTAAATCACCCATGTCAACATCCTTCATGTCATCTAGGTGTCAAGTCATAAATCATTTGCTTGGCAAGTGAAGCGAGCAGTTTTTAGGACCTGGCGTTTTCTTCTTGGCATTACCAAAAGGGGTAAGCCTTTCGGGTGTTTCGACCCAACTACCTTGTGTGGCCATGCCATCCAGTGGGCTACGAGTGCCGTGCTTTAATAAACCCGCTAGCTGGCTTGCTCTGCCCTAAGGCATACCAAGGCAGGTCCAATATGACCACCACCCGTCCGTGAACGGGTGTGACCTTAGGGTGATCCTTGTGACCGATTGTGGAGCTGATTGTGTCACACATGGCTCCCCCTATCCAAGCCCCCATTTTAGTTTTTCGCTTTCTAAAAGAAGCTTACCAAGGTCATGGCTTCCCAAAGACTGGCCGAGAATATCTGCTGTCCTGCTTTTGAAAGGTGGACTCCCGTCCTTATCAATCCGCTCCGGGTGCCTCAGGTAAATCTGCCCATGACGAATACCTTCGAATCAGTTAGCCCTGCAGACCTCGCAGCACACAAGGACGCCATCCGCAACCACCACCACCTCATCAAGGCTGCCAAGCGGACCTCCTTCAAAGACCACAACAACGCACACGACAGCAAGGAGCTCTTCAACATCGTGAATGAACTCTCCAACCCCAGGTCCAACACCAACACCATCCAGCCGTCACAAGCCCTGTGCGACTCCCTCGCCACTTTTTCTCCAGCGCAAGATAGCAGACATCCACTACAGCTTCAACACCCAGACAGCCCCAACATACAGCAACACAACAGACTCTTCACATCATAGACTACGACCCCCTGCTAGCCTGGGCCAGCGTGAGCATCGATGACACCATCAAGACCATGAGCACAATCTACTCCGGCGCTCCGTCAGACCCATTCCCACACCACGTCTTCAACAAAGCACGCAGCTCCATCGCACCCCACCTGCGCAACGTCATCAACCTCTCCCTCGAGCCCGCGACCTTCCCAGAGAGCTGTAAACACACTGAGATCAACGCTCTTCTCAAAAGACCCAAGAGACCTCGAACTTCCGGCCCATCTTTCTACTCCCGTTCCCGGCCAAAGTCATCGAGAAGATCATCAACAGACAGCTAACCCAATAGCTCGAAGAAAACAGAATCCTGGACCCTTCTCAGTCAGGGTTCCGCAGCAACCACAGCACGAGACCGCTCTCATCGCCGCCACCGACATCAGGACCCTGCTGGACAATGGTGAGACCGCAGCACTCATACTCCTAGACCTCTCCGCCGCCTTCGACACCGTCTGCCACCGCACACTACGCGCACGACTCCACGCCGTAAGGATCCGAGACAAGGCTCTGGAATGGACCACATCCTTTCTCTCAGGCAGAACCCAGAGCGTCCGCCTCGCCCATTCCGGTCCGAAGCCTCCGAGATCATCTGCGGCGTACTCCAGGGCTCCTCCCGCAGCCAGACACTTTTCAACATCTACATGGCCCTGCTTGCACACGTCGCCAGACAGCATGACCTCAACATAATCTCCTAAGCCGACAACACTCAGCTGATCCTCTCCCTCACCAAGGACCCCATCACCGCCAAAGCCAACCTCCATGAAGGAATGAAGGCCGTCACCGACTGGATGAAGACCAGCCGTCTGAAGCTGAACTCGGACAAGACAGAGGTCCTCATCCTCTGCTCCAACCCTTCAGCCTGGGACAACTCCTGGTGGCCGACGGCACTGGGGACAGCCCCGACACCCACAGACCATGCACGCAACCTGGGAATCATCCTAGACTAAATGCTCTCAATTACCAAGCAAGTCAACGCCGTCTCCTCCTCCTGCTGCTTCAACACCCTCCGCATGCTCCGCAAAATCTACAAATGGATCCCAACAGACAAGAAAGACAGTCACCCAGGCCCTCGTCAGCAGCAGACTCGACTACGGAAACGCCCTCTACGCGGAAGCCCCGACCAAGCTCAAAACAACTACAACGCATCCAAAACGCCTCGGCACGACTGATCCTCTACATACCACGCCACAGCCACATCACCCCCACCTGAGAAACCTGCACTGGCTCCCCGTCAATAAGAGGATATCCTTGAAGCTCCTCATCCACTCACACAAGGCACTCCACAAAACTGCCTACCTCAACAGTCGACTCTCCTTCTACATCCCCAACTGCCAGCTACGATCTGCCGACCTCGCACTTGCCACCGTTCAGCGCATCCGAAGATCTACCACCGGCGGGAGATCCTTCTCCCACCTCGCCACCAAAACATGGAACACCCTACCACTGAGCCTACGACAGACCCAAGACCTGCTGACCTCCAGGAGAACACTCAAGACCTGGCTTTTAGATAAGTAGCAGCCTCTCCCCCCCAGCGCCGTGAGACCCTCGTGGGTATGTAGTGCGCTTTACAAATGTTTGATTGATTGATTGATATATACTACCACATAGTTTTCTCCGAGATTTCCTAGGGCCCCTTGATATAGGTTCCCAATCTATTGGTGCCAGGGTAGGACCTCCGACCACATTACCATAGCGTTGCCAAATAGTTTGTTGGCCTCATTGAGCCCCTCCACTATGCGGGTGAGAAGGTCCTTCCTAACTGCGCTTGTTAGTTTCCTCCGAGGTATATGATCAGTATATCTAACAGGGGCTTCCCAGATCCTTATTTCTTTAGTGTGGGTAGCAACTGTCCCCATCTCATCCCGTACAATCCCATCCATCATTTTATGTTGGTGTTGAGTGGGTGAATAACCCCTGAACCCTGCGCTTTTGACCACCACGCCTGTAGCCTCTTCACATATGAGTGTCCAATCAGCTAAACTGTCCTCAGGCCACCAACTGCTGAAGTAAACATTAAATACTATAACAATTGCCCTTTCAACCCTCCAGCTTCAGCACCGAGGTAAGCAGCTGCTGCGCCATTTATAGGCGATGCGGTCTTACAGGTTAGGTATGCCCCATAAAGCCAATGCCCTGTTGCTAAGACCCCGCTCTTGTACCCCATGCTGAGCAGCTGTTGTTGCTGTGCCTATTCTGGTGCAGCATAGTACCACCAACAATTGACATTTGCTCAGTAGGTTGTCATCCTGATGGCTAAACAAAGGGTGGTCTCCTGTTAGGCGCAGGGGCAGGTACTTACGTAAGATGCATACCAGGCAGCAGGCTGGGTCTGACAAGCAGGACAGTTGCACCCATTAACCCTTCCTCGCTTGGTCAGTTTTCGATCTCCCCCCCCCCCCCCCCCTTAGTAGTATGGCCAAGTGTTTCTCACCTAGTCTAAGGTCCTCTAACTTTAAACATGCATTGCCCACCTTCACCTTTGATGGAGCCACTAGCTCGATCAGCTTAAAAGCGCCAAAGAATGTCACTACAAATACGGCCCGGAAAAGTGCTGCATCGAATTGGCTGTAGGTTATCTATTATACCACTGTAAACAATTTGCCCAGCCATTGAAAATCTATTTGGAGCCTCATGCCTTTATGTAGCTCGAATTTGTCTGGTCCTCAGCCGATGATCGCTTTGTGAAATGTGCTATTGCGGCCAAGTGGGCTTGTGCCCATGACTTCTTCCTTCTGGCCTCAAAGGCCCACTTCAGGAAGTATTCTGCCATCCTCTAAAGACTGCAAACCTTTTACTTGCTTCATAGTTTATATACATCTCACGTATCCCTTTACCGACTCTGAGGCCAGTGCATGTTTGGTCAGAAATGACTGGTCTGGCTGTCCAGGCATCACAGCTGCATAGGGAAGGGGGTCATCCTCTCTGCCCCTGGAGCTAGGGCCTTGAACTTGAGCATCTGGAAGCAAGAC
This sequence comes from Triturus cristatus, assembly GCF_964204655.1. Lineage (NCBI taxonomy): Eukaryota > Metazoa > Chordata > Amphibia > Caudata > Salamandridae > Triturus > Triturus cristatus. The sequence continues at coordinate 860,874,190 of NC_140594.1, forward strand.
AGCGCATCCACTTGAGCTTATCTTGCCACGATCTCGTGATTGTGTTGCAGCCTCACCATTGCTCACAACAGCTCGAGCCCCTGGGCGACCTGGCTGCTCCGCAATGGATGGAATGGACCACCCCTTATTGTCTGAACATAGCGTTATCTTTTTGTTCCACAGCCAGTCATGCCAAATTCACAATCCCACCACAATGGGGAAGAGTTAGAGGAAAGATATGTTTTGGTGAGCCCTGTGTCCACCCACTCCAGCAGCCATGCTCTTCTTAGGAATGCCCCAAGACCATGGCTACTAGCAGCATCTGTGAAGAGCTCTAATTGATTCGCAGTTCCCCAGACTTCTCACCAAATCAGTGCATCATTAAATTCATACAGAAATGTCTTACCCATTGCTAGACCCTGTTCCACGCATATCCCTAACGTGGTGGTGCTCCTCTCCGAGGCTTGCTGTGAGCTGGCCGAGCATCTGGGGAACACCCTTTCCCGCTGGGATAACCTCTACAGTGAAGTTAAGTTTCCCTATCACTTCCTGAATCTCACTCAGTGTTGCTTTGTCCTTCATCAAAACCCCTATGTCCTTTTTTCAAAAGCTAACACCTTGTCCTCTAGGATTCCTGATGTCCTTCTGACTAGGTGATGCTCTATGCCCAGGAAGACCAGCTTCATAGTGCGGTCCACAGTCTTGTCTGATGATAGCAGAACCCTAGTTTTTTGGTCAACTAGATAAATGCCGCCAATGTGCTCCTACACTCGCCCGTCCATGGCATCCCTACGAAGAGAAAGTCATCTAGATAGTATTGTGTGTGTAGCACCCATTCCAGAAAGGCGCTGAAACGATTGAAGTAGTAACAGAGTATCAAACACCCCATGGGCATCGCTTTGCCAAATTATGAATGGCCCTCGAACTGGAAGACTAGCAAGTGGAAACTTTCCGGGTGAACTGGGAGCAGTCTGAATGCTGACTCAATGTCTGCCTTCACCATCTCTACTCCCTTGCTTGCTGCTCTTACTAAGTGAATAGCTTTGTTTGTGGTTGCATACACAATGCCGCACTGGTCTGGATCTAGCCCATCATTCACAGACTTGCTCTCGGAGAATTACAAGTTGTGTAGAAGCCTTAGCTGCCCGGCTTTTAAATGTAGCCAACAAGATCCTTCTCTTCCAAGTCATATCTAGGTACGTCAACATTTTTACCCTAAAGGCTTTATCATATTCCAGGCTAGCATCACCCATGAATTGGCTATGAGCCTTGTGGACTTTGACCTTGTACAACCATAAATCTTGGGAGTAATGTGGAAATTTCTCAGCAATAGTGAAGGCCATGATTCTAAATGTGACAGTCCAACTATCAACGTTTCTCTCTTTCCTCACTCTTCTCCTCGCTTTCTTGTCCTCTTCTTTCTTATTCCCTGTCAGTCTAGGCCCTCCATTTCTTTTAAAAGGAGGGAAAATATATCTATAAAAGGCCTGCGCAAAATCATTTTATTTACTGACAGTGGGATCAGACTGACGGGTAACGTGGCCCGCGTCAAGGAAGGCTGGCTCTGGCCCCGCCTGATGTATGCTGCAGCTGGTTGCACATCTAGTGTCAGGTTCTTGGCCATGAAGGCCTCAGCAATTCTTCCATGCCTGCACTGGCGATCCTCCTGCTGTTCCTGACAGCTCCTCCTCTTGTTGCCCACTTCATCACCCTGCTTAGCTCGCTGCCTGTTATACACCATTGTCTGCTCCTGACACCCAGTTGCCTTGTATCCACCGTTCACCAGTCTCCCTTTAACTCATGAGCCCGTTTACAGTGAGCCACATGTGATCCCCCACCAGAACATCTACACATTAATGCTTGGTGAAGGATGTGGCATTTAGCAATTAGAAGATATAAGTAAAAGGGATGTTCCTTAAAAAGGCTATGGTGGCACCTTTATTTGCATGTAGAGCAGGTTCTGGGGGGCATGGGTGGTGGTTTGGCCTTGGCATAACAAGTTTTAATACACTTAACTAGACACTTCGCAATGGCAGCTACAGCAATGGTACATCCCTACATACACTCCCTCTTAACATCCAACTGGGAAGGGCCCTTTCTGCTACACACAATACTTGTGGGAAGAAGATAGTCGGCGCAATTGTCTGGTTCATGTGAAAAGGTTAAACAACCATGGGTAGAAATTTAGGTCTGGTACGAAGAACGATCCTATATTTAGAGGACCTTTATGAATGATTCCTGTACTGTAAGATCTTGAAGTTCACTAATGCATCTGAGGGAGGCGATTGGGACTTAAGAAAGTCACCTTTCAAGATGGAAAATATAGATCACATAAGTGTTGGGGCTCAGAGGGAGGGCACATGTGTCGTGTAAGGACCATATAGCGGTTCCACATAGGTGCAGAGGGCACCTTTAGAGGCATTAACCTTTTGGGACCTCCATGAAGGCCTTAATGACAAGGACCCTAAAAAGAGAGGAGTGCTCTGTGTTTTGAAGGTATGCTAACTGCTGTTAAGAAAAGCTTATAGAAGTGAAAGCAACCTGCCATTTCAGGTTGTAAGAGGTAATAAACAGTCTCTGGCAAGAAACCTTAAAGGAGGCCTTTTTAGAGATGCAATAAGCATTAACCTTTTCCACTTGGCTGTGTAACAGATAAGAGCAGTAAGCTTTCACACTTCCCATAGGATATTCATACGTTCTTCTAGAACATTGAAGTAGCCGAACTCGAGTAACTTAGGTGCCAGATCAAACTGTTCAGGTGTTTAGGATCTGGATTTCTGAGCTTACCCTGATGCCGAGGAAGAAAGTCCAGCTTCAGCAGGAGCTCCTTGTGGGGATTGACTGCCTTATCCAGGAGCACTGTATACTAGGGCGGTCTTGCCCAGGTTAGTGACACATACATAAGGGTCATGGACACGTCTCATCTTTGACACCGCATATGGGGTGAGGGGGAGGGGCGGATAAGCTTACGCATATCTCTCTGACCAGTTCGTCCACTGTGCATTGCCCGTGAATGTGTGTGCAGGTACATAGAGGAAAGGTTCTGGCATTTTGTGTTTTTGGGAGTGGCAAACAGGTCTATGTTGGAGTACTCCATCGCTGAAAGAACTGTGGAGCATTTGTGGGTGAAGTTTCCACTAGTTCACTTGTCGATGCGTCCTGTTGGGCAGGTTTGCAAATTCATTCCTCACGCCACGCAAATGATCCACGTACAGATGAATGTTGCTGTGTATTGCCCAGAGCCAAATTTCCGGGAATTTGTGCAGGAAGCTGGGGGGAATGGGTGACCCTCCACTTTGGATGTAGACCACGACGTTCATGTCCTTTATTAGAAATGTTTTCAAATGAAAAAGTGGAATGATTGCTTTCAGGGCTAGTCTGGTGGCTAGGAGCTCAAGGTAGTTCATATGGCACCTATGGGGTCCAGGTACCTTGGGCAGTTACCTCGTGCATGTGAGCACTCCACCTCACAAGAAAAGCATTCAAGGTGACTATTACCTGTGGAAGGTGGTCTAGAAAGGGCCTGCCCAGCAACAGGTTATTGTTGTTCCACCAGATAAGAGTGCTCAAACCTGGCGATTCTCAATCCTAGATCCTCCCAAAGCACGTTCAGCTGTGACCACTGCTTTAAGAGATACTCTGGTACCACACATTTGAAGCCTAGCATGTGAAAGAAAAAAACAAAACAAAAAAAACCAAAATCGCAGCATAAAACCATCACCCCCAACAGTATTGTAGCATTTCAAACAGTGATAGGACGGCATGTCTGAAAAAACGTAGCAGTTGTTGGAATGTCATCAACCTCTCTTCAATAAGATGTGCTTTGCCAGACCTCACATTTAGACAGAGGTAAAGGGGTGGACCTCTTGCACCTGAAGATGCTACTTTCGCCTTCATGGTAAAACTTAAGATGTGAAATAGGAACATTGCTATTTGAGTGTGTGCAAGAAATTGCCATTTGCGGCTATTTAGCTAATTATCTTAAGTATGGAAAGACATGTATGGCATTTCTGAGCAGAGGCGCTGCTATTATTGCTAGGCACTTTGTAAACACCCTTGGAGCTTTAGACACTGCGGAGAGTAACACCTTAAACTGGTAGTGTTGTCCACTTTGCCACAAACCGAAAGTAGTGGTACTGCGCTAGGAGGATTGGAATGCAAATGGACGTTTCCTTCTGATCCGGTACTGACTGGAAGTGGTCTTCACATAGCAGAAAGATGACGTCCTGTAAGGTGACCATGTGAAAGTGTTCACAGAGGAACCACCTGTTCAATAGTCCGATGTTGAGGATTAGCTGGATCAAGTTATACTTTCTGGGGATCAAAAAGTAAAGTACACTCCTGCCCCACTTTGCTGTACAGGTTCTAAGGCACTGATGCTGGGAGAGCATGACCCTCTTCATCCAAAAGGTGAACTGAACTTAGTCTTGTCACATTTACTCGGCTTTTGGAGAGAGAGGTCAAGTACGTTATAGTTAGGTCGAGGAGATTTTTCATGTTACTAGACCTGCGGGTCTAGTAAAAGTTTTAGGATTTCTGGAGCTCTGATGTCGTTTCAACACTGAGCAGGTCTTCGATACTCTTCAGCATTGTCAGGCATGGTAAGGGTCCATGCACCTTTTTACTCGGTGCTGGAGTGGTGGGAGCATGATGAGAGTCCATGCCCCTTATTTTCCTCGATATTGTGCCCATTTCGGAGTGAGCATGCCAGGAGGATTTAGGCTGTGAAAACTTTGGGTCTGGGTTAGGCCCCAGTTTTCCTCTTTAGTGGTGCCTTGCCTTACCAGCTGATCTTTTGGGGGTCAAGACTTACCTGATTCTTCATCAAAGCTTAAGGAGTTGAATTGGTTTCAGGCACGTTACTGTGCTTTTTCGAAGTTTTCTACCTCTACTTTTTTGTCGGAGGTCTGTGGTGAGAGCTGACCCTCCTCCTGGTCCTGGCTGTTTAATTGGGAGCTTTGTAAGACTGATGCGGACACTGGCAGATGCCCCCAATATGCTCACTCTCCATTTTGAAAATTTGCACAGCGTCGGTCTCATCAGTGTTTGTGTACTTTTACAACAGACGCGGCTGGTTACATACGTTGTGTAGGTCTGCCCATGCATATTTTGTATTGCACCGTGAACAGAAGTGAAAACGGGTTCATTCAATACTGGAGTCGTTGATGCATTCTTAACATTGGTCTTGAGATCTTCAACAAAACTATTAAGTCGATAAAGGCCCGATCGAGTTGACCCCACGGAAAATGTTGGAAAATCCAAAAGCTGTTGCAAGTGACTGCTATTCTCCTGAGCAGCTAAACTCAAAGAAAAGCCATTAAGTTGAGTCCATGACTTTTTCATCGCTTTGGCGCCACAAAAGCTTCACGAGCCAGATGGCAGAAGAAAATCTAAGGTGGAGTTGTTGTGCTGCTGCATTGTGAGACAAAGCAGGGGTCACACCAGGTCTTGTGACTCAAACTGCTACGTAAAAAGAAAAAAAGCAACTTGCAAACGTTCAGGACCACGACAAGATGGCAGGAGTATCCAGTGCATGTGGATCTACAGCTACACATGCTACAAACGTATATGTCATGGTGACAGCAGAGTCATGACTGGCTTAGGGGAGCCAGGGTGTGTCCCGATGCCGGGACTCAAGACAAGAAGAAGAGGAGGAGGAGGAGGAGGCGGCGGCAGACGGAGGAGAGGCGGCAGCCAGCAGTACCCTGGCAAGTGCTTTTTTCCCCACTCCCCCCCCTACCATCCCTGTTCGGTAGAAGCTTCTACTGCCTTAAAGGTTGTACATAGAGCTTAGACCAGACATAGCGTTATTCCCTCCTGGGGAGATGTGCTAACGACTCAGAGGAAAGAGACAATTGGTGCCTGCACTGGAGAGAGCAAGTCACGCTGGTGTTGACCCAAAAAGAAACCTTCAAAGTTGAAGCCGTCTTTGAAGAGCAAACAGGGAACACTTGGATGAGCGGCAGCACCATTGTTTTGGCAGACTAGCTGGAGGAGAGAGGAAATCTGTTGCCAAACAGTTTTTTCTGGGGCATGTAACCACTGGGTTGGGCTAGGGAGCTCTGGATACAGAGAGGGTTTCTGCCATCTTCCAAGTGAGCAGAATCCTGGGATAGCCAGATGCAACACTTCCCAGGAAGAAGTCATCAAGAGGGAGGATATTTGGTAGCTCATTGTCTACCAACCACATCCTACCCAAGGGCATTTTCTGTACATAAATCGGGCACCTCTGGCACTCAGATCTCCGTTCTCAACTGGATTGGAAAAGGGCTGTCCTATTGCAATAAATTCCCCCGTAAAGAAAGGCTGCACCGTAGAGAACTGCACCTGCTGGCGAGCAAAGGGAGAGACTGTGCCTGCTGTATTCTGCTTCAGGAGAAGTCATGTCCAGGCCCTACCCAAACCCAAGAAATGACAAGGAGGAGCCAACTGACCTCATTCTCGTAGCACAGGCATACAACATCTATAGAAGTGTGCCAAGTGGTAACCCAGATACCCGATCATCGCTCCTCTATGTTGTGCAGCACCAGGGACCAGGATGCAAAGCTCAGAAGTTGCACCCGAGGTTGCTGGACCGGGGAGGGTCATCTGAGTGCAGTTGGTCAGCCAGAATGCACACTACTGCCCAGAGAAGGATTTGGCAGTGACAGCGACACTGGACGACTGGTAGCCAAGTGGTGACTGGACTTCGGCCAGATCAGGGAGGACCTCATGGGATGTCGAACCCTGTGTCCAGGACACCCTCATGGACTGAGGAGTCTCTGCAGAAAGACCCTCTTCGACCGAGTCGCCTCCATAGCATCCTTGAGAACCTTCAAGCATCCTTTATGCTCAGTATCAGGACCACTTCTGTGGGAATTCACTGGACAAGGATAAAGGGGAGGTAAATGTTTGAGGACATTGCTGGGCCCTTGGAATGGGTCCATGCCAAAGTTGGTTGCCTCAAGTAACTCTATATCGACCGTATTGCAACTTGTCCAACCTGTTCAAAACATTTATAAGTGTCAAATTTTGGCAGCTGGAATCCTGTTACATAGTTGAACTAAGGACCCGCACCCCATGGGGCATAAATAGTGAGGGGGGAAATATGGTCCCATATAGGCTAAACGATCTGGGAGCAGGGGTAGAATAGAGCCCTACCAGTAAAGAAGAATCATGGTCTTACAGAGGCTGAAAGATTAAATAATCAATATGAAATTTTCTAACGAAATAGTTATAATCGTGAGGTCTTCTTTTCAATTTAAAAAGTGATATAAAAATTTCCAAATGACAGTCATAGAACATTTTTCTTGTCGGTACATAGGTAAGGTATTAGATGGACGGTATTTGTTTTGATTAATTTTGCACATATTTGTGGCTAGATGGCAATGCTATATACCATTAGGAACAGAGCTATGTAGCATTATAATAACCATTCAGATATAAGTGGCCCATTCAGGGCATAATGAATGTAATTAATTACGTGACTGATTCGCAGCTTCAGGTATGTGAGACAGAAAATACGTAAATCAATCAGGGGGGGCCCATCCAGGGCGAAATTGTGTAAATATATGGAATTCTTTATAAATTTAATTCATTGTAAAGGTATCATTTACATGATATGAAAATGTAGGAGATTGAAATTGGTGTTGCAAGATTTCATTGCACAGTGTGTAAAAACAAATGTTAAATAACATGACAAAATGGTTGCCACATTAACCCGGTTCTATGAGTCAGTTATATTTGTAAACCATCATAAATTTTTGATCACTCAAGGTTGCTTTTTTACATGATATAATGTAACTGATAGATAAGCGAATCAACATTAAGAAAGGTCAGGAGGCTGAAATTAGTTTGTTTGCTCTTTTGGGTTTGCAAGCTCTAATACATGTACTAATATGCAGCTTCTGAGTGTGCAGCAATTCTGTGAATCTTAGGTTTCAAACGAGACTGTCATGGTCAGTCACAGCACCCACCAAGTGAGAACGGTGGCCTTGGCGGAAATGTGAAATGATAATATAAATATATTTTTTTTAAACTAAATCTAAATGTACATTAAAGTTAGATGAAAATGTCAGTTAAAAACAATGTTTTTAACTAACAGGACCAGTGAAACTCACCAGTTAGAGTGATCTCAAGTAACTATAACTTGTGTGCTAAAGTATCTATAATTCATGCCCTGCCATGCACGGGGATGCTATCAATGACGTCAGTTCAGATGTCATTAGGTATGTTGCTATTGCAATAACTGACCAGTTTCATGAGTGATGTAATATGTGAGGGTACAAGCAGTGCATGGCGAGGGTACAAGTTAATTACTTTAGGGCACAAATTAAACTTAACTGAGATAACTTACCTGCACACGGACCTGTGGCCCCTGTGAGCAATCCGAGACAGTTCCGGGGAACTGTCCCGACAACTCCAACATGGTGTCCGTGCTGCCCTGGCCGGGAAGTGAAGATAGAGTTCCACAAAACCCTGCAGAGCCCGGTAGTCAGTTTCCGGCAACCGGAGTACAGGAGAGCAGAGCTACGGCTGATAAGGAGACATCAACAGAGAAGGGGGAAAAGAAAAAGGAGGCGGACCGATCAACTGAGGCGTGGAAACCCAGAGGTAGCAGAGAAGTGGACAGATTCTGGGAAGGACCAAGCGCGCTGAGGGACGACGGTACCGTTTACCCCAAGGAGGACGACTGCGTTAGAGGAAGCGGCTCAGGGAGCAACATGCTTGAGTTCAGAAATCCCACGAGGGAAGTGGAGGCTGCGACTCCACTTCCCAAGGCCCTGGAGGGCCGTGGGCCCAGGCAAGTGCCCCGCACATCGTTACTTTCACTAAAAGGCTGGTGGGCAAGTTTACGGGACGCACAGCCTTAGTGTCACAATTGTACTCCTCCACTTAGGCACAGGACAGGGCGCTGGTAAAAGGTGAACAATAAACCCCCCCCCCCTATTTTGGGTATTGTCTGGTTCTGTTTTTCCGGTTCCTTCGTGAGGATACAACCCCAGCATCGTGAACAGGAGTCAGACACAGAACAGCAGCAGCTTTGTTGGACTTAGCCCTCTGTTCACTTGATGTCCAGGATAAAGACTAAGGCCCAAAGACAAGGCGCATGTCCTTTGGTTGAGATACAACCCCCCCCCCCCCCGCCAGAAGTATTGAGACTAAAACAATTACAAATAAACAACCCTTTCCCTTATTCCAGTGTCTTGTATTAAGTGAGAAGCGATTCCGGGACCTCCAACAAGACCAATGCATTACAGACCCCTTTTAAAAAAATAAATGAAAAATAAAACTTTCACAGCTGCCACCCTCCCCCACCACCACAGCTGCCCCAACACGGTATCCCTATCCCTGTATGTTTTTTTAAAACTTTTTTCAGGCAGGGGACTGAGTACCAGAGTTCTAAAAGGACTCTCGCAACATCTTTGTTGATGTTATGGCAGTCAATCAGATCTTATCAGTTGATCTGTCGGATCAGCGCATCCTGATCGGCGTAAAATACATATACAATTTGAATCTTAATTTCACAAGAACTACTGAACTGATTTACAAAATATAAATAAATCACAAAAAGCACGGTTTCCGGATCAAGATCTTCCTGTCAAATTTGAGGTAATTTCGTTCCGCTGTATCTTTGTTCAATTTTCTCATGGATAATTGCATAGGAAAAACAGCTTTTGATCACCCCCCCTTCAAAGCCCCCTACCGAACCAAAGACCTAACTAGAACTACCTAATTTTCAGTAATTTTGCATCCGAATGGTACCATGACATTACCAAAATTACTCTGCCGTGATTAAAACTTTTCCCAGACACAGTTATAGCTTGCACTGTAGGTGTGCACACTAGGTTTTTCAGAGCCAACAGATCTTTTATCCCATAAATGATTTTTCACTGTTTAAGTGAAATTCATAGATTTGGATGTTATGACCAAAGCAGACCATAAATTCATATTAACTGTTTCTTATTTCAGATGGGAAGGTTCAACAATTTTACTGGTGGTTGAATAGATATATGTGGTGGATGTGTAGTTGTGGTGGTGAAGTACGAGTTACTTACCTTCGGTAACGATGTATCTGGTAGAGACGTTGTCTAGCCGCAGATTCCTTAACTTAGAATATCCCCAGGCCTCAGGCTGGTTCCGGAAAATGTTTTGCAGCAGCACCTCTGCTCGCCGGGGGACAGCGCCACACGACCCCGCCCTGACGTCAGCAAGGTCATATAAGTCCTTCCCGGCACGCGGACGTCAGTTTTCTTTGGAGAACCTTTTCCACGGTACAACAAGGAGCCACCAACAACAAACTGTGAAAGTATGTGAACAGTGTGCAAGGGATGAAAGATCCATGAATAAAGGAGGATGGTGCAAGACACCATCGTAAAAGACAGAATTAGACACTGCCTACATACAAGTGAAAAAGCTGTGAGAAAGAACACCACAAGCTAAGCGAAGACCCTTCCCGAGTGCAACAAGGGAAGAATATCTCAACAGACAGAAATTGACTGTCATTACAATGTAGAACAACAGAGAGAAATAGACTGTCACATCCATGTAGAACTGTGTCGTCTAGCAAGAATGGAGAAAAACAGTCCACCACAGGAAGGTATGAAAAGAGTGGCACTGCCCCTATAATAATGGAGGTCTGAAACAGAGGTCAACAGATCCCCAAAGAAGACTACTGTAGAGGAGACCGGAACCCTGAGTCAATAGAGAAGGCGGAAGGGAGGGAAGGCAGCAGGAGAAGAAAAGAAAATGAAGATGAATCTCCTGGTGAGGGTTAATCAAAAGGCATCATTTCAAGGTAAGAAATCCCTGAGAGGGAGTCAGCTGTATTATGGCAATTCTCAAAAGGACGCAACAATGTGAGCACCCGTTAGAGAAAAACCAATGGCAACTGAAAGAGGCCAGCGGAGAACCCCACTTGGCAAGATCCTCGCAGAACGGAGAGGCTGGGTGGGCGTTAAGGAATCTGCAGCTAGACAACGTGTCTACCAGATAGTTACCGAAGATTAGTAACTCGTACATCTGATAAAGACATCTAGCTGCAGATTCCTTAACTTAGAATAGATACCACAGCCATACCCCAAAGGGGAGGTGGGTCTGCGACAGAACAACAAAAAACGCCAAGCACTTGAGCCGGCAACAGAGTGACAGACAATGGGGAAGGCTGTGGCGGAACAGCCAGACAGCAACCCAAATAGCTTGGAAGAGCAAAAGATAACAGGATGCAAGATCCCAAAAATGCCAGAATGGCACTACACCATACCTGTATAAGCATGAGAGGTAGAAACGGCACCAGCCATATACCAGAACAAAAGAGGAAGAAGGACCACTCAGCTTAATGGCGCACTATGTGACACCGACCAAAGGTTGAGAAGAAACATGAAGAGATGCAACCAGAGCTTACCAGGCTAGTCCACGGAAGGAAGGCCGGAGAGGCTACAGCCAAGAACCAATGGTCAAGAGTAGAAATCAGCAATGATTTTAGAATTGCAGGCGCAGACAAGAAACACGCCAAGTGCACACCCAGTCCCAAAAGGGGGGAACAGGAGCTGATGCAGGCCACCACAGAAACATGCACATAGCAAACAGCCACAGAGACCAGAAGGTGGCATAGCTAAAATAAGCATGAGGCCGCTCGACCAGGCAGCTGGAAGACCAAGGTGAGAACCAACACACGAAATACAGATATGCAGGGTGTAGACCTAGGACATTTGACATCAGAAGAGCCGTCCCGCATGCCCAGCTGATATAATATAGGGTGTACTTAAAGAAGGAGGTACATCCAAAGGAAGGTGCAGCAGAGGCACCAAGGAACTAAGGCACTAGAAACGGAGGGACAATCGCAGAATTTTAGACCACACCCTCTGACTGGAAAGAAAGTAACCCTTGTCCAGAAGAGAATCGTTCAGCAACTGAACACGAAGAAGGGAGCAGTTTAAAACCGGGGAACCACCCCAATAAGTGGAACGCAAAAAGGGGCCTTATTCGGACTAGACCTTGGCGCCGATTGACTAATCTTCGCGAAATTCTTCAAACTTTTGGCCAGCTCCGCTCCGCTCCTACCCTGAAAGTTTTGCAGTGATCCGCGAAGCCGGAGCCGAGAAAAAAGGGGGGTCCCAAAACGCGTTTTCCCCATGCAATTTCCCATAGGATCTGTTATCGCAGCTACAGCCCGAACCGCTGAACGGAATGACACCAAATTTGGCAAAGAGGTAGTCCTCCGCTCGGACTCGTGCCTTTTGCATATTTGGTGTGAATCTGTTCAGTAGTTCCTGAGAAAATTAAGGTAAAAAAAGTTAGTGATCTCTATGGCCGCGGAGGGTCCGCGGACCGTACCGGCACCGTAAGCGCACCCTCCCCGAACCGAGCGCGCACCCTCCCGATCGCGCGCTGAATGCTAATTGGCTGTTGAGCGTCTCTCTACATTCGAAACCAGGAACTGTTGGCGGCCATTTTCTGCCTCGGTAGAAGCAAGGCTGAAGATGGAAGGGGAATAAGTGTGTAAAAGATATAAAGGGGGCAGAGTGGAAATACTCTGACCCTCTAGATCTGCTTAGGGGGTCCCAGAAGGACCCCCTGTGGCCCCCCTTTTAAAACAAAAAAAAGCGGCGAAATGCTCGCACGGTGCGCGCATCCTATCGCGTTGGATGCACGGATTCTCTCGCGGTGGGTGCGCGGATCCACAGCAATGTTTTTTGAAAAACGACAAGAAATCATTGGTTGTATAACAACTTTCTACACTGAAAGGTAGGGTGTATATTTTTGTTTTTTAAAGGTATGATTGTTATTGGTTAACAAAAACAGTTTGTAAGGAACATTATATATGGTACGCCGATATGTTGAAAAGTCAAGCACACTTCCTGTCTTGTGTAGGAACATTGTGTGCTTAACTTGTGACCTGTGAGCTCAGTGCAGTGTTCCATGACCTGTTCCTATGGTAACAGGCAGAAGGCAGATTGGGGGAAGGGTTGAAATGTATTTGTTGGAAAGGGTTGAAATGTTTAACCAATAGAAATGTGTTTGCTTTTGAGTTTATGTGCGAAGGATTGTGATTTGATGTTTACATGTATATGTGTGGAAAATGAAAGGGAAACTTTTCCATTCTTTGCTTTTGCTGAGAAGTGCACAGTGCAGAGATTCTGTAAAAGAAAATATGGTGAGTGATTGATACACTCCTTAATCTACAAAAGAACTTGAAAAATGAGTTATTTAATTGTGAGGGGATGTAAGTAGACTATTTTGATTTTAATCAGACTAATGTATTTTTCCTGCTAAAGTTTAGGGAGTACTTTTTTTCTCTACAATGTGTGTGCATGTAGAAACCATTCGGTGATAGACATTTGTGTTTTTCATGTGTTTGTAGACAGATAACTGTGCAGTTTTTATATTTTGGTAGAATTAGAAACCAGTCATTGTTTATGAATTTGTGAAATGAGTTAGGTTATGTTTCTATACTAAAATGTAGTACTATGTTGTAACTTACCTTTGTCTGCTGCTCAGCTAGAATGAGTGTGGTGTGGAATGTTGGATGGATGGATGAAGAAATGTGTTTTGGTATAGTGCAAGGGATAGTGTTGTTTGTCTAGAATCGCACTGAGTTGGTGTGTATTTGGGATCAGTGTGAGAGAATCATTTGGTAACATCATGTATTTGCTGACAGATAACCGTTTTAAAATCTGTCATGTTGTGAAGTTTTAGTAGCATTAGAATCCAGTCTTTGCTTATATGTTGATTAAATGAGTCCTGCTTCGACACTGATGTGCTGTACTGAAATATGTAGATTGTGTGCAGTACCATTAACTCTTCCAGACTAGTGAATGAGTTTTTGTAAACTCCTAGGATAGTGTTGCTTGTCTAAAATCACATTGAGTCTGTGTGCATTTGGGTAAGGATTGTGAGAGAAGCATTTGGTAACATTGTGTATTTGCTGACAGATACCGGTTTTAAAACCTGTCATGTTGTCAAGTTTTAGTAGCATTAGAAGACAGTTCTGGCTTATGCTTTCATTATATGAGTCGGGCATTGACACTAAAGTGCAGTCGTGCAATATGTAGATTGTGTGCAGTTCCCTTATCACTTCCAGTGTAGTGAATGAGTTTTGGTAAACTCCCAGGAATACTGGTGCTTGTCTAGAATCATACTGAGTCTGTGTGCATTTGGGAACCACAGTGAGAGAAGCGTTTGGTAACATTGTGTATTTGCTGACAGAAAACTGTTTTAAAACCTGTCCTGTTGTCAAGTTTTAGTAGCATTAGAAGCCAGTCTTTGCTTATGCGTTGATTAAATTAGTCAGGCATTGACACTAAAGTGCAGTCGTGAAATATGTAGATTGTGTGCAGTTCCCTTACCACTTCCACTGTAGTGAATGAGTTTTGGTAAGCTGCTAGGGATAGTGTTTGTCTAGAATCACACTGAGTCTGTGTGTATTTGGGAACCACTGTGAGAGAAGTGTTTGGTAACATTGTGTATTTGCTGACAGATAAGTGTTGTAAAACATGTCATGTTGTCAAGTTTTAGTAGCATTAGAAGACAGTTATGGCTTATGCTTTCATTATACGAGTCCGGCATTGACAGTAAATGGCAGTTGTGAAATATGTAGATTGTGTGCAGTTCCCTTACCGCTTGCACTGTAGTGAATGAGTTTTGGTAAACTCATAGGGATAGTGGTGCTTGTCTAGAATCACACTGTGAGTTAGTGTGTATTTGGGATCACTGTGAGAGAAGCATTTGGTAACATCATGTATTTGCTGACAGATAACTGGTTTAAAACCTGTCATGTTGTGAAGTTTTAGTAGGATTAGAATCCAGTCTTTGCTTATGCGTTGATTAAATGAGTCAGGCTTTGACACGGATGTGGTGTACTTAAATATGTAGATTGAGTGCAGTACCATTAACTCTTCCAGAGTAGTGAATGAGTTTTGGTAAACTCCTAGGATAGTGTTGCTTGTCTAAAATCACATTGAGTCTGTGTGCATTTGGGTAAGGATTGTGAGAGAAGCATTTGGTAACATTGTGTATTTGCTGACAGATAACTGTTTTAAAACCTGTCATGTTGTCAAGTTTTAGTAGCATTAGAAGCCAGTCTTTGCTTATGCTTGGATTATATGAGTCAGGCTTTGACATAAAAGTGCAGTCCTGAAATATGAAGATTGTGTGCAGTTCGCTTACCACTTCCACAGTTGTGAATTATTTTTGGTAAACTCCTAGGTATAGTGGTTGTTGTCTAGAATCACACTGTGAGTCTGTCTGCATTTGAGAACCACTGTGAGAGAAGCATTTGGTAACATTGTGTATCTGCTGACAGATAACTAATTTAACCCCTTCAGTGCCCGCCCCTTTCCCCGCCCAGTGCCGGCCGTTGCATTAGCGGGCGGGGTCTATGACGAGCTGGACTCGTCATGGGCACAGCGCCACCGCAGCCCATGACGAGTCCAGCTCGTCATGGGCACTGAAGGGGTTAAAACCTCTCATGTTGTCAAGTTTTAGTAGCATTAGAAGCTAGTCTTTGCTTATGCATTGATAAAATGAGTCGGGGTTTGACACTAAGGTGCAGTACCATGTACTATTCTGTTCACTGTGGCAGAACTGAAAATTTAAAAGTTTTACCTAAGCACTGTCCTAGAAGTAGTCTGATTATTTAGTCAGTTTCTAAGTACCAAATAGATTGCTTCAAATAAAAGTGTTCTGACATACTATACACTTGTCTTTTACACCTTCAATTACCTAGTCAGTATCCATACACTTCCAGGAAACATCCTGTCACTTCCTTTGCAGTCCTCCAGAGACCCATTCAACAGCATGTACTAATCCATTGACTGTGCCAAAACTCAAACACTTATAAATTCACCTAGACACTCTCTTTCCAGTACTCTGATGATTCAGTCACTGCCTAAGTATTCATGCACTGAGCCAGGTCTTAGCACATGGACTACGTCAAACCCATATCCACTATGCATGCAGTCCTCTAACCACCTATAGACTTGTCTTTCACACCTTCAATTCCCCAGTCAGTATCCGTTCACTTCCAGCAAACAACCTGTCACTGCCGTTTCACTCCTCTAGTGACCCATTCAGCATCATGCACTAATCCATTCACAGCGCCAAACCCTAATAAATTCACCCAGGCACTCTCCTTGCAGTACTCTAATCATTCAGTCAGTACCCAAGTACTCATCCAGTGACCCAGGCCTTAGTATATGGACTGCTTCAAACCCTTATCCACTATGCATGCAGTCCTCTAACCACCTACACAATTGTCTTTCTCACATTCAATTCCCTAATCAGTATCCATACACTTCCAGGAAATACCCTGTCACTCCCTTTGCAGTCCTCTAGTGACCCATTCAGCACCATGTACTAATCCATTCACTGTGCTAAAACCCAAACACTTATACATTCACCGAGATGCTATCTTTGCAGTACTCTAATAATTCAGTCAGTGCCTAAGTATTCATACACTGAGCCAGGCCTTAGCACATGGACTGCTTCAAACCCCTATGCACTATGCATGCAGTCTTCTAACCACCTAGACACTGGTCTTTCACACTTTCAATTTCCTAGTCAGTATCCATGCAGTCCAGCACTTGTCACTGCCTTTGCACTACTCTAGCGACCCATTCAGTACCAAGTACTAATCTATTCCCTGTTCGAAAAGCCTAGCACTTATAAATTCACCTAGGCACTCTCCTTGCTGTACAATAATCATTCAGTCAGTACCCAAGTAGTCATGCAGTGAGCCAGGCCTTAGCACATGGACTGCTTTAAATGCCTATGCAGTATGGATGCAGTCCTCTAATCACCTACACAGTTGTGTTTCACACCTTCAATTCCATAGTTAGTATTCATACTCTTCTAGCAAACACCCTGTGAGTCACCCAGTGTGTCTCCTTATAGTACTGTAATCATTTAGTCAGTTAGCATGTCGTCTTTTAGTGAGGTAGGCTTTAGGGCATGAACTGCTTCAAAGTAGTATGCACTATGCATGTAGTGATTTAGTGATCGTCACACTTGTGGTTCAGGGCTATAGTTTCATAGTCAGTTTTTATATAAAATGTGTTTGTACAGTAATGGAATAGTATACATTTGAAAGTTATTAATATACATTTGTGATTCTTTTTTACAGATACAGAACAGGAGTGTTTCTCATCTGTTTGCACTCTTCTCGTGCAAGATTGTTTGGATGAAGGGTCCTTAGGTGTTTCATCATACTTGTATTTTTTGTTAGGATCCCCTCGTAACAGAACTCTTTGGCAAATCTTGTGAGTGACGAAGGTGGCATTGGTCTTTGTTTGCTCCTTGGAAAAAGTAAAACATTTCCTCACCACTGAAGAAAAACGTTGTTGGTGTGGTGCCTTCTGCAAAGCATTTTCTTCAGATTCGGTAAATATTTTAAAGCGGCAACATTTACGGTTTTTGTAAGTTAAACTTATAAAATTTTGTTAGCTGTATGCATTTTATATATCTGTGATTTGTTTCTTGTGGTATTTTGTTGAGAATACCATGTTTTTTTTTTAACAATCTTTCTTATTTTCCAGGTCTGTCGTCGACATCCATTGTCCCCACAGTAGTGTTCCGCCTTGTTGTTTTTTATTATTGTTGTTACATTTTGTTTATTAGTTTATTGTTTATATATATGTTAATAAAAAAATAAAGTTTGAAAATAGTTTTTTGTTTATATATTTATTATTATAAAAAATAAAGTTTGAAAAAAAAATTAACGTTTTTGGTTGTTCTCTTAACTGCTGTGTGACTCTTTCTTGTCCTTATTACTGTTATTTGATCGAGTCCACCATGGTGTTAAATTTTGGGGCACTTATCGCTGGAATACTGGTGATATCTGCAGTTTGCACCAACTTCTGAATAGTGTGTTAGATTTATCTCAACTTTACTTCCGTTAAAGTGCTGATAATGAAATGGAGAGTAGCCGTTCCTGTGCAAAAAGACATGAGGTGCACCTTTCCGATTTATTCTAAATACTAAAATCCAGTATTGAATTGCACTGAGGTATTGGCTGCACTTACAGTGTACACACAAAATCTATTAAGAAATCTCATTGTATTTATATTGATTGGGAATAGTGCGTCAGGTGCTGGATCTTGATGAGATACACTGCTCAGTTCGTATATTGTTCTGCACACGAAAAAAAATCACATCACAACTTTCACACCAATTGCAATGCTAAACAAATTCCGGCGATAAGACACGTGGTGCTTTTACACCTGCTTTCTGCTGGTGTTAAGCAGGACAACTACCTGCATCATGAAAGGGAACACAGCCAAGAGCCACACCAGAACACCCACAGGCACCATAGAGTCAATGAGCATGATAGAGGGATACCCATGAGGGCCAGAAGACTCATCTCAACAACTCCAGGACCGCCAATGCCCCCCAAACCCACATCTTAGTAAGTGTGTCCCTGTGGTCATTGTCTTAGCATGATAGGCACGAGCCCTGCAACATCACAGTGTGCTGTCACCTCAGTGTTGGCAGTGAGCCTGGATGTGTAGCTACGCACGCATTCTTCTGCATGCACAACTGGCGTGTGCTGGTCTGGGGTTCACAGGTCAGTGCAGGGGTGTGCCTATCCGGCAAGGGTAACGGGGTGTCTCGGACATGTCCGTGTACAGGAAGTGCGGTAAGTGTGTCTCTGTGTTCTGGTGTGGCCTGCTACAAGAGCCACAGCGGTTGATGTTGTAAACTGGCATGCACCACCTCCAAACGGCACGGATGTTGTAGTTGGTATGTAGCAGGACATGCGCAAATAGGCATTACAATGGTGTGCCGTACGAGTGTACGAGATACAACAGCACACCGTACAAAAGTGTGGGGGTTCGTGGGAGGGAGGTGCAGCCGTTTGGCAACATAACACACAGTGAACTCGACCATGTGCCACATGCTGGGCATCTCATCCATGATGACCACGGTCGCAGATATCCCACAACACCAACGACTGGCCTTTGTACACATCCTATATGAATGCAGCGTGGTTTTCACTTCTATGCTCGTTCAGTGGTGTGATGTTGGCGGGTTGTGTGACTTGTGCTGCTTGTTGGTGTGTTTCATTTTGGCCATTGTTAGTCTATATGTGTGTTGTACTTAATTGTGCATGTGTGCCATTCTGCCCATCTCCCCCCACTCCCTGCTTCTTCCTCTTCCTAGTGCTGTTGTGTCTATAATTTTGTTGCTGCACACATAAATACATGTAAAGAATAAATTAGAATAGTTCCTCGATTCTTTTAGGTTTCAAAACTTCTCTATTGGTTTCTATTTAATTTTCCATATGAACCGTTTTTTTAATATTCAACACAGAAGTCAGAAGTGCAACGTATTCTATCATCACACTTTATAGAACATTCTACAACACGTGCAGGTTAAAAGTTCATAAATTTTTGTAAACTTTACGATATTTTTTTGTAACATTTTCTTGAACATTTAACGACACGTGCAGGTTAAAAGTTGACGATTGTTTTAAGTTCTAACAGTGCCTTCCGAACGCAAGTAGCAGGTGTGGTTGAGCTGAGCACATTTTATCCTACGATATATACTCCACGTTGAAACTGCTTTTTCTTAACCAATCACAAAGATGCTTTTTCATAAAACTAATGTGCACCCTACTTTTAAAAAAGAATGGTTTTCAGGATATCTTCAGAGATAAGTTATAGATAGGAATTAGCATTTAAAAAACCTTTGAAATTCACTGAAAAACCATAGGTTTCATGCACGTTATAGTTAGGAATTGGCATTTAAAAAACCTTAGAAATTCACTGAAAAAAACCATAGGTTTCAGGGGCGTTATAGTTTGCTGGACATTTCCCTCGTACAAAACCCTAGAAATTCCCCTGTTATAGTTAGTTCAGCTAACTATAACTCGCGCCCCCGCAATGCACTGCGGATGACGTCACATATTACATCACTCATGACATGGTCAGTGACATCACTGATGACATCTCAAATGACATCACTGATGACGTCATCCATGTGATAAATTAGTGCATCTTCTCACACCCTAATATAACCTTTGATACACCGACTCAAAATTTCAGACGGCCATTTTGACAACCATAGATACTCCAATACCAATAACTACTCACCCACTCATTGACTTTTAGGTCTACATACATGTCCACTCACTCACCTCTACAGTCACTCATACTTACAGTCACTCTGTGCATTTATACACCTATATAGACACTCTCACACCACCAATCATCCATTGAGGTACTGACACATCTTGTCAGTCATGCAAATAATTAATCTCAGTAAAATTTACTCACCTATACAGTTAAACACACTCAAGTTCACTTACTCATAAAAATACTAACAAATTCTGTGTCTTCCTGCAGAAAAACTAAACAGCACAGGACACA
Source organism: Triturus cristatus (assembly GCF_964204655.1). Classification (NCBI taxonomy): domain Eukaryota; kingdom Metazoa; phylum Chordata; class Amphibia; order Caudata; family Salamandridae; genus Triturus; species Triturus cristatus. The sequence continues at coordinate 860,894,514 of NC_140594.1, forward strand.
GATATCCTTGCACTATAGCGTATACAGCCACTCACAAAATCTCACACACTCAGATATATATAGTTATATACTCTTACACACATACACTGCGTTTCACATATGTAGTTACTGACACATGTACAACTGAGATATACATTCAATCACTAACACACCCATACATACACTCACCCAACCATACAGTCCATCACAGATGCACTCTTAAAACCATGCACCCAGTGAAACACCCACTCACATCTAGTCACAGAGTCACACACACACTACCCACACACACACTCAGGCACCCATACAGATACTCAGACAACCAATCAATAACCCATATAGACACTCGTCGCCATTTACAAAACCATGCAGCCACTTATACACCAACACACAGACACATACATTCACACAGTTTAGTCACTAGTCTGCAGTAAGATACATTTAATGACTCACTTAGAGTCAGTTACGCACCTAGAAAATCATCCATTCACACACTTGTACACCCACTTATTCTTCAACAGGCCTTTCCCTATATATATTAAACATTATAAAACTGTTCAGAAACACATACTCAATGGATGATGTCATCAGTGATGTCATTTGAGATGTCATTTGAGATGTCATCAGTGATGTCACTGACCATGTCATGAGTGATGTAATATGTGACGTCATCAGCAGTGCATTGCGGGGGCGCGAGTTATAGTTAGCTGAACTAACTATAACAGGGGAATTTCTAGGGTTTTGTATGAGGGAAATGTCCAGCTAACTATAACGCCCCTGAAACCTATGGTTTTTTCAGTGAATATATATCAAAAACAGGTAAACCAGCCGCAACTATGAAACATGGTTATAGAGGAACACACCTGGTGCAGTAATGGCAGACGGAAGCTGCCTTTAAAGCATGATCAACACCCCGAGAAACCTCCCAAGGAGGGGAATCAAGCAAATAAACACGATGACCCATGACGTACAGAAGATGACGCCCAGGCACAACATTGAGCACCGTACAACGGCACAAAAGAGCACCAGAGGACGCATAGAGGCCAAGGAATCTCTTGGGCCCAGTTAACATAAACAGAGCTATATAATAGCAAACACGTACCCCACACTGAGTATGCACACCCCAACAACGGGGAACACCTAGTAGGACAAGCCATAGTCAGAGAAACAATCTGTGGAACACTGCCACAGTAGGTTAACTGCCAGTTTAAAACGAATAATGCCTCCAAAGGATGCTAAATGAAACGGTAATCACCCCCGACCATGGGAAAGGAAGACCTGAGGCTTACTATCAGCCGAAAACACAACACATCAAAAGGATGCTAAATGAAAAAATACCACCCCAGAACAATCGCCTGAGGAATACATGCCTAAGGGGGGAGCGAAGGCCCGCAAGGAGGCGCTGAACAGCCGAGTCGGCGTGAGTATCAAACAATAAAACCCCAAAGGGTAAATCAACAAGTCTCTCCCAGATATGCTCTCGGAAGAGGCTATCCCGTAATCAAGCATGGCGCCGCAAGGTGACTGAACCAGCGATAGCCCGGCCTAACGAATCAGCAGTATCCAAGGCGGAGCAGATTGTAAACTCACCAAGGTCACGGCCATCCCGTAGAAGATGAAGGAGGTCAACACAAGCGCCTTCAGTGTTGGTGGAGAGCAAAGACTGCAGAGTCCCACAGGGCAGAGGTAGCCCGAGCCAGGGGACACACTGTATTTAGTGACCATAGTGCAGCACTAGTGGAGGCAAAGATGTTTCAACCCCATGACTCAAGCCATCTGGACTCCCGGGAGGGAGGAAGCAATAGCCGGGGCAAGGAATGGGAGGCAGTTTACAAAACAAATCCCTGCACGTCTGGATGCACAAATAAGCAGACAGGATCATGTGGAGCAGGACAGTGGCGGTGCAAGACCGAACGAGCCACCGGATCTCCGGCAGCTGGCCAAATCCAGGTACCCAAAAGGGCATCATAAATTGAAGCTTCAAAGGGCAGAAGAGGCTCCACATTCCCTGCCCCACGGAGAAGGATATCAAGTAACGGGTCCACAGACCAGGGCGCCGAAGGGGGTTGCATGTTCAAAATCAGAGTGTCGAAGGAGACCACTCTGGGAAAAGCCGCACCTGCCTCAGCAGCCCTCCGAGGAGGGGATAGTAGCTCATCAGTAGGTGAGGGCTGTGAGCTAACCCTCCCAAGACAGTGAGGGTGCAACCAATGCCCAACTGAGGGGAGCCCCATTGACGAATGGGGGTCCTGATGAGGCTGAGGAGGCGAGGAGTCTGCCGGGTGCTCTTGAGGCGGCGGTGATCCTGCCGGATCCACATATTCTAAGGGAGGCACAGGCAAGATTACATCCGGCGTCGCCGGGCGTGAGTCCAACGCCCAACTCTCCGGACACTTCCAGAGTAGAGGCGACAATCTGGCGTCAATGCGGCACCAAAATTACTTTAGTCGGCGCAGATCGAGCTTCGTCCGGCGCCGACTCGACTCCATCCGGCGTCCAGCCGGACCCGTCCGGCGCCAAATCCACAAGCTCCCCTTCTGAAGGAGAAGCCGCCGGAGCCAGGGATGCAAGCCTCCGGCGCCACACCGGCACAGACGCAGCCTCCACCACAACCGGCTCCGAATCAGAAGGAAGAAGTGGAGGCAAAGCCTGGGAGGCGACAAGCTCTCCATCCGAAGGAGCTGGGGAGGCAAGCCTCCGCCACTGCACCAGCGCCGACTCAACCTCAACTACAACAGGCTCTGACTACGAAGAAAAAAGCAGTGGAGGCGAGTCTACAGTGCCGACCCAGGCTCCGGACAGGCGGCCGCCAGCACAGAAGGCAGAGGCGTGCACAAAGCGAGGCATTGAGCACCAGCAACCACCTGCGACGCCACAGGGAGCTTTAGGGGACTATGCGGTGCAGCAGGGGTGCAATGGGTCGTAGAGGGGGACCCAGTCGGGCCGCACCCTAACAACGCCATATGGATCGTAGAGGGGGGGCCCAGCCGGGCTGCGCTCTGACGATTCCACATCTCCGACGTCCCTGGAGGACATGGGCTCATTTGACGTCGGGGGCGAACCCACCGGCGAGTCCATCGGGACGCCGCAGGTAGCGGAGGCCAAGACGATGACCCAGGGACGGGAGAGGACTCATGGGAAGCCTGCAGAGCCGCAGCATAGGCCTCTATCTGGGCCCGAGTCGTCCCCGCACCCGGATAGGGGGGATGACTGTCCAGGGCGCACTTCCGTTATAATCCAGGAACCAGTGCCCCTGACAGATGAAAGTGAGGTTGAGGACCTCTGCGACATGCGCAGCGACTTACCAAGAAGGGATGAACGACGCCCCGGGCCCCAGAGGGCGATCGGCGACGGAACTGCATTGAAGAGGCCGGGGGACGAGACGACTGTGACCGGGACAGCCGTGCCGAAAGAAGCTTTATCCGGCACTCCCACCGGGACTTCGGCTTGAGGTGTTGACAGGCGTCGCAGTCTGTGGAGTCGCAGTGCTCACCCAGACACCACATACAGATAAGATGTGGGTCCGTTGCGGACATTTGCTGCGAACAGGAAGTACAAGATTTAAAGCCCAAAGGCATTGCACACTGCTCCAGACGCGAAGCGTCGAAAAAGGGCCTGAAAACAGGCCAGAGGAACCACTCCGGATCCGCATTGCACGTGGAAAAGAAGAAAACGGACGTCAGCGCGCCAGGAAGGACTTATATGACCTCGCTGACGTCACGTACGTGGAGGACGTCAGGGCGGGCTCATGTGGTGCCGTCCCCAAGCAGTCCTGCTCCCGGAGTAGGGTGCCCGCCTACCTACACCAAAAAATCCTGCTGCACAGAGCGTGCTAAGTGGCCGCCCATCCTCACCTCTGAGTTCAAGCAGTAATGCTTCGCAAGAGTGTGGAGGGAGGCCCACGTTGCCGCCTTGCAGATGTCTACAACAGGGACAACCTCTTGTCAAAGCCGGAGAAGATGACTTAGTTCTGGTGGAATGGGCTCAAATACCTTCAAGCAGCTCCTTCTTGGCCAGGGCGTAGCAGATCTTGATGCATAGGATGATCCACCTGGACAGCGTTCTCTTGTGCACAGCCTAGCCCTTCTTTTTTCACGCGTAACCAATGAAGAGCTGATCGTCCAGGCTGAAGTCCTTGGTTCTGTCCCGATAGAAGCTGACCATCCTCTTAGGGTCCAGGCTGTGAAGTCTCTCCTCGCCCTTAAAATAGGGAGGGGGAGGATAGAAAGTGGGTAAAGTAATAGATTGTCCTAGGTGGAAGGGTGTTACAACCTTAGGCAGGAAAGCAGCTACGGTCCTGAGAACCCTCTGACTGAGGCGCTGGAGACACCGGATTCTGGATCGGAGTGGCTGGATGTGAAGGAGATGCTTCCCTGGGCAAAGGAGAATGCACCGGAGTGATTTGAAGTGAAGGAGAAAGCAAGAGGTCATCATTCCTGTTATGTCGCTGGACAGGGGACACTAACTTCGGTGACTTGTCCTTTAAAGAGTGACGCTTGACCCATTGCGCTGCTTTGTATCGTGCTTTTAGGACTACCTCGAGGTGTGTGGAGTCGGCGACTTCGACCTCGACTTAATACTCTTCTGACCGCTCTTCTCCTTCCCCCGCCTGGGCCAAAAAGCAACTTCACTTCCCTCTTTTTGAGGGCCTTTGGATTCATCCGAAGACACAAAGAGCATCCCTCGACGTCATGGTCAGATGACACGCACCAAAGGCAATCTTTCTAGGGGTTCGTGACAGACATATGGCCCCCACATTCCCTATATGATTTAAAACACAGCTTCATCTGAGTAGCCATTGCACAGAAACAGTTTAAAGAGAATAACAATGTAGACTACAAAGTATATGGAGAGTCCCAGAAAAAAAGTTGCGCATCAACGGCGTGGAAAAAAGGGAACCAACTTCAGAACGACAAGATGATCCCTCCGGATGATGTCTCCGATGACGACACACGGAGTCACGAGAGGGGCCATGCCATTGTGACGTGCTCGTCGACGTGGGAGAGCTATGGAGAAAAAAAAGTTTTAATGGAATGCTGCACAAGGGGTAATTCAAAAGGTGAGGAATCCACAGGCAGATGTATCCATCAAAATGTTCTGGACTGGTTGTGGTGGAGGGAAGGCCCTGAACTGCACCATATCCAAGACAGCATTAATTAAAGGAAGCTTCTACAAAGGAGACCAGTGCGACTTCAGCACGTTAAGAACCCCAGCTATGTCAGGAGGTTTGTTTCGGTCTGAAGGGGTCTCTGGTTGACAGCGGCAAACACACCTTCAACAGTTAATCATCAAGTCAGACTCATCCTCAACATTCACATCACTGGCCACCTGAGACACCTCCACTGGCTCCCAGTTAACAAAATAATAACCTTCGAGCTCCTAACACGCCTACAAAGCCATACACTACACGGAAACTGCGTACCTCAACCACCGCCTCGCATTGCACGCACCTACCAGAGACTTTCAATCCAGCCAAATGGACCCGGCCACCGTCCCACAAGACCATGGCCGAAGGAAGATCCTTCCCCCTACCTCAGAGCAAAGACCTGAAACACCAAGCTTCTCCACCTCAATCACCATCACTGCCTCAATCCAGGAAGAACCTCAAGTTCTGGCTCTTCAATTGAACCACAGCACCTTTGACGAATCAGCAGTGTGTTTTTTTTGTTGTTTTTTTCCCTCCTCCTCCTCCTCCTGCTCCTCCTCCTGCTCCTGCTCCTGCTCCTGTTCCTGTTCCTGCTCCCTCCCCGCGCGCGCCTTGGAACCCTTACAGGTGAGTAGTCGGGCTTTACAAGGCACTTGATTGACACTGAAATAATCCATGAACCAAGATATTTGAACTCTAAATTATTTATAACACCAACACAGTCTATAAACACTAAATTACAAAAAACCAAAGCAACATTCATAAAAGACAGAAATGGCTTCGAAGTAAGCTTTATGCATTCAAGGATGTTGACAGGGTGGTGATCTGAAATCATATGTCCAGAGTAACGTGTATTCACAATTTGCTATGTCTGAAACAAAGGCACTTAAGAATAGCAGGCAGGCAAATCTAATCAGACCATTTAGGCACTTTACAAAGCCTTTGGCTTTACAATGGTTGCCAATCAGGGATAACAGCTCTATGCAAGTCAAAAACCTGTTCAATTCAAGTTTCTTTGCTGAATAAAACATTTACACACAGAAATTTCAATACAAAAAATGCGATTCTGCCTACTGTCCCAGACCAAGTAAAACCAACACAATGCACATGGAGTAGGTAGCGTTATGCTACCCCAAATGCTCCTAAACATGGACACACTTATCCCCAATGAGCCTTCCGTAGGATCCTTCTAACTCCAAATATTGCTAGTGCACTATGTGCTAAAAGGGGAGCTAAATGGCTGATAGCAGGCCACTGATCTGGAACAAGTATTATCAGGTTGAGCCCAGTCAATCAATTGTTCCAGTCAAACTCTCTTGGTCATCCTACAAGTATCTTCTCTCCGAAGCATTTGCAGTTATTGCATTGAAAGAATGTGCCATCATTAACAAGAGCCAGGTCTCTTACATTCTCTGAACTTTTGGTTTCAGATCTGGAAAAATATCAACAAATAAGCTTTGCCTGCAAATAAAGCAGATACAACACAACTTATCCTTTTTCATTTTCTCTTGAATGGATACCTGGCATAGGGTGAAGATGGCAAGGATAATGGAATGACACCTATCCACTTATGTTTCCAATTAGCCATATTAAAAGGTTTGACTCATTCTTTGTATGATTTCACATTCATGCATTCATGTGTTCCTTCACAACTACTTCTATTGGGCTGAGTAAATACTGCACAGTTTCAATAGTTAGCAAGTGATTAGACTATTGTCGTTAAAGTGAAAATCCAATTCTACGGTCAGTTTTGTTTTCCTAGTACAAGGCAGTTTTGAATACAGCAATCTTAAGGAGACTTGCCAAAAGCTTTAGCAGGCAATATCATCTTAATTTTGACTGACAGGTCAATAGACATGCACATCACATCCTGTGCAAGGCAGTTTCTTCTGTGCTTGTTTCCCTTTGGGTGCAAATCAAAAGCATACCACTGTAAAGACTATTGATGCAACATGTTACTAAGCTGTGTGATGCAGGTCAGTTTGACATTAGATCTTACGTCTATTGGAAGCCACGATCATAAGAGAAGGATAGGGGAAATATGATCATATTTTCTGCTGCCTGAGACCAATCCAGCAGCAGCATGCAGAGGTGCTTTATTGAGTGTTTGCGAATTCGTACTAGGTTGAGAGCTATTATATTCCAGTCTTGAGAGGTCACAGTCTTCTGTGATTTGTTAGAAATCTTGCTCTGGTAGAATAGTGTAATTCTTTAGTTGGAGTTGAGCAACGTTTGCAATACTAATGATGGGGTCTTGTAGGTTGAGATGGTTGTCAAAATAGTATCCCAGCGATTTTATGGAGTCCACAATGAGGTGGTGTTTAGAATGGCCACATCTTTAAACAAAGACTATCAGAAAATTACATTTGGGAGGGGAGATGAAGAGGAATTCTTTTTTGGTTGTTGTAAGTTTCAACTGATGAGCTGGGGACCTTGAAGGAGATCTTTTGGTAAAGCGGAGTATCATCTGTACATAAGTTGTAGTAGTTGAGGGTGGGTGTGATGGTAGATGGCAAAGGGTGATGTTGGAGTCAGATGGTGGGTGAGTTTGTATATTGGTATGCAGAAGTATGATGTGAGTTGTGGAAAAGTATGATGTTACTTATGTTGAGGTAAGATAGTTTATGAATGTCTGTATAATGTTGGATGTGTAGCTGTACAAAGGTGAAGGTGCTAGGGTATAAAGTAGACCCAGATGAAATTATAATTACTCTGGTGTAATTCGCATAATTTTGGATTACATTTGGTACATGGCTTTAGCAAAATTAGGCCATAATGGCACATAACGTAGTTAAGCATTATTCACTGAAAACATTTACAGCAAGCCCAAGGAAATTACACAAATATATTTGCTTGAACCACTTGTGTTTTTGTGCACCCCTCGCCCTTTTTTTTTTTTTACTTCAAAACATGTTTGTGTGTCAAAAATTGCAGTGAGGACATATGTCACACTAATATCTAGCTCGTACATTTATTTTGCGTAAATATCCCCAGATTTCACTTAAGCCAACGAAAATTACACAATTTCGTACACTCCTAGTGTATGAAACTGGAATTTTGTTGCAGGTCCCCCCCCCCCACTTTTTGCCTACTAGATGCTGACTTTCAATTCTCAAACAACAACCACCAACTTGCAAATACTGATAATCCCTCCTCAATTCTTTAATGGGGCACACGTAAAAAACTCAATGTGATCAAAGAACGTCTGTTTCTATTTCCTTATTATCTTTAGAAAAGGTTTTACCTTCGTTCTTTTTTTACCCTAACTGTACAATTTTTTTCAAATATTACAAGACACCACAACCACAACTATAAAACATTTAAAATACAATATCACAGATTTGGAAAAAATCCTACTACTGAACAAAACTTTTTTTGACATATAATTCAAAACAAAGATAAAACATTTAACACACACAAGTCACATGACAAAACAAGACCAGACAAATATGACATCATTCATAACAAAATGTATCAAACAGTTGACGCGTTCCGAACCCTGCGGTTTGGAAAAAGGGTGACTGATGAGCAAGATTGAGATTTTTTTTCTACTTTTAAACCATTTTAATACCCTGCCCCGAATTAGGTACACTCTTAGATGTCCCCAAAATGATTTTTTCTGTAAGCCTGGTGCACAGTGGTCAAAGAGGATCCAAAAATCTGATTTTCTAAGGAGTTCGGCTCTGTTAGATATATATCAGACAATACCAGCAAGTACAGGAAAGTTCTGGTGAGTAAGGTTTTGTGTATATAAAGGGGCAAGGGGTCTCAAAAAGAGGAAATTCCCATCTGAAATCACATACAAATCTTTGTTCTCAAGCGCAGCTAAACTTCTGAAAGGAATATTAAACTAAGCATGAAAACAGAACTTGACTCATTATACACTCAGAGCAGTCTGCGGAATCTCAGGACAAAATACTGCAGACACTAGCATATTTACCTTACTTATGGTTTGTCAACTTTCAAGCAGACTTGTCAAAGGAGGTTAAGTTAAAAAGGTCAAGGCGAGTCAAAATGGTGTTCATCTGCGAATAACGTTTACCGCACAGTTTGACAGATCTCCGTGAAACATCAAATACTAGACCAGAGTAAACGTGCAGTCACACAAATTTTATATGCATTCGTAAACAGCACAACATTATTAGCAAATATAAATGTTTTTAAACTCCCTCCACAGAGAACACTGCATGGCCAAAGCACATGCACAACTATTATAGGCAAAAAGAGTGGTGAAGTAGGGCATGGCTGTAGATCAGGCCCTGTTCTGAAAGTCCAAGGGACCACCTCAGCCAACATGTCTTGCATCCACTCCGGGGAGCCCACCGAACCCTGCCTTCCCACCAACACAACAACCTTGCAACGAACCCAATCAGCATGCAATACACCAGCATCATCAACACCTCCATCTCCACATCACCTTCCTGGACAGATGTAAACACGTAGACGTCAGACCCCTCCTAAAGAAAGCCTCTGCCGACCCCAAAGATCTAAAATATTACCTTCCTACCTCCCTGCTCACCTATCCTGCCACAGTTCTTGAGAAAGCCATCAACCAGCAACTCATCGAATTCATGGAACAAAACCACCTACTGGATACCTCACAATCAGGATCACGTGCCAACCACAGTCCCGAGACAGTGCTGATCGCCACCACAGACATAAGAACTCATCGACAGAGGACAGCCCTGATCCTCCCCGACATCTCCGCGGCGTTCCAAACCATCTCCCACAACACTCATCAAAACTCTACAACATCGGCATACAGCAAGACGCCCTGAAGTGGATCGCCTCCTCCTTTACAGGACACAAAGCATCAGACTGTCTCTCTTCACCACCGAACCCAAAGACATCATATGAGGCGGCCCAGGGATGTGGAATTCCTATAGCCCGATGCCCAGGACATATTGTTTGGGGTCAAGGGCAAAAAGTATTCATGTGTATTTTTTCCTTGGGACAAGGAAGTCCAGCCCCCTGCAGCACAAACCCTTTGGATGAAAGTTTGCAGTACCACATTATGGATTAGGAAGGGCACTGTCTTTAGTCGAGGTAATATTTTTGCCCATGTGTTAATGCTGTTAAAACCTGTATTTATGGTTCATTAATTGAAAGCCTTTATTAAGGTGGGCACTATAAGTAAATGTTATAAGATCCGACTGCACTACTGACAGTGGTTCCGGTATAAAAACGCGTGCTGTCTGTGTATTTAATTAATTTGCAACTGTACTTTTTGCATATGTACTGTGTATTCTATGCTTCAGAAAATTCAATAAAAAAGATTTGAAATAAAAAAAAACTGTACACTAATTTTCAAAGTTTGGCATTATGAGGCTATGTATAATGCTCCCAGAATGCTCTCCGATTTGATGCAAATATTTGCAGAAGCTTGAAAGCAAGATGATTCTTTGCTTTCAAAATGAAATGGCCCTTAAAAAACATGAAAGCAGGAACAAAAAAAAATTGCTAAATTACTGTGAACTTTGAGATACCATTTCTTTGCAGCATCATTTAATAACGTGTTGATGCATGCTAGAATTTCCCAAAAATCAGTGTAACCAGTTTCAGTAAGTTCATGGGAAACAAAAATAAACAAGCATTGGCAAAGCCAGTTGGTCGACATTGGTGGTCAGCTTTTTAGTTTTGTCAATGTGTGACTTGCTTTGGCATGGGGTTTTTGTAAACACTTAATGGTGTGGGAGCTGCCAGACCCTCACCATTATAACAAACAATGGCAAAAGCAAAAATAGCTTTTTGGTCTAAAAAAAACACACACTGCCACAGTAGTTACTGGCACTGAACAAAACTACTTTGTGTGCCGATATGCTCCTTGTGAAAGAGCAGTATGCGATCACTCACAGTGAAGTCAGCTGATACAGAGAGAGAGACAGAATTTTAATAAACACAAAAAGGTCATGGTCAAAGCCAGACCAAATTAGGGGCCAAATTATTAAAGAAAGTCTCAAAATTGCACCCATGGTATACGACCTTGTGTTAAGTGCAGCTATACGGCTTTTGTGAATTCCCAAGAATTTACAGAAGACAAGAAATAGTAACTCCTAGAAAATAGTTGTGAACAGCATTTTAACATGAGCAAATCTGCATGTGCAGATTTGCTCATGCGAAAATCTGAGTGTTTGCAAGTTCACTTTCCCTCCCAATCACTTTTTTCCCCCCAACTCTGGAAGAAGATTTACGTCTGCCATTGTCAAGAGTAAATTTCCAACATTTCAGTATGGGAAAAGATTAGAGAAGAGTTGTTGAAAACCCTCAAAACATGCAAGTTAGTAAGTTTGCACAGACTCAAAAGGGCATCCTAACCCAGGAACTATTGCTTACCACTACCTTCAACCCCAGTATGCAGATCTGCGGAAACATGGTAACATAAGGGGATCGCAAGTATTCAAACACTACAATGGATGGGCCCTGGCATAATCAGAGGCTATATCATAGCTCTTATATAATGAGATTGCTGCCATAATTTGTTGCTGCACTACATGGCACCAAAAGGGGCAATTGGATTTTGTTACAGGACAAGTAGATTTATGAAGCAACCTGCCCCATGGACAAGTAGATATATTATTAAATTCCACACCCCTGCGGCGTACCACACAGATCATCCCTCAGCCACACCCTGTTCAACATCTACATGACCCTCCTCGCAGACGTCGTCTGATCCCAAGGACTCAACAATCTCCTTAACAAATGACAGTCAACTGATCCTCTCGCTCACGAGGACCCCTCCAATGCCAGAACCAACTTCAGAGACGCCATGAGCAATGTAGCCAAATGGATGAGCGACAACTGCTTCCAACTTAACTCAGACTAAACTGAAATACTGATCTTCGGGAAGAGCACTTCATGGGACAACAGCTGGTAGGCCTGCAGAACTCTGACCTACACTCGCATCGACCAACCATGCACACATTCTAAACATCATCCTTGACAGCCAACTGACCATTAAACCAAAAGTCAATGCATTCGCCTCCTCCTGCTTCAACACACTTCACTTCTCAGCATAAACATCAGAAGAATCCAAATCAACAACAGAAAGTTCATCACTCAGGCCCCCCGTCACCAGCCGCCTCTACAACGGCAACACCAGCATCTCCACCCAGCTCCTCGGAAGACTTCAGACCATACAAAATTCTGCAGCCACCAGATTAATCCTCAACCTCCCCAAATGAACAGACATCGCCCCTACCTTAGAGACCTCCACTGGTCTCTCAGGTGGCCACTCCTTCTCCTACATCACTGCTAAGACCTGGAACGATCGTCCCCTTCAACTCCGTACAGGCCCCTTGCTGGCAGACTTTCAGAAAGAGACGAACGGACCTGGCTATTCGAATGAGACACAGAGCCCAGATATCCCTAGAGGTGACAGTGTTGTGCTGTACAAATTAGGTTTGATTGATTGACAAAGGGGAGGAGAAGGAATCACACAGGGCTTTGGCCAGGTCCTGCCCAAGGTCCACGCTGCCTTTCATTTTCTTACTAATGTTTTCATAAAAGGTGTAAATCCTTCTAATGGAACAGTCATGATTCTATGGAGACAATGATAACGTAATAAGGAAAGCAGGATCTTCCACAAGCACCACATCGCAAAAGGGCTTCTTTTTTTTTATAACAAAAAAAAAAAAAAAGCAAAATGCGGAACCATCGACATGACCAACAAATCCACCCATGGGAAAGAGGCAACATACGCAGGGAAATAGCAAATATATAATCAGGAGTGTCAAAAGACAATAGAATAGACCAGACACCACAGAAGTTAATAACAACTTAGGTAAGACGACGGGTAGAAGGACAGGCAAGAGACGAGTGTGTAGAACACACTCTCAGATTACATCCTCCTGAAACAAGAGCCAATAATAGTGGTTCACTCTTCTGTCCTACAATCAACTTTGACTACGGAACAACTCAGAAAGTTCTTTACAACGGAATTAGAAAGATACATTTGAAAACTTGTAAAAAAAATATAACAAATCATATGAGATTTTACAGATTAAACACAAATTAGATTTTGAAGACCTCATCTGTATACAAGAAGAATCTGCTAATAACCAAACGTGACAATGAGGGAATGGACTAGGAAGGACTGATATAAAACACAAAACAGCAGCCTGAAAAAAATCTAGGTTCCATCTCAACTTTTCTGGATAGCTACAGTACAATATTCACACAGAGGTCATTTCACAATAGGAAATGCAGCTATTACAGCCTGGCTGATAAAGCATTCACTAGCACATATCTGTTAGGTGACCACATATTTACAACAATCTACATACTCGACTTAGATACCACAGCAGACTATTGGTTAGGTTAAGCTACTGTGAAAAATCTTTCCGGGTAACAATCACTTCAGAGTCCATATTAGCCTATAAGCCTCATGGAATTTAATTGTGTGTACCCTCTTATAACCAAAAGCTGCGAGGGAGACAATGACGTTACTTGCTCTTCCATTTTAACATTTGATTACCAATTTAGATCTTATGATGCATAAGAAATGGTTAGTTACTTGTAGTCCTGTGTTTGCATCACAGGCATCTTCACTGAAGTCATAAATGGCCCACCCTTCTCCCAGGTCTCTTATCTTGCCCATACAGCATAAAACATTTTTGTGACTAGTTTATTTTCATCTCAACAGACCATTCAAAACCAATTACTGATGCAACCACCAGTATGAAGCATCATGGAAATAGGAAGCCCTCGACTCCAATCTATGCCTTCAAGGCTGTTCGTATCCTCCTGAATTAGACCTTTTAGGCAGCAGGGTGTGCCATAGCTGCTTTCAATACACATTTGGAAAGGGGTTTATTAGTTTAACATTTAAAAATTCTGAAAATGTTAAAACTGGAATTCAATTATTCCTGGCTGAGAGCGTTCCACCTCTGACTGATCCAAATTAAACCTAGCATTTGTGAGGATGGGGACTCCACAGTATGTCACCTTCGGCTATCCGCAGGGAGTCTGGTCACTTATACACTGATCCTGGGACAATAGGATTTCCAACTCGCCATTCCCATAGACCTCTGGTTTGGCATTTTTCTTTCCCCAGCACTTAAAGTATTTTCTCCGCCGAGTACTTTGGAAGGTGATGTGAATTTTCACCCAGTTTATTTATGTTACATATTGTCTGTTGAAATAGACCGAACGCCATTTTTCGAGATCAGACAGGGTTACTCAACCTCTTCAAAGTTTACCGTATGTCTGGTCCTCCCTAGGCGAGGTCTTCTTGTGTTTGGATAAACGTGCCTGCCTATATGTGTTAAGGGTCCATATGTTGTCATATAGCCTTAACATGTTTCAATAAAGATATGTGAAATATAATTCTGAAAATGTTGCCTAAATAGGCTTGTTGGGGCTCCCTACATTTGGGCATGCTAAGCTCTTCGCAGTCTCGCTTACATATATTTAGTTGCTGTAAAGTTCTCTAGTGTGCTCTCAAACAAGGGGAAACTATTTTAACTTATGATTATCAATGAAGATCCTACGATGCATAACTTGATTGTTCAGAGGGAGCAGAAATAAATCAGTTAAAGGTGAGAACAGAGGTTCAATTAATGACTAGGCTGCTACTACTAAGTTTGTGCAACCTCTGGAACAGGTACTGATAAAAATCTACGTCAAATCTCTAGATCTTACAATGTTCATTAACACTATTGGAGTATGTATCCTACAGACTATGGATGGAACCTCTACAAGGGACTACCAAAAGGAACACTATTAGGGTGAACTGATTGCCAAGATCTGAATGGCTGCAAAATCATCTGACCACTTCAGTTACTGGGAGGGAAAAAAAAACACTTGCTGTAGAATTCCTAGTGAACCAACTTGCTGCTTCCACAGTCAGATGGTTGCTTTTGTGTCAACAGACATGTCAAGAGAGATTATTTGAGATCGCAGCAGTTCTGCAATAAGAATTTAGGGCAGTTTTATAGAACAAACCTTTTAAGATTACGCAAAGAACCAAAGAATATTGGGTTCTAAATACCGAACATATTAAATTAAACATGCTAGCATTTAAAGGGACATCCTGTTTTGTGAAAGTCAACCAGGGAAAAGAAGCTATGGTCATAAAGATGTCTTAAAAAGAACTGTCTAGGAGAGGAGTTTATCATGTCTAAAAATGATACAATATGAAGGAGCCTAACTTTAAATCTGAATGCCTGATTAACTATGTAAGTATTACACAGATGGGCTCTGTGAAAGTCAGGAGCAGAACCCTTAGTTAAAGAGTAAGCTGCACCTCTGCTAGCATCGCTTTCATGATTGGATATCAACTGTAGAAAAATGAATGTATTTTGTCCTAGATTGCCTTTCACACAAAGAATTGCAGGGTGTCTAACAAACCGCTATATCTATCGGTCCCAAACCTCTGCAAGCAGGAAGTAACAATATTCTTCAATGTCACTCAGTTTCAAGTAGGTTTACCTAATCTCACATGTAAAGCTAAACGGGCCAGCAGCATTGTTTTTTTTCCGTAAGCTATCTGCGGTTTATGTGGATTTCCTTCTTTGCTCATCTCACGCTGTGAATTAGTCCATCACTAAGAAGCAAGACATTTGACTTTTACCGGACCGTTTGAGACCACTGCGGACTGTCCTGGAGGAATACCAAATGAAAAAAAACTTTTAGACATTCCAAAAACACCAAACACAAAAGTGACAGTCATACGACACAGAAAGCATACAAAATAAGCTTTATGCATCCAAGGGTTTAGGCATTTGAATCCAAGGGTGTAGGCAGGGAGGTGATCTGATCAATCTGTCCTTCGGCAATATGTATTCACAATTTGTCATGACTGATATAAAAGAACCTTAGGTAAATTTGCAAGGCACATTTAGGAACTTTCCAAATCCCTTGGGCTTTACAAATGGTGCCACCCAGGGGGTCACAGGTAGATACAAGTCAAAAATCTTTTACATTTCAGATTCTTTACTGTCCAAACTTTTTGCACATAGTACATTTTCACTACTAACGATAGAGATTTTACCTATTGTCCATTACCCAGAAGAATTCATTTAACAATACCTGTGTGGGGTAGGAAATGTTACGCTACCCAAATGCTCCTAGGCATGGACCAGTTTCCTCGCTTGTCCTTCAGTTTGATCCCGTTCACTCCTAATATTACAGCTGCACATCTATGCGCTAAAAGGGGAGATAAATAATCAATAGCATGCCATTGATCTGGAATGGAAACCATCCTCCGGTTGGCCCGGTTCAACAAATGGTTCCATCTAAACTCTCTTGGTCATCTTACAAGTCTCTGCTTTGCAGCTCTTACATGGAAATGGAGTTTTATCATTGACAAATGCCAGCTCCCTTACCCTCTGTTCTTTTGGTTTCAGATCAGGAACAATAAATATGAATCACTTGCAAATAAGGCAGGCGCTAAGACTCATAAAATATACTTAGTCTAGCTTCTTTTCAATGAATGCCTGGCACAGAACAGATAAATGCAGAACAAACGTGTGTGAGGGTGCACACCTTCCCTTATTGTTCATTACTTTATCCATATTTTTATGATGTTCTTGTAATGTGTGTGAATCAGCTGCTGAGAACTGTCCCAGCTAATATCAAAATATTCAGAAAGCGCGCACATTATTCACGAACCCAACCGTCGCACTGCTGAAATAGGAAATAATCCATCGAAGTAAACCAGTTGCTCCAAAGTTCACAATTTTTTCTATACAACTGTATACCAAATTCTACGCCGATCAATTTTACCAATGTTCTTTCACATTTAGTCACCACGTAGACAGAATGGTTGGACCTGAATACTTTATTCGCCAATTTCAAATGCCGCCTGCCGCCCATCCAGGCATTTAACAGAGGCACGTGAGGTCAACCATATTTTAAGGAAGCTCTTTGTATCATACCCAATGCATTTCGAGCCTTGCTGGCTCTTCCTCAGGGTTCACTACAACACATGAAAAAAAAAAACTCAACTTACTGCTCAATACAAACATGCTGTGTGAAATGAAGTGCTACAACACCCAATTCTTAAACCAAAACGACCCTCTGTTGAAAAGCTTGGATGGGCGGCGGGCGGCATTTGAAACTGGCGAATAAATTATTCAGGTGCAACCATTCTGTGTCCGTGGTGACTAAATGTGAAAGAACATTGGTAAAATTGATCGGCATAGAATTTGGTATACAGTTATATTTTAAAAAAATAGTGAACTTTGGAGCAAGTGGTTTACTTCGAGGGATTATTTCCCATTTCAGCAGTGCGACGGTTGGGTTCGCGAATAATGTGCCCGCTTTCGGAATATTTTGATATTAGCTGGGGCCTGGGACGGTTCTCAGCAGCTGTTCGCAAGCATTACAAGATCATAAAAATATGGATGAAGTAATGAACAATAAGGGAAGGTGTGCACACACTCACACACGTTTGTTCTGCTTTGCAATTGATCGTCCCACTGAGAGTTGCACCCCAGTCCTGTAATTGGTCATTTTAATAATCAAGACAAAGTCGAGCACTACGGAGACAGTGGAAAAAGAAGACTTGGAGTGGATTTTAAACACTTAACAACCTTCATGTGAATAATATTAGATCAATATGGCAGCTGAACTCTGACTGCTCGTGTTGTTTCTGTCAACAATTTGCATTTCAATAGTACTAGATTCATTCACGAACTGTGAGCACGTTACTGGTGTGCACTGAAATGACACTTTTTTACAGATTATTTTTTACAGATCACTTTTTACTTTTAGGTTTTTATGTCATTGGTTTCTGTTAAGTGTGGGTTTGATGGGGTTAGAATACATGTGTTTTAGAGTTAATTTATCTGGTTGGGGATGACCGTGAAGTGTATTGTTTGATTTTGAGTTCATATCATGTTTTTGCACAGAGGCATAGACACAGGAGGAATAGATGATTGGGTCAGTTTAAACTAGCAAATCAGGATATAGGAAGGGGCACATGGAGGATACACCTTAAATAATGGCTTGAGCAGCAGGGAGGCTTTACTGGTTTTTGAAGATGGAGTGAAGTGTATGAGGTTGATCAGGCTGCCGATTGGAGCTCTGAAGAGGTAACTTGTTTTAGCATAGATTTAGTGTGACACGGGGCAGCCAGGCTGTTACGGAAGGTGGGGTTGAGAGAGGTTGTTAGAGTAATTAAAAGTGTATTCTTTAAAAAACAGGGTGTTTGAGTCGAGTTTAGTTTTGTTTTCTTCTCACTGTCACTAGTTATTTGACTTATTATATGGAGATGTGCAGTACTTAGCGTGGGGGATTGACGGCATGGGTTCACACGTGTTGGGGTAAGTGGGTATTGTCTGAAATGATGAGGCTGGGGTAGGTAAAGAGGGTCGTTCTGGGTGAAGAATTGGGTGTTGTAGGACTTCATTTCACACAGCATATTTGTATAGCCAGTAAGTTGAGTTGTTTTTTTCCATGTGTTGCAGTGACCCCTGACGAAGAGCCAGCAAGGTTTGAAATGCATTGGGTAGGACACAAAGAGCTTCCTTAAAATATGGTTTACCTAACGTGCCACTGTTGAAAGCTTGGATGGGCGGCAGGCAGCATTTGAAATTGGCGAATAAAGTATTCAGGTCCAAGTGGTTTACTTCGAGGGATTATTTCCCATTTCAGCAGTGCGATGGTTGGGTTCGTGAATAATGTGCCCGCTTTCGGAATTATAATGATAATTAAATGACAGTTTCCCCATTTCATTTCCAAATAAACAATTTTTTGAAGATTAGTCAGCTTGACACATATTTTTTATGGTTTTACAGCAGTGCATTTTTCTGTTCTTTCCCAATTCTTTATGACGGGCTGAGTAAATTCTTACATTAATAATTAGACCAGTGATTTCAGAGTGAAATTCCAAATCCAAGGCCCTTGTTCTTTTCCAAATGAAAGGCAGTTTTGAATATTGCTGTTTTCAAGAGATGTGCTCAAAGCTTTAGCAGCAATCTGCACTCACTTCTGTCATCAATACCTCCCTCAAGACAGTCACCTTCCCAGATAGATGGAAACACACAGAAGCCACCGCCTTCCTCAAAAAGTCCTTAGCTGGCTCCAAAGTACTCCGCAACTACGACCCATGTAGCTGCTCCCCTTCCAAGCCAAAGTGATCAAGAAAATCATTAACAGACAACCCTCTGACCATCTAGAATGTCACAAACTCCTGAACGACTTGCAATCAGGATTCCAAAACAAAGTCAGGTCCGAAACAGACATCACTACCACCCTCCTCAACCAAGGACAGACCGCTACCATCATCGACCTCAATCTCTCTGCCGCTTTAGACACTTTCTCCCACCACACACTTATCGTCAGATTACACACGGCAGGAATACAAGGACTCAAATGGATATCTTTCTTCCTCTCCAGAAGAACACAAGTCAGGCTCCCGCCATTGACATCAGAACCCAAGGACCTCCTCTGCGGAGCGCCACAGGAATCATACTCAGCCCCACACTTTTCAGCATATACATGACTCCTTTGGCAAACATCATCAGATCCCACAGAATGAACATCATCTCTTACACTGATGACACTGAGCTTAATCTTTGCCTCTCAGACAACACTGCCACCACCAAGACAAACCTCAAACAATGCAAGACCAGAGTGGCCAGCTGGATGACCGAAAACTGCCTCAAGCTCAACACTGACGAAAATGAAATGCCTATCTTCGGGAATAACCCTTATAAAACAATGGACTTTGATCCTGTCAAGCCAAAGTCGGGGAGGGATCAATCAACAACCAAAACAACCAAGAACCCCCCAATAGCTATGGATGCATCCATTTTATACCCCACATTAAATTAATCCTGTATGTAAATCATGATATTTCTTATATTCCTTATATTATCATCGACATTATCTATTTTCATAACATCACTTAATTTTCTTATTGGAAGAAATAGTTACACAGCAACACATGCTTCGACAAACTAATGTACACAAATTACGCATAAATGGGTACAATTCAGAGCCCTTTCCATATTTAATTAACAAGTGCTATTCAAAGGATTAGTGTTTAGAATAGCTTGGTAGAAGTAACAAATTGCCCAAAGCTACATGGAGGGATTGCAAAAAGTCCTTTAGATTGCCCCATTCCGTGATATTTCCACAATAATGTATGATAAAGGGTAGTCACTTCCTTCTTTCAAAGGTGTTCGTATGGGGCCATTCAAGAGCATTCCTCAATCAAAGTTAGACAACGCACTTTGACCTCTTAAGACATAGGGAGTACTTTTTATTGTGAGGTCACTGTCAGGGCCATAGCTTATTCCTCAGGGGTGAAACTCATTCCTGAATGTTGGTAAATTATTAAAGGAGGAACCAGCAAGTAACTTGCAGCATAATAGCTCCCTTTCCCTTCTGCTCTCTTCCACGATGTTTCCCCAGATAGTGTATCCTCATGGCTCTGTTTTACTTGGAGTCATTCTAGCACCAACTTATGTCGAAGTAGAATGGTTTGGGGTGTGTCCTTCAGGAATACGAATTCAACTTGGGAGTCCATCTGGTGGCCTGCCCATCTTGAACCCACAACCATCCCAACAGACCTCGCTAGAAACTTAGATCTCAACCTGGACATCAGCCTCACAATGCAGTCCCAGCTCAACGCCGTCTCCCCCTCCTGCTTTCACATCCTCCACATGTTACATAAAATCTTCAAGTGGCTCCCACTGGACACCAGACGTACCAATTAAGCATGCCCCAATTACAAGCAGATTGGAATACGGCAACGTACTCTACACCAGAATCCCAACCCATCATCTTCACACACATTAACATATACAAAATAACGCTTCCACTCTCATCCATGAACTCCCATGCCATACCACACCACTCCTCAGAGTGCTCCACTGGACCCCCATCCAAAAGCGCTGCCAGTCCAAACCTCTCACACACGCATTCAAGTCACAACACAACTTGGGACCCGCATACCTCAATCAAGGGCTTCACTTCCAGCAGCCGACCAGACATTCTCTCAGCATCACTCACAGAGACCCTGCATCCACAAAAGCAGAACGGGAGGTCGATCATTCTCCTACCAAGCTGCCAAATCCTTGAAAAACCTCCCCCAACAGATCAGGGCCTAGGCCTCTCTTCTTGAATTCTGCAAGTAACTGAAGACCTGGCTATTCAATTAGTTTACTTGTTGGACCATCAAGACTGCCTGTTTTCAGGCCCAGCCAGCTTCATCACACAACTACACTCACCTTCTCAGCACCTGAATACCCTCACAGGTGAATAGACCCGCTTCAAAAATCCTCCTTACATGAAATCTTGATTCAGACTACGACTGACAAGAATCTCTATTCATACCATCTCTTGTGGCAGGCCCCGTCTTCCGCACGTTTCCTTCTACATGTCTAGCAAAGGCATACCCCTGTAAACACTAGACATGCAACAGGAAAAAGCATTACTCACCTGTAGCAAGACTGATTCAGTCTGTGTAACATCTTTAGAGACCAAGGCAACCTGTGTTTTCCCCACTCTTTGGAAAATTAGAGCTGCCATATAATCTCAACTTTAACGTGCAGAATTCAAGAATTCAATCTGATATCCGGGCCAAGGTTTTATGGGGACCTTTTAAAGTCATTAGTGCACAAAGAAAGCATCTTCTGCTACAGTAGTAAAAATTATACAACAGATATTCACTCCCCAGTGTGCCAAGATCCTCGGTATGGATCACAAATCTAAACATCTGCCTGTTCTAGGAATATCCATGCTGCAGATTGTTTAAGGGTAATTAATGTAAGCATAGTAGATCGTGCTACAATTTTGGATTTGTAGAGGTTTCGGTTATAAACTACATATAAATGAAGTGTGGGAAAGCATCAGATAAGTGCATGTTCCCATGAACTTGGATTCCAAAATGCAGACAGAACTCCTCATTCAACAGTTCTGCAGGATCTTTAGGTAATTTACAGATTTTTGGAAAACCCATTAAATGTTTGAGATGTTAGGTAAAAACACAATCTTGTGCAACTTAAGACAACCCTCTCCCTTTGACTGGTCATCACAGTACTTGGTCATGAAGTAAACATGTGAGAAGGATTATGCTACTTACCCAGTAAGCATCTGTTCTTGGCATGTAGACCTGTAGATTCACATGCTTTGCATACTCCTGCCATCTAGTGTTGGGTCCGGATGTTTGCACGTTTTTCTTCAAATAAGTCTTCCCGAGTCACAAGTTAAAGTGACTCCACCTTTTGGTGATAGTGAGCATGGGCATCGATTCCCTTGTTTGGTTGTTTTCCCGCGCAAGGGTGAGAATGGAGTGAGTGTAGTACAGAGATGTCCATGCGACTACAATTTAAATAATGAAAACTGCAACTACAGGTCCCTGGGAGGTGGGCGTATGTGAATCTACAGCTTTACATGCTAAGAACAGATGCTTACTGGTTAAGTAGCATATTCCGTTCGAGGCATGTGTGCTCTAGATACACATGCTTTGCATAGACTATATAGCAGTATTCTCCCAAAGTGGTGGTTAACCCGTAGATGTTGCAGCTGTTTGAAAAAGTGTTTTTAGCACTGCTTCTCCTAGTTTGGCTTGTTGACGTGCTAACACATCCACACAATAGTGTTTGGAAAACTTGTGTGGTGTGGACCATGTTAATATTTTTACAAATGTCAGCTATAGGGATGTTACCTAAACAGGTCATAGACGCTTCTATTTTATGAGTGGAATGTGCTCTAGGAGGGAAAGATAACGTTTTTTTAGCATTAGCGTAGCAGGTTTGAATGCATTTAACAATCCATCTTGCAATACCAGATAAAGAAACAGGATTTCCTTTGTGAGGAGTGGCAAAAGCAACAAACAGTTGTTTTGCCTTACGAAAATCCTTTGTCCTTTCAATATAATACAATCCCGCTCTTCTGACATCAAGAGTATGAAGAGCTCTATCCGCTACTGAATCAGGTTGAGGTAAGAACGCAGGTAACAACTGATTGGTTGATATGAAAAGCAGAAACTACTTTGGGAAGGAATTTTGGGTTGGTGCAAAGAACTACTCTGTCTTTATGAAGCTGAATGAAGGGTTCTTCTAAAGTTAACGCCTGCATCTCACCAACTCTTCTCAATGAAGTGACCGCAATGAGGAAGGCAACTTCCCATGAAAAAAACTGATGCGGACTGTTTGTAATGGCTCACAAGGTGGACCCATGAGCCGTGTAAGGAACAAATTCCAAACTAGTGCAGGAGGTACCCTGGGTGGTATTATTCTTTTAAGGCCCTCCATAAAGGCTTTAATTACTGGAACTTTGAACAAAGATGGATGTTGCTTGTTTTGCAAATATGCGGCTACTGCTGCAAGATGCAATCGAATGGACGTGTAGGTTAGACTGGCACGCTGTAAATACAGAAGGTAACAAATGATATTTTGAATGAAGGCATCTAGTGGATCTATATTGTTGTTGGTACAATATATAACAAATATTTTCCATTTTGCTGCATAACATGCTCTGGTAGTAGGCTTTCTTGCTTCCTTAAGAAAACTGAAACACTCTGCTGGCAAGTTGAGATAGCCAAACTATGATTTCAGGAGCCAAATCGCTGGATTGAGCTTCGTGGGATTTGGGTTTTTGACTTCTTCATGGTTGTGTGTGAGAAGGCTGGAATTGAGATGCAGCTTTTGATGTGGAACTACTGATAGTTCCAAGAGTGTTGTGAACCACGGTTGCCAGGCCAACGTGGGAGCCACTAGAATCAATGAGAGGGATGTTTGCCTGAGCTTCCAAACCAGAAATGGAGGGAGAGGTGGAAAAGCGTAGGCAAATATTCCGCACCAATTCATCCACAGGGCATTGCCTTTGAATAGATGGTGTGGAAACCTGGAGGCGAAGTATGGGAATTTTGAGTTGTCCACTGGGGCGAACAGATCTATTTGTGGGAAACCCCATTCTTGAAAGTATGGAATGAGAACTTGGGGATGAAGTTCCCACTCGTGTATTTGATGCCGCCTTCTGCAAAGCAGGTCAACAATTTGATTGTTCACTCCTGGGAGGTGCTCTGCCAGATGATGAACTCTGATGAATTGCCCAACGCCAAATGGTCTGAGTGAGGCGTGACAGTTGTAGAGAATGTCCCCCTCACCCCTCCCTGTTAATGTACATAGTACATAGCGGTCATATTATCCGTGCAGATAGGACAACTTTCTCTATGAGGTTGACTGAAAAGCTTTCAGAGCCAGATACACAGCTAGAAGTTTTAGATAGTTGATGCAAAGAGTTTTGTACTTGTTGTCCCATAGACCTTGAATTGTCAAATTGTGGAGATGGGCACCCAAACCCGTGAGAGATGTGTCTGCTGTTAGCACAATCTGGTTTTTGTGTGTTCCACCATTGCAGAGAGCAATGGGAGAGGCTGTCTACCAACACTAGATTTGTTAATTGACCCAGAGACCGATTCCACTGACGTGCTAAACACTCTTGTAGAGGATGCATGTGTAACCTTGCATGAGACACTATTGCAACACATGATACCATCATTCCATCATGAAACTGTATAAGCAGAGTTTGAATGTGTCAAATTCTGACTGCATTGGGACAGTCTAGAGCTGTGCAAGTGTTTAGACTCGCTCCTAGATACAACTGCATTTGTGAAGGCTGAAGATGAGATTTTGTGCATCGATCGTGAAACCAAATTGGCGTTGTAGATCTAATGTAGTCGGAGTGTGTTGTGAACACTTTTGGTATGTGCTGGCTTTGATGAGCCAGTCGTCTAGGTATGGGAAGACATGAATCTGTTGTCTTCTGAGATGTGCGACCACTGCTGCTAGACATTTTGTGAACACTCTGGGAGCAGTGTTTATTCTGAACAGAAGCACTTTGAATTGATAGTGGTCTCCTGCCATCACAAATTTGAGAAACTTGCGCTGTGCTGTGTGAACCGGAATATGAAATTTTGTGTCTTAAGTCTAGTGTGGACATAAAATCGCTGTGTTGTAGGAGCCGAAACACCTGTTGAAGCGTTACCATGTGGAAATGTTCTGACAGTGTGTACAGATTTAACGACCTCACATCCAAAACTGGTCTTAAGGATCCGTCCTTTTTGGGAATCAGAAAGTACAGAGTACACCCCTGAGCCTTGGTACTGTAACCAAACTGGATCTATGGCTCCTTTTATTAAAAGTGCTTGTACCTCTTGTTTGAGGAGCTGTAGGTGCTCTGACGCGAGTTTGTGAGTGCGAGGTGGATTGTTGGGAGGATTGCTGATGAGCTCCAGGCAATAACCATGTCAGATAATGTCTAACACCCGTTTGTCTAATGTTATGGATTGCCAAATGGGGAGAAGTTGTTGAAGTCTTTCCCGACAGGTGTTAAATGATCGGGGGAAGTGTAGGTAAGTCACTATTTATTGGGAGAAGGGTAGTTACGCGTTGGCGTGCTCTTACCCCTACCTTTAAAATTGTTTCCTCTGTATCCTCCCCAATAGATGCTTCTAGAGGAAGAGGGTTGCGTGTTGGACTTGTATGAGGAAGCGTTGGGATCCGAAGATGTATTTTTGGACCCTGTCCTATAAAAATGAGTGGTGAAAGGAGCATCTGCTTGATGGAGACGGAAGTTCTCCCATGGATTTCGCCACATCTGCCTTTCTTCATCTGTTCCAAAGCCTCATTGACTAGAGGTCTGAAAAGATGTTGCTTGTCAAAGGAGGTTTTTAAAATAGACTGCTTGACTTCTGGTTTAAAACTTCAAATTCTAAGCCAGGCATCTTGACGTAAGAGAATGCTGGTGTTAACTTCTCTTGCTGCAATGTTGGGAGCATCAAGAGCACATCTAATAGAAGAATTAGATATAAGCTTTCCTTCTTGGACTAGCTCTTGTGCCATTTTCATGTGCTCTTCTGGGAGGTATTGAAGTAGGCTTTCCATCTCGTACCAGTGTGCCCTGCCATACCTAGCTAGTAGGCCTTGTATGCTGGCAATAAGCCAGGGATTATCGGCTTGGGCAGCCACTCTTACCAGACGTATCAATTAATTTAGACTCTATCTGAGAGAGTTGCATCCCAGAGCTCTGTGAGTTCGCTTGCTTACGGTCGTTAGAGACTACCAGTGAGTCTAAAGGGAGCTGTCCTTTAATAAAAACTGCATCAGAGGGTGATGGTTTATATTTCTCATCAACTCGGTGTTAAAATATGGGCACCAAAAGGGTCCTTAAAAATCTCATCTGCATATCTCATCATGCCTTTTAACATAGGGAGATTCCAACTAGTTCTATGTGAAGACCCTAATGTCTCAAATAGAAAGTTGTCATCGAAAGACTCTTTGTGCAGTGTAACTCCATGATATGCTGCTGACCTGGAAATCAGCTCTAGATCAGAGACATTACCATCTAGAGGTAATGGTTTTGCAGGGTATAGATCTGGATCATTATCCACGGGTGGATAATTTTTATAATCACCCCATGAATCTGTTGGCAAAAGGACATTGTCATCATCATCTCCATCTCCTAAATCAGGCTGTGTATGACAAGATATCTGTGGTGTTGTGTAGTGGATCTGAGCCTCGCAGTTGTAGTAAAGGTTTAGATGGTGATGGTGGAGAGGATGGCAAAGTAGGATGAATAGGACTTGTAGCAATGTCCTTTTTAAAAGGAATCATATCCAGTGGCCTCTGAACTGACTTTCCTTTTGGAATGAGTTTTAGCTAAAATGTGTCCAGTATCTTGATTAATGTATAGCTTTTTCTTCTTCTGATCTAATCGGTCCTTCTTAACATCTAAGATCGGTTTCAGGGGATCTGGAAGATCTTCGGTTGATTTCGGTGCCAAAGTTTTGTTGCTGAACCGGACTTGTCTTTCCAAGCGGAATGTTTTGGATCGGAGGACAATCTGTCTCGACCCCGAGCCGGAAGCTTTGACCACTTGTTTCGGTGCCAGGCCTGAGGGCGGGGCGTCTGAAACATCGTCTCGGTGCCGACCAAGGCCTGAAGACAGAGGTGGTGCCGAAGCCTTATGTTTAGTGGAAGATAGTTTATGGGGTACAGGGGTTTTAGTACTCACGACACCCTGTCCAGCTGGAATGTCTTTGGACTGCAATTGAATCTCTAGTTTCGAATCAGATTCTGTGACCGAGAAGGTCTACTCTTCTTCCGCAGCTGTGGGTTCGTGTTCGCATTCTTCCCCGAAGATATCCGGAGTATGCTGAGTGCTTTGGCGCTGTATTTCTCGTCGTCAAGCCCGATGATCCCGATGAGTCCTTTTCGATTGGAACGACCGACAGGCCTCGCAATCTTCTTCCTTGTGCTCCGGTGAGAGGCACTAGTTTCAGACTTGGTGCAGATCAGTGCAAGGGTACTTGGAGTGGCACAGAGGACAGATTTGAAATGGGATCCGTTCCATCAGCTGAAGGCTGGACCGACATGGTTACGCTCGAAGGCCGCCCACGATGTTTGACCGAAGATGAGACTTTTGCGATAGAATGGATACACGGAGAGAGGAAAGCGTGTACAACAACAATACCATCGAGGGTACAATGGATTGTGCAACAAGGGGAATCCTGAGGACTATTTCGAATTGGAGCGCAGCAATACACGTCCGTACCCGATGGCGGAATGAAAACAATCTAACAATAGATCTATGTCCATACGCACCGAAAGTAGGAGTCACTTTGTCTCATGACTGGGAAAGACTTCTTCGAAGAAAAACAACTTGCAAACATCCAGACCCAACACTAGATGGCAGGAGTACGCAAAGCATGTGTATTTACAGCACATATGCCTTGAACATGAAGTTTTAGGAATAGTCAGTCAAATAAGTCTCTATTGAGGAGATCTCTCACTTTAAGAAACAGGTCCTCCACAAGGACATAATTCAAGCTAGAATCTAGCGAAGATTGAATTGCATTTCGCATAATTTTCCAGAAATTTCACATAATTAAACGAAGGAAAATTACACCATTCCGTACACTCCTAGCATAAAGGTGGGGTTTTGGGTATATGAAGTTGTGCAGATGAAGAATGGTGGAATTGACACTGCAACAAGAAGTTGTTCTTTGTGCCACTCTAGCTATCCCCTGCAACTGCTCTATGTATGCCCATTCAACCCATCTAGGTGCCAGCTAGCTAATGCCCTTGCAGTCCTTATGTGTGCCTGCTACTTCACATGGGCAAGCATTGAGTGTTTATTAATCCTAGCAACCCTTCTGTGCTGCACGACCCACCTGAGCAGCCCTTCTATGAATGAAAAGATTTTGTAAAGAGTGTAATTACCCTCTGGTGTCTTAGCGCTATAGGAAGAACATCAGAACCAGTCAGATGCTGAAACGCAATAGATTATAACAGCAAAATTATTCAACAGCTTCGGTAAATAGCCAAGTCTTCAGCTGCTTCTTAAATTGCATCAGAGAAGGTTGACAACATCCAATAAGAGGTAATGAGTTCCGACATTTTCCTGCCCCTATGGAAAATGCCCTGCCTTCCCATCTTGTTTTATTTGATCCGGGAATGATGACAGTTCGTGAGGAGTTGGATTTGAGATTCCTGTTTAGCCTATACCATGAAAATCGCTCCTGAAAGTACTTAGGGCCAGTCTTGTGTAGGTTCCTAAAGACTATACAGACAACCTTGAAAACTATCCTTTTCTTCACAGGAAGCCAATGAAGATCCTGTAGTGATTGAGCGACTGAGTTAAACTTAGGAATTTTGAGTAGCAATCTCGCTGCTGCATTTTGCAATACCTGCAATTTCTTTATCAGACATTTATGAGCACCCCAAATACAGAGCATTACAATAATCCAGCTTTGAGAAAATCAGTGCTGTTATCACTGTTTTTTAAAAGGTCAAGTGGAATAAACTATATATTTTTCAAAATCTTCATCACAAAAAAACCTGAAGAGGAGATTACATTTGTTTGCTCAGAAAAGGATAATTTTGAGTCAAAAATAACACCGAGATTTCTTACTTTTTGGACCGAACAGGTAACAAGCCTAGGCTCGACGGTCACCAGGAGTCATTCCAGAAGGAGGTCTCTTTACCAAAAAGCATCACCTTGGTTTTATCAGAGTTCAGTTTCAGACAACTGTTTTGCATCCATAGTGCAACTTGGGACATACAGCTACGGAAATTTCTTGTTTCTTTGTTTACGTCTGAAGAAATAGATACCACTATCTGAAAATCATCAGCGTAGGACAATACAGCTAAGCCAAAGCTACGTATCAGATCAATAAGGGGGCTAACATACATATTAAACAGCATGGGGCTGAGGGAGGACCCCTGGGGAACTCCAGAGGGTAAGGAGAATAGCATGGAGCTTGAACTCCCCATCTGCAACCTGCCCTCATCTGCACCCTGTGTGTCCCTGCCTCAAATGCATACTTTATTTGTACCATATTCCCATAGCACCCCATGTGTCACCCTACATTGCACCTGGTTGCCCCTCCTTCCCAAGGTGTACTTCCTTACCTCACTCCTGGACGCATGTGAGCTAACTTGTCACTGTAGCTCCCTGCCCTGCTTGCAATCTCATGTGTTCCTCAACTCGCATGTGTTTTCTTTTACGCCCAGGTTTCTGTCCCCCCCAGCAGCATGTTCCCTCTCTATGTGAACCCACCACCCCTGCTGCACTTCTAAGTAATGTTCTTCATCTCCTCTGAGTGCCCTACCCCTACTCATGCCCCTTTCCAGAACCCTTACCTACCGCCTCAGCAGCAGGTAGATGAACAGTCCAGCCTCGAGTGTTAAGCCCCTCTATGTGAAACATTGGCAAAGCAATACGTTTGCAACTCTTTTCTTACATTTTAGGATTCTTCATAAATATTGCAGACATTTAATTTTATTTATTGAGTTTTAAAATAGCACAAACTTCACCCGAGGGTATCAGTGCTCTACACATAGTTTGCATAACGGCCATTATATGAGATACATTTTTAAAAGATAAAAATACAAAGTGACAGTATGTAAACAAAGTATATGAAAGACATTTGAATATAGATGCAGTTTGGAGGTAAACATGACGTTAGGATATACTTGCCCATACAGTTTTGAGGTATATATATAAATAGCACATTACAGATCACAACAGCAATAGTATGAGGTTACAAGTGTTGTAAATATAAATACATAGTAGCAATTATAAAGGAAAAATGTCTACAGACATTAATATAGATGAACATGAAGGTACTGAGGAAGCTAGGGTAGGGGTCTCCAGACGGTGGGTGCAGAAAGGCACAGTTTTTCACAAGGTAGCGAGGCTCAGATTTGCTCAGAGAATGCGGGGTGGGAGCAAAACAGACCAGTCCAATGAATATTGGGGGGGGGGGGGGGGGGGTGTTAGATATTGGTTGACAAGAAGAAGTTTCAGCTTCTTATTGAAGTGACAGAATGAGTGATTGTCATGTAGGTCTTGTGGCAGCGAGTTGCATATTCTGGGAGCATTTCAGGAGAAGGTGCTAGATTTCTCATTCTTAAATTTGGGCAGAATCAGGAATAGTCTGTTGCAGCTTCTTAGAGGTCTCTTTTGACCAGCTTTTGATCTTTTGTTTGCAAGGTAGACTGACATTTTTGTGTAGAGATCTTTGAGAGTTATGAAAGCCGCTGTGAATATAGCTCTTGCTTCGACTGGAAGCCAGTCTAGCTGCTTGAGAGTGGGAGCGATGTGGTCAAAGCAACTCTCCCCCGAAAGTAGTCTAACCGCTGCATGGAGTGTAGCTTTCAAAGGGGCTAGGTGTGTTTTTGGAGCGCTCGTAATCAATGCGTTATGGTAGTCCAGCTTGGGAGGACAAAAAATTATACCAGTCATTAGGTCTTCTATCGGGATGATGGGTTTAATTTGTTTAAGGTGTTTGAGAATGTAGAGTGCTCCTTCTGCAGATGCATTAATATGCTCCTTCATGCTCAAGTGACTGTCAAATGTAAATCTCAGGGATATAACAGAGTTGAGGATGGACACTTTGAGGTTTAATGAAGAGAGGTTGTCGAGCCAAATGTCTATGGGAAAGGATTTTTTCTTAGGTTGGATGAAAAGAAGTTCAGTTTTTGGGGGGTTGAGCTTGAGATGGCTGCTAGTAAGCCAGGCTTGGACCATGCACAGAGTGGTGCTGGATGCTTTAACTGACAAGATTTTCATGTAGAGTTGGGTTTCATCTGCATAGAGATGATAGGCAATTTTTGCTTTATTCAGAATCACTGCCAGGGGTTTCATATAGAGGTTGAAAAGGGCAAGAGACTAGATTGACCCTTGAGGGACTCCTTGTGAGCATAGTGTTGGTTTTGAGGTTGAGTTGTTGAGCTGGATTAGCTGTGATCATTGGTTTAGGAAAGAGGCGAAGCACTGGAGGACAGCTCCATTGATTTCTGCGCGCTGCGAGAGAGTGTTTAAAAGGATGTCCTGGTTGACAGTATCAAAGGTGACAGAGAGGTCCAGGAGGCAGGCCTGCCCATCATCTAGGGATCTATGCAGGTCATCTAAGATGTTTAGTATTGCAGTCTCTGTACTGCAACTTTTTCTGTACCCAGACTGACCGGTGTCGTGCAAGTAGATTTTTCAATGTGGTTGTTGAATTGAGCAAGCACAGATTTTTCGATGGATTTGGAAAGGAGAGGCAGGTTAGTTATAGGTGTATAATTGAGGTTGTTCTGTTCAGCACCTGGTTTTTTGATGAGAGGGTTGACTTGGCTGAATTTGAGGGAGGCTGGCATGTAGCTGCTAAATAGGGAGGAGTTGATGATTTTGGTTCATACACGAGATGATGTGACTGAGGTTTTTTAAAGCGCAGCAGGCAAAGGATCCGAGATGTGCGAAGTCTGCTTCATGCTGGAGTGTAATTCAAGGACTTCTACAGTGATATGGTTGAATTTAGTCCAGGTTGCATCATTTTTCAGTTGCAAGAGGTTGAGGTTAGAGAGCCGTATCATCAAGGGGGTGGGAGACTGCCATTTTTACGAAGGTAGTGTTTTGGGTGGACCATTACAGCAAGGGGCATCTTTGGTGCAGGGCAGGGAGGTGTGTCAAGGGAGAGCTCGATCTGAGATACTCAGAGAAAAAAGCAATGAATTCTTCAAGGTACTTCGTTGAATCAGTCAAGTGTTGGGGGAAATAGGAGGTTTGTTGTTTATGTTGAAGAGGTCTTTAGGTCTGTTCCTAGACCTGTCCAGTTCTCTGAAAAAGGGTGACTTTTTCTCAAGATGGGTTTTTTGTATTTAAGGCTTTCAGCACAGAGCACCAAGTGATTGGCTGGTGAAGGTTGCTGTCTCCATTGGCTCTCAGCTACCATGAGTTGTTGCCTTTCATTGTTAAGGTCTTTGTTGAACCAGGATCTGGAGGGGATATTTCTTCACTTTCAGAGAGGCGACTGCTTCAACAAGTTCTGTCAGTTTTGTGTTGTAATGGGCAGTGAGGTCATCAGTGGAGGAGACATTAGGTGGAGGTTGTATTTGGGAACTGACTAGAGTTTCTAACTCTGCTTCAGGGATTTGATGCAAGTTCCTCGCACAGTGTTTGGGGTGGCTGAATTGGGGATGGGCTATTAGTTAGATGGCAGGGAGTTCGAAAAGAATTAGGTGGTGATCAGTTCAGTTGGATGATAGGATAGATTGGACGGACAGGGTGTTATGTTTGGAGACGATTGCATTAAGGGTCGAACCTTTGTTGTATGTTTATTGCAGTGTTGGGTAAGGTTGTTCATGTCCAGGAGGGGGGAGAGGACTTTTACTGTGGGATCTTTAGCATTATTGATGTGCAGATTTTGTTCTACGAGTATGAAGTCTGTGCTGCCTTTTAGCGAAATTACGTCTGTTCAATCGAGACATCGTGTGTCATCACTTGGCGGGTGGTAGATGGCATGCAATTTGATGGGGTTAGGGCCTTTAGAAGTGAGCTGAACTCCTAAATATTCAAAGGTAGGTTATTTTGCAGTGTTGAAAGGAGTTAAGCTAAGATAGTTTTTGTGACGGAAGACTAACCCACCACCTTTATAATCCTTGCAGTCACTGCAGCCATAAAATGTAATTTATTTTATTTCTACAGTCCCACAAACCTATGCCTAGAATTATTTTAAATCTCCCCGGGTGTTTGCAAACCTCAAAAATTGTTTTTTAAATAAGAGGATGTTACAGACCTAATACCCCTTTCAGCCTTGCCCAAGGGGTGGTATTTCCAATTAATGGATACCCTGGCATTTCACAAGGGAGAGGGGACAGAGGACAGAGAGGAGAGAATGTGGAGATGCGGTCAGGACTTTTTTGCACTCAGAAGTATGCATGCACTCATGAATGCGATACAAAGGGGGGTGGTGATGGACGGAGTATCAGAACCAATCAAACACTCACACCCAGTCAACAGATCTGGGTTTGATCCATCACCGTTCTTTAGCCCACTCTGCCACCCCAGTTCAGACATGGCCATATGCAAATCAGTCTGACCCTGTGCCTCATGGGAACAGTCCAGCCCGAACTGCCAAGCCATGCCTTCCCTGGACCGGAAACAAGCTTCCTAGGACTGGTTTCTGGCATTTCAGACGTCTTCAGCCAGGCTTGCTTGAATCCAGTGGCAAAGTGAACAAGGGACTCACGTCTGAGCATACCCTGCCAACTTATGGCGAACAAAGCGGTACAAAAGGGTGTGGTGATGGACGGAGCATCAGAACCAATCAAACACTCACATCCAGTCAACAGATTTGCATATGGCTGGCTTCAAACTGGAAAGGCATGGTGAGCAAAAAAACGATGGATTTAGGCCCAGATCTCTGTACTGGGGTGAATGTATGACATTGTTCTGCATTCTGTCCATCAATTGTTCTTTTTGCATTTGTCACCCCGAGTGGGAAGGGTATGCCCAGACGTGGGTCCCTTGCTCTCCATGCCGCTGGAATCAAGCTATCCTGGCTGAAGAGGGGTGAAACCCCGAAACCAGCCCTAGGATGCTTGTTTCCAGTCCAGGGAGGACCTGGCTTGGCAGTTCGGGCTGGACTGTTCCCATGAGGCACAGGGTCAAGACTGATTTGCATATGGCTGGGTTCAAACTGGAACGGCATGGTGAGCAAAAAAACGATGGATTTAGGCCCAGATCTCTGTACTGGGGTGAATGTATGACATTGTTCTGCATTCTGTCCATCAATTGTTCTTTTTGCATTTGTCACCCCGAGTGGGAAGTGTATGCCCAGAAGTGGGTCCCTTGCTCTCCATGCCGCTGGAATCAAGCTATCCTGGCTGAAGAGGGGTGAAACCCCGAAACCGGTCCTAGGATGCTTGTTTCCAGTCCAGGGAGGACCTGGCTTGGCAGTTCGGGCTGGACTGTTCCCATGAGGCACAGGGTCAAGACTGATTTGCATATGGCTGGGTTCAAACTGGAACGGCATGGTGAGCAAAAAAACGATGAATTTAGGCCCAGATCTCTGTACTGGGGTGAATGTATGACATTGTTCTGCATTATGTCCATCAATTGTTCTTTTTGCATTTGCACTCAGGAATGAGCAGTAAGGACAGTGTGTCAAAATTGAAGTGTGAGCATTTAGGAGAGTGGAATGTGTGTGCTGTAAGGAGCATGTGGATTGTGAGTAGACCAAAGACTGAAGTCAAGTGTACATCAGAGTATGCATAGTCAATAGTATGCATGGTTTCAGAAGACTATGCATTTCAGAAGCATGTGTAGTTTCGTTGGGATGTGCACCCGGAGAGTCTTCGCAGAGTGTGTGTGTGCGTGAGTAGATGGAGTGGATTCAGCAGTGTGTATGTAGGTGTAAGTAGCCAGGAGTCCTTGTGCAGACAGTCAGGAGTTTGAGTGTGTAGGGGTGTGTGTGTAGTGAATACAGCTGTCGCCAAATATCTCCAACCAGGTTAGAGGATTTTCACCAAACGAAGAAAAGATAAAGAATGACCAACAGACAGCCATTCAAAAAGTTTGTGATGATACATTCACAAAAATATTTTATAGAAAACCTTGTTAAAAGAGAGAGTCAAAAGCGAGGTTGGGATCTTTTAACATTTAAACTATTTCACTGACCTGCACCAAATATAGTGCAATCTTAGATGTCACCCACATTATTATTTCTGTAAGCTTGGGGCACAGTGGCAAAAGAGGGCTAAGCTTATTAAGGAGACACAATTCAGATTTTCTATGAAGTTAGAAGTCAAGCTTAAACAAACTGACAATATATACATATTTTCTTTGATTTGCCAACTGTGGTGCCATTTCAGACACCTGCAAGAAAGACGTAATTCAACAATGGCAAGTACAGGTGGGTTCTGCCAAGCACAGCTTTGAAAAGAAAGGGGCAAGGGGTCTCAAAACAAAGCTTTTTACATTTGAAATCACATACAAAATGCTCTCAAGCGCAGTCAAACTTCTGAAAGGAATAATAAATTAATCATTTAAACAGAACTTGACTCAATACTCTACCTGTCTTGGTGTAAATCTATTCTGTAATTGTGTGTTACAAAAATGAGGATGAACTTCGAATGAGTGCTTTTTCATTTGCTTCTAACTTTTGAGCAGTCTGAAGAGTCTCGGCACAAAATTTGGCAGATACTAGCATGTTTAGCTTACCTATGGTTTTTCAACTTTCGAGCACATTTGTCAAAGGAGGTTAAGTTAATAGGGTCTTCGGGAGCAAAAACATGTTTATTTGCTAAGAACATTTACAGCACAGTTTGACAGATCTCCATGAAACATTTAATACTAGAATAGAGCTTAACGTGCAGTCACATCATTTTTACATGCATGTGTAAACAGCAGCAAAGCTATTAGTGAATAAAAATGATTTTCAACTCCCTCCAAATATCACACTGCATGGCCAAAGCTCATGCATAACTAAACTAGGTAACAAGAGGGTGGGATTAGGGCATGGCTGTATATCAGTCCCTGTGCACAGAGTCAAAGTGGTATGAAGGGGAGGAGAAGGAAGCATTATGGGCTTTGGTCGGGTCCTGCCACAGGTCCACGTTGCCTTTCATCTTCATATTGCCTAATGTTTTCACAAATGTATAGATCCTTCCAAATGAACGGTCAAATGTTTCTCTGGAATACACATTTCCACTTAAAACATTTGTAAACAAAGAGTTATGGTTAACTACTCAATCCTCAAGCTCTGAAATCCACTAGTCATGGAGAGCAAAGCACTCATCTCAACCCTTTCCCCAAAACACTCTGCTCATGAACTCATACATTAGATCACTGATGTAAGTTGTGATATTATTGATGACGGATGAGGGCATGGGAAGTGCATAGGAACTGGAGTGACATTTGCCTTGCTAACCATGACAAGTGAATTTCAGTGGTTTTCAGAGTGAAAATGATATCCATCATGTATCTTTAAGTGACGTAATGCAATGAAAAATATTTCAGCTAACATACTTTCCAGATTAATGTGTAAAACTCAAGTAAAGGAGCTTATATGTTTCAGAAAATGTACAATATCAAAATGGAAGAAACTATGGCAACAATGATAATGTAATGAAAAGCTGAAAGCATGATCTTCCAGGGAATAAGCACCACTGTGCACAAGAACATTTAAAAAGGAAAACGCAGAAGCAGAGACAGGACCTACAAATCCACTCACAGGGAAGGGGCAACAGATGCAGGGGAAGAGCAAATATAGAATTACGAGAGGCAAGAGACAACAGAAGAGACCAGACATCACAGACGTGAATAACCAACTTCGGTATGAATTCAGGCAAGAGACGAGTGCGTAGAACACAATGATAATTAACATCGCAGATTACATCCTCACACTGGAACAAGAAAGATTAAGAGGGGTCCACTTTTCTGTGCTGCTATCATATCGGACTACGCAACGACTCAAAGTTCTTTTTAAATAATTAGGAAGTTAAATTTGACAAAATTAAAGAAAAATATAACAAATCATATGACATTTTATAGATTAAACATACATTAGAGTTTGAAGATCTCATCTGTATACAAGAGGAATCTGCTAATAACCAAATGCAATAACGAGACAATGGATTAGGAAGGACCGATAGATAAGACAAAACAGCAGCCTGAAAAACATCTAGGTCCCATCTCAGTCGGCAACTCTTCTGGATAACCACAGCACAATATTCACACAGAGGTCATTCCACAACAGGAAATGCAGCTATTACAGCCTGCCTGATAAACAATTCACAAGCACATATATGTAAAGTGACGGCACATTAACAAAGATCTACATGCTTGACTTGGATACCAGAGGTGACTATAGCATAGGTTAAGCTACTCTGAAAAATCTTTTCTGGTAACAAGCTTAATATTAGTCTAGAAGGCTGATATAGATCATTTTTGGACTCCCTTATGACAAAGAGCTGCGAGGGAGATAATGATATTGCTCACTGTTCCATTTTAACATATGGCTGCCAATGTAGATCTTAAGACACATAAGAAATGGTTAGCTAATTGAAGTCCTGCGTTTGCATCACAGGCATCTTCATTGAAGTCATAAATGGCCCATCCTTCTCCCAGGCTTCTGATCTTGCCCATAGAGCAAAAAATATTTGAGTATTTATTCTACGTTCATATCCAAAGACCCTTCAAAACAACAGACTGTGAGGCAACCACCAGTCTTAAGCATCATGGAAATTGGAAGGCCTGGACTCTTCTAACCTATACCTTCCAAGGCTATTCTTTTCCTAAACAATTAGACATATTAGGCAGCAGTGTGTGCCATAGGTGCTGCAAAATAGGTTTGGTAAGGGGCTTATTAGCTTCACATTTTAAAATACAGAAAATAGCCAAACTGGAATCTCTCAGTTTCAATCCTTCTTGGCTGAAAGCGTTTCAACTCTTTGGTTCATCCGAATGTAACCCAGCATATGTGAGGATGGGTGCTCCAGGGTGGTGGTGGTGGTTGGGGGGGGGGTGGGATGTAGCACAATAGGAGTTAGTTTAACCCTATTCCCATAGACCCCTGGTTTGGCATTGATCTTCCCCCAGCAATACTAGTTTTTTATCCGCCGACTGCTGTGGAAGGTGATGTGTCTGTTGAAATAGATAGAAAGTCATTCTTTCAGATCAGACAGGGTTACTCGACCTCTTCACAGTATGTCTGGTCCACCCTGGACGGTGTTGTCATGTGTTTGAATAAATGCACCTGCCTATGTGTGTTAAGTGTCCAAATATTGGCTTATAGCCTTAATAAATTCATAACGTGTTGACTAGATAGGCTTTGTGAGGCTTACTCACTACATTTGGACATGCTAGGCTCTCCCCCTTCTCAGCTACCTATATTTATTGGGTGTAAAGTTCTCGTGTCCTCGCGAGAAGCAGGAAATTATTTTGACTTCTGATTATCAAAGAAGATCCTACGATGAACAACTTGACAGTCCAGTGGTTGCGGTCCTTTCAATAATTTCACATGTTGAAATCGTCACGGCTCATTATACCGCCGTGACAGATTTTCGCACTTTTGTTTTTAACCTTGCCAAGGGGATAATATATATTAAACATTATGATGACACTACTTGGGTAGTTTTAATTCACCAATCTTTCACTACACACACTTCCACTCATCTATGGTCACAGAACCTCACCCACTCATAGGGCTTAAAGAGAAGATCTAAAGAGCCCTCTTGCAGGGCCCGTGAGGCATTGCAGCACCAGCCACGGCCTTTCAACTCAGTCCCTAAGTGTGTGCCAGCCATCGCGACCGGACGACGTCACGTTGGTGGACTGGCAGTGGCAGCAGAGCAATAACTGGTACCACAGTACTGAGTACCGCCCCGGCGTCCAAGCACCCAGGTGAGGCAGGCAACTACAAGACGGCACCTGACTGGCACTAGGCCATGCCGTGGTTCCCAATCAGTTAATAAAGCTGGCTACAGCGCAGCAGCAGGCCGCCT
The DNA here is from genome assembly GCF_964204655.1 of Triturus cristatus. Lineage (NCBI taxonomy): Eukaryota > Metazoa > Chordata > Amphibia > Caudata > Salamandridae > Triturus > Triturus cristatus. The sequence goes on from NC_140594.1 coordinate 860,933,370, forward strand.
AAGGCAGTGGCAGTGCTTTGCACTGACTGACTGCAGTCAGTGTGTGTGTCTCGGGCCAGCCCGAAGAACTTTGTCTTGACTTTAACAGTTAACTGTAGCGGGCGGCGTAGTAGTAGTAGCCGCCGCCATGCGCCAGCCCCGCCCCACCCCACCCCATAACGATCATCATTCAATCATGATGCCAAGAGCAAGGAGAATGGAGATTCACGCTGAATGATTCTTCTCAATTTGTTATGGCGGTTGCAGCCTTTAGTTTAGTGTGTTGCCGGCCCGGTGGGCGGGTGGGAATGGAGGAGGGACACTGGTTTGGCCTGGGGTTTTGTTCTTTCTAGCCTAGGGTTGGGGCTGTATGCGCAGTAGGCAGCACGAGCCGAGCATGCGCAGTTTAATTTTTTCAGATTGCGCATTTGCCACGCCCAACCCCAGCATACCCTCACGGGCCGGCCGGCCGCACCCCACCGAGTCATTGACCCGTTCGCAACAACTTCAACGCCAGTCGACTAGCCGAGCCAAGCCATAGTACTAGTAGTAGTACTGACTGCACCAGGTGAGGCAGGCAGGCTGGCAGTGGCAGGCGGCAGGCCTAATGCTGCCCTGGCAGCAGCCTAACCGGCAGTGCAGTGATTGAGAGTGTGTGTGCACTATCTGCACTGCAGTCAGTGTGTTTGTCCCGGCCCAGTACGAACGCAAAGTCGTAAACCACTAAGTTTACAACTGGCAGTAGTATTAAGCAGTATAAGAAGTGAACTTAGTTAAGTAACTTAACTAGTAGCGAGGTATCCCCCATGCGCCCGCGGCCCGCCCACTTACCATGAATGATCATCATGATTCATGATGCCAATAATGGGCTGCCCCGGCCCATGACAAGCCAAACCAATGCTGCTTTTTTGGGGGGAGCATGACGTCGTCAGCAGGGTCACCTCACGTCACCGTGTGTGGTGGTAGTACTGTCTGTCAGTGTAGTGTAGCATGCTGCATGAATGAGATCATCAGTGCGGCCGTACACAGGTTTTTTAAGTGTGCTAGCCTCAGTGTGGAAGTGGAACCCCAGCTTGCAATTTATGTGCCTGCCGAGACTGCTGATGCTTACTAATGATAGCTCGGGGTCCAAATCCAGGCTGCGAATATAGATCATCATCTGATGGTCAGTGAGGGTCATAGAGGTTCACGTTCAGCCTAGGACAGGTCCATGAGAGGACTGCAAGACTCCCATGTTATCTACAGTAATCCAGACTGAGGTAATCTTTCGCACTACGGCAGTAGCAGAGGCTATATAGACGCTATAGACAGCTCATGGTGATGGCATGGCATGGAATGGATCATGGCACCCATGTGGACTGCTGTGGATTCTACGTAAGGGCACGCTCAGCCAGGCAGATATTACTGTATGCATTGGCATGCCATCATGATTCACAACGCGGCACTGCCATTAATTGGGGCGGCAACTGCAAGAGATTCTCCACTCGGTGCTGTGTGCACCATGGTAGTGCTGATGAGAACCTGTGCCACTAAGATACAACCACATGTCTCTTTGGGACTTTTTAGATGATGCCCTGCTAAATGTGGCTGCATCTCCCTCCACATTATTAACGTGCTCCTGCCTCCCCTGCTGAAGGAGGCACATTATCTATCTTCATAATATTGAGATGCTCTGCTAAACAAGGCCCATGTGTCTGCTCACATTATTAAAATGCACTGAGTTAATCTGTATGTATACTGGTCAGTACTGAGTGTAGCTATAGGTAGGTCCGTCTGGGTGAGAATTTCCATAGGAAGAGCATTTTGGTTTCTTTAGCAATTCTGGTGGTGCTTCCCGAATCTGCATGATGTTAATATACACTTAAAGTTATCACCAGGCAGTAAGTAAGTAGTTGCACACACAGCACACCTAATAATGAATGAGCTCAGCATAGTCTTAAAGGCTCTTTAAGCGTGCAGCGTGCCATTGTTTGTGCTTGCAAATTTGTAATGTGTAATCGTGCTCTGCCTTAATATGTATTAGAGAGGAGATGATGTGCAAAAACAACTGACAGGAGTAGGTCAGCCTCGCAGTGTCCTCTATTAAATTAATTTGAACTTCAAAGCAATCTATAACGCGCGCCACCTGAGCATTTCATTAAACAGGTGGCCCAGTGGAGGAAGTGGATGGAGCCAGAGAAAAGTAGGTGTGGCCTCCGACAAACATTTCAGCACCTGCACTTCATATTTTACAAATTAAGCACGGTCTTAAACTGTGAATAGGTAAACATGCTAATAATTCACAATCATTCAACCTGTTTCTGTAAGGAAGGGTCACCACTCTGAAGCTCGGAATGAGAATGTAGAGGTGCTACTATGGCTAAGAGCAGGAGCCTTGTACCACTAAATAATACACTGCTGTATGCATACATGTCCATGCCAATAGACCCAATTCAGGCGGTCTCCCTCCTGAAATTGCCTCTGCTTCAAAAGGCATTTTTAAAAAGAAATTTAAATTGTACAAATTGCTTGGGGGTCCCCGGCATCCAGTAGTGATTCAGTGGGGGTCCTGAGGAGTCAAAAGTTTGGGAACCACTGTGTCCTTGCATTAAGTGCAGATATACTGCTTATGTGAATTCCCAATAATTTTTTTTTAAGTAGGACAAGAAATAGTACTCCGAGAGTATAATTGTGAACTGCATTTTAGCATGGGCAAGTATGCATGTGTAGATTTTGCAAGTTCACTTACCTCCAACCACTTTTCCCCAACTCTGGAACAAGGTTTACTTCTGCCATTGTCTGGAGTAAATTTCCAACATTTCTCAGTATGGGAAAAGATTAGAGGAGAGTTGTTGAAATCCCTTAAAACATGCAAGTTAGTAGATTTGCACAGACACAAAAGGGAGTTCTAACCCCGGAACTATTGCTTACCACAACCTTCAGCTCTGGTATGTAGATCTGCGGAAACGTAGCAACGTAAGAAGATTGCAAGTATTCAAACACTACAATGGTATGAACCCTGCCATAATGAGAGAGGCTATATCCGAACTCTTATATAATGATTGCTGCCATAATTTGTTGCCGCACTACATGGCACCCAAGGGACAAATAGATGTTATTACCGGACAAGTAGATTTATGAAGCAACCTGCCCCAGGGACAAGTAGATCTTTTATTAAATTCCACACCCCTGACTCAGCATCACTCACTTACATACACACACACACACACACACACACACACACACACAGACCCCACATCTACAGAAGTAGAACAGGAGGTCAATCATTCTCCTACCAAGCCGCCAAATCCTGGAACGATCTCTACCAACACATTAGGGCCTCCTCATCACGTCTTGAATTCCACAAGAAGCTGAAGACCTGGCTATTCAATTAGTCTTCTTGTGAGACCATCGTGACTGCCTGTATTCAGGCCCAGCTTCACCACACGACTACATGACCTACTCAGCACCTGGATACCCTCAAGGGTGACGAGCAGTGCTCTATAAATCCATCTTACATTACATCTTGATTCAGGCTACGACTGATGAGTCAATCTCCATTCATATAATCTCTTGTGGCAGGCCCTGTCTTCTGTACTAGCTTCATTATATAGGTCTATCAAAGACATACAACTTTACAGACTAGACATGCAACAAGAAACAATGTTGCTCATCTGTACCAACAGTTTTTCAGTCTGTGCAACATCTTTAGATACAAATGCAACCCGTTGTTACCTACTATTTGGAAAACTAGAGCTGCCATATAATATCGTATTCAACCTGCAGAATTTAAGAATTCAGACCGATATCTGGGCCTAGGTTTTATAATGACTTTTTAAAGTCATTAAGGCAACAACAAAGTATGTTTTGCCACTGAGATTACAGATTATACAACTACTTTTAAACTCCACTATTCCAGGATCCTCAGCTTGGCACAAAAATCTAAATGTCCCCCTGTTTTAGGGATAGCAATGCTGGAGACTTAAGGGTACTTAGGTGTTCTAGATATCGCTACAATTTTTAAAGAAAAGTGGGGATTGTATATGTTCAGGTTATAAACTTCCTATAAATGAAGTGAGGCGAAGCATTACATTTATTTTGTTATGGACTTGGATTCCAAAAAGCACACACAGGTCTCCTCTTGCAACAATTCTAAGGGGGGGAAGGGAAGTAAATGGATGATTTTCTGAAAACCGATTTAAAGTTTGAGGTGTGTGGTAAGAACAAGACCATGTGCAAATTAAGCAAACCCTACCCCTTTTCACTCGTCATCACAATCATCTGTAATAAAGTAAACTTGTGAGAAATGAAGTTTTTGGACTACTGAGAGTCAAATAAGTCTGAGGCAATTAATCTCTCACTTTCAGAAACGGGTCCTTTTCCCCACAAACCTTTCTTCTCTGACTGCCAGGGTCAACTGTATCCCTTTCCCTGCAGGGTCCTCCTTTATTATTTTGATTTCACTCACCAGTCTGTGCTAGGCTAGTTTTTTCCAACACAGAAAGAATAATCTGCTATCAGTAACCAAGCCTGGGTCTAATTGAACTGGGATGCCTGAGGCGAAGGAGCAGCTAAAGGGCACCTGTGTGCATGTTTGACCTGTAGCCAATGGCAGAGCACATGGAAAAAAATATCCCAAAACTTGAGCTCTTCAGCTGTAGCCGAGAAGGCACCATGCCAGCAACACCTACTGCTCAGCGATGCAGAGCCTCAAAGAGACTGGTCTCCCTGTGAGAGAGAGGAATGTAGGGGCACTGCACTTTCTTAAGGCTTGTTTATATTCAGATTTTGCTACTGCCATGGCAGAAAACACTGTGTGCTGTCAAAAAGTATTTTCCACAACAGTTCACTCACTGCAGGCCAATCCCCCCCCAAGAAACTGCTTCAAGTTGGAAGAAATCCTACAAATCAACACAGCATACACCACGAAGGTTTATCGCTGGGATACCTAAAGCTGGCTTCATTGCCCAACCCAAGACTTTCACTGTCTACAACAAACAGATACATACCAGGCAGGCATAAATAACTTGCAGTTGTATTTTTCCTTTGCACTGAGTGGTGATACAATCCACAAGAAAGGTATGGCATCTAACACCCAGGTGCATCTCTATAGCTTCTAACTTGTGTTAGAACAATCCCACTTGACTGGTTCAAAAAGATAACCTTTCTGTAGTTAATCTAGACTTCAGTAGCCACTCTCATCTGAAATAACTATGGCTAACAGAATTGCACGGAAAATGAGAACCAACTTACGTTGCAAAGTTGACTAAGCAATGTGGTTTATAAAGACAAATCATGTGACATATAACTGAAGGCAAGCAATGCAACATGTTCTGCAACATTGATGTCCAACTATTTTGCGGTCTTTGCCAACTGACATATAAGGGCTTCTGGTAGAAAATGTATAGGTTTGAAAGAAAAAACTGCAGATTTCACTCAAAAACATCTGTCTTGCATAGAAACAGCAACACTGCAATATTATACATAAGATATTTACAAAAGCAGATCTCTTTAGGATGCGCTCCAGAATTAAAGTCCGCGGCGAAGCAACAGGTTTCCCATGTGTTCACGAAATAATTGCTTCAATAACTGTCTGATGTAAGTTACGAATTTGAGTGTACTAGCATGCAAAGTATTTGTTGCAAACTTGAACTTGCGTGAAAAACTAAACAAGTTATATTCATGACAAAAAAAAGGACTTGTCCTGTTTTAATGGCATTAACATTTTCCGGTTTTTGTTCCGAGTTGCAGAACAAAAACCTTTGCGATAAAATGTTTGCACTAATTGGTGAAAATGGGAAGCTGGCTAAGCACAATGTCATGCATTTAACTGCATAATGAATTCAACCATTTCAAACGACGCATCTAAATTTGAATATTTCTTGTTAAAATCTGCAATTATTGAAGCAGATTGTGGATTAAGTGGCAAGAACTGCAACTTGATATTTAAAAAGAAGAAAAAGCGCCAGCAGTGGAATTACGTTTTATGTGTCCCTGAATACAAGAGCCTCAAGCTTCCGGGCCTCCCTGCACCCTTTTGACCGTTGCAAAAGTTTAGCTATACACCGTTACCCTTGGCTTTTGCAGCCTAATCCAATTTTATAATTCTTCTGCGACTATAATCCTGATGCTATTAGCCCAGCCGGTGAAATAACATTCATGAAAAACGGCCATGCATTAACTCAGACTGGCTTTAGTACCTCTCTGCCCTTTAACGGTGCATCCCCTCAGCACTCTATCATCATTTAGAATATAGGAGATAGTTTTAAAGCCTGCAGTATCGCGTCATAATACTTGCTTGAGAAGTGCATATTCTGTCCAAACTTCGCCTGTAACAGTTCACAATCCACTCCTCAAGCTCGTGCATTTGCTGGGAGTGTAGACACTCTCCCTCCATTGTCATACTCATTCTACTAAGCCCTGGCAATCATTGCTTATGATGACTCGGATCTACGGCACTAACTTTACCATGCCTGCAACAGCATTCTCTCAATTGGTAAAACTTCCTATTACATTATGCTGAGCATCACGCTCCAATAGCAAAATCCCTTCTTGATTTTACAGGCTCGTTCATTTGGTACACACGTATATCTGGGGCTTCTAAATGATAACATGCTCAGCACATCAGCAGAACTGGAACCCTTCATTAACAGTTCCTTATTAACCAACTCTCTGCAGTACTAGATCTGGTGGGTGTTCTATACTCTCCGGGAGCATAGCTTACTGCCAGAAACGCAAGGGACGTGGAACCACGGACATGATCTTTCATGTGCGTCAACAGGAGAAGTGTCAAGAGCAGAATCTTAAACTCTACACAACTTTTGTCGACCTCACGAAAGCAACTATCAGTTGCGAAGGAATGTGGAGGGTCATGTCGAAATTTGGCTGTCATGACAGTCACACTAATTGTACGGAAACTGCATGAAGGTATGACGTCTCGTGTCCTGGAGGACGGTGAAACTTGAGGCCTTTGCAGTCACCACCGGCGTCAAGCAGGGGTGTGTGATCTAGCGCCCACAATGTTCAACGTGATATTCTCTGTCAATCTGACCGATGCATTCGAGCACTGCTTTAAAGGAGTAGGCCAGAAGGACAGAACTGATGGGAAACTCTTCAATTGTGCCTGCGTGCCGTCGCCAAGGTGAAGGAAACAGTGTTTCAAGACGTTCTCTTTGCAGACGATTGTGCTTTGAACGCTAGAACGGAGCTAGAAATGCAAGCAAATGTGGATAAGCTTTCATCCTCGTGCAGCAACTTTGGTCTCGGCCATCAACCTCTGGAAGTCTGAGCTCATGCGCTAGCCAGCTCCCCACGCAGAATCATCTATCACTGTAAATGGACAGGGATTGCAGGCAGTGGACCACTTCATTTACCTGGGCAGTACCCCCTGTAGTAATCCTCGTGAAGCAATCAGGGTTAATCCAAGAATACATTTAATCCAAAAATGCACGCATGCATTTAAAGAGATAAACTTGCCACTAATAGTGCATACTACACCCCCTCCTGAGCAGTGTCAATCGAAACTGAAGTAAACTGCAGAATTGTGATAGCCAGCTCTGCCTTCAATAGATTGCGCTCCAACGTTTGGGAACGTTAAGGGATCAGCCTACCAACAAATCTGAAGGCGTGACGAGCAGCGGCGCTTCCAATGCTGCTGTGCGCCTGGTGGACTGTCTACCGGAGTCATGCACGATGGCTCATCAGTTCTATACGTCTAGCCTGCACAAGCTACTAAAAATCAGGGTGGCAGGACAAAGCGCCGGATGGTGAAGTCAGTTCCAAAACCAGTCTGCTGTCAGTTCATTCACTGCTGATTAAAGCCCAAAAAAGATGAGCTGGGCATGTTGTCAGAGTAAGTATAAAAAACAATGATGGATGGAATGGTTGAATTAATCTCAGCCACTGGTAATCACTCAGGGCCGCATCCCAATCCATCATTATTTTGGCTCTATGCCACTTCAGTTTGGACCCAGCTATATGCAAATCAGACTTCATCTTGCTCGGACATGAACAGTCTTGCCTGAACTGCCAAGCCAGGTCCTCCCTGAACCTAAACACAAGCAACCAAGTACCAGTTTCGCTCTGGTTATGAGCTCATCAGCCAAATATAGTTTAATGCCAGTCACACAGTGTGCATGGGACCCCTGTGGCAATACTTAACCCACTTAGGGTGACACAATAAGTATAAAAAACAGCAACGGATGGAATGCTTGAATGAATCTCAGCCACTGGAAATTGCTTGGGCCACATCCCAATCCATCATTTTTTTGCACACTACTCCGCCTCAGTTAGGACCCAGCTATATGCAAATCAGTCTTGACCCTGCTCCTATAGGAACAATCCAGCCCAAACTGCCAACCCAGATTCTCCCTGAACCAGAACACAAGCAACATGGGACGTGGGTCCCGGGCTCACTGTACACTGATTTCAAGATAGTCTGGCTGGTGAAGGGTGATACCCAGTAACCAGTCCAAGGATGCAAGTTTCCAGTCCAGGGAAGACCTGGTCTGGCGGTTCAGGACGGACTTCCCATGGGGAGCAGGATCAGGACTGATTTGCAGATGGCTAGGTCCAAAGTGGGTGGCATGGTGGGCAAGAAACAATGGATTGGGATGCAGCCTCGAGCGATTTTCAGTGGCCGAGAAGAATTCAAGCCATTCCATCCAAAGCCTTGTTGTTTTTGCATGTTGTCAGGATGTCAGATGAGCGCATCCACAAACAGCTCTTCTACAGGCAACTCACTCAACAAAAGCGCTCCCAAGGAAGACAAAAGAAGCGGTTCAAGGACTCCCTGAAGTCCCTTGGCATAAACACAGCTACATGGAAAACCCTCACACCGAACCATCCAGAAGGGCACAGCCTTATTCATTATGGATGCCAAACCTCTAAAGCGCACCGCTGAGGCTCAAAGAAAGCATGAGCTGCTCAAGTCCAGAGCTGCCGGCACATCATAGACAGTGTTATCACATGTCTGTCTGACGTGCGACTGGACATTTCACGCCCAAATTAGACTATCCAGTCATCTTTAAACGCACAGAGCCTGGTCAACCAATCAATGAGATGTAGGACTTCATTGAAAACGAAGGACGATCATCATCATATTTTGGGTTTAGACAACTTATACATTTCTAGTACTATTTAAAAACCAGTGATTCCACTTCATTAAATCATCTTGTTTATGCAGAAATACTTGTCTTTACCTTGCAGGTAGTCAAACCCACATAGTGCAAGTAGCAGGGACAGGTTATGAGGTACACTAACCTCTGTGAGCTACAGTTAGTAAACCTTCTGGCTCCCAAGTGGTGGTGGTGTTAAACAAGACTGTCTTGGTGGCTTTGGTTAAGTGGCAGACACTGCATCCTTCATACGGGTAATGGCCAATAACAGGGGTATAATGCCCTACACGATCTGTCTGTAGTTTCTTTGAGCGGCAAGTGTGCATTAGCACACCCATAAGGCTTTACCTTCACCTATGTGAAAATATTGGTTTTAGGATTTTGAAGATGCCACTGTTTACGATGCACCAATGCCGGTTGATAATCTTGGTAACTTGATTAGAAGCTATATTGAAAGTGGTGACACAAATGGGTCTCTTCTGTCTCTTTTTGAGGGTGGATGTCCAGTAGGGCTTCACTGTTATTTTTTTTAAGCCGGTTTCACAGCTCATGCCACTATCCTTGGTGAAGATTTCCAGGCCTCTAGTTTTGCTGCCAACTGTCCTACCCGCACTTTGTAATCCTGCAGATTTGAGCAGTTTCTTCTCAGTTTTAGAAACTGTCTTAAGGTGAGGTGTTATCTGAGGTGGCGGGATGGAAACAGTCCTACAGGAGTAGGCAGTTCTTGGCCATTGGTTTCTCATGTGTTTTAGTTCCGAGTATGCCCTGGTCAGGTATAATATTGAGATCCAGGAATACCAATTACTCTTTGCTGATCGTATGGATGAACTTAAACTCGTTCCATGGCTTCCTTAAGACATTTACAAAGTTATGGGCATGCAGCTGTGACGTTTTCTCTATCTCAGCACTTGTTTGATCAAGGGTCTTTAGCAATATACAAGTGACACAATGTTAACTTGGCAGCACAACACTATGCCGCCATATTAGCGGCAGACTGGGCACAATACAAATGGCTATAACAAGGTAGCTGATACTGCGGGATAAGCCCTAAAGCTTAGACAAGACCTGATCCTCCCATTATCTTTAGTGCCCCACAAAGAATACAAAAATAACCAATCTTCAGAGATGGAACCCAACAGGAGACAAAAAGTTACTTCATTGTTGAAATGACTCCTATAAATAAATTCTTGACTTTGAAAATCATTACAATGGGTTCTAATCTAGGCTGCATACTTCCCCATACTGTATAAAGACGGGTTAATCATGATGCCCCAGACCAGTTAGCACAGTGCACTAAAAAAGGAGCAACTCCTGGAGGTTCGTAATACTAAGTATGCCATTGCTACAACTACATGCAGAGAATTTAAAGATGCATATGAAAAGAAACCGTAGGCAACGCCTGTGGCCTGGCAGGACAGACATGGAAATATGCATACTGCAAGTACACCACCACCATCCAATCTCTAGGGCAAACAGGACTAGGGGCAAAGTGAGCATTTTGAACTTCTCCTTCTGGAGGAAGATGTTGAGGGCCCGGAGGTCTAGGACAGGACACAGGCTTTTGCCCTTCTTGGGTACCAGAAAGCAACAGGAACAACAACTACAACCCTCTCTATGGCTCACTTGGCCAAGAGAGCCGATACTTTCTTGTGGAGAAGTGCTAAATGATCCTCCGACATGCAATTGTAAGGTGGGGGCATGGAGGGAGGGGTAGTTTTGAAGGGGACGGAGTAGCCCCTTCAGACTATTTGCAGAACTCACCTGTCCAACGTGATGGACTGCCAGTGAAGGAGGTGATGGTGGATGCTGCCTCCCACCGGCTCCCTGACCCACGAGGACGCTGTGTCCCACCCTAGGTCCGCGACCATGCAGTGGCTGAAAAGCTCGGGGGAAGGACAGGACGTCGCTGGGTGCCCCTTCCGTAACCACAAAAAGGAAGAAAAGCAGACTGAGGTGGACGGACGGTCACCATGAGGCCCAAGAATACGATAGTAGCTCGAGAATCCTTAAAGCGCTCAAGCACAGAGTAGGCCTTGTCGCCAAAGAGGTGAGTAACAAAGGACATGTCCATCAAGGATGACTGGACATCCCCTGAGAAGCCAGAAGTCCTAAACCAGGCGTAGCATCTGAGTGCTACCAATGTGGCAATCGTTCTGCCCAGGATGTCTGTGGTGTCCAATCCACAACGTATTGTGAATTTGGCTGCTTCTCTCACATCCGCAACCGCCTGGGAGAGAACAGCCCGGGCCTCCTCTGTGCACTGAGGCAGGACCAGCGCGACCGTATCCCTAATTGTATGAGAGTATTGGTCAAAGAGACAAACTGTATTCACAAACTGCAATGTCAAGACGGAGGAAGAAAACACCCTCTCCCAAAGATGATCCAGCTTCTTGGATTCCCAAGAAGGAAATGTGCCCTTTGAAGATAAGGGTTGGACCACCAAGCTCTCAAGGGAGGGATGTTGGGTCAGGAACGCTGGGTCGCCCGGAGAAGGGAGGCGGGCGATTGTCCTGTCCACAGGAGCCCCTGTGCTAGACTTGGACCAGGTGCCTAGAAGGACATCAGTAAGGGCTTCATTGAACGGCAAGAGAGGTTAAGAAGGGGAAGTCGCAGGCTGAAGAATCTCTGTCAGGAAATCAGCCATGACTGCGATCGAAGGGAGCTCAAGACCAAGGACATCAGCTGCCCTTCTCAACACCACAGCGTAGGAAGCTCGCTTCTTCGTAGCCATGGTAGGGGGAGAAAGCAAGTCAGTGTCAGGAGAAGTGTCAAGAATGTTGTAAATTGCAACTACGATGTGATTAAGCATTTACTAAAGACATGAATTCTCCTGCCTTACACGTGTCTCTTTCGTTATGTTGACTGAAGTTTAAGACTCCATTTTGTATTGTCATGTCTCCACGTGCGCAACACGAGGAGAGTCCTATCTGTGTGTTAGTTGCTCTTGTAATCTGCCTAGTAACAGTCTATAAATAGTTCCTTTGTCCGTCTGGCGCATGCCCAGACTTGACCACATCTGTTATCAGTTAGTACTTGCTTGACCATGTTTTCGCGGGCTTAAGGAGTATGTCAGCTCCGCCCACATATTGATCTTGTATTGAAAATGTCCATAAAAGGTAACATTCTTCGCCTCATGTTGTATCCTCCCACTTATGAGCCCCTCTGTTGTGTATAAAAGGGGACCGTGTACGAAAGTTCTTTGTGCTACTCTATGCAATACTGAAGGGTATTGTATGGATTGTAGGACCACCCTTAAGGGTTAATAAACTCTGTCTTTGTACTTTGCAGTTTCCGTGCCAACTTCCTTATAGATTCCATTACAGGAGAGCGAACCCTTGTGTCCTGCGGGCCTAGCTGGGGCCTGTATTCATCAAGAACACTAGCATCATCCAGGTCCATTTGCCAGTCTGGGTCCTGAAGCTGGTCAAATAAAGGGTCCAAATTTGCGGTTTAGTAGACGCGCAGGGTGAGCTGATTCAGCATTTTACACAAATATGGAAACAGTCTGAATAGAAAACTCTATGCAAGGGATATGGAAGTTGTTAATGGGGCGGTTATAAGAAATGGCGAATTTAATAAGACTTTTGCCAGAAATAACTACAAGTCCACTATTTATTAGGTAATAGTGTCAAGCTCTAGTCGGGAACGGACTTCGAAAATTGGCTCAAAATGTACAGCCTTTAGCTATCACGCTATTCTTTTTATAGTTTTATTGGCAGAGGTACAACGGACTAACTTAACGCAATATATGAAGCAACCTACCCTGATTAGAAAAAATGGATACCAGCTAAAATGGTCCCAAATCGATGAGGAGCGATTGGTTCCACAATTTGTAGCTGGGAATAGGAGGCTGGTTCTAAAGTGCCTTGAATTTGAGGTAAATATTCACTCTTTGCCCTCTTCTTTCGATAGTTTACTCAAGGAAGTGAAAGCAGCACTGATGTGTGCAAAAGAAAACTCAAAACTCCCAGTAAAACGGTGGTTTGATCAGGTTTGTTCTAAAGCCCTAAGAAATTTGGATAGGGCTCTAAAAGAACAACCCAGAGATAGGGATCAGGTAAACATCTGCCGCAAATCGCACCTGGTAGCTAGGAAGGGTAGAGAAAGGGCCCTATGAGAAGCAGCATAGGGAAATCTGGAGAGAGCAGCAGACTCCAAGAATTGTAAAGATTTCTGGAAAGTGATTAATGCTGCCTACTTTAAAAATAGTGATGATCCTTCTCTAGATTCTCATGTCAGTGAAGATCAATGGGTGGCCCACTTCGAACACATTTTTTGATTCAAATAGCACCTCAGGAATCAAAAGTTCAACTGCAGATCTTCCATTGAGCGAACTCAAAATATTTTCAATCAAGGAGGTTAGCAGGGGACTGGAAACGTGCTCGAGTGGAAGGGCTCTGGCTCCTGATGGCGTCCCTATCGATGTTTTCTTTGAGCACCAAGACCTATGGACACTGCTACTAATGTTTTTAATGAAATTGTAAAATCTACCCCACTCGCCTCATGGAAAACTAGTATCATTGGCCCCATTCACAACAAGCATTTGCAATGCAATAGGTCTCGCATTAGGAAAGTTTGAGCTTTTTGTATTGTAAATTGACTAATTTTTTATTTATGTGTTGGTATTGAAAATATTGAAATTACTAGCTTGCTCATGTACAATGTCAATAGTTTTAACTGTTGCAAATGTGACACCTATAGCATTTGTAATGCAATATGTGTTGTATTTACGTAACTTAGATGTATTGATATTACAAATAACAATGGCTTTTAATTTTTGCAAATAATTAATACTTAAATAAAAGTTAATGTTAATTATAATGGCAATCGTTTAAACTTTTGTTAATAACTCTTGTGTAGATTATGTTTAGTGTATTTAATTGCGCCTAAAATCAAAGAATAGAAGTTAAATATTATCATTTTTTGGTGCCATTTGTAATAAAGCCTAAATATTGAGAGAACATATTAGAGCCAGTTGTTGTTGAATGGTTGTACAGATTGATACTGTGGTGGTGTCGAGTGATGATGTGGTGGTGTCGAGTGACGTTGTGGTGGTGTTGAGTGATGCTGTGGCGTTAATTGATGCTGTGGTAGCGCATAGTGATGTAGTGGTGCCCTTGAGTGATGCTGTGGTGGTGCTAAGTGATGCTGTGGTGATGCGATAGATAGATAGATAGAGAGTGCAATAGTCCAATAGATAAGATAGATAAGAAAGATAGAGAGTGAGGGCGATAGTGTAATTATGTAGAATATAATTATGTGGCACTGAGTGGTTTTGTGTGGAGTGTATGTTGATTTAGTGGCATGTAATTATATGGCATTGAGTGTTATTTGGAGTGTATCTTGCATTGTTTGCATTGTAATTAATTGGCACTGAGTGTTATTTGAAGTGCATGTGGCATTGAGCGCTGTGTAATTGTGTGGTATGTAACTATGTGGCACTGAGTGGTTTTTGGAGTGTCTGTTGTATTGAGTGCATTGTAGTTATGTGGCATGTAATTATGTGGCTCTGAGTGGCATTCGGAGTGTATGTCGCCTTGCCTTGTATTTCTATGGTTCCTTAAACCCTTAGAGGCAATTCTTTTATTTTAACTAAAAGGATGGTAGTTAAATGGTGTTTATGGCAGGATGGTCGTTAAATGGTGGCTACGGAGAAGCTGTGTGCTGAAAGGCAAAGAGAACACGGGAATGAAAGTGAAAGCGAGGATGAAAATGGAATGAGTGTGGCAGGATGGTCGTTAAATGGTGGTTACGGGGAAGCTGAGTGCTGAAAGGCAAAGAGAACACGGGCCAAATCTGGAAGAAAACGCGAGAGGCATGTGTGTGTGGCAAACACTGGTGGGGCTCAGAGCATTCTGTTGCTGCCTTGATGCTTGTGTGTGTGAGCAGTGGGGTTGTGTGTGTGAAGTGCCTAAAGTTGCAAGAAAACATATGGTTATTTAAATCCTTAGACGCAGAATTAATGGAGCTAATGTTACCGACCTTAAAAGGATGAAAAGGGAATGAGCGCGGCATATGTTAACTTTGTAAGCGCAGAAAGCGCGCAGGGCAAACCTATTATTTTGGTTGTTTGAGACTCAGATCTGGGCAAAGAGGCAAGAAAACATGGAGGGGGGAGGGCGGGCTGTGTGCTGAAAAGCAAAGAGAACACTGGCATGAAAGTGAAATCGATGGATGGCAATGCGTCCGTGAGACTAGCCCTGTGGTGGGGGAAGGACAGTTGTGAGAGGCGCCATGAGGAAACAATCTCTCAGCATGCTGTGGCGGGGGAGGGGGAGCGCATTCCAGGCGGGGGAGCGGACCGTTTGAAGTATGATGCCGAGGCTGTGGCTACACGTGCACGCGCCAGTAGGCTGAAGTGCTTCCCCAAACGGATTGCATGGCGGCACGATGCACGTGATTGTGCGCGTGCTCGCCATGCAATCCACTTTTGGGAGCACTTTGAAATGCCCCTCTTACTAGAGTCTCGCATAGCGATTGCGTAAACGCAATAGCTAGGCGAGACCTAAAAAGGGGAGACAAGGTAAATCCCCAGAATTACTGTCCAATCTCATTGCTGGATACCACGGCAAAACTAATGGGGCGCCTACCTATAAAAAGGTTGGAAGAATGGGCCAATGAGAAGAACATTCTGATGCAGTCGCAATATGGATTCCAGAGTGGAAGAGGTACTATTGACCAGTGCCTAAATTTCCACATAATTGATAAATATACTAGAGCCAAGACAGGTCAGTTTTTTCTGACATTTATGGACTCCAGCGCAGCGTTCGACTGCGTAATCCACTCCCAACAGTAGAATTTAATGGAGGAGGTGAGGGTGGAGTTTGCAATAATTAGTTTTTATTCTGCAACTCTACTCTGACACCACTGCCAGTGTAAGATTTGTGAGTCAGGGGGCATGCACTCGCCCATTTAAGATTCGAAGGTAGTGTCAGAAAAGGGTGTGTGCTTGCTCCATTTTTATTTTCATTGTATACGAATGGCGTTGCGTTGAAGCAGCACTCTGTAGAATAACAGATGTCCCCGCATTTTAATCTCGCACTGTACAGATACTTTCATATGCCGACGATGCAGTATTAATTGCACGGACAGGGGTGGCACTACAATGAATAATAAATACCTATGCCTCCTTTATGTCCTCACTGGATTCAAGGGTAAATGAAGCCAAGCCCTTTGTTCTCATATTAGGGACACCTGTGGAAAAGAGGGTGCAACACTGAGATAGGCCAAAGAAGATTAGAGGTGGTAGATTTCTTTTCGTATTTGGTGGTTCATTTTTAATAAAAACACACTTGGGCAACTATGGTGAAGAATAGAGCATTGACGGAGGAGTATGGGAGCGATAATGGTATTTGCAAAAAGGATGGTCTCAAAACCCCTCTCTACCATAAATACGATATATCATGCAAAGTCTCTCTCAGTGGCTACTTACGGAGCAGGTATATGGGGTATGGTTTCGGTAACCCAACTCCAGATTTTAGATGACATTTTTTAAGAAAGTACTTGCTCTTCCTACCTCGTGCTCCATCTATATTTATCACTGTGAATCAGGTCCATCTCATATAACAGATATCATTAAGATCACCTCATTACTTTTGTGGCATTCAGTATGGAGTAGGACCACAGTACACTTAACTCAGATCATAATTAAAAATTGTCTAGCTATGGATAATGCACGAAAAATGCATTAGCTCCAGTATGTGAGGAAAAACGTGGTTGCTTTGGGGCTGGAGGAGTTATAGAATATCCCTAGTATGTGTAAAACTATCTCGAAGCTAAAGCAGAGGTCTATCTTTTTTTCAAAGGCGGCTTATGAGCAACAGAGAATATAGTGATGTCGTACCAACTATTACTACCGATTCTAGAGGTGGGACTACCAATATTTACAGAGCATAGGAAATCATCAACACAGATTTATCCTGTTAAGACTCAGATTAAACCTAATTCCGCTGATGTTGGGTTTCCCAGCAAAGCGGTAGAGAGGTATAAATACATTGATCTGGCGCCATGCCCCTGTGACCGAGATATCAGAGCAGTCAGATCTTCATATCTTCTTCTTTAGTAGTTTCTATGAGACAGAACGATCAAGATTTATAATTCCACTTGTAAAGAAACTTAAGCAGCCCACTTTACTATTTTTAAAAAAACTTGATGACCCTTTCACTTGTTTTGCTCCTGAAAAAGGGTAAAATAGCCTCAATGACTGGTGTAGTGGCTGCTTCTTTTTATTCTGCTTTGTTTTTTTAAGCTGTATCTGTATGAAATGGAGTCTTTGTAATATGGCTTTTTAGATATATATATATTTCTATATTCTTTTGCTTTTATATAATCTGGAATTTCTTTCAACAGATCAAATAAAGAATTGATTGATGAAGGGTCCAGTTGCCCCTCTCCCATTCATCACCACTCCGGCTCAAAATAAACACCAGGAATGAACACAGGAACAAAAGATCCTTCAGGCATTGCAATAGACGTTGGTCCGGCAAGGATGGGGTTGGTGCCAGAAGGGGGTACAGTTGGTGCCGGGGGATTCATCGGTGGGAACAACATACAGGACGGTCAAGTAAGATTAAACCGGCGTCGATCTGGATCCGATTCGGGATCCACGGGGCCCTTCAGAGTTGGAGCTGCTGACGTCAAAGGCCAAGCGTCCTCAACGGACTCAGCGGGGCCGAAGGAGCACCATCAGACCCGGGCTTCCCAAAAAGGAAGTACAAGGCCTCACAGAACTTTTGGATTTAGGCAGGAGACGCTCCTGCTCTCGGAAAAACTGGGGGCGCAGAGTTGTCTCAGAAGGCTGCTCCAGAGACGAAGCTATCGAACGACGATGCTCGGAGTCCCGCACCGCGACGGCCAACGGACAGGGTGAAGTCGAAGAACACCTGTGCTTCTTCGACTTCTTGTGTTTCCTTGACTTACCAGAAGACCTCCCAGATGACTGAGTGTGACGAGGAGTGTGGGCTCCACGATTGTCCTTGAGATCTTCCTCTTGGACGCGAGCGACGCAGAGCCGAGCCTCCGGGCCACCTACAGCTTCTGGGACCACTCCCACAAAGCCTTCGGGTTCCTGGCCCGGCACTCAGAGCACAACTCTAGGTCATGGTCGTGCTCCAGACACCAAAGCTGGGCGAACGTTGGGACATCCTCGACTCACCAGGAGTCCAACACTCAAGAAAAAAGTCAACAAAAGTAAAAAAAGACTAGCCAAAAAACGGCCCTCCGGACCTGGGCTAGGCTGGCGATGAAAAAGAAAAAACTGACGTCCGCGTACATGGGCGCCATCTATGTAGATCCCGCGAGGTCATCCTGGTGCCCACGACACGGAGCAGACAGACACCACCTAACGAGACACAGGTGTACTGATCAAGAAAAATCTCCGGATCCAGAACGCCTGTAGGAATTAAAAAAGTAAGGAATCTGCAACCAATGGTCTCACACAGATGTCCTCTTTTGGGGGTGCTGCTGCCACAGCGGGCCCAGGGGTTGACAGAACACTGTACTGGGCAGATGCAGTCTGTGCTTCCTGGTGCAGGGAAGTGGCTCCTCTTCTACAAGGGAAATGTTGCTGGGTCGATGGAAGTCCTGGGCATCCAAGGGTTTGAGGAGGCTGTTACATTTCTGGGCGAGTTGGTGTCACGGACGGTCAGGAGAGCAGCAGCCAGGCAGGGTTTTCACCAAGTTAGGTGCTAGTCAACAGTTCTCACGTCTTCGGCTCTTCTTTGTCCTTTAAGGTAGACAAATCTGTTCCTGGTGTCGTTTCAGGGGGCCACCTAAACACTAAATTTAGCGGTGTTAATGGTAGTAGCCAATGGGCGACATACCTCTGGGGTCACTACACCCCACCCCTCCCTATATGACCACTTTCTGTGCGTAGTGGGCATACCCAGACCCAGAGTTACTAATTCTACCAAAAACAAGATTTGGGGGAGGGGGTTCCAACACTGCAAATGGAGTGAATAGGGGAAAAAAGCACTAGGACGTGGCCGGTGCTGGATGCATCATAGCACTTTTTTTTGTTTATTACAGAGGGAGGGCAGGATGTCAGGGAACTGAGAGGGTGAGTTTGGGGCTAACACAGATTTGAGGATTTGTGAGAGGGGCTGGGGGCAACACGGACAACGGATGGTAGATGTAGGGGCTGGGAGCAACCTCATGGACAACAGTGGGAGAGCTGGGGCAAGTAATACCACAGACATCAACGGAAGACAGTTGGTTAGGGTAAGCAACATGAAAAAGGGAGGGACACAGAGGGAGAAGTACAGAAGAGGGGCTTCTGAAAAAGCTGCACTCTTGTAGAGAAATAAATGATGTAACAGAATGCTGAACAAATCAAACATTGACCCCTAGTAAAGTGATCTGGGTTAAATCTATCGTTCTTTGGCTTAGAATGCCACCCCAGTTTGGACCCAGCCATATGCAAATCAGTCTTGAGCCTGCTTCTTATGGGAACAATCCAGATCGAACTGCCAAGCCAGGTCCTCCCTGGACCTGGAACAAGCATCCTAGGACCGGTTTCAGGGTATCGCCTCTCATCAGCGGCTGGATCGATTTGTGGATCCAAGGGGCTAGAGTGACGCTGGGGCCAGAGTCTCCAGCATGGAACCAATAGTGGCTCCTCTCAAACCAGTGTGGCCCAAAGGCCCACAGGCAGGAGCGAGCTGCTAAAATATGAGGCCCATTGCCCTCATCAAACTTGTGAAGTTGAGCAAGGGTTGCTCCGGCTCCCAGAAACTCAGGGAAGTGCAGAGTCGACCAAGACACTGGCTCAGACCCAGACACTGGCTCAAATGCGGAGTCAGGCCTCA
Source organism: Triturus cristatus (assembly GCF_964204655.1). Classification (NCBI taxonomy): domain Eukaryota; kingdom Metazoa; phylum Chordata; class Amphibia; order Caudata; family Salamandridae; genus Triturus; species Triturus cristatus. Next base: position 860,953,249 of record NC_140594.1, read on the forward strand.
AATAGTGACTCGCCCTCATCTTGTCGACCAACGGACAATGTGAAGTTGCAGACGTCTGACTTCTTACTCTTTTTGCGGTGGAACTTACCAGAGTGATCCAACGATGTCAAGTGCGACGAAGATCTCAGGCTCCGCAACTGATCCAGCGACCTTCCTCTTGGCCAGGATCAAGAATGTCGCGGCCCTGCATGTGGAGCCGCCAGGCGCTTGAGTGATCGTTCCCAGATTCATTGCACGACAGTCGACGTAGGTCTTTACGTCATGGTTGGGCTTGAGGCACCAGAGGCAAACAAGGTGTAGGTCCATCACCGACACTGATTGGTGACGAGCGCTGCCAGCCTTGAAGCCAGCCTTCCTGGTGGACAACACTGCCACACCGGGGAATAAATTCTCAAAAGACCGACAAAAGTAGAAAAAAAAGAAAAAAAAAAGCCAATCAAAAAGTGACATGGGGTACCTCTCTCAGTAACTGCGCTAACTGGCATGGAAGAAATAAGTTACTTACCTGTAACTGCAGTTATCCAGTATTGGCATCTTTCATAGATTCACGTGCCTGAATCATTCTCTGTCGTCATAGTGGGAGTCCCGCAGTACAAATAACATAGCAGTAAATAGTTAAAAAAAAACAACACAGGCCACGCCCCCTCCTTGCAGCACTCTGCAAACGCGCCCCCTGGCCAGTTGTAAGTTGGGGAACATCGTAGTCGTGATAATAGTGTTGGCGTTGAGAGGAGGCGAATGGGCACCGCTTCTGAGTACCAGTGTTCGCTGGGCCATCTGGGGGCTATGAACAGAATGCGACAGCGTTCCTACTTCATCTTCGTGAGGACCCTGGGAATCAGTAGATTGGGGGGGGGGGAAGCGTACAGATAGATCCCTGACCAGCGGATCGAAAGCGCATTCCTCCCCGAGATCCTGGGAGAGTGAATCTGCTTGTGAAGAATCTGTATTTGGAATTAACCTGGGTCGCAAAGAGATCCAGTTCTGGCTTCCCCCATGTCGCAAATATCCTCTCCAGTTGGGATTGTTCCAGCTCCCACTCGTGACAGCCGTCGTTTACTCTGCTCAGGGCATCTGCTAAGGTATTTCTTAAACCTGGAACATGTTCTGCTGTTAGAGATCTTGTGAAGCGTTAGCCAGTGCCAAAGTTGTTGGGCCTCATGTGACAGAGATAGGGACTTGGTCCCTTCCTGTTTGTTGATATAGAAAATGCTTGTGATGTCTGTGCGGACTAGAACAGAGGATACCTGAATCCGTGGGAGGAAAGCCTGGAGTGAGAGAGATATAGCTTTCAACTCTAACCTGTCTATATGCATTTTGCGTTGAGCACAGGACCACTTCCCTTGAACTTGAAGGTCTTGTAATTGTCCTCCCCAACCTTCCATGGAAGCGTCTGTTGTCACAACGTAGTCTGAAATAACTGTGAAAAAAGAAAGCCCCTTGGATAGATTTTATTGCTGAGCCCACTAGAGGAAAGCTTCTTTTATTAGCGGAGTGATATCTACTACGTCGTTGAAAGAGCCTTTTGTCTGTATCCACTGGCATTGCAGCTCCTCCTGAAGAGGTCTCATATGTAGTCGAGTCATTGGCACCAGGTCTATTGCCGATGAAAGCATTCCCAGTAAACACTTTAACACCCTTACCGAAACGCACTTTTTTCTGGACAGTTTTAGTGTTAGTGTCTGTAATCGTTCCTGGGAAAGGAAGGCCTTGTTCTGAATGGTGTCCAGAACTGCTTCCAGAAAAAAACATTCTCTGGCTTGGAATGAGCGAGGATTTTTGATAGTTTAATGATAGGCCTAATTGCTGCAACAGAGAAAAGCAATCTCTCGTTGCTGCTTCCATTAGACGAACTGATGGCGCCTGCAGAAGCCAATTGTCTAGGTATGGAAATACCTGATGACCGCGGTTTCTTAATGCAGCTGCTAGTGGAGCCATGAATTTCATGAAAGTTCGTGGAGTTGATTTGAGGCCAGAAGGAAGGACTCCGAATTGGTAGTGGGTACCAGCCACTGTGAACCTTAAGAACTTTCTATGCTTCGGGTGAATATGGAAATACACGTCTTCGAGGTCCAATGAAGTCGCCACTGTTGAGGCGGCGCAAGATGTCTGCCAAAGTGACCATCCTGAATGTTTGAGACATCAAGAATTTGTTTAACTTCCTGAGGTCTAGGATAGGTCTCCACTCTCCTGATTTCTTGCGAATGAGGAAAAAACGGGAGTAGAAACACTTCCTCCTCTGCAAATAAGGGACGATCTCTATTGCTCCTTTTTGAAGCATGATCTCCGCTCTGTTCTTAAGCAGATGCAGATGAGGGGGGTGCGATCCCCTGGGGGGGGGGGGGGGGGGGGGGATCGGGGAGGGGGGGGGGGTGTAATTGGGTGGTATCTGAATAAACTCCAAGGTGTGGCCGTGGGATACGAGATCTAGGACCCACTTGTCTGAAGTGATGTTGCGCCACTGGTGAAAATGCATGGAGAGCTTCGCACCTTTAAAGGGAAGAGGGGCACTCGCTGGTACCCAACTGAACTCATTGCTTGCGGCCGGAGTCGCGGCCTTGGGATGCTGGCTTCAGTCTTGAGCCTTGACAAGAGAAACAAGCCGTAGTTGGTTGGCGGTTATATTGGTGCTGATATCCCTGTCAAAATTGCAGCTGGTAAGACGGATAGTTCTGAAAACGCTGGTAATTGCCTTTGTAGCTTGAGAAACCCCAGCAACGAGCTCCCCGAGAAAGGGAACCGTGCGGTACTGAAGGGTACCTAAAGCCCTAGCTGTGTCTATCTTTTTTGATAGTAGTCAAAGCCTCATCAATGTGACTACCAAACAGGCTATCACCATCATAGGCCATATCCAGAATTTTGAATTGCACTTCCGGGCGGAAACTTGTTGCTTTCAGCCACCCTTGACACCGTAGGACGGCAGCCCCCGCTAACTGTCTAAAACTGGTAGTGGCAATGTCCATAGCAATGTAAATCAGTTCCGACGCTGCTCTTTCCCCTTCTGTGATGATTTTGGTAAACACATCCCTTTTTGCTTCCGGGAGGAAGGATTTCATCTCCCCTACATCGAACCATAGCCGACGATCGTATCTGCTCAAGATTGCTAGAGCGTTTGCCGCCCTTACAGAAATCGCTGCCATCAATGAAAATTTATTTCCGATGGTGTTGAGACGCTTACCATATTTATCAGGTGGGGAGGTAATAGGAGCAGACTGATTCTTCGAGCGCCTCGGAGCCGCCTGAGAGATTACTGAATTCACCATTGGAGTGACCTGTTAAACCAGCAGGAGAGTCCTCAGGGGCTCTATACTTCTTATCCAGTATCGGCAGCACAGGGACCACAGAGGCTGGCGTTTTTATCACCTTCACCCTTCCTGCCAAATGTGATCGATGATAGGTATGGACCTCACACTTTTTCTGGATTGCTCCTTAAAGTCATATAAAAAACAGTCTTCCTGATGTACGACAGTTGGAAGGTGGAAGCTATTAGCAGCCCTGTCCATAATATTATGGAAACCTCCTATGTTCTCAGGGGCTGAATTCGAAGGGTGGGGAGGTGGCAGTGTTGATATCACAGTCATCCCAGTCGTCTGCAGGTGCCGTAGGGTCAGGATTCTCACCCTCTTCCGGCTCTTCTTCAGAGGGAGCAGAGTCCTCTTGTGGAGGCAGAGGGATAATGGAACTTGGTACAACAGGAGGCGGCAGTGGTGCTAAAGCTGCTGGCTGTGTTGGAGGTACTATAACTTCCTGTTCTTGAGGGGGAACCTCTTTCTGTAGTCCTGCAGCATACTTTGGAGGTCTAAAAGTAACAATGGTGGGAGTTGGGCAGGTTGTTGCACAGGCTGCTCAAAGTATCTATATTGCCGGTAGTGAGTAGGAGGGGCTTCATACTGTTAGTAGTAGTGCTCCTCCTCAGCATAGTAATCGTCCTCCTGACATTTACCATTCAGCTGCGAGGGGCTATAAGCCGCTCCAAATTGATCCTCCTCATCGTCCATATAGTCTACATCCAGAAGATTACTGGGAGGCAAAAAATAAATCTTTGGGGATTTAAACTCCATGCTCGCCCTCTGCAACACCGGTGTTGAAAAGCTGGTATACATCACTGCTGGTGATATTCTGGTGGTATTGCTGCCGTTGACGATGGGGTCGTCGCTGATGGTGATGCGGTCGTCGGCGATGGCTTTCTCTATGACAAATGTTTGCTCGTTGACAGTGCGGTCGACATCGTAGCTCTCGATTTGGAAGCCTTAGTCAACGGAGGTGTCGTCGAAGATAAAGGCAATGTAGACGGTATAGTACCCCTGAGATAACCTTGTCGACAGTCTGGAAGATGACATAGTCGTAGTTGTGGCAGTTGAAGTAGCAGGCAAGGCTATTGAAACTGTTGAGGAGGTTTTCTTTCCTGATCTCGTCTTAGAAGTGCCTGCTGGCTGAGGGGATGAAATCCCTGAGGAGACTTTATATTTTTTCTCCTGATTAAGGAATTCTTTTGCCACGAGAGAGATCTTAGGTTGCTTCCTTTTCTTTTCAGGCTGTCCCTCAGGTGACCTATGTCTCTTATGAGACCTGGAGGAAGTATCCCTTTCCGCATCTGAAGAGGAGTCATTCTTCTTTTTTAGCCATAATAAAAATCGTCCTTCTCTATCCCTCAAGGTTTTAGATGGGAAAGTGCGGCATATCTTACAGTGCCGTGCTTCATGCTTTGGATAAAGGCAAAAAATACAGTCTTTGTGGGCATTATCAATGTGAACATTCTTCTTCCCACAAGTCTGGCAAGGCCTGGATAATCCTTTAGAATCGGACATAATCTTGATAAAGTATAAGATTTACACTTATCTGAATCTGTAGAACTGAGCCAGGCTCAGGGAGACTCCCTTACACAACAAAGTGCGGTGAAAATCTGTGGAACTCAGCCTCTCTTGGGAAGGTTCTACAGGGTGCTGGTATCGGATTGGTTGTGTTTTTCAGTTTGGTCCTTTTTACAAAAAGAGACCAATAGGTTATACAATGCATGTTTGCATCTATTAGGCCTATGGTTTTTAGGTCTCGGGACCATCCGGTCGGCAGACCGGAAGTCAGGAGATTTAATGACTTGGGAGAAGAGGGGCTTGAACCCGCCCCTCTTCTGCCCTGTTCTCCATTGGCTGGCCTCGTAAATGCTGGCCAGCCATTGGAGAAGAGGTCCCGTCACTCCAATCATGCTCCGTCCTTTTCGGATCGGGGGGCGTGTTTTTTGCAGAAAGTCTCATTCTCTCCTCCAGCCAATGGCTGGAGGAGAGAAAAGACAAACACGCCCCCGAATCCGAAAAGGACACTGCGTTTCTCCGAGGCATTTTCTGCCTCGGAGAAAGGCGGTGCTGTCTTCCGGTGCCCTCGGCTTGTTGAGTCTGATGCCTGTTGTCAGGCACTCTGGACGGATCACATTCACGTGCTCTTGATCTACGTTTGTCACAAGAGCCGGGCAAATGGATTCCCTGCAGGAGTCGACCCCGGTCTCGCTGCCTGCACCGGTTTCCCTTGCAGTGAATCCCTTCAGGAATCGACCCCGGTCTCGCTGCCTGCTCCGGTTTCCCTTGCAGTGAATCCCTTCAGGAATCGACCCCGGTTTGCTGCCTGCTCCGGTTTCCCCTGCCCCACTGTGGATGCGGCCGGACGCGCACGCCGGGCTCTCAGCTGGCTCCGGCCATTAACGGGCGGATTCCAGGAATACCTGCGGCACTTCTCACCTGCTGCTTCCGCCCTCCTCGGGGAGCTGGGTGGGGGGGACGCTTGTTCAGGGTTTTATTTGTACAAGGCAGGTCTCGGGACGCTGTGGGAAGTGGAGTGACAAGCAGAGTCCATAAAAGCGGCCCAATTACTAAATGAGGTAGCTGAATAAAGTGCCCCATGTTTGCAGATAGTAACTGGTTTGAACTTGTAAAGACAGTGATGAAGTGTTTTGCAAGGTATGGAAGGCGGCATGCATATGTGCTTGCTGCAGGCGGTGTTTTGTTGAAATATCGGGTAAATCAACAGTAAAAACGGGCCACGTTGACCATAAAACATGCCCACAAACAGCCACAAATGAACTGCCTCGTTGCCTGATGGGCCAGTCCGGCCCTGGTCACAAGGACCCAATCCCAGAGTTTCTTTACTACACAAACCTGTTCTGGGTGCAGTGGGCCCTGTAGCGCCTCTGCGCCTGAGGCACTATTGATAGGCGTCTCCGACAGGGTGTGTGCGCAGTGGCTACAGGACAGGGGGCTCTGCAGCCAGTGGGTGCAGCCCAGCGGATGCAGAAGGGAGGGTTAGCAGCTGGTGTCTCTGGGGCACAAAGTCAGGGGTCCTGGGGAGGGCTGGGTGGATTGGTGCTCATTAACGCCCTGTGTGCTGCATTAGCCCCCCAGGTTTCCTGCTGAGCTGTGAATGGTATGTAGATTGTACCCCCTCACCCATGCCACATTGTCCACATGTGGCGATTTATACCTTCGCTGGAGGGGTCAGGTAGCAGCTCTCGTCCCAGCCCCTTTGTAATGCCTTGTGTATTTGCATATTAGTAGCGGCGATTTGGTGCAGTTAGAGGGCGCCAACCCTGGCATGACGGATCACAGACTCCCCCCTCCTTGGGAAGCTTTCCTCAAGCCTGAATTCCCCTCCCCGAAATTACATTCAAGGCTTCCAGTTTCCATATTTTGTGATTACACGCATGAATGCAGACGGAAAACCCAACTAAAAGTCAAATAAATAATCAAAGCTAATCATTTATAGTATCCCACATGAATAATATTTAGCTTAATTCTACCTAAATTAGATACAATGTGCACGTGCTCTTTTGAAATACACCCTTCAACAAAATCTTAAACCCAATCCTTTGCAGGCTCTGAATTCACGCGCTTGCGCCTTATGCTCCTGAAATTGCAATTAACCACGTCTCACTGAAATGGATGGGTGCAATACAAGTATTTCCTGACACGCGCCAATTACACTCACACTCACTTAAATGTGTGTTACACCATATAACCGTGAAATTAAGATTGCTACACCAAATCTCTCCAATAACTCGCGTAAAAAGAGTCAATTCCCCGGAATGCCCATGTTGATGCTAAAACGTGTGGAGTGTGCGAGCTGTAATATTCCAGGTGCCACTCCCATACTGTGGGTAGGGGGTTTGTGTGCCCATCACTGAACTTGCGAAGCTGGCGATTATCCCCCAGGACATTGTAAACTTTAATTCGATCCTATTTTTGTGGTCATTGGGATTTTTGAGTGGATAGTTTCAGGAAGGACGGTGAAACTTCAAGTCCCAAGGTGCAACATGCATTTTTGCTAATAGGCCAGGAGCTATCGATGGTTCGGAACTACGAGTCCCAGAATTCACAATGTTACTGGTTAAAATGAGAAGGTATGAGCGGGTGAAGGTGTCAAGCATGGCATGGGGTCACGTGTCAGCTGTGGGGGTCACACTCTTTCTTCAAGTCCTGACTTTCTCTTTGTATAGATGTTTGAGGGGAAATACCAAATTGTTTTCATTAAACCTGACAGCTTCTAGACTGCACCGATTTCATAAAGGAACACTCCGGTCTTGAAACTTGTTTCCCCCTCCTCCTGACGGGGAGAGATCGGGACACCACTCACATCAGACTGGCGCTATTGACAGTGGGCACAATCCAGTCAGGGTCCCATTACTCCTGGAAGGTTCTGGGATTTCGGAGATGTTAGGCGGGGGGCCTCTTAAGACAACACACGCGTAGAAACGCAGGCAGGTTCCTAGTAGCTCAATTGCCAAGTGGCCCACTCCATGAGCTAAACCATGGGATTTTAGACAGAGGGCTCTTAATATTAGGATTTTTTTTAGCCCACCCATCTACTTCCTGGCTTTTAGAATGCAGCTTGGTTTTCGGCAGAAAAGCCGGGTCTGGCGAAGGGATCTCGCGTGTCACTGACATGCATGTTGTCTTTGCACTGAGGCGACGCTCTTTGCGAGACATTTGGTGGTTTTTGGGGAGGGGAGTTTCCAGGTGGTATCCGGCCAGAAGGGATATTGTAGGGCAGGCACGTGGCTTCGACGGCCTTTCACGTGGGCGCGGCGGCCATCCGTTCTTTCTTGCATCCCCTTTGAATGTGGATCCGCAGCTCCGCCCCTCTTTCGAGTGCCCTCTGCCCCCACTGCAGTCACCCCAGTCCTTTGGGGGTGGGATACGAGGCCCTTGAATCTCCCGGATTGCCCTCCCCTGTGGCGTCGGCTTTTAAGCTGCTCTAGTGTACCTTCAGTGGCCCACAGCCCCCATGTGGGAGGAGGAGCCAACACTTTCACCCAGAGTAGCAATCTAGCACATTCATATCAAGTGGTAAAATGCACACCAACATATGGTGTCCTTCAAAACGTTTTACAATGCTCAAAGCTTGAAGTGAACATGCAAGAGAACTGCACTGTGAAACCACACGGTGCAGCCAAAACAAAACAGAAAGAGCCAAACATTCCAAAATGCAAGCAAATGAAATCACCGCAAGTGCATTGCATATTTATGAATTGTCACATAAGTCCATATCACGTGCCACGGCAGCCGGTGAAAAGAAAGAAATGACTCAAATGCTTGTGCTACCTGTGACGCTATACAAATAAACCAAGCATTAAAGGTAAAATGTATAAAAGTGCCATCCTACTCCTAAAACCACAATAAATTCAAAATATACGCTGTAAATATAAAGACCTGAAAGTTCGAAATAATAAAATTTAAATATGTAAATGCAAATAATCAACAATGTCAAAATTTAAATAATATTGCCGGAAAATTCAAACATAGCAGTAAAAAGTGCTTTTATTTTCTGTACATTGAACTATAACCTAATAATGAACCTCTAGTGTCCCATTTGTATAATTTTTTGACAAAAAGAACTAGTTGGCACTTCATTATTCAAGCGCGGGGGCAAACTGAACCGAGCCTTCAATTTTCATTTATTGAAGTACTTTTAAATGCTATCACTTCTTTTCACTAATGCCTCTGAGGGCTATTTTTTACTGTCTCACTGGTTAACGAGTTGCTAGAAGGTATTGAAGAAGTAGTTCCTCCTGTTTCCACGTGGCTCTAATATGGAAATTAGCAATGTCCTTATTGAATGGATGTCTGTTCGAGTCCAGAAGTACGCCTGACCGTCAGCATATATTGTCGAAGGCAGCTTTAGTAGTTGCTGTGAACATCGGCTTCGAGGATGCATAAGATACAAGGCTTAGGCGTGGTCGTGTGGTCCGGTAAAATATTCTATGACACCAATTTGTTCCTAAAAGCTCACTCTTTCAAACGTTGCAATAGGGTAGAATTGAAATCATTCCTTTTCATTTGCTTTATTCTTCCTGAATCTTACTTTTAGATCAGAGGCAGCTCCACAACTACATATAAAAAAAATAACTGAACTGAAAGGTACTTCTTTAAAAAGCCTGTGGATACAGGCGCGGGGAACCCGTTTGTCATCTGCGGCTCTCACCGCACATGGATTGGGATTCAGAGCAGCCAGCCCTGCCTTTCTCTTATCACAAAGCTAGTGAATCCCCTTCTCGAGAACTTAAAACTAATTTCCTGTGAGTGAAATGCCGGTCTGCTCGCCAGCAAGACATTACATCCCTGATGCAACTCCAAACAAGCATTTACAATGCAACGGTCTCGGCATTGTTAAAGTTAGAGCTATTGGCATGGCTCATGACAATGCCGTTTCTTTAAATGTTTTAAAAACAAAAACATAAATAAAAATAATGTCATGAGCAATGCCAATAGCTCTAACTTTACCAATGCCGAGACCATTGCATTGTAAATGCTTGTTTACTATTTACTGCTATGTTATTTGTACCGCTGGACTCCCACTACGACGACGGGGAATGATTCAGGCATGTGAATCTATGAAAGATACCCCACTACTGGATAAAGAAAATAACTGATATCAGCACGTTGGGGTGGCGCCTATGTAGGCACCGTGCATGTCACTTACCGGCATGCAGAGGTACTGCTCACAAGATTTCCGGATCCGGTATGATGCCTGGGGATAATTCTATGGGAATCTGTGGCTAGAAGTCTTTATTAGATACTGTCTGCAGTTCACTCACTCTGCGTAGTGATGTTATTGCAGATGAGGAATTGTAGTTGAGCGTTGTGTATGGTTTCAAAGGGTGATTTCATCAGTTGCTCAAGTACTAGAATGAGATTCCATGTGGAGGAAGGTGTTGCAGTGGGTGCCATTAACCTCTTTGCTCCATCTAGAAACCTTTTGACCAGCAGTGTCTGGAAAAACCCTCTCTATATAACGCTCCTCGTATATGCCATAATAGCCATCAGGTGTACATTTAGTGTCACGTAAGAGCCCTTCATACAACAGATGCGTGAGGTATTTCAGGCTGGCATCCTACGAGTCCTCTGATTTGGTCTGTGGGCCGTAGCCTTTGGCACACCATTTTCAAAACCTTTTCCATTTTTTGGCACAGCACTTCGGGGTTGTCTGTCTTCTTGCCTCTATGAGAACCTCCAGCTGGCTGCATCCAAATTCTAGGTCTACAAGAGCCATGCTGCCAAGCTGAATCATTTTGGTTCAGGGTGGAGCACAACCAACCCCCAGTGGTTGGAATGCCCTGCCGTGTTGCTAGTGTCATGGGGGAAGAAAAACTCATAGCTAATCTTTCTTCCAGAACCCTCACGGAGATTGAAAGAAAGCCTTCAAGTAAAGGATTGGGTTTTGTACTCACACCAAAAATGGATAAATTCCAACCCAATTGTGAATTAACGAATTTCTTCTGAAAAATGCGACTAAAAGCTTTCTTCTTGGGCACACCAGAGCAAGAAACAGACTCTGGACTGCGTAATCTCTCTCCTTTTACTCCAAATCAGAGGTTGTCCGCACTGGTGGGCGCCAACTGGAGGATGGGAGGAAGGCCAGACCCTGACCACAGCCAGTTCCTTAAGAGGGCAGATTCTGTTAGAGTGGAGGTATAGGCAGACGGCAAACTGCCTGGATCAACGGCCCATTTCAGAGGCAGCTTCACCAATGCAGGGGGAAACTTCATTGATGACCGAATCTGAATCAGGGGGTGGATCCTGATAAAGCTGTTGTCCTTTGTGTATCATTTTTTCTTGTTTTTTCCTTTCCAGGAAGGACTCATCTGGTTTATTCTGTCGCATAATGTTAATTAGGAGTGAGGGGGGAGAGTGTGTATGCGAGGATTTATTGGCTTACATCATAATAGTTATTGTGGCAGAGCGTTGTGTTTAGGCTTCTTGTTTAAGTTTTACATCTGAAGGCAAGATGTCCTGTGTGCGGGTTAAGTCCTAGTGGGTAGCCTCTCCACCACTGTGGTAGACAACTGTTGGGGGAAGTAGACAACCGTTGGGGGATGGTAGGCAAAAGTTGGGGGGTGGGTAATGTGGGGAGTAGGATTAGGGTGTGAATCCTGACAGCAAGACCATATTGGATACGCAGTGAGAAATTCGGTTACGCTGCATTTTGGGAAGGGGGGGTGCTTATGAATGGGGTGGTTAGTTAGCTGTTTTGACGAATCATGCATCACAACAGCCCAAATATTTTCGGGTCCGGAGGGCTTTAAGCTGGACATTCTGGGTGGCAGGGCTGGGGGCATGGTTTTGGGAGGGGAGGACATACTACACCTATGGCTGAAAGAATCAATATTGTCAAATGGAATGTCTGCAGGCTCCGAGGATATTCCAAATGCTATAGGGCCCACTCTTTTCTTAGACGCCATAAAACTCACTTGGATGTCTGCAAGAGACATTTGGGGGCTGAGGAGACCTAGAAGTTGCAAAGAAAATGGAGGGGTCAACTGTACTGCCTCTTATTCACCCTACGCCAGGGGTTTAGTTATTTGCATGGCTCCTGGGGTCCCCTTTAAGCATACCTACAGCAAGACGGATGTCGGGGGGAGGTACATCCTGCTTCAGAGAAATGGGGGTGGGAAAGATCACGCTCTTAAATTCCTACGGCCCAAATACCGATGACCAAAGTTTTCTTGAGGGAATACAGGACATGGTGGCAGGCTACGTGGGTTCCTCCATACTCTGGGCGGGAACATTTAATTGTGTTTTGGATGGGATGAGGGATCATTGCCCGCCCAAGGAAGGTACCAAATACTTACGGCTGGCTCGCCGAGAGCCATGTAGAATTGGGTCTCTTTGATGGGTGGCGGATGTTGCACCCAGACAGCAGAGAATATACGTGTCACTCTTGGACACAACACTTATAGTTGACTGGGCCGCTACTTGGTGGGAGGTGTGGATAATTCCTGGATAGGCACAGTGATGCATACAGTTAGGCGGGAGGTTGACTGTTCTGAGAATGGCGTATGCCCTAACATGATCTTAATGATGCCACTTGTAGGGCAAACTTAGGGACTGCTCTAGAAAATAATATATTTGATAATGGAGGGGGGGGGGGCATGATGAAAACCAGGGCTCTAGAGAGGGGGGGGGGGGGAGGCATTAAAGGCGGTAGTTGGGGGATGGGGGGGCATTTTGCCGACCTCCAGAAATAGGAAACGCATACAGAAGAAGTCGTCCCTTTGGGATACTCTAGACAAAAATGCACTCAATTTCTATTGTCAGATATTGTGTAGGGAAGGGGATAATTCTGGTAAGCTGCTGGCTTTGGTCTTGTGGTAGGAAACAGATGCCCTCCATATTGTCCGTACGGAATGCACATGGTCCATTGCAATCTTGGCAGCAAGATATTCTGTCTGCCCTGCTGGACTGCTTTAAGCTGGTCCATGGAGCTGGCCCACAGGATGTTGAGGGGAAAATGGAGAGATTTTTGGCTAGGGTAGGACTCCACCGGCTGAGGAGGGAGGTCGTACAAGAATTGGAGGATCTCTCACTGGAAGAGGTGGATGCTGCCATAAAGACCCTTAACAAATCCAAAGCACCGGTTGATGATGGATTCCCAGCAGAGTTCTGTTGTGCCTACTCTTTCACCCTCAAGGAGAAACTATTGGAGGTCAATCGGGAGGCGAAATAGAAACGTCCATCACCAAACACGAAAGAAGGGGTAGTATGCTTAATGCTGAAACCTGGGTTGGGGGGGGCACCCTGTGGACCACTCCACATACAGGACCCTTAACATGCTTAAAACCAATCTTAAAGTATTGTACAAATACTCGCGTCTAGGCTCTGGGGAGTTGTCCAAGATATGATCCATAAGGACCAATGTGGCTTCATTCGAGCACGGAGCACCACTCACAACCTCTATAGGCTGGCTCATGTTCATGACATTTTCGATGGTGAGTGGGAGAAGGCCTTAGTCACCCTAGATCTTGAAAGGTATTCGACACTGTGGAGTGGCCCTTTTTTAACGGCAGTCCTGCTTAGCCTGGGGTTTGGACCAACTTTTGGTGTGTGGATTAAATTACTATACACTGAAACTTTTATAGTTATCAGGGTGGGGGCGAACTCTCTGAAGCCTGGCCTGTGGGACGAAGCACTAACCAGGGCTTCCCTCTCTCTCCCTTTTTGTTTTCTTTAGCGATTGAGCTTCTTGCGCCGTTATTGCATGCGGATCTGGAACCCTGAGAGATCAAGGTGGGGGATACTACTCACATCGTTTCGCTGTATGCGGATGATGCCTTGGTATATGTGGGGAATCTGTTCCAATAAGGATGCATTGATTGGATACCTTTGGTGGGGTCTCGGGTCTTAGGATCAATATCTGTAAGTCACTATTGTTTCCTTTGGGTGATCTGCTTGGGAGACAAAGGGACCACTCCTGGATGTCGGTGCTCCGGGGGGAATTGAATGGGTTTTGCAATTTGGGGATCTGGATTACACATACTGATGCCCAGCATGACTGCAGGAACATTGACTGTATGAGGGTCCCAAGAGTTCAATAATGATCAGTGTCTTCAGATTCCAGTAATGATTACATTGGGGTCCACAGAAGTTAAGAACCACTGATCAAGGAAACAGGAGTTAGGTTGATCAAAGAGCTCTCATAAGTATTACTATGTCTTCTATGAAAGTAGCTACACATCTCACCTCTTACAAGGGTATGGCACATTGCTTTCAAACTCTCTCTGAGCTCAACTACTCTGGCAAAACGATGGCTGTGAAACCACGTTTGTCGCTCTGTGCTAATGAACTGGCTCAGTGACCTCCCCACAATGCCAACCAGGAGGTAGCTGAAGGTAGTGCTGCAGACTCAAAAGGTTGCAAATGGGAACCTGGGAATAAAACACCAGGCCAGTGAAGAGCATCCCAGAAAGCTTAACATAAGGTGCATGAGACACCCAAGACAGCAGAACTAATGGAGTGGTGCTTTACTTTTGAAGGACTATCCTCCTTCAGGAAGAAATTGGGGTTCGATGTTTGGTAGTAATAAACATTACTTAACTCTTGGTCTCATTTTTTTAAGAAAACCCTGTATGATTTGTTATGGCATTTAGCAAGCACCATCTTGGTGTCACCATCTTCACCAAACAGCTTCCCATTGCACTGCTACGAGCGATTACAATAGTTCATGCTGCTGACAGAAGAGACCAAAAGCTTAACTACAGAAAAGTACTGTTTCTTCACACCTAAACACAGCAATGAGAAATCGAGGTCATGCTATGACAGAGCAAAAACAAAGTGACTGACAAATGCTTTGGCTCATCTCTCCCTTTTCTTTTCATTGTTATATAAACTGTTTTTTACTTCAATTTTTGTAAAAATGTTCTCTAAAATTTAAGGAGAAAACATGGTTTAACTTATGAGAAAAATAATCCAAAATAATATACTTTTTAGAAATCCAGCATGAAAATGTCAAACCATTCCAAAGGTGATGAATCTAGTTACAATCCCTTCTTATGGAAAATATATAGAAAGAATAGTGTCAATAGAAAAGCACTAATTAAACTCACACTGTGCAATGTTATTTCTTCTCACCACTGAACTACCAAAAGAAAAGACAATTTAAAGATAACTTGTACCAGACTGCTGATAGCAGCAGCCTATTCAGAAAGAAGTATATGGGAGACTCATCAGCCTGCTCAATACTGTGCCTTTCATAAAAGGAGCATTAAGCCCAATGTGTTCTTTTTTTTAGATAAAGCTAACTTTTAAACATATTAACAGCACACCTACAAGCCACCAGATATTCGTGTTGCGGGAAAACACTACAGTGACAATCTCAAAGAATTTGTCAAGTGCTCCCAAGGGCCCAATTGGCACGGTGAATTAGTGCATCCATTGCATTGATCTTTGTTTGGTCTCATGGTTACAGGTTTAAATCCTGGAAGGTCCACTCATGCTGTCAACCCTCCGAGATCGATACAACAAATTCCACTGCACTGGGTACTACGTGTTATTTCATCACCAAGATAACCCTCTGAGTGAACTACACTACATATAATCCACGTATTTTAGAAAACTTAATGTCATTTCATACAAGAAAATGTAGTTTTAGGGATTGGTTAATAAGATGGATAAGACATTGGTACAATCACCAAGAAAACAAAGAATTGTTGAATTGTATCTTCAAGAACTGCCGCTTATCTTCACAGCAACCTAAATAGCATAAGAGCAGGTTTAACAAGTAAGATTTTGTTATATTGACTAGGCATACCTGTTTTCTGTTCTGACCCAGCTTTGACAGTCCCTGGCACCATCGGAGTGTTATACGTGTTTGGAAGATGGTCTGGAACTGATGAGAAAAGCCCCCCCCAAAAAAAAAACATCATGGTTAGAGGTAACATAATGCTATGTCTCTTCTATAATATAACCCTTTTGAAATCTCTACAGGAAATTAACTTGTAACTCAACACTCAATCTATTTTTTTTTAGAAATCTTTTTGTTACATTTAACAGTAAAACAAAAAGAAAATGGAACACCGACACCAGCAAATCACAACCACAAGGACAAAGAATAGACAATTTCCAAAATAGCTAACCATTATACCCCCCCCCCCCACTTCTTATTCAGTCCAAGTCTCTAAATTCCCTCCATTCTCAAACTTCTGGGGACCGCCTCTGGCCTTGTACATGGTACGTTTGTTCACTACTCACCCAATATCAGGCACTATCTCTCATGAACACCATAAGAGCACGTTGTAAAACAGTAGCATGTATTTAGGTAATGTGTGCCCCCCCCCCCCCCCTTACGTGGTCAGTTTCTGGTCCAATACCACCGGTTTGGTCACAGCACGCAATAACATTCAAACTGTTGGTGCAAACCTGTGCAGGATGGAATTATTTACATATTATTAAGGAAGCCCTCAAGATCTTAGTGAATTAAACAAGTGATTCTGCCCATGACTAGGAGTGTTATAGTTCAAAATATACCCCTGGTTATATTCTTTAGACAAGCATTTGCAATGCAACAGGTCTCGCTTTTGCGTGCGTTTAAAGCGATTGGCATTGTAAAAAACAATGCCTTTTTATTTATGTGTTTTAAACCAAACACATATACAAAAGGCATTGTTATTTTTCATGCCAATAGCTCAAACTCTTGCTTGTGCGACAGCACTTTAATGTTGTCCCCGCCCATTTCTTTAGACGCTGCTCACGTATTCAGGTTACAGTGAGCAGCGTCCAAACAAAGCGGCAAGGCCAATATTAAAGTGAAAGCGCATATGGTGCGGTTTCACACAAACAAAAAATAAAACAATTTAGAAAAGCTCTGCGCAGCCGCTGAAGTAAAATCGGTCAGCACAATTAATTCATTAAATAGGTGTGGCCGCTAATGTGAAAGTGGCCGCCTGTAAAATAAATAATTAAATAAGCGCGGCGGCTAAACAGAAAGCAGACAGCGCCGTAAATTAAATAATTGAATAAGTGCGGCCGCTATGGTTAAATCGGACCGCATAGTAATTTAGATATATACAGTTGTAAGCATTGGGCTGCTGCAATGTCGTGGGTTGAATAGGGAAGAACATTAAGGAAAATAGTGCTCACCAACTTATAAAGCAGAGCATCTAACACCACCAGTAAATGGTCCAGTCCTTATGGGCGGTAACTAAAGGATACCGGGCAGTACCAAGGAAGGACTAACAAGCCTCATAATGAATCGGAAGCCAGCGTTTACGAAGGACAATGACACAAGCCAATTAAAAATATGGGCAGAGAGTGGGCAGGGCTTCATAGCCATACTCTACTACTGGATACCTAACGTCAGTGCATGCGCTGCCCAGGCTTGACCTAAAACATTTTTTTTTTTTTACAGTTTCAATCCTTGGTGTCACAGCCCACAGAATAAAAAAAAACTCCTCTGGCGCTATCTGTCAAGCACAGTGTCCAGGGGATAATTTCCTCTGAGGCTAAGTGGCAAGATTTTTAAACTGGGTCCGACAACACATTAGCAGAAATGTTAGGGGTACTAAAGACAGGAGACAACATCTTCCCAAATAGGAGTATGCATTTTTGAGAGGTTTGCACAATCCTTTGTGTAGTACTTTGTTCCAACACTCCTGAGAGGTCCCATTTGGTTTGCCAAGGGATACTGTTTTAACCATGGCTTGTGTGTTTCACACAGAGCACTTTCGGTGAGCATCCTGGGTTGCAGCATTATAAGAATTAAAATGAATTAAACACAAAAGAGCTCAAATGTATTTTTCATGGTTAGTTTCTTTTTTTTAGAATGGTAAATTCACTAACGTGAGTTTAGGAGGAATATAGACATCAGTACAAGGTTAAAAAGAATTAAGGAAACAAAAACGTTTTAAAATTTGAAAGTGAATAATGAATATTTCAGTAAAGATAAATATCAACTATAGTATGGAGTTAATAGAGAACACAGCTGCATGTGCTAAAAATACTCGAGGCACTAGTAACCAGTTTTTTTCATAATCAAAGTGAATGGGGGAGCTCAAAGAAAAAGAAAAATTATTGAACCTATCTTCCTCTTAAGATTATTGGAATGAGGGGTGATTTGATCTGTTACTATGCAAAGCGGAGTAACAGGCTGAACTGTAATTTACTGAAGCTAAAAGTGGCAAGGAAGTTCTACAAAATATTGGTCAAATAAAAGAATGAAGAGTATAAACAAAGTTAGGATTATGGAGTTGTTTGCTATGAATAGGTGACAATATCTCTTTATTCCAATATAGGTATTGATACAGCTATGGCAATGGAAGCCTGTGGTAAATATCTAGGCATCTGCATTGCAGATGCATATAACCCTCTCTGAATGCCAATTCTACAGCGGCGAATGATTGCATGCAATCACATAGAGTATCACTCAGAGCACTAAGTGATGTGACGCGATTGAAGGTGAACGAACACTTGTTATTTGCATGTTTTTTGCTCCTATAGATAAAGAACTTGCTTACTTTTGCCTTTGGCCTTATTCTGCTTACTTGAAAAATCAACATTTTGAAAACCGCTACATGATTTACTGGCTCCAAATCATATTCTTTATTATCCTTTCCTAAAAATGTTTCACCTAATTAAAAATATAAAAATTAATACAATTGCTGGAGGGGAAGCGCTTGCTATCTACTGAACAGGTGGACTTTCACTTGGCTTGTTGAGCTCTTGATCTGCACATGCAAATAGCAATGGTCACTGGAGTTCAAGTGTGGAAAGATGGGCCTAAACAATTATGCTGCTTCATCAAATACAATGCTGCATTTAGTAAGGTATCATCAAGTTTGATGACTGGATCATACCTACAATCTTTAGCAATAAACATCTTGCATACTAGAGCTGCTAAGTCCTATAGTTAACTAAGGACCATATAGGCTACTAGAGGAAGCCCGGCGACGCTGGCCCTTTGTGGCATGAGTGGCCATGGACCTAGAAAAAGCATTGAACACCCCAGATTGACGGTACATTTTTGCAGCACTAGACGTGCTGGGCATTGGAGGCAGGCCTCAAAGCTTGATAAGGTTCCTCTACACAGAGCCTATGACAAGAGTGAAAATAGGGCAACTGATTTAAGCCCTCTTCCTGGTTGGTTGGGGCATGCAACAGGGATGTCCCCTGTCTCCCCTGCTCTTTGCCATGGCGATGGAGCCCCTGGCGTAGAGGCTCAATCTGGTAGGAGGAGAATGTGGCAAACTGGTTAGTGACAACCCATGCAGTCTCCTTATAAGCGGAGGACCTCCTAATCTACGTAAAAGATATCCACAAGGGTATTGATGATGTGCAGATTTTAGAGGTCTTCAGATTCGACTAGGGATCAACTGGGCCATGACCTGCTTTTCCCCGATACACCTGGAGTGCCTACAGGAGCGCACTGTGACGGGCTCTCATGTCCTTCGCTCGGAGCCCCACACTTTTCATTACTTGGGCATCAATATTTACCACTCGTCCAAAGACCTCAGACGGAACCTCATGAAGGCGATCGCCTTCACCTCCCTCTTCCAAAGTACCTTCTGGTGCTCCCATCCACTCTCGGTTCAGGGACGGTTTGTCTCCAAATAGGTGATGCTCCACGACTATTGTATTATTTATAACTTACCAGTGAGCATCCCCCACAATACGTTCGCTCCAATCACTGCACACAATGCTCGGTGGCCTCATGTGGAATAGGGGCAGGCGCAGTGGGTCTTGATCAAATTGCATCTCCCAGTAGAGAGATAGGGCACCCCGAATTTTCAACATTACCTTGTGGCGCAGCTGCAGTGGACCATCCACTGGCTAGCGTTTAGACACTCAGCAACGATAGGACTAGTAGCAGAGGAGAGAGCGATTAAGATGGTGCGGGAACTATTTCTCCCAAAGGCAGTGCTACTCAGCCCCCTCTAATGGTTTCCTACGAGTGGCATATGAAAGTTACAGAAGAGCACTATGCATCATGCCACCGATGCCGCAGTATGCCCCCTGGATTCCCCTACGCTACATTGGAGCACTCCAGGAATAAATTGTCTGGGAAGGGATTGAAATTTGAGTAAATGGGTGGGAGTGGGGACCCCAGGATACCTGTTCCAAGATGGAGTCATCATTCCCTTTGACCAATCAGCAGATCGCACTGACCTCTCAGCCGGCCCATTTCAAGCCTACAGGCGACTGACGGGAGAATTAGAGCGGCTGTATGGCATAGTGGACACGGAATCCGACCCACACCTGCATAGACATGCTCCACACAATAGGTAAGGGTCGTCAGGTGATCACTTGGCCGGCTAGGGCCTGTTCCCATACAGTAAAGGACCCACTGAAGTTGCTTAACCCGTTCAGTGCTCATGACGAGCTCAGCTCGTCATGAGTCACAGTGGAGCTGTGCTCGTGACGAGCTGAGCTCGTCATAACTGCCGCGGCCCACCCAAGCACGATTGATTCCCCGCCTGTGCGGGAGAATTAATGAGTGGGCGGGGTCGTGACGAGCTGAGCTCGTCATGAGCACAGCTCCACTGCGAGTCATGCCGAGCTGAGCTCGTCATGAGCACAGCGGCGCCGCACACCCGCACCGTGGGGGAATTACCCCCGCAGGGAAGGGGTTAAGCAGACTTGGAAGGGTCGCACACTGTGCCTTGACACAAAAGCAATGACAGAACAGTGCTACACCTGCAGGAAGTTCCCCGCAACCCCCGCTTCCAATATATTCAGCACAACATCCTGTACAGGTCATACCTCAACCTGGCTAAACTCCACAAAATCTACCCTGAGGTATCGTCTGAATGTCCATGTTTACAGCCTACTGGAGCGGACACGTTGCATATGTTTTGGAGCCAGATTCAAAGCCCACACAGACCATAACTGTGCAGCCAGCAGCTTGCTAGGACTATACAAACAGTGTAGATACGGAGGGGCTACCACTCGCTTCAAAGGTCTGGCACTGCTATTAGCACATAAATTGTCTGCGATGCACTGAAAGGCTGGCACACTGCTGGACATACCAAACTGGCAGGCATCGAGCATTGAGTCGGGCAGGGCTAAAGCCACAGCGCTCAGCCACACAGAAGCGCACAGACCGCTGCAACGCCCCATTGCATCTCCCTGGAACAACCTACAGTCTACCCTCCAGGGACAACCGGAAAGATCCACCACCTCAGACTAACCGAACATGATTTAACAGCCAATCAGAGCCACTTCAACAGTACAGGCCCCTCCCTCCTTGCTCCCTTTAGCACCAAGTTCCCATCACAAAAGCAACTCTTTACGTCGCTTTCCTTACATGGACGCTGGGTTCCCCGAGCCACAAATGAGTCACACGGCAGTCTACACATTACTATATGCACTGCATGACAGATCGTTTTTTGTTAGGCTCACAATTAAAACTTTTTATTGCACCACCTGAACCTGTACTACCAACACTGATGCGATGGCGACCTTTGACAAGTCAATATAAATGTGTACACCCCCAAGAATTTAATTTTATTTTCTGGTGCCTTATTTAATGGAAACAAGTGAAT
This sequence comes from Triturus cristatus, assembly GCF_964204655.1. Lineage (NCBI taxonomy): Eukaryota > Metazoa > Chordata > Amphibia > Caudata > Salamandridae > Triturus > Triturus cristatus. Next base: position 860,974,541 of record NC_140594.1, read on the forward strand.
CATGTTAACACTGAAGGATCAATTACACTTGAAATTCAGGCTGAACAATGAAACTTTGGTATCTTAGAAGCAAATAATAATAATCTTTATTCGGCAGTCTATACAGCCAAAAAAAGAGAAAGTTTTAAAAAGATAAAAAAATCAGCACATCAAATCTACAGGTTAAATACACTAAGGGTATATATACAGGTTACATAGTATCCAACAAAACAGCTAAAACAATAAAACAAAAGGTGAAGAGCCACAAGGAGTAATTGACAGACTGGGGGGGGGGGGGGGGGGGGGGGTTAACCGTGAATCACCTCTAGTGCATCTCAACCTTCGGGCAGATCTTGAAGACTTACTCACACAGAGAAAAGGGTGTTAACATTAGGTAATAGCTGTAAAAACAATAAGGCAACACGGACCTGTCTAAAACCCAGTTCTTTTAAAAGACTTTTAAGAAACACTCTTCTAGGATGCAAGAAGAATTTACAAAAGATAAAAAAATTAAGGGTATGCTGAGGAGACCTTGAGTCGCAGCTACAGGCACCTCTATCTTCTGTATGTTAAACAAAACCAGAGGGGGAAGCAAATAGATGATGAATTTGATTAAATCTAAAACGAGTAATTAAAAATCTATAGTGCGCACTTATTAAAACAAATAAGTAGGGCTCCATTCCTTGCACAGATTTTATTAAAATGTATGCTCTTACCAAGGGTTTTCGGATTTCCTGTGCCTCGTGGTGAGCTGCTGCATGTTTAAAAAACATCTCTTTAATGATGATCTTATCCCGCGGCGTCATGTCATATCTAGAAAACATATCTGCTCTTTCTACGGCAGTAAAGGTATCCTTGATGTATTTTAAACAGGGTATTTTAAGTGGGAGAGGTAGTCCTGAATTAAAAGTCTGTTAAAACCGGTCTCCTCAGACCAGATGTTCACCCATCATAACAAGGGTTTAACCGCAACCATGTCCATAATGTACCTGGTCCCTAATTTCTCGTGTATTGAGTATGAGGGAGTGCTCGGAGGAACTTTCAAGATGTGTCTAAAATATTTATTTTCTGCGGTTTGGAGTTTACTAACCGCTGTGTACCCCCAAACCTTGCTGCCGTATAGAGCTTTGGAAATACAGAAAGAGTTATAAAGTTTTAAAATTATCTCCAGAGACCAAGTGCCCAATCTGTGAGCATAGTTTGCAATTGCTCCCGTTGATCTCGCAATTTCTACAAGCTTTCCCTCCTGTTGGTTTTTAAAGTTAAGTTTCTCGTCAAATAAGATGCCCAAATAGGAGAAAGCTGGGACTTTCGCTAAACTGTGTATGCAAAGTTTGTAAAAATTAGGTCTGGTGTCCTGTTTACCGATGTCCATGACATACGATTTCGGATATGTTCGGTTACAGATTAATTTCCTTAATAAAAGTCATGAACCCATCAAGTAAGATCTGCAATCCCCTCGGTGTACGAGAGAGAAGAGCCACATAATCTGTGTATAATAGAACAGGGACCAGTCTCACACCTATTCTAGGGGTATCGGCCTGTAGGGCTGTCAAGGATACATTTAGACCATTAATATACAATATTAACAAAGAGAGACTAGGGAGGAGGAGCCTAGCGCGCATCTAAGATGGTCGCGTGAGCACAGGGCTCCCCGGACCCTTTCTGCTCCTCGGACTATATCCTGAGATTATCCTGATTTGGTTTATGGAATCTGGGAGATGAAGACCAGCTGATCATATATCTCTTTTTAAAACTCTAATTGGACCTGGGAATCCTGAGTTGTCGTCGTCGGAACTTTTGGGACCCACCCGGCGGAGGTGGCCGGGGTGAAGGTGACCCGTGGGGCCGGGCTGCAATTGAACAACAGCGGCCTCAGCGCGGTGCCAGTTGCCGAGTCAGCGCTTTCGGTTTCGATTTTGGCCTTCAGGAGATCGGCTGGCGTGCGTGCTCAAGGTGGCGAGGTGCCTCCTGGGCCTCTGCCCGAGGCTTGCTTCCATCTGCTACTGGTGGGCCTGACGCCTCCGACCCCCACATCGGCAGTTTGTGGTCCTTTGGCTGGCGCCCGCACACCTTTTGATCGGAGGTCCCATTGAGAGACTGCGCTCGCATGGCGGGCAAAGGGGGTCCGGAGGGGCGCAAGACCAAGGCTTCTCTGCGCGGGGGAGCGGTCCAGAGCAACAACATGGACCGCTACACCCAGGGCAGGGGGCCCCCTGGCGCTACTGGCCTCTCCCCGGATGCTGCGGGGGGAGGCACGACCGTCTCTGCGGAACTTTCCCTGCAGGACATTATGGGCGCCATCGAGGGCATCAGGGAAACCATCGCGACGCAATATGAGGCCCTGGCCCGTAAGATCGACACTGTCGCAATCGATGTCACCCTGATTCGGGCCGACCTCTCCAAAACCAACGAGAAGGTCCAGGCCCTTGATACACGGACCTCCACCCTGGGTGCGGAGGTGTCGGATCTGCGGGCCGCGCTTGGGGACATTAGAGTGGTCAACGACCATATGGCCCGGCGGCTTGAGGACTTCGAGGGACGGGCCCGACGCAACAACATCCGCATCATTGGTGTACCGGAGTCCTCAGACGGCCGCCCGGTGGACCTCGTGGTCGAGGAACTTATCCTGCAACAGCTGTCCCCGGCTGGCCTAAGTAAATTCTTCGCCGTGGAGCGGGCCCATCGAGTTCCGGGCGGCCGGCCGCGGCCGGGGGCCCCCCCGAGGCCTATCGTGGCTAAACTGTTCCACTACAGGGACCGCGACGCTATTCTGCAGGCTTCACGGACCTGTGGCCCGGTCCGCTACGAGAACTCGACCATCAATTTTTATCCGGACTTCACGCAACTGGTCCAGAAACAGCGGATGGGATTCCAAGGGGTGAAGCGCCGTCTCCGCGAGCGGGGCCTGAAGTATTCGATGATCTACCCGGCGAAACTCCGAGTGGAGCATGGAGAGCGGACAGCCTTTTTTGACTCTCCTGTGGCCGCAAGTGACTGGCTGGACTCGCTGCCGGACGGGGGTGGCCGGCCCGGGCCCTCTGGGGGCACCGCAGCTGACGGGTCCCCTTAGACTGACATTTGGTCCTTGCTTTTGCGGTTTTGCACTGTGCAGTTGGGTCTTACTTCTTTTGCATACTGTGTCTTACCAGGACCCGTGAGGGGCGCGGGCGGGTTCGGGTCCCTTTCCTCCTCCGGGGTCTTTTTGTAGAATGGGGTTAGGGGGGCGACAGGCACACTGCAAGTTGGGGGGGGGTCATTGGCCCGCAGGGGTGCAGGGTGGGGGGAGTTGGACTTGGGGGGGGGGTTGGGGGGGAAGGGGGGTTGTTTTGTTGTGTGTTTTTTGTTTACAGGGCGAGGTATTGATTTTTGTCCATATTTGGGAACCGTGCTGCGGGCTGGGGGCCTCTTGATCTATTGGAGGGGATGGGGGGAGACGGGTTGAGGCTTATGTCGTGGAACGTCAATGGGTTGGGGGATCGTATTAAGCGGGGTGTTGTACTGCAATATTTGCGTCGTGTGACTCCTGATGTGGTGTTTCTCCAGGAGACGCACTTGGTCGGCAATGTCTGCCATGCGATGAACAGGGGGGGATACCGCCTCGTAGCTCATTCTGGTTTCACAACGGGCTCCAGGGGGGTGGGCATTCTCCTGCGAACCTCCCTTCCGGTGGAGATCACGAGGATAGTCTCGGATGACAGAGGGCGCTATGTGTGTTTGATTGGGAGGTGGGAGGGGCAGCCCCTTACCCTGGTTTCAGTCTACGTTCCCCCGGGTCTCCAGAACTCCACCTTTACTGACTTGGGTCGAATGCTGCTTGACCTTCCGGACGGCCTCCTGCTCATGGGCGGGGACTTTAACTCTGTGGTTTCGGGTGAACTGGATCGTCACCCACCGAGGACCCTCCCCGCTGCCCAGTCATGGCTGGGTGGGATGTTGGAGACCTTCGGCTTGGTGGATAGTTGGAGACTAATGCATCCGACCCAGTGTCAGTTTACCTTTCATTCGGGGGCGCATGGGAGTCTCTCTAGGCTGGACTACTTCCTTATGCCCGCGGCGCAGACTGGTCGGATTCGAGAGGTCAGACACTTGGCGCGTGGTATCTCCGACCATTCTCCGCTGTGGCTTCTCTTTGACACCGGGTCGCGGTCTGCAGGGCGGGTAGCTCCTATTAACCCTTGGTACCTGCGGGACCCTGCGACTCGTGACAGCCTGGTTAGGGCCATGGACCAATACTTCAGTGAAAACGAGGGGTCGGTGTCGTCTGCGTTGTCCCTTTGGGAAGCCTTTAAAACTGTGATACGCGGACACGCCCTCGCCCAGATAGTGGTGGCCAAGAAGGTTAGGAGCGAGGCGGTGGTGAAGCTGGAGACTGACATCTCGGGGTTGGAGTCGGCCCTGGAGGCGAATGTTACTCCGGACGGGCTACATGCCCTTAGCCTGAAACAGTTCGAATATAGGTCCATGGTCACTGACGCGGCCAAAACTATGTATAGGGAGCAGCAGGGCCGATTGTATGACGCGGGGGACAAGGCGGGAAAGTTGATCGCGTGGCTGGACAAAAAGGAGAGAGTGAATCGTGTGGTCCCCGAGTTGCGTGCTGCTGACGGTGTGTGTGTGACTGAGCCGGATGAGATTGTGGAATGTTTCGCTGACCACCTCCGGGCGGTGTACTCCCCGGTGACTGACAGGGATGAGGAGGACTCTCGCCTCCTACTGAGAGATATTGCTCTGCCCGGCCTGTCCGTTGAGGACCGGGAGCGGCTGGACGCTCCCTTGTCGTCGGATGAAATAGCGACCGCGATCCGTTCCCTTCGCTCGGGCAAGGCTATGGGTCCTAACGGTCTGCCCATTGAACTATACAAATTGCGTCCTGATAAGCTTGCGCCCTTCCTCAGCCGCATGTTCCGCGACTCTCTCGCGGCGGGTTCCCTCCCGGCCGACCAGCGCTTGGCCACTATAATCGTTATCCCCAAGGAGGGCAAGCCGCGAGACCGCTGTACTTCTTACCGGCCCATTTCACTGCTCAATGCGGAGCCCAAAATCCTGGCGAAAGTCCTGGCCAATCGATTGTTGAGTGTCGTGTGCGACCTTATTCATCCGGACCAATGCGGCTTTATCCCGCACCGCAACACCGCTCTTAACTTGCGGCGTCTTCACGGTGCCCTTGCCAGGGCGGAGTTCCTCTCCGAACCGGCCGTGCTGGTTTCTTTGGATGCCACGATGGCCTTTGATACTATTGAGTGGCCCTTCCTCTGGGCCGTCTTGGATAAATTCGGCTTTGGAGAGGGATTTATTGGCTGGGTGAGGCTCCTTTACACGGGACCCATGGCTCAAGTGGTGGTGAATGGGCGGGTCTCTCGGCCCTTTGCCCTCGGCAGGGGCACGAGGCAGGGGTGCCCGTTGTCCCCGTTGCTTTTTGCTCTCGCCCTGGAGCCACTCGCTGCCTGGCTCCGTTGGGAGCCCTCGCTTAGAGGGATCCGGTGGGGCCCGGGCTTCGAAGATCGGGTCTCGCTGTATGCGGACGACATTCTCCTGTATCTCACCTCACCGCGGCAGTCACTCAACGTCCTTTTTGACGTTCTGACCTCCTTTGGGAACAATTCGGGTCTCACGATCAATTGGTCTAAATCCTGCGTTTATCCCATCTCTGGTGGTCCTCCTCTCCTGCCGCCTCGGCTCCCGATTCAGATATCTCTGAGCGGCTTTAAGTACCTGGGGATATACGTTTCGCTGGACCCGGTGGCTCGCTATGAGCAGAATCTCCTGCGTCCACTTCGGCGGCTGCGGGAGGACACGGCCCGGTGGTGCAGGCTCCCCCTGTCCCCGCTGGGTCGGGCCGCGCTGTTTAAAATGATGTCCCTTCCCAGGTTCCTCTATGCACTCCAGAACTCCTTCGATGTTATCCCAGTGGCCTACTTTCGGGAGGTGGAGAGCCTGCAGGGGAGACTGGTGTGGGACGGGCGGGCGCGTATTGCTCTTGCCAAGCTCACTCTCCCCTGGTATGACGGGGGCATCGCGCTTCCTGACATTCGCAGGTACTATTGGGCCTCGCAGCTATCTGCCATTAACCACGCCACGTATGCGCCCGGCTTGAATCCGGCGTATGAGATGGACAAGTTCCTGCTTCCCGGCGGGAACTACAACAGGGCACTTTATTCCCGCCTGGCTGGCCGGACCCTTACGGGTCCTACTAAGATTGCGGTGCGGACCTGGAGGGCTGCCACTGCGGCCATGGGCTGGAGTGAGCGATTAACATGTGCTACTCCCTTGTTTGCTTCCGACCGCCTGGGAAGCTTGTGGACCACGAAGGGGTTTGACCAGTGGGACACGATTGGTATCAGCAAAGTGGGAGACCTGTGGCACAAGGGCGCGGTAAAGACTTTCGCGGTGCTCCAGGCCGAATACGAGCTGACCGACAGGGAGTTCTTCCGCTACGCCCAGGTTCGGCACGCCCTGCTCTCGGTCTTCGGGGAGGGGACCAAGATCCCTGTTTCATCGCCCCTCGAGGACCGCATACTTGATGGACATGTCCCTGATAGTACTATTTCTTTAATTTATAAAAAATTAATCAATCACCGGGCGGACCTTCTTGTTCGCCTTCGGGAGGCTTGGACTGGGGACGGGGTGGAATTGGACGACGAAGATTGGCAGTCTGCACTGTCGTCCCCCAAGGAGGTTGCCATTCCGGCTCGTCTTCGGTTGGTACAGCTCAAGATTCTCCACCGGGTGTATGTGACGGGTCCGCGCTTGGTCTCGATGGGATTTTCCGGCGACGGGCTCTGTAAGCGAGGCTGTGGGCTCAGCGCCACCTTTCTTCATATCCTTTGGGAGTGCCGCGAGGTGGCGGACTACTGGCGCCGGGTCCACACGGTTATGGGACAGGTCACCGGGGTTGTGCTGCTGCCGGAGGTGCGTCGCTGTGTCCTGAATGTGTGGGAGCCCAATGACTACAGCGCGGCTCAGACTCGGTGGGCGGCCCTAGGGAACATGATTGCCAAGAGGGACATAGCGCAACTTTGGGGCGCTCAACGGCCGCCCACCGTGTCAGTATGGAAGGAGAATATGGACTGGTGTATGTTTAGGGAGAAGACTGTGTATGTGGCCCGTGGCAAGCCGGGGGCATGGGGTAGAATTTGGGGGCAATGGAACGCGTATCGCGGAGGCATCTGTACGCCCCCCCTGGTAGATACTGATATCGCCATGTCCCCCTGACCCTTGATGGCTCCTGGCGCCTTTTGGAACAACTACATATGGACGTTCATCTTCCTTGACCCCCTCCCCCCTCCGTCCCCGGCCTCCCGGTACTCCTTTCTTTAGCGGTTTGCTCAATTGTCCTGACTGGAGTTTCCCGGGGGGAGCCTGACCCGCACTGGTTTCCCTCATAACTCGCCTTATGTTGTGTATTGTTTGTTTTTTTGTTTTTGTGATTGTTGGACTTACGCTTCCTGTTCCTCGAGAACTATCTGGAGCCACTGCAGGGCAGTGCCCTGGGAACTGATTGTAGCTTTGATATGTGTAGATTTCCTTCTGTACCTAGCGGCCGGCCCGAGTGGTTGTAGGCCCGTACTTGTAACCGAATTATTGCTTAATAAAACTTTTTCAAAAAAAAAAAAAAAAAAAACAAAGAGAGACTAATATATATCCCTGCCTGAGCCCGCTTGAACAATTGAAAAGATTGGTGGTATTCCCCTCCTGGGTATATCTAAATACAGCAGTGGTATTAGAATGTAGAGATATTAACACATTACCACATCGACCCCCAAATCTCCAAGCAATTTCCAAAGCTTGCTGCGGTTCACCCGATCAAAAGCCGTGGTGAGATTCATAAAACCCAGGAACATCGCACCTGGCCAAGCTAAAGTGTATTTAGCAGTTAAAAGGAAAAGGTTAAGACACTGGTCTGTGGTGGATTTTCCAACCCGGAACCCATACTGCACCTCTGAGATTTTTTGATTGGCATCTGCCCAGCCTGACAGCCTATTAAGGAGAACCCGCCCAAGAACTTACACTGTGGCGTCTATAAGGGATATGGGATAATAACAGTGTGGGCTATTCCTGTCTCCCTTCTTAAATATCGGAATGATGATGGCAGAAGACCAAGAAGAGGGGATAAATGATGATGCTGCCGCATTTAAGACCCTCACTAGGAGCGGAGACCATACCTACAAATTATAACAAAAGAGGTCGGGAGGAATCCCATCAGCTCCCGGGCCCTTATTTCCTTTAGACCCCAAAAAAAGAGGTTGTCTATATACTACTTGGTCCAACAAGCCCACCTGTAGTGGGCTGGCAGCAGGATAAGTCGTGCAGCCAATCCCTACTGTGCAATGCAACAGGTCACACACAGTCCACAGTGGGATCTGGGCACAGAGGCTTGCCAAAGGCCAGACCATGCAGCCAGGCCCCTCTGAGGATAGGCAGAGGCCAAGCACGACGACGCTTAGCCACCAGCAGCAGCTGAATGCATGGCCTGGCATTCAGCCAACTCCGCTCCTAGCCCAAGCTTCAGCGCAGCCATTAAGGATATTGTTTCATAAAAGCTGTCAACCAAAGATATACAAATAAAAACAAAACACGCGTCAAGTGACATTACGGTTACAAACACTGAAAGCTGCCTGTTTTGGTTTGTACCCCCAATGCATAACTCTTAAAAAGCAGGCAAAACTTGCAATAAATACCAAAAAACGACAACTTCTAAAGAATTATATCATTAAGTACCATCACATACTAAAACCAATGAATAATAAAATCACAATTGCCTTATTGATGGTGTTAACGCTAATGAAATATATGATCTGACCTCTAAAATGATTAGAGTTTCTAACTGCATCTGTCATATGAGGGATGAGGTCATGAGAACTGTATTTGGTGTTCAAATTAATGTGTGTTGCTGTTGTGCCCAAAAAGCCATACAAACTTTTCTCAGCTGAAAAGGCCCACACAGGACACCAATGCTGCCAACATGAGCAGATGTCCTGCTTTTTGAATATCAAAGATAGTTTAAGACAAACTGATAGCAGCCAATTTAAAGATCTGGCAATTCAACTTTTTCCATCTATACATCTAAGGAGATCTTTTAATGTTATAAAACAAAGGCTATGTAAAAAAAAATATCAAGAATAGGTTACCATTCCCAGCACAGTTGGGAGTTATTAGAGCTGACAAATCCTTTTTTTTTTCCTTTCCAGAATGCGTGTGAGATTGGATAAGAAATTGGAGTGATCAGGTGTTGGGAAAGACTGAACCATGCAAGACAGGGCCGACTGAAGTCAATATGCATCCGACAACAATAATAACTGCAAATGCAAAATGGTCGGCTAACCTCAGTATAAACACACAAGATATTATCAATCTACAAAATGTGTTTTACAACAAATGTCACTAAATGCTGTGGGGGGATTCGGACAGACACTTCCAACATGTTTTCTAAGACTGTGATAGGCATAGCAGGTTCCTGGTCTTCATGCAAGTGGGGAAAGTATATGTCCTTGTGCGACATTTCTCTGTGCTTGCTATGTATACCTATTGATAGGTTTTTGATGACAAGACTTCCTTATGGGGGTGTGGAAGGTTCTGGGTGGTGGGGTAATGGCTGCATGAGTGCTGGAGGCCAAAACTACTACTTTACCAAATCAGTTGATTGGACATGCTTTGAATCAATGGGTTAGCGCTGATGAACAAGTTACTTACCTTCACTAACACTCTCTCTGATAGAGACTCTAGCCATTGACTTTGAACCTCAAAAGCAAATTGTTAGACCACGGTGCAGATTACTATACTTGGGATCTTATTAATGGATACAGCCCAATCACAGAACTGGGAGAACAGGAGAGTCTATGAGGAATCTGCAGCTACAGTCTCTACCAGTAAGAACATTAGTGAAGTTAAGTAACTTGTTCTACTGATAAGAGACTTCTAGCCACAGATTTAGATTACTAACCTTTTGAATAGATACTAAAGCAGTGCCTAACCGGAGGTGAGCTGTGAATGGACTCAAACTGAAGAGCCCTGCAGGACCTAGCAAGCGAAGCGCCTTTCTCAGTAGACTGGACTGTGTAGGGTGACATGAAGTCCGTAAGGCCATACTCCATCTTGAGCAGGCAGAGACTCCATTTTGTTACATGACATGTCTGCCTTGATGCAGATGTTGTCTGTCCTTAGCTTCACAAGAACCTGTGAAAGTGCCAAGTCATTCAGACAATTACATTAATAAGACACTTGATGCAGAGACAATGACCTCTCGGTAGAACACCTGTGGCGACGCCAGTCTGGGACATGTGCCAGGTTAGCTCTATTTCAAGGTCAGAATATAACAAATGGTGTACTTCGAATGGACATGTTTTACGTTATTTGTTTATAAGACTATCATCTTGATGCACATGGGTGATGTTAAACATTCCTATGGTCCTGTCAAATTCCAATCTCAGCTAACGTAGTATAAAAGGCTCTAAAATCAACCACTTGGGAGCAGAAATTCTTCATCCCAGATTATTGCACAAGATACTGCCAGAAAAGAGCTTGACTGTCAGATTATAGTGATGTTGCTGCATCCCGTTCTATGGTGAAAGCTGAAGCCACGTCTGGGAGGAAAGGAGCTACAGCTGATGTGTTTTCCCTTCTCAAGGGAACACTGTCTCTCCACTGTTGTTAACCACAGGGTTTTCCTGTAAACAAGTATGCAGTGTGTTGAGTCTCCCTAAGAAACTCTAGATGCAAGTTACACTGCTCTATGCGGTCCTAGTTTAGTGCGTGAGGGTGTTAGGTTGCTAGATTACATTTTAACTATAGTAGAAATGTTAGTTTTATTCCCATTGTTCGCAATTACGTTGTTTTAATAATATTCTGTGTAGTTTTTTTTTTAGATGCATTAAGCAACAGAGTGAGACTGTTAAAATAAACATTTGATAGGCAAAGTGTATTTTTCTTAGTACAGTTTGTGTGTAAGATATTGTAAAGAGATATTGGCCTTCTTGAATACCCAGTGCGTCCCTGAATCCTCTGTCCTTCTTGGGCACCAGAAAGTAGCAGAAATAACCACGCCTGATTTCTGAAGCAGAGACCGTCTTGATAGACCCTTTGGCCAAAAGTGCTTGCACTTCCTGTCTCAAAATGGAGAAATGTTCCTACATCAGTCTCTGGGTGGACCATGGAAGGTGCGGCAGGGATGGAAGGAAGGGTAAAGCATAACCCCTGGGACAATCTGCAGGACCCATCTGACTGACTTGATCGATTGCTAACCCAGATAAAATGTGTGGACTCTGCCTCCTACCGAGTGGCCGTGACTTAGTAAGGTTACATTAAAGAGGTTTAGTAGGTGGGGAGGTGGACAGGGCGGCACGCTAACCTTGACTGCGGGCACCTGTCTATCCCCCAAAACTGCTGCGTTCACTGCTGGGGAGGGGGGGGGGGGGGCACTGCTGGCAGTAAGGAAAGCCTTGGCCAAACCCATAAAGTAAACAGTGGAATTGTTGCAGCACAGTGGCCAAGAGAGCGAGGAGAATCCAGACTCTCCTTCAAGTGTTCAAGAGCAGAGTCAGTCTTGTCACCCAAATAGGCGTGTCCCATTGAACAGCATGTTCATCAGGATGAACTGGACATCACCCAAGAACGGAGTCGATCTCAGCCACGCATATTGATGAATGGCAACACTGGTGCCTATAGCAATGAACTGTGAAATTGGTAGCATCACTACCATCTTGGATCGCCTGCGAAAGGACAGGGTGAAGGTTTTCCGATACACCAGGAAGGACTTGTAACCAAGTCCCAAAGGGCATTAGAGTGACTGCCCAACAAACAGGAGACTTTGATCGATCGCAGAGTTAAATAACTGATGAGAAGGGGCAGGGCCGAATGGCGTCCACAGCGGACTCCGCTTGAGGAGCTCCGCTGGCTACACGTGGATGATCCGTTGACAGCTGACCGTGTTGGCTAAGTCCCACCTACTGAGGTTCCAGTGAGCCATGACCAGAACGGGCACGAAGTGAGGAAGCGCACCCAGCAGATCCTGAACACAGATGAGCTGCGGGGAGCCTGACTGGGACTTGAAGCTCCCTCAACTGCAGCAGAGACCTGCTGAATCAGCTTGGCAGAACTCCATATGGATGCTTTGGTGGATCATAAGGTTGAAGGCGTATGTGCAGTCACTCCCTGCTGCTTCTCATACCTGGAGGGGTATCCTGAGGCCAGCTAGATACCCAGATCTTTGTGGCTGGGGGTGAATGTTTGCATTGTTCAGCATTCCGTCCATCAATTATTCCTTTTGTCTTTGTCGCACTAAGTGGGAAGAGTATGCCCAGACTTGGGTCCCGAGCTCACTGAGCCACTGGATTCAAGCTAGTCTGGCTGGTGAGGGTTGATGCACCGAAACCAGTCCCAGGATGCTTGTTTCCAGTCCAGGGAGGACCTGGCTTTGCATTTCAGGGTGGACTGTTCCCATGAGGCACAGGGTCAAGACTGATTTGCATATGGCTGGGTTCAAACTGTAACGGCATGGTGAGCAAAAAAACGATGGATCTCTGTACTGGGGTGAATGTATGACATTGTTCTGCATTCTGTCCATCAACTGTTGTTTTTGCATTCATGATCTGCTAGGCACCTTTGGCTGAGCTAATCTACTCTGGGGTTCAGAAAGCCCGCCAGGTATTGAACCACCAACAAAATGTCATGACGTTCCAGCCATGTCCAGAGACACAGGGCCTCTTAACAGAGTGTCCACGACCCCACCTCACCCAGTCTGTTTCAGTACAAAATGGCAGGGGTGTTGTCCGTGAACACGTGCACAGGCCTTCCTCTGATCAAAGAAAAACACTCAATGCCAATCGCTTCGTCTGAAGCTCCAAAATGTTAATGTGGAGCCTGTATGCCACTGTAGACCAGAGTCACCTGATCTCCACCTCTCCCAGTTGGACGCCCCAGAGTGAAGCATCTATCACCACAGTCAGATCTGGTTGGGGAAGAAAGATGGGTCTGCCCCTGACCCCAGTAGCATTGTAATCGACCACTGCATATCTCCTGCAGTTCTCTCTGAGATCTGGACCATGTCGGAGAGATTCCCCTGATGCTGTACTCAGTGAGCCTTCAGGTCCCACAGCAGAGCCCACATACACCAACGTGCATGAGTTGCAAGCAGGATACAGGATGCCATGAGCCCAAACAGCCTCAGAGACAATCTCAGTAAAATTCCGGATAGAGGATGAAACATCAAGATTATAGACTCCATATCCTAAACTCAAAAGGGGTGGAAGGCATATTGGGGTTGGCGAGGGGCCAAAGACAAGCCCAAGAACCTTTCTGTACAACTGCTGTCCATTAAACACTCCAGCACTGAATCCACCTTCTCTCCAAAAAGACAAGAGCCATCAAAGGGCATGTCCATGAAAGAAGCCTTGACTTTGCCTGAAAAACCAGTCGTTCTCAGCCAGATGAGACGCCACAAGGCCACAGACAACGAAATTGCTCTGCCCAGTGAGTCAGTCATATCCACACCTTATGGTGAACTTCGCTGCATCTCTCCCCTCAGCAATAGCCTTGGTGAGTGTGGATCAGGCCTTCTCCGAGACCACAGGCAGCACTAGCGCAACAGAGTTCCATATCGTTTGGGAATAATGGCCTAATAGGCACTCTGTGTTTCCTGACCACAGTACTAGGCTGGAGGATGAGAACATGGTCTTGCCAAAGGTATCCAGCTGCTTGGATTACCTATCCAGTGGAGTTGTAGGAAATGCACCGAGATTAATTCTGGATGTGGAGACTTGGACCACCAAGCTCTCAGAGGTGGGGTACTTGGTAAGGAAACTTGGGTCCCCAGGAGCGAGGAAATAGTGGCGGGCAATCGTCCTATGCACAGGGGCCCCTGTGCTAGGCTAGTACCAAGCCCGGATAGGACGTCTGTAAGGGCTGCATTGACTGCGTGTAGGTGTTCAGAAGGGGTGACTCCTGGCTGAAGTATGTCCATCAACATGTCCTGCCCGACCTCCTCCCTGCCCTCCAAGGTCTACTGTGCCGCCCCTGCAGACAATTACTCAATGGTCAACTTGCAGGCCCTGCCCTTCACTGTTCAAGTCTGTGCCAAGTCTCCTCTCTCCTGCCCTGCATGGTCTTTTGTGCTGCCGCTACCCCTCCCACTTGACCTCTGTGCTTAGCTTGCTGCCCCTACCCACCTCCTCCAGGCCCTCTGTTGTCCAAGTCCATGCCTCTGCCCCATCCCTCTTGCTCTGCATGGTCAGTTGTATTGTAACTGCACCACCTGTCCTGCAGCCCATAATCCACTTTGATGCTGCCACCACCCCTCCTGCTTGTCCTGCATGGTCTGAGGTGCTGCCGCTACAGCCCCTCCCACCTACCCTACGTGGTCAGCTTCCTGTCCCTGCCCTCCATTGTCCGTGTGCAGGCACCTGTCCACTCAGAAGACTGTTGTTTTCTTAATGTTAGGGAGTAATCTTGGATTGGTTCTGAGGGCCTTGTAGTGGGCCTGCATGCTTCTCTGAGAATAGACATACATTCCTCCAGGAGCTTTAGAGAGCCAGACTATTGCCTCAGGAGCCAAATCGCCAGGCTGAGTTGCTGGGGGCTGAGATGACAAGAGTGACGTGATTTTGCGTGAGGAGGTCCAGGCTGTTGGGGAGCTTCTTGTGAGAAACTAGAGAAAGTTCGAGAAGTGTGGTGTACCATGATTGGCATGCCCAGGTTGGTGCAACCAGGATGAGAATGAGGGATGTCTGCCTCCATACCACAAACGGCAGGAGTGAGACAGGCAGAAAAGCGTAGATAAATATCCCTGACCAGTTCATCCATTGTTCATTTCACATGGACTTTGGGTGTGGTAGCATGGTGGTGAAGTTTTGGCATTTGCATTTTCTGAGGTGACAAACAGGGCTATTTGTGGTAATCCTAATGTTGGAAGTAGGACCTGGGGGTTGGAGTTTCCACTAGTGGACTTGTTAATGCATCCTGCTAAGCATCTCTGCCAATTATTGTGCAGCACGGGAATGTGTTGAATGATCAGATGTTCTCTGATGTATCCCCCACCACCAAAAGCTCTGGGCCACACTGGACAGCTGTATTGAGTGTGTGTCCCTCTTGTTTTTGTAAGCATAAAATGGCAGCTGTGTTGTTTGTGCGTATCAGGACTGTTTGGTCTTGTACTGCTTTAGAGCATTAAATGCCTGTCCAGCAAGCTGTATAGACTGCAGCTCTAGGTGGATTATGTGGAGGGATTGCTGGACAGGCATCCACTTCCTCCTGAATGGTAAAATGCTTGAGAGGTGCGCCCCAGCAGGGGAGTCCGGTGTCGGTCTCTTGCAGAACTGGGTCGAGGAAGGGCCGCCCCTTCAACAGGTTGTTTGTGGGGGGGCGTGGCCTGCATCGAAAGAACATGGCCACACACTAGACTAGGTCCATGAGCCCGAACTCCTACCTCCCACTATCCACTACATAATACGTAAACAAGGGTGAGAAAATACACTCGCAAAAGTCCGGCAGCGATATCCACGTTCGCCGCCAAAAACTGAGTGAAACAGAGGCGGTGGTAGGTTTCTGCTTCTGGCGGCCTACACTCCATGAATGCTGGGACCCGCAGTTGGGATCCAGCAGAGGTGTGAGCCTGGTGGACGGAGCATGCAACTATGGTAACCGAGGCCCCGAGGACGTGCTCCCTCAGCGGCAACTGCAGGAAGTCCTGACCACACCGGTGCCGCTAAGAGGGGAGAGTTGTGTCTGCCCCCCCCCCCCCCTCTCTTGGTCCGTATCGTCAATTTTCAGGACTGGGACGCTATATTGCGTCATTCTTTCCCGATTTCACCTTAAACGTGCAGAGAAAGAGACGCAATTTCCTCAAAGTCTAAAAACACTTAGAGAAAAAGAAATCAAATACTCAATGCTGTATCCTGCACAGTTGAGGGTGGAAGCTGAAGGAAAGACCTGGTACTTCTCTAACCCTGAAGAAACTTGGGAGTGGCTGGATGGATGGCACACTGTGGGACACTGAAGCCCAAATAGTAACCGAACAAGTCTCCAGGTGAAACTGCAAACAAGCTCAGAATCGAACACAGGCGGTAATCCATACACATGCAAGAATTATGACACGGGTGACTAATACGACCCAACAGCCACTGGACTTTCCACCAAACCCGGGGAGGGTTTTCTAATGAACCTGAACAAGTAAGCCCCATGGAAGCTGTCAGACACAACAAAGTAGAATACCACAGCATATACATTAGACACTATAGTAATGTGAAGAATGGAGGGAGGGGGGGGTTGTCCACAGAGTCCTAGTCCCCCCCCCCCCCCAGTTATTGTTTGGGGTGACAACAGGCGCTCTGCATGTTGGGATGACCGGTAGTTACTAAACAGTCTAGCAGGGTGGCAGGTAGGGGGGTGGGGAAAGTTTGTTTATGTACCAGAAATGAATCCTGCACCTTGTATGATACTTGGGGATGGTTTTGCGTTATATTTAGTTTAGTTGTATGAAAACACTCCACATAGTCACACTCAGACAAACTACATATTAATCCAAAAACAGTCACTACGGAACCGATGGCATCTCCCACCAGTGGCTACAGCCCGTGCCACAAACTTCTCCCTTTCGGAGAAAATAGCACTTACAAACCAAAACCTAGTAGCACCTGATACCATGCCTCCCTCCCTTAGATTGCTGTCCTGGAATGTAAACCGTCTGGGGGACAAGATTAAGAGAGGTATAGTCTCAATTCATTAAACTACATACACTGGACGTGGTATTGCTACAAAAGACAACTCGTGGTAATAAATGCAAGGCGTTAAACAGATGGCGATACACACTAGTCGCCCATGCGGGCTTCACAACGGGATCCAGAGGGTCCAGGATTCTCACACGCAAGAATTTTCCCTTCATACCGGGAAGAACGTACCTAGACCCCTTGGGTAGGATCGCGGCCATAACTGGCATATGGGAGGGTAAGGCACTCAATCTCTTGTTGCTGCACATCCCACCAACATTACAGAAGACTACTCTGCCGGAATTAAAGTAGTACTAGACTGCCCAAAAAGAGACTTGAGGCGAGGGGGGCCTAAACAATGTGTTATGTAGTACAAAAGATTGCAATCCCCAAGGCACAAACCTAGCAGCGGTTCCAACCTAGCAGAATATTTGGTGGCAATGGGTCTGGCAGAAGCCTGGCGAACTCACAATGTGGACATGCAACACTTCACATTCCATTCAGGGGCACATAACAGCCAGTCACAAATCAACTATAAGCTAGCCTGGCCAGACCAGTTGCCCGCTTATAGGGACGTCCGATAATCAGCACGAGAAATATTTGACAATGCGCCTCTTTCGGCCCACTTCACACACAGTGCACCAGCACACCATAAAACCATCACCCTGCATCCCCGATAACTCAAAATTACACACTTTCATGATGATCTAACTTGCACAACAAAATACTATTTTATTGAAAATGAAGGCTCTGTTCAATCCCCACAAACATTATAGGAAGCATACAAAACAATCATTAAAGGGCAAGCACCATCTCTGACATCCGGATACAATTAGGATAGACAGGAGGTAATTAGAAAAAGAGATCCTGGAGAGAAACACAGCAAATAGACCCCATTATGGAAGAGACGACACACACACTAGATCTTAAGCGACAAGAGTATAAAAACTTGGTTACAGAGTAGGCAAAGAGTAGTTGACTAGCAACATATCTAGGCTGTCCGGAATTCGGTTTAAACCGATTGTGCCCGAGAGTACCCTACCGGACGAAAATAAGCTGACCCGGTTTAAACAGAGTGTCACTGATTTTCATTGTTGCGCGTTTTGGCCACTTGATGGAGCCAAAGCATTACAAACTAGGCCTGCCTGTGGCGGCCTGGCACTGATCATGATTCATGATTAATTCATGGGCATCCGCGGCCACACAAACATCAGCGTGTGGGGCTTCGCCTCTCAACAGGCACTTCCCGTCCAAAATGGCGCAAGTGCTTCTGAATAATACCGCTTAGAAACATACACCGCTCTGCAGTGGACACACGATACGCCTGAAAGAAAAAAAATAACTTGACAGGAAATAATAATGAGCATGTTTCTCCGGGCCCAGCTGGCTATCTGCTCTTTCTTTTGGCTTTGTGCACAATGACTCATTTGGCAGACAAAAGGGAGCCGCGCTGGGACCGACCAGCACATAGGCTTGAAGAGCCTGTCGCTCCTTGAGAAGGAACCCCGCGCGCTGGCCAATCTTGTCAGACTCCAGAGCCCGTCCTTAATATAGCGTGTCTGCGTCCCACGTGGGCTTCATTGCGTCTCGAGCGGCCGCTTATGCTTTTCCTTTTTTTGGCTTTATGGCAGCAGGTATCAATGACGTCTCTGTTTGGACTTTTGCAGAGCACGGCAGTCGGCTCTTCCCTGGACGCTGCCTCGGACCACTTGTCCTGGTAAGTTCAACCATGGCGCTTTTATTTCATTTTATTCCAGTTGTTGTGTGGTTCTGGGGTCGTGTGCCAAAAGCTACCTAGCTCTTTTAGCATTGTGCATGTGCACTGTTCCAGTGTGTGAGATCTTAGATAGTGCACTGACGCCAAGCAGCTCAGAACTGCTTCCAGGCAAGCCCGCAGTGCGATTTGTAATGTCGATTTCAGCAAATCCAGTATTTGCACTGATGAACCCCTTTAGAAAAAAAAGAGAGACAATCGTTCTAGTTGGATGGAGAAATGTAATTTGAGTTCTGTATCAGTGGCAGACATGCGACCTGTCCTGACCATCTCAGTGAAAAGAACTTCAAAGTGTTGTGTTGCAAATGTGTGGAGGAGTGAGGAAGAGCAGGGGACGACAAAAAGCGTGCAGCGTGAACAGGTAAGAGATCTTTATTTTTATTTTTTATACCGCCCCCCGCCACTCCTGTTCCGCAGTAGCTGCCACTGAATAAAAGTCATGGCTTTTCCACTGAACAGAACTTCGTGGGCAGAGTGTTCAGCCAGTGCGTCAAGGCATGCAAAGGGTTGCATACTTGGCACTCTTCGCCCCTTCCTATCTCTGATAGTTCCCCTGGGTAGGGCAACCTGTTCTCAATTCTGGTACAGAAGAGTGACTGTTGGGAAACTCTCACGGTAGCACTGGGAGGGCTGTCTGGTATCACCACCCATCACTCCTGTGTATCAACAGGCGATCATAACCGTATTTTCTGAAAAGCTCAAATGAGATACCATTGCAAATTTATTCTTCCTCCTGTGCTCTCTTATTATGAAAACAGATTGAGCCCTGATGTGCGGCCTTTCTACTGCGACCTTTAATGGCTATTACTTATTAGCCCTTCATAAGTAGAATACTTCAACATGGGGATTTAGGGTCAAAGTGCAACCGGTTGTATTGGTTGCACTAAAGGATTATGCGTACGAGTGGGCATCAGTTCTTAAACTTTGGAGTCAAACCCACTCCAAGTACAAAACCAATTAGACGAGTAATTCATCTCGTGATGGGGCCAGCATGTTTTGTCGTAATGTACATAACAGGGCTGTCAGTCATGCTTGATGAAGTGATTCACTGTGGGAACAGGCCGAGAGCATGGAGCCAATCGCGCACTAGCATCTGCATCAGTGGTTGTGTTCCACTGCACACTACTATTGACGGTGTGGTCTCTGACGACACAGTTCTACAGAACACCATCACTGATGCAGACACCCACAAGCAGTAGAAAACTATCTGCACTCAACACAGAGAGGCCTATTGTCAATCTGCACTTTGTAGTACGTGTAGGAGGACTACAATAGTACTTACTTCTCACAGACTACATAATGCTGTTCACAAACCCCTGCCTCCCCTCTTTTTTTTATGACTAAGGCTGCACCCAATTGTGGAAGTCTCTGCACACATAGGTAAATCAGCACATCAGTGTTCCATTCCATAACGGAGGTCTCATCTGTAAATCAACGCAGAAAATGCAATATATGCGCAGTCAGCCATTCCTTTGAAAGACACCAAATGAAGTGCCAAACAGCGCTTCGCACACACAACACATGTGAGGGCACGATATCGATGATACAATCCAATGCAACACACTCTGAGCAGGAGAGGGGCAGCGACTCTGGAACACAGACTAACTTCCAACTTGCTGAGTGACCAATTCACGCTTTCATTTAAAACAAGCATTTGTAATGCAATAGGTCTCACATTTACGAGAGTTTGAGCTATTGACATTGCAAATAACAATGCCTTGTATTTTTGTTTTCGTTTTTAAAACAAATAAAAGGCTTTGTCATTTACAATGCGAATAGCTTAAACTCGCATAAATGCGAGACCTATTGCATTGCAAATGCTTGTTAAATCTGAGCTGCAGAATCAAAGGACAATGGAAAGTATTTCATGAATGTATTAAGCTTCTGAAATGTAGAGCAGTATACATTTTCTGACGAAAAATGGCAAAAGCAATAATAAAAGCAAAGCGTTCCATAAAAACCAGTAAAACACTTTCAGTAGCTTTTGTGGCACGAAATGGAGTAACCACTGAAAAGCACTTTTTTTTGAGATATTGAAATCACTGGAAAACACTGAAAAAACACCACCAGAATTTCCCAAAAAAAGAAACTGAAAACAGGAAAGCCTAAACATATCACAGGATATACGAGATAGGAGAAAAAACGTGGGGAAACAATTGGCTTGAGTAGATAGGCATGAAAAAGCAGACAGATGGGTGACAAGTCTCAGACTCGGGAATGAGGTTGTGAGGGACCCTCAAGATATAGCTGACTTATTCGCACTATACTACACTAGATTATACACTCCCTTATCCACCACTACCATCAATGACTCTAAAGAGTTACTGTCAATCATGCGCCTCCCGACACTATCACCAGAGCAAACCAACACACTAGATATCGACATCACTGACGACAAAATAAATCAAAGGCACAATCAACAGCATACAATCAGGGAAAGCAATGGGCCCTAGTGGCCTACCAATAGAACTATTCAAACTCATGGCATCGACAGTGGCACCCCACCTACGCCAAATGCACCTAGACAGACAGGGGAGCCTCGCGAGAGACCAGAGACTGGCCACTATCGTGGTCATCCACAAACAAGGTAAAATGGCAGAATCATGCAGCTCATATCGCCCCATATCGCTGCTCAACGCAGATGGAAACGATTTCGGTCATAATTATTAGCTAATATACTATTACTACACATCACTAAATTAGCACACGCAGATCAATATGGTTTTATACCGGGGCAAAACACGTCATAAAACCTCCAACGGCTACACACAGACCTGGGCAGAAGTGAATTTATAAGGGAAGACACAGTGATATCATTGGCTGCACAGGTTACATTTGATACCATCGAATGGCCCCATCTCTATGCTGTAATGGAACTGTGGGGTTTGGGTCCAGAATACACTGCGTGGATTAAACTGCTCTATCCTAACCCACTGGCAGAGGTGGTGTATAGCCAGACCTCACACACCTTCCCCCTCATAACAGGAACGCAACAGGGATGTCTCTTTTCGCCACTGATTTTTGCACCAATGCTTGACCCCCTGATCTGTGGACTAAAATGGACCATGGAGTGGGAGGATAGAATCTAGTTGTACGAGGACATATTGCTCTACATGGCATTGCCCAGCGCTTCCATCAACAGGGTCCTCCAAATTTCCACCAATTATTCATCATTATTCAGGATACACCATAAACTGGTCCAAATCGGTACTTTATATCCTTTATGGTCCTAAACCCAAACTACCGCTTGGATGTACAGTAATAAATGGCAGAAGACAGCTTCCGCTATCTAGGACTCAGGGCCACTCGTGATCCCACTCTGTTTTACACGCTGGACTTGCTAGGCCCCCTGAGAAGACTACAGAAAGACTCCCAACACTGGAGAACGTTACGGTTGTCCCTCATAGGCCATGCAGCCCTCTTTAATAGGTTGGCATTACCAAGATTCCTGCATGTCCTACAAAATACACCCTACCCGGTCTCCAACACCTACTTTGCCAAGATCAAAACTGAGATCCGTACACTACTGTGGGATGAAAAATCCAAGCGCATAGACATCCATTAATTGGTAAGTGGGTGGTATAACGGCAGTATATCTCTCCCAGATATTCGTAAGTGTTACTGGGCCAGTCAGATGCAGTGATTAATCAATGGATATATGACTCAAAATCTGATCCTGCATATCAAATGGATAAAATACTCATGGGCCCTAGAGGCTACAACCAGGCACTCTAAACTAACCCACTGAAAAACACTCACTGGCCCTACACACCAAACGGTGACTCTTTGGCACAAAGTCACAAGAAAACTAGGGTGGCTGAATAAACTGACTCAATCCATGCCACTATGGGATGCGGAGAGCTTCGGCAGGCTGTGCCGATGTCCCGGGTTCTATAAATGGGATATGATCAACATCTCGAGGGTGGGTGGCCTGTGGTTAAGGGGCACTGTGAAACTATTTGTTGAACGTCAAAAGGAATTCAAGATGACAGACTCCGCGACATATCTAAATCAGCCATGCTCTTAGAACAGCCATCCCACAGAGTACAGAGCTACCAGAGTCAACACCACTTGAAGACAGACTCCTAAATGAACGAATAGATAGCAAAGGAATCTCCTTGACATAAGAAATGACTTAACACACCAGACCCCCTTCAGACTTTACGTGAGAAATGGTAAAACAGAGGAATGATGGACGACAACTGGCAGGAAGCGTTGGCATCTACACAAGAGGTAGCCATACCCGCAAAAACTAAGACCAATCCAACTTAAAATCCTCCATAGATCTTACTTTCTCTGGCGTCACACTGACAAAAAGCAAAAGACAAGTAGACTCCAGGTGTAACAGAATGCGCGCAAGAGGGAAAATGTGCTCACTTAATGAGATTGTCCCGTAATCCAGAAATATTGGCGAGCAGTGGCAATGCAACTACGGTCGGAGGGAAAGAACTTCAACATGCACCACAATTATGTCTTCTGAATATATGGGGCAATCAGACATTACTACAAAGCAACAAGTATGGGGAACGTTGGGTTTTGCCATAGCAAAATGAGATCTAGCACGAAAATGGGGAGTAGGGGATCCTCCTACCTTGACGGAATGTGAAAAACATATGGATTGGTCAGTGATAGCGGAGAAGACCATCTATGAAAACAGAGGCAGCGCTCAAAAATGGACAAAATCTGGAACTGGAATATACACATGGGTGAGATCTGCACACCGCAATATCCAGGCACAACTGTTTTAAGGGGGGGGGGGGGGGGGGGGGGGGGGAGGAGAATGGGTGTAGACAGGTCTACAAATCCTAGTTGTGAAATCTGAGCTGTGACTGTAAAAGTAAACTAAACTGCAATGTCAAGATGTTTCCACTGCTGCTGAAGTGTGACAAATGTGTACTAATAAAAAGTAAAAATAAATATATATATATAAAAAAAAAGAACAGGTTGTTTGTGCTCCACCACTGCAGCAAGCGATGTGTGCAGCCTCGCACCTAGACTAGATCCTCTGGATGACCCTTCGCTTGAGACCACTGTGCTGCCAAGCACTTCTGTACCAGACACATTGCATACCGAGCAATCGCATTTCAGTTCTGTCACATGACAATCTGACAGAAAAAGAGGCAGCACGAGTGCAAGCCTTCCAAAACGGAAGGACTGGGGAAAAGAGTCCCCACCCGTGAGTCTAGGATGGCCCCGAGGAAGGGCTGCACTTGCAGGGGTTGGAGGTGGGATTTTGTCAGACTTATGGTAAGACCTAGACCGTGGAAGGTCTGGGTGTGTGCTAAGCATAGTTGGTGTGTGGCCAGTCGTCCAGGTAAGGAAATATGTGGATGCCGCTTCCCCTGACATGAGCGGCTACCAAAGCCAGACATTTTGTAAAGACCTGTGGTCTGAGGTAACCCCGAATGGAAGTACTTTGAACTGGATGGATGGTATGTGGAAGCAGGCATCTAGATTGAAAGCAGTCATGAATCGCCTTTCTGGAGTAGTGGTATGACATCTTGTAGAGTCACCGTGTGGAAGTGCTCCGACAGAACTCATTTGTTGAGAGGCCTGAGATCGAGGAAGGGTATAAGGGAGACTCTTTTTGTGAAAAAAAAGTACTATTGATAGACCCCTTTTCCGCAGTATTGTTGAAGAACCAGCTCTACAGTCCCTTTTACGAGGAGGGCCTATAGACATTGTGTTAATGGTAGGAATGTCTGGTTGGGCTTGAATGAGTTCCAGACAAGACAGTAACCCTCACATACAATGTCGAAAACCCAACGGTCAGAGGTGATCTCGGACCAACGAGGTAGAAACCCATGCAACCTTCCCCCAACAGGTGTAATGTGATTGTGTGGGGGAGGGAGTCACTGTTTTGGAGGGGCGCCCCTTTTGCAGCTGCTCCCTTTCCTTTACCCTTACAATGATAGCCCCTGAACCACCCCCCACCCCCACCCAGTAGTAGCCCCAGGAAAGCATTTGAAGCGTGGGCTTAGTGAAGTTGGAGGAGATTTCTATGAAAGACGTTTTTTCTGCTCCACGGTATTGGGAACGTTGAAAGGAGCCACGAGGAGTGGGTGTCTGTCAGGCGCCCATCGCTTTTGCTGTTCGAGTATTTTTCTTGATTTTGTTCTAGCATCTGGTCTACCTAAGAGCCGAAGATATGCTGGCCATCGAAGGGTATATTTAAAAGGTGCTGCTGGACCTTCGGTTTAAAACCAGACAAGTGCAGCCAGGCATGGCGACATAACAGGATGCTGTTGCTAATGCCGCAAGCGGCTGTGACAGCAGCATACATTGCACAACGGGTCTTGTCCCTTTTTGTGGTACAGCTCTGAGAGATGTTGGACGAGGTCCGCCATTGGATCACAATTGGCTCCGTCATACCGGGATAGTAAGCCGATGGAGTGGGTGATGTGCCAATGTGTAGCAGCCTGTGCTGCTACTTTTGCCCACGGCATCAATTTTCTTGCTTTCCCAACCTGGAAGGGGAGCATAAATTGTGCACAGTGTATTAGTTTGTTTCTTCGCTGTATGCACAACTAGAGAGTCAGGTGGTAACTGGCCTGGTATGTATGGTGGGTTGTAAGAGGACTTTAGTTTCTTATCGGCCCTAGGTGTAACCACCCTTGCTTTCACTGGCTCCTTAAATATATTGGCACCAGGTACAAGAACCCCTTTGCCCTATTCTTCTTACAGTATCTTCCCATGCTCAGAGAATCTCCATGAGGAAATCATCCTCCTCATGTTGCACATGTATCTACACATTGTGGAAAGCAGCTGCAATATGAATACGGACCCCAGTTTTCCATTTTAACTGATTAAGAACAGATAAATACCTACAGGAAACATCGTGTTTCCAGCATCTGTGCATTTTCTAAAAACTGAAAAATACAGAAAACTGTGCTGCTCCTTGCTGTCCTTCATGAATTCCAGTCCAACAGCTGAGCAGATACAGCCTAAGAAGTTAAAAAACAGGATGATATTTCCTTAAATACAATCATATATGTTAACATAGCTATTTATAAAATGCTGACATTACCTGTGAGTGCAGTGTTTTGTTATATTTGTCTGCCTAATTTGCTAAAACAGAGGCATCTAAACAAAAGGTGAAATATATCATTTTACAAACCCATTTATTCTCAAAATACATAATGAATACAGATAAATACAAAGAGGGCCCAAAAAAATATGGATAAATACAGATAGAAATGCTCGAAGAATAAATACCATAAAACCCGGAACCCTACCTATGAAGTACCTCACAGTAAGAGATCATGTCACTGGTAGGTGACGGTCTTGCGAGCTACAGGTCTGTGTTCGTTTTGGAGGTCTTTGTCAATCATCTCATGGGGCCAGGTCCTGTTGACGAAGAGGAGGGTCATAGAGTAGCCTTG